>NC_064281.1:123966485-124604541 GCF_003254725.2 Canis lupus dingo | reverse complement strand
CAGGTAGGGACATAGTCACCAGGTCCAGGTGAGGCCCAAGTGGGGTGACAGTCACCAGGTCCATGTGAGTCCCAGGTGAGGACCACAGTCACCAGGACCAGTTGTGACCATGGTGGGGACCACAATCAAGAGGTCTGGGTGAGGCCCAGGTTGGGACCACAGTTACCAGGTCCACGTGAGGCCCAGGTATGGACCATAGCCACCAGGTGCAGGTAAGGCCCAAGTGGGGACCACAGTCAATGGTTCTGGGTGAGGCCCAGGTCCGGACTACAGTCGCCAAACCGGGTGAGGACCTGGTGGGGACCAGAGTCTCCACGTGCAGGTGATGCCCGGGGGGGGGGGGGGACCACAGTCACCAGGTTTCTGTGAGGCCCAGATGTGGAGCACAGTCACCAGGTGCAGGTAAAATGAAAGTGGAGACGACAGTCACCAGGTCCAGGTGAATCTCAGGTGGGGACCACAGTCACCAGTTGCAGGTGAGGCCTAGGCGGGGACATCAGGCACCAGGTCCGGGTGATGCCCAGGAGTGGAACACAGTCAGCAGGTCCGTGTGAGGCCCAGGTGGGGACCACAGTCACCAGGCCCTGGTGAGGCTCAGGTGGGGACCAGCGGCTGGTGGGATGGCTCAGGGGTGGGTCGTGTTCAGGGGCTCCGACAGGACAGGATGTGAAATGGGCCAGGGTGGCAGAGGGGACAGCAGAGAGGGGAGTCAGGGGACAGCAGGGGGACGGCCAGGGGGCAGGGCGAGGCCGGCTGGACGCTGGGCAGTCAGGCCCTGGGGAGGCGGAGGGACCTCAGCGGGACGGTCACGGCGCACGCGGGCCATGCTGACAGCTCTCGGGCTGGTCCATCAAGGAGGGGGGCAGGTCAACCCCTGGGGGCGCCGAGGGGTCCCCGCCCAGCCCACCACCGGCAAACACCCTTCTCAGACCCCCCAGACGCGGCCCTCGCCCGCCCTCAGGCCGCTGGCAGCCCCTGCCCTCCCTGGAGGAGCCCTGCCCTCCCCAGGCCCCTGGGTGCAGACGGGGGGGAGGGTGTGTGTGTGTGGCTGTGGGGCTGGGGCCTCAGGGCTCTGCATCTCTTGCCTTCCAGGGACAAGGAGCTGCCAGGCCCCAGCCCCCGCGAGGCCAAGGTGAGAGCCTGTCCTGGGCCCCGGGCAGGATGTGGGGGGGGGCTGGGGCCAGCTGTCTGCACCCCGTCCCCAAGGACATCCCCGGGCGTCTCCCCAGTCCCCCGTCCCAGTGCTGCACAGGCTGCCGGGAACGCACCCCAGACCCAGAGCCGTGGTCCGCGGGGGGCCCTGTGCCTTCCTGGCTCCTCCGGGTCCCGCGGGGGACTGGACATAGCCCGAGCGCCCACCTCCCGGGCTGGAGCCTCACCTGCGGCCCCCACTTGTCCTCTTCTAGAAACTCCGCCAGGAGACCCCGCGTGCGGACAAATGGATAAAAATGCTCAAGCGATGGCACCACTACCTCCCCAGCGAGAAGGTGGGGCGCTGGGTGCTCCCGAGGGCTCTCCGTCCTGACGGAGCTGGGGGGCCGCCCTCAGTGTCCTCCTGCCCTGTCCTCAGGGGAGCCCCCTGCCTGGGGTGAGTCTGCTGGGAGCCCGAGCCTCCCCAGGCCCCGGGATGGTGGTGGGGGAGCGTCAGGTCGGGGCCACGGTCCCTGCTCCTCGTGGGGGACAGTGCCCAGCTCCAGGGAGACCCAGCCTCTCTGCAGACACCCTGGAGCCAAAGCCGGAAACTTCTAGATGCCTCGCGCTCCCTGGGCTCCAAGGGGCCGCCCTGGGCCCCTCTCACCAGCACTGCCTTCCTCCCTGCAGCTGCGATGCCGGGTCTACAAGGGGGTCCCGCCCCAGGTGTGGGGACAGGTGTGGCTGCGATTGCTGAACGTCGACCAGGTCAAGGCCAGGAATGCCAGGAAATACCACGTGGGGCCCGTCCACTCCCCGTGGACCCTCAGTCCCCTCCCCACCAGGGCTGACCCCCCATGTCCCCTTCCCACCCGGGCTGATCCTCCATGTCCCCTCCCCACCTGGGCTGACCCCCCATGGCCCTCCCCACCCAGGGCTGACCCCCCATGTCCCCTCCTCACCTGGGCTGAACCCCATGTCCCCTCCCCATCTGGGCTGACCCCCATGTCCCCTTCCCTCCGGGCTGACACCCCCATGTCCCCTCTCCACCTGGGCTGAACCTCATGTCCCCTTCCCACCCAGGGCTGACCCCCTGTCCCCTTGCTACGCAGGGCTGACCCCCATGTCCCCTCCCCACCAGGGCTGACCCCCCCTGTCCCCTCCCACCCAGGCTGACCCTCAGTCCCCTCCCCGCCCACGACAGCTGGGCACAGGCCCTCACGCAGGCCCCGCGGGCATGGTGGGCACTCCCGCCGTCCCCGGCCTCCCAGGGAAAGGAAGGAGGTTCCTGCAGGACACACTCCCATGGTGGCCCCAGGGCTCCCTGCCCAGGACGGCAGCTGCTGACAGGTCGGGGTCTGTGTCCCTGACACCGGCTCCTCCTCCCGGGGTCACCCCACAGGAAATGAAGGAGGAGGCCCTGGTCTCCTCCTGGGACATCACGCAGATTGACCTGGACGTCAATAGGACGTTCTGCAGCCACACCATGTTCTGGGACTGCTACGGGGTCGGGTGAGGCTGCTGGGCCAGTGGGGTTCGGGGGCCTGGGAGAGGCCTGGGGGCTTCTGTGCAGGGGACATGGGGTGTCTGAGGCTGGGGGGAGCGACGGCAGCAAACAAAACACTGCCACATGGTAGGGAGCTGGGGATGACCTCCGTGCCCACATCCCCGGGGGATGGGGAGGCCACCAGGACGGGGCCTCCAGGGGTCACCGTGTGAGCTGAACCCCAAGGAGGTGTGGGGCGGCCCCATGAAGAGCAGGGGGCCGGGGTGGGTGCCATGGGGGGCAGTAAGGGGACCTGGGGGCCAGGCGGCCCGGCCAGAGCTGGACCAGGACACATGGACCCGACAAGGGTCAGACGGGTCAGGATGACACCCACTCTCCATGCTTTTATGTATTTCTGAATTCTGTGCATTTTATTTTAGACAATTTGCAGTTGGTGAGCACACATAGTATTATGACCCCCAGATGCCGCCCCTGGTCCAGACAGGCCCTGCGCTGAGCACACGGGGCCCCAGGGGCAGGGGTCACAGCAAACCCGACTGGGGTCACCTTTATCTGTAGACGTCTCCATGTGCACCTTAGAGAAGGGGGTGCACTGTATCCGCAGGCCCCCCACCTCATTCCTCTCAACCACCGCCCCCACGCCATCCCCCTACATCATCACCCCTGCGCCATTGCCCCATATGCCATGTCCCCTTACACCCCACCCCCACACCATGTCCCCTCACACCATCCCCCACACACCATCTCCCACACTCCACCATCCCACCCCTGCCCCCACACCATTGCCCTCCCGAAAAGGTCACGGTGCAGCTGCTGACTGTGGGACATGCTCAGCCTCCCCGGCCACCTTGGGGTTCTCTGGACGACCTGCTCCCATCAGAAGCCTGGGTGTCCCGTAGCGTCCCCAGGGGTCACAGGGAGGGGGCAAGGCAGGGAGCCCCCGACAGGGCGGGTGCAGGTGGGTAGAGCAGAGGATGCAGCTCCATCTGTGTGCAGCGGGTGGGGTGTGTGGGAGCCTGGGACCCCAGGGGTGACCTGCAGGGGCGCCAGGGGCGGGGCTGAGGAGCTGCCAGGCAGGGGTGCACTGGGCTTCCCGGGGAGGGGGGCCGCTTGGACCGTTTCCCCACGAGAGCTCGGTGCTCCTTCCTGCAGTGAACCTGCTGACCCCCGGGGCCCCCGCGGCCCTCAGAGTGGGGCTGGGTCAGGCTGACCTGTGACCCCCGGCCCAGGGGGAGCTGGCCTCCAGCAGCCCGGGCCTGGGGGCTGCGGAGCCGGGGTGCAGACTGAGGCTGCCATGCGGGGGGCATCGGGCGGCTCCTGGCAGTGCTGAGCGGGGCCGCACCCCATACCCCGCCGCGTGCTCAGTCACCCCAGGGGTTCGCAGCCTGTATCCAGGTCACACCTGCACAGATGTTCCCTGCTCTCAGCACGGCGGCTCAGACTTGGAGCCCCAAGATGCTCTGGGATGGGCGGGTGAGGGGTCCCTCGCACAGAGTCCAGAAAAGGGACACCTGGGAAGGCCTGGGGGTGCACTCAGGGCCACGGATGCCCCGGCTGCGTGGGCTCGGGGCAGGCGGCCACGTGGGGCTGGTGGTGTTCCTGGGACACGGGGCCAGGCCAGGGCAGGGGAGGAGAGGCGTCAGGGGCTGCGGGGACCGAGGCAGGAGGAGCGCTGGCTCCCAGGGGGGCATGCAGTGGGGGCCGCTCCAGGGCTCGGGGGGGCGCTGGCAGCACTGAGGGAACCTGGAGCTGCACACCCCACAGTGGGAGCCGCTCGGAGGCATCGGACACCCCAGGGTGCACATAACCCCCGGCGCGCTGCACGTGTGAGGTCGCCGCCTGTCCCCATGCGCAGACCTGACCCCAGAGATCGGCCCCCGCGGAGGGGCCCTGCGGGCCGCGGGGCCTGCGGGGCGGGTGTCCACACCTCGGCGGCCTCGCTGGGCGGGGGCTGTCTGAGCAGAGCCCCCCGCTGTCCCCCCTCCTAGGCAGTGAGCCCTGTTCCCCGTGCTGGCGGCCTACTCGGTGTATAACACCGTGAGTGTCCCTGCCCCCGGCTCCTGCCCCGCAGGCGGCCTTGTCCTGAGTGCTGGTGACCAGTGGGACTCACAGTTAGGGCCCCAGCTCCACGGCCCCGAGATGCCGGGGAGGGTCTCTCTGCTCCAGGACAGGCAGGGGGCGGGGTGCAGACCTCCCAGGGGAGGCAGGGCCTGCGTGCCCAAGGGCCGGGGCTGCTCGGGGCCCCTGCGTGCACCACGGCCGTCCTAGAGCTCGGGTCTGGACCCTGACAGACGGCACTACTGACGAGAACCCGGGCGGGGAAGGCTCCCACTCCCCTGAAGGGCATGAGGCCGAGGCGCCCAGGAGGCCGCCCCCTTCCACGGCGCATTCCAGAAGGGTCCCCGAGGACCCCAGCTCACACGCTCCCCGGCCCTGCAGGGTGTCCTGGCCCAGCTCCCCTCGTGGGACCTGCCAGGGGCCACAGTCAGGCCCCCAACCTGCCCTCCGGGGGGGTCTCCAGATCTGGCGGGTCCCCTGTAGCCTGGCACAGCTCACGGAGGCCCCTCCTGCTGGTCTGAGGACAGGGGCCCTGGCACGGCAGCTACAGGGCTCGGTAGCAGGGCCCGGGGTGCTGGCGCCTGAGCTGGTCCCCCCGCCCTCTGGGAGCCCCCTCCGGGAGCCCGGGCTGTGAGGGAGCCGGGGGAGCCTGACACCCGCGGGGAGGGCTCAGAGGGGACCTCGGGGCACATGCC
Source organism: Canis lupus dingo (assembly GCF_003254725.2). Taxonomy (NCBI): domain Eukaryota; kingdom Metazoa; phylum Chordata; class Mammalia; order Carnivora; family Canidae; genus Canis; species Canis lupus. Next base: position 124,599,150 of record NC_064281.1, on the reverse strand, counting down.
CTCTGTGGGGCTCTGGCTCTTGCAGGAGGTGGGCTACTGCCAGGGCATGAGTGAGATCACGGCCATCCTCCTCATGTTCCTGCCTGAGGAGGACGCCTTCTGGGCGCTGGCCCAGCTGATGACCGACGACAGGCACGCCATGCACGGTAGGGGCCCGCCGGGCCGCCGGGCAGGAGGGGAGCTCAGGAGGGCCTCCCTGCAGGCTGCTGCACTGGGGGGCAGGCGGGCACCCCCAGCCTGCCCCCCCCACGGGCAAAGGCCCCGCCTCCCCAGTGGCCTCGGGGTCCCGGAGCCACGGCCACCTGCCCCACCGTCTGCAGGCCAGGCTCGCACTCCCGCTGCTCCCCCAGCCTCCCGCCCGGCTGCCTGCTTGCCCCCCAGGCCCCCCTGCCAGCCCGCAGCCACATGAGGCCCAGGGGCAGTGTCTCCCCCTCCTGGGTGCCTCCAAACTGACTCCCGAGCCCCACAGAGGGCCATGCACACCCATCACCCTCCCCATGGCCTGCACTCGCTGCCCCTCAGGGCTGGGGACCAGCCTGTCCCTGAGGCGGCCACTGCAGGAGAGAGGGTGCTGGGTCAGCCGGGCCTGGTCCTCAGCCCCCAGCCCATGCCCCGCGGGGTCTCTGTGAGGACTAGGGTCCCCGGGCCCCACACCCCCAGCCTGGGAGGCAGCCCTGCCCTCTGGGAAGAGCGGGTCCAGTCAGGGCTCCGAGGGCGGTGGGCACACGGGGGTCAGGGCGTGGGGGGAGGCCCCTGCCCCGACACCCCCCACCCCGCCTGGTGCAGGAGGAGGCCCTGATCGTGGGGGCCTGGGGCCTTCTCAGGCTTCTTCGTCCCGGGCTTCCCGAAGCTCCTCAGGTTCCAGGCTCATCACGAGCGCGTCCTCCAAAGAGCTCTCCCCGACCTGAGGAAGCACATGGTGAGTGGGAGCTCCTGAGGCTCCGTCCCTGGGGCCCGGGGCAGGGGTTGGAGGGCACAGCCTTCCAAGCTGCCCAGAGTTTGGGGTCACATTCCTCCCCCTGGGGCCCAGGGGCACCCTTGGGACTGGGCGGGGCCGTGGGGAGCACGTTCACCTGGCTCCAGGGGTGCGGTGTGGGGCCTGAGCACCTCCTGCCCTTCCGCCAGGAGGAGGAGCAGATGTGCACAGGAATCTACACCCCGAAGTGGTTTCTCCAATGCTTCCTCGGCCGGGTGAGGCCCCCCAGGACTCCCTCTCCTGGACCTGCCCCCTGCCCCCGGGGAGGGCCCAGCTCAGCCCCACCCTCCAGACGAGCCAGGCCCGACCCCAGGGCCCTGAAGCTGAGGCTCACAGCCCAGCCCGTCCTGGAGAAGCCCAGAGGGTCCCTAGACGAGGTTCCGGGGGGCGGGCCGTCTCTGCCTCAGCTCCCCCGGGGAAGGCCAGGTAAGCCTGGGGTGTGGATGGGCCCTCGGCCCATTGGGCGGCCAGCCTGGGGTCCTCTTGAGGCGTGGTGTCATCAAGTGGGGGCAGAGTCTGTGCCCCCAGGGGTGCAGGGGGTGCTGGCCAGGGTCGGAACCCGGAGCGGCCGGGAGCCCTGATCTCCCTGGGAGGAGGGCATGCACGGGGGCGCTGTGGGGCCTCACTGGAGGCAGCCGGGGGGCAGATGGCAGGCCTAGCCTAGCCCCAGCCGAGCCCCCCAGGGGCCCTGCTCAGGCCGCTCCTCCCACCCCGCTGTCCCCTAGACCCCCTTCTTGCTCACCCTGAAGCTCTGGGATGCTTATATCCTGGATGGGGAGCGGGTGCTCACGGCCATGGCATACACCATCCTCAAGGTGCACAGGAGTAAGTGAGCCCCTGGGAGCCCAGGTGTGCTGGGTGGGGGGGGGACGGGGGTGGTGACCCTGTGCTCTGAGCAGCACCCAGACCTGGGGTGGGGGGATGGCGGGGCAGGCGGGTGCAGCGGGGCTCCCTGAGAGGAGCAGCGGGCAGGGGCCACCCCGGCCAGCGCACTGCCCACGGCGCTCCTGGGCACAGCGGGACCCCAGCCGCTGGCCTGGGGGCACCGGGGGCCCCAGGGTGGGGCCCTCTGGGTCTGACTCTCGCCCACCGCCCAGAGCACCTCCTGAAGCTGCCCCTGGAAGGGCTCCGGGAGTTCCTCCAGGACTCTCTGGCCCAGCCCTGGGCCCTGGAGGACGAGGCAGTGCTCAGACACCTTTGGGCCTCCGTGACCCAGCTCCGGAGGATGCGGTGCGACCTGCCCCCCCCCCAGGTGGGCTCAGGGCCCTGGCCCCTCCCGACTCGGCCTGCTGGGGCCGCCCACAGGGGACAGAACCCCCAAGGCCCCCGTCCTCATCTCTGGGGCTCTCCTCTTCTGCTCCAGCCTCGGGGAACCCAGGCCAGGGCTGGGCATGCGGGCACCCACTGTAGGGCCCGGGTACCAGCAGTGTGGGGGACTGAGCACAGGGCCAGGCCAGGGGGCCACGTGAGAGCTGTAAGGATCCCTGGGGCCCCCAGTGAGGACACATAGCCTGCTGGAGACGCTGACCCCATCGGCCTCTTTCCAGTGGGACCTGACGAGTTCCCCACGAGGCCCCTGGGCCTGGAGCGAGTATCCCCGGTGCCCGGCCCTCTCCTCCCTTCTCCGGCTGCTGAGTCACCGCCCAGGGTGGAGGAGCCGGCCTCCCTGGGCCCAGCCACCCAGCTTGAGCCGCCTGGACCCCCTCCTGGCCAGGCCATCCTCAAGGCCGAGGAGCCGCTGCAGGAGGAAATCTCCCCAGAGCCCACAGCTGCACCCCTGCGTCCAGGAACACTGGGGGCTCCGCTTCTGGCCCAGCCGCCCCCAGCCCAGGACCCCTCGCTGGCCCAGCTTCCCCCCCAGCGCTGGAGCTCCCTCCCCATCCTCCCAGTGCAACAAGGTGGTGCAGGCAGGCAGCCCCCAGATATGGGCTTGAAGACAAAAAACGGGGTCCCCTTCCCTTCGGTACCTGCCTGGGCCACCCCAGAGGCCCCGCGACAGACCAGGCCCTGGAGCCCCACCGGGACTCCCATCACAGGGTCCCCCCAGCCCCCTAGGGACGACGCTGTCGGGCCCAGGACACCCTTCCTGCCCCACGGCCACTGCAGCTCGTGCTCCTCGCTGGGCAGTGATGGGCACAGCCAGGGCAGAGCCAGGGCAGCGCTGAGCCCGCTGCCCCGAGGCCCTGCACAGGCCCGGGACCCTCTCCCCTCCGCATCCACGGGGCTGCTCGATGCTCGCGGGCCTCAGGGGCAGAGCGTGACGGTGAGTGTGGGGGCCCGGAGGCTCTGGCCTGCCGTCACCGTGCCCTGCCTCATCTCGCTGTCCCTCCTGGAGTGTGGCACCCCCCACACAGGACACCAGCCCCTGACCCAGAGGGACCTGGGCTGGCCTGGCCCCGGGCTCTGTGGGGGCAGGGGCGACTCGAGCCCCCCCCCCAGGCCCAACATGAAGACTAATGGGATCCAGCCCCCCAGGGTCCTAGCCAGGCCTGTGTTCTGGCCCGGGCTGAGCGAGCCCTCTCACAGTCGGATGTGGCCTCCTGGGCCTTGGGCGTGCCCCACAGATCCAGGTCGCTGACCTAGGGCAGCCCTGGGGGTCCTGGGACACCCCAGGGCCGGGGCAGCAGGGGCAGGCCCATGGGCCCCACCTGCACCCACACAAGGAGGCAGGCTCCTCCAAGTGCTGGGGCTCCAGCAGTCAGTCACCTGGCCCCAGGGGGCCTGAGGCCAGTGTCCAGCTGCCCTGCAGGGACCCAGCGTAGGAGCCTATGGGCCGCAGGTCCAGGTCAGCCCTGCTGTCCTCAGAACCGCCTCTCAGGCCCCAACCTCAGGACACGTGCCCCCACCCGGAGTCCACACAGGCTCCCAGGTGGGGGACTCTAGCACCTGCACTCCTGTGGGATTCCCGCTTTCCTCTAAGGACAGGAAGGTCTCCCTCCCCAGGGGAAGACTCAGACCCTCAGCTCTGAGCCCCTGTTTGCTGTTAAAAGTTCAATAAAGTGTTGTGTGAAAATGCACGGCCAGCTCATTTCTGCGTCTCCCAGAGCTCTGCGCATGGGGCGCGGAGAGACCCCCCAGAGAGGAGGAGGGGGCACTGCCCAGGCCCCGACCAGCCCCTGCAGGGGCGCCTCTAGGCACACACAGCTGACGTCCCCACGTGCCTTCCAGGGGTGGCCAGACGGCAGGGTCAGGACCAGTACAGATTCTACTGCAACTCAGCTTGTGCCCTGGGGCCAGGACGGGCCTGGGACAGAGTGACAGCCAGGGAGCCTCAGGTCACCAGGGCCTGTGCAAAGCATCCTGGGAGGTCTGTCTCCTTCTGTCTAGGGGGCCTAGTGTGGCCGGGCTCCGGTAGCACTTCCTCCCTTCCCCGCCCCATGCCTGTGTGCTTGGGGCACAGAAGGCCCGCGGGGCAGTCAGTGTGGCTCTGGAGGGGACGTCAGGACAGCAGGCCCTTGCAGCCCATGCACCTGGGCCACCTTCACCAGGTGGGCTCAGCATGCACACCTGGTGCTGCTGGATCTCTCACACCAGCATGTGGAGGGTACGCTCCACGCCCTAGTGAGTAGGGGCTGGGTGAGTGTGGGGCTCAGCCTGGGGGCCAGGCAGCACAGGAGACCGAGGGACCCCAGCCCTCTCCCCACCCCAACTCCTACACACAGGCAGCCCCAGGGCTCCCCCCCATGGGCAGCTGGCTCCTCAGGAGCTCCCCCTCACAGCAGCCCCAAGGTCTGGCTCCCAGCTGGAGAGGCATCAGAGAAAAGAGAAGCAGCAGGCGCTCGGCTGGGACCCACTGCTGGACACGTGAATGTGGCCGAGCTGGACCTTCCAACTTAGCTGACCCTCCAGTGGGAAGTCACGGCACGAGTGAGCTCAGGGTCGCCCAGGAGAACCCAACTAGCCACCCAGCGCTAGCACCAGAAATGATGTTGTTTCAACCATTTCGGCATTAGGAATGACACAGCCTGAGGATCAGATCGCTGCACAGCGATAGACACACACACACCCCAAACCCAACAAAAGTCGGAGTCCTCCAAATGTTGTCAAATGGCAGCCGGATGGTTACATAAACAACGCTGGGGTCCCCGATAGGATACATGGAGGATGCTACAGACCACGAATGCAGAGGCGCTGGAGGCCCGGAGATGTGCCTGCCGGGTGCCGACGCAGAGTGCGGAATGGTGGGAAGCATCCTACAGAGGGTGCACCCCTCCTAGGAAAGGACGCCGGGTCCCTGCAAAGGCTCCGGATGCTGACATCTGTCCTCCTCTCCTTCAGCTTCTGGTTTTCCCCCTATTTTGTTCTTCATAATTCTACTTCAGCCTCCACCCTGCATCCAAGCCAAGGACAATACAGGCTTCTTTATGACATCGGGTCCTAAAAGGAGGCCAAGCTCTGGCTACAGGGATTGGGAATGATTATTGCCTATTTTTATGCTGATACACTGAACTTGTGCCTTCACAGCTCTTCTCTCCCTGCAGAACGAGGGGAAGCACAGGTCTTACAATGAAGGAAGCCCACTCCCACTCGGGCGGGACCATCGCTTGTGGAGGACATCATCTGGGCCAAGGAGTGCAAGCGGGGGTGATCAAGAACAGGTCACAGGTTAGACATAGTCTGGTTTGAGGTTTTTCCTGAAGCAAGCACTTAACTTCGATGTCATGCTTTATTAGTTCATCCATTTATTATTTGTTAAATATTTTATTTTTATGTCCTCTCTATACCCAACATGGAGTTCAAACTCACAATCCTGAGATCAAGATGCACTGACCATGCCAGCCAGGCACCCCAGTGCCATGTTTCATATTTCTTTGCTGGCTCGCCTATCTCTGCATCCAACTGGAACATCGAGTCCATGATAGGGGAGCTTTAGCTATCTCTGAATCCTAGAATGTTCTCACTATATCCCAATCCTCGAACGACCTTTGCCATTGAATAGCACTTTAAATAAATCGTAAAATGACTACTGGTAAAGGAAATTGCCAACTTTTCACGTGTGTGGGCCCCGCTCCCTGGGCTCCCGGGGAAGCTCTGCTTCCTTTAACATTGATCAAGGTCCAAATGACTCCACCACACCTCGAAGCGTGGGCTCAGTTTCTGCCCTGACACATGCAGCACGTCAGCTTCAATTAATACATATCAATCAAAGGGAGCCTGGCCGGCTCGGTGTGGTTCGTAAGAATATGCGACTCTTGTTCTTGGGGTAGCGAGTTCAAGCCCCATGTTGGGTGTAGAGATTACAGAAAAATAAAATCTTAAAAAAATCAGTTGATCTGGGGGAGACACATCCCCGGATCCCACAGGGGCAGGGAGCCAGCTGATGGGTCTGTGCACAGTATTATAAGCAGGAGAGCACAAAATCAGAACTTTCAGAAGTCTGCTAGAGTGGGGGGACACACCAGCCTTGATGGTGTTCAGGTGGCGAAGTGGGGGGCAGCCCCTGGAGCGACAGGGTGGGCTCAGGATCCCTGGGGTCCCAAGGATGGTGGCACCAACTGTTCCCAGACACAGGACTGGGAACCTGGCTGAGAGCAGCAGGACTAGGGCCAGCTGTCTGCCCCTGTGTGGCCATAAACTGCAAACACCTGTGCAGTCACAGGGCCGCATCCCTGGGACGGGCCAGCAAAGGCCAGAAGTGGGAGGAAACCCTCCCGGGAGGGAAGAGCACAGGTCTCCCTCAGGGCAGTCCCTAAAATTTGAAGTTTTGAAACTCAGTCTCTTGTCTGAGATTTGAAAAAAAAAAAGAAGAAAGAAAAAAGAAAAGAAAAAGAAAAAAAGGAAAGAAAAGAAAAGAAAGAAAAGAAAGAGTGAGCAAGCAGGATGCTCAGCCTCAGGGCCAGAGAACCCGGCGCCCCCACCCGCATCCCGCCCATCAGCGCCTGAGCAGCACAACTCCACCTGGTGGAGGCCAGAGGCGCTGGTGTCGACCCCGCCTCTGGCCCCGCAGGTGCATCTCCCCTGAGGCAGGTGCACACCTGACAATCAGCGCCATGGGCCCCTCCCCCAGACCCTGCACAGACCACTGGCTCCCACCAAGTGTACAGGCCACAGAGGCTGCAAAGTTTCAGCTCTACAGGGAAAGTAGGGTCTAGCTTCCTTTGTACTTTGTTCTTTCTTTCTTTTATTTTCATTTATTTTCTTCAATTCTTTTTATTAATTGCTTAATTTTAATTTTTATGTATATACCTTATATATTTCTTATTTTTGTTCACTTTCATTGTACTTTAATTTTCTTTCTTATTCTGGGATTTAGATTCTTTTAACAAGCAGGCCAAAACACACACAGGTTCTAGTGATTTGGCGGGGGGGGGGGCGGTTGTTATTGTTATTTTTTTTTTGTTTTTTCTTTTTCTTCCTTATTTATTTTCTGGAAAAAATAATGATATGGAAAAACTCACCCCCCCAAAAGAACATGAGGTAGTACTCACAGCTAGGGAGTTCATCAATACACTTATATGATGTCCGACTAGAGTTTAAAACAATGATTATAAAGATAACAGATGGACTGGAAAAAGAGCACAGAAGAAAACTAGAGAATCCGTTACTGTAGAAATAAAAGAACTAAAATCTAGTCAGGCCAATGTTAAAAATGCTATAATTGAGATGCAGTCCCACGTGGAAGCCTTAAAAACAAGAAAGGTTATGGACCACAGAGGCAGACGTAGGGAACTCAGCCACTTATTAAAACAATAACATTCATATCATAGGAGACTCAGAAGATGAAGAGAGAGAAAAGGGGCAGAAGTTTTATTTGAACAAATTATGTAAACTTCTCTCACCCGAGGAAGGACACAGACATTGAAACTGAGAGCACAGAGAACTCCCACTAAATTCAACAGAATCTGACCATCGCCAAGGCACATCAGAGTCAAATTCACAAAATACACAGACAAGGAAAGAATCCTGAAAGCAGCAGAGGCAAGGTTTGGGGGAGAGTCCTTAACCTACAAGGGAGGATGAATCAAGTTTGCAGCAGATCTGTCCACAAATTTGGCAGGCCAGAAAGAAGTGGAAGGAAATATTGAATATACTGAGTGGGAAAAGTATGCAGCCAAGAATTCTTTCTTCAGCAAGGCTGTTATTCGGGATAGAAAGAGAGATAAAGAGTTTCCCAGGCAGGCAAAAAATAAAGTTCATGACTACTAAACCAGTCCGGCAAGGAATTTTAAGGGGGACTCTTCTAGTAGGGGAAAGAAAGAGACCAAAAGCAACAAAGACTAGAAAGGACCAGAGAACACCACCAGAAACACCAACTCCACCAGTAACACAAAGGCACTAAATTCATATCTTTCGATAATCACTCTGAAAGTAGATGGACTAAATGCTCCAATCAAAAGATATAGGGTATCAGAGTGGATTAAAAAACAAGATCTGTGATGCCTGGGTGGCTCAGGGGTTGAGCCTCTGTCTTCGACTCAGGGTGTGATCCTGGAATCTGGGATCAAGTCCCACATCGGGCTCCTGGTGGGGAGCCTGCTTCTCTCTCTGCCTAGGTTTCTGCCTCTCTCTCATAAATAAAATCTTAAAAAGAAAAAAAAACCAAGATCCATCTATATGCTGCCTACAAGACACTCACCTTAGACCTATAGACACCAACAGATTGAAAGTCAGGGGATGGAAAATCATCTATCATGCTAATGGACATCAAAAGAAAACTGGAGGATCCATACTTATATCAGACAAACTAGATTTGAAACCAAACACTGGGGATACCTGGTGGTTCAGGGTGTGATTCTGAGGTCCCAGGATAGAGTTCCACATCGGGCTCCCCTTGGGGAGCCTGCTTCTCCTTCTGCCTACATTTCTGCCTCTGCTTCTCTCTGTGTATCTCTCATAAATAAATAAACTGATAAAATCTTTTTTTAAGAAAGGAAGAACAAATACTGTAAGAAGAGATGTAGAAGGTCATTATTTCATAATTAAGAAGATTCTCCATCAAGGAGACCAAACAATTGTATATATTTATGCCACCAACATGGGAGTACCTAAATATAGAAACCAATTAACAACAAACATAGAGAAACTCACTGATAATAATACAATGACAGAGGATTTTTTAAAAAAGATTTTATGTATTTATTAATGAGAGACACACACACAGAGAGAGGCAGAGACCCAGGCAGAGGGAGAAGCAGGCTCCATGCAGGGAGCCCAACATGGGACTCGATCCCGGGTCTCCAGGATCACAGCCTGGGCTGAAGGTGGTGCTAAATCGCTGAGCCACTGGGGCTGTCCAATGACAGGGGATTTTAACACCTACTTACAGCAATAGACAGATAATCTAAGCAGAAAATCAATAGGGGAACAATGGCCTTGACACACTGGACCAGAGGGACTCAACAGATATAGTCAGAACATTTCCTCCTAAAGCAGCAGAATATACATTCCTTTCAAGTGCACATAGAACATTCTCCAGAACAGATCACATCATGGACCACAAATCAGCCCTCAACAGGTACAAGACAATTGAGATCATACCATGTACATTTTCAGACCATGACACTATGAAACTTGAAGTCAACTGCAAAAAAAAAAATTGGAAAGACCACAAATATGTGGAGATTATGAACATCCTACTAGAGATTGAATGAAGCAACCAGGAAATTAAAGAAGAAAATTTTTAAATAATATAGAGAAATGAAAATGAAAACATGCTTGTCCAAACCTCTGAGATGCAGCAAAGGCAGTCCTAAGAGGGAATTACATAGCAATACAGGCCTACCTCAAGAAACAAGAAAAGTCTCCAATATACAACCTAACTCTACACCTAAAGGAGCTACAAAAGGAACAGCAAATGAAGCCTAAAGCCTGTGGAAGAAGGGAAATAATAAAGATGAGAGCAGAAATAAACAATACAGAAACAACAACAGAATAGTAGAATGGAAGAGCTGGTTCTTCAAAATAATTAATAAAATGGATCTAGACCTAGCCAGACTTATCAAAAGAGAAAGGACCTAATAAAATCACAAATGAGAGAGGAGAGATCACAATCAACACCAGAAAAATAAGACAACTATAAAAGAATACTATGAAAAATTATATGCCAACAGAGGATCCCGGGGTGGCTCAGTGGTTTAGCACCTGCCTTCTACCCAGGGCGTGATCTTGGAGTCCCCAGAGCGAGTCCCACATCAGGCTTCCCGAATGGAGCCTGCTTCTCCTTCTGCCTGTTTCTCTGCCTCTGCTTCTCTCTCTCTCTCTCTCTCTCTTTCTCTCAGTCTCTCTCTCTGTGTATGTGTCTCTCATGAATAAATAAAATCTTAAAAAAATTATATGCCAACAAACTGGGAGACCTGGAAGAAATGGACAAATCCCTAGAAATGTACAAACTATCAAAACTGAAATAGGAAAAATTGAAAATGTGAATAGACCCGTAACAGGCAAATTAATTGAATCAGCAAGGCACCTTGCTTGTTGATTGAGCCTCAGTGTGCCTCAGTGGTTGAGCATCTGCTTTGGCTCAAGTCATGATCCTGGAGTCCTGGGATCAAGTCTCACATTGACCTCCCTGCATGGAGGCTGCTTCTCTCTCTGCCTGTGTCTCTGCCTCTGTCTCTCATGAATAAATAAAATCTTTTTAAAAAAGGAAAAACATGAGGAAGGACCCAAGTAAAATCACAAATGAGAGAAGAGAAATAACAACACCATCATCTTATAATACAAACTATCATAAGAGAACATTATGAAAAATTATATACCAACAACTTGGGAAAACCTGGAAAAATAGATCAATTCCTAGAAATACATAACATAGCCAAAATTAAAAAGGAAGAAATAAGAAACTTGGACAGATAACCAGCAAAGAAATTGAATCAGCAATCAAAAATCTCCCAAAAAACAAAGTCCAGGACCAGGTGGCCTTCCCAGAGCATTTCTACCAGACATTTAAAGAATAATTAATATCTATTCTTCTCAAAGTATTCCCCCCCCCAAAAAAAAAGAAAGGAAAACTTTCAAACTCAGTCTATGAGGCCAGCATTACCCTGATACCAAAACTAGATAAAGACCCCACTACAAAGAGAGAGAGAAAGAGAGAGAGAGAGAACTAAAGGCCAATATCCCTGACTAACAGAGATAAAAAACTCTCAATAAAAAATTGGCAAAGTGAATCCAACAATACATTAAATAAATTATTCACAATGATCAAGTGGGAGTTACTCCTGGGTTGCCAAGATGTTTCAATATTAACAGATCAATCAGTGCGATACACCACAATATTAAAAGAAAGAATAAGAACCAAGTGATCATTGCTTTTTTAAAAAGATTATTTATTTATTTATTTATCTATTTATTTATTTATTTATTTATTTATTTATTTATTTATTCATGAGAGACACAGAGAGACAGGCAAAGACATAGGCAGAGGGAGAAGCAGGCTCCATGCAGGAAGCCCGATGTGGGACTTGATCCCGGGACTCTGGGATCACACCCTGAGCCAAAGGCAGAGGCTCAACCACTGAGCCACCCAGGTGTCCCACCAAGTGATTGTTTCAACAGATGAAGTAAAAGCATTGATAAAAAACAACATCCAGTCATGATGAAAGCCCTCAACAGATTAAGTTTAGAGGGGATGTACCTCAACATAATAAAAACCTTAGATGAGAAACCCAGATTATCATCCTCAACAGGGAAAAACCAAGAACTTTTCCTCTGCAGTCAGGACCAAGAGAGGGATATGCACTCTCATCACTCTTATTCAACACAGTCTAGAAGTCCTAGCCACAGCAGTCAGACAACAAAAAGAAATAAAAGGCATCCAAATCACCTGGGAAGATATCAAGCTTTCACTATTTGATGATGAATGACTTTCTGTATAGAAAACCCAAAAATCTCTATCAAAAACTTCTAAAACTGATAAATTCAGTAAAGGATACAAAGTGAACTTGCAGAAATCTGTTGCATTTCTATACACCAATAATGAGGCAGCAGGAAGAGAAGTTGAGGACTCAATCCCATGTATACTAGCACCAAAAACAATAAGATACGTAGGATTAAGCCTAACCAAAGAGGTGAATGCCCTCCTGTAAATCCTATAAAACACTGATGAAAGGAATTGAAGATGACACAAATAAAATATAAAGGCATTTCATGCTCATGGATTGGAAGAACAAATATTGTTTATCTTTTTAAAAGATTTTATTTATTTATGAGAAACAGAGAGACAGAGAGGTAGAGACACAGGCAGAGGGAGAAGCAGGCTCCATGCAGGAAGCCCAACGTGAAACTCGATCCCGGGTCTCCAGGATCATGCCCTGGACTGAAGGCAGCACTAAACCACTGAGCCACCCAGGCTGCCCTATTTAAAAGGCTATATACTACTCAAAGCAATCTATACATTTAATGCAATCCCCATTAACATAGCAATGGCATTTTTCACAGAGCTGGAACAAATGATCCTAAAATTTGTATAGAGCCACAAAGATCATCCAAAACCTCCCAAGACACAAAAGTCCAGGGCCAGATGGCTTCTCTGGGGAACTCTATCAAACGTTTAAAAAGAAACCATACCTATTTTACTAGAGCTGTTCCTAAAGATAGACAGAGATGGAGTACTTCCAAACTCGTTCTATGAGGCCAGCATCACCTTAATTCCAAAACAAGACAAAGACCCCACCATAAAGGAGAATTATAGACCAAAATCCCTGATGAACATGGATGCAAAAATTCTCAACAAGATACTAGCCAATAGGATACAACAGTACATTAAGAAGGTTATTCACCATGACCAAGTGGGATTTATCCCTGGGATGCAAGGCTGGTTCAACACTCATAAAACAATATGATTCATCATATCAGCAAGAGAAAAAACAAGAACCATATGATCCTTTCAATAGATACAGAGAAAGCATTTGACAAAATACAGCATCCATTCCTGATCAAAACTCTTCAGAGTGTAGGGATAGAGGGAACATTCCTCAACATCTTAAAACCCGTCTACAAAAAGCCCACAGCAAATATCATTTTCAATGGGGAAGCACTGGGAGCCTTTCCCCTAAGATCAGGAACAAGACAGGGATGTCCACTCTCACCACTGCTATTCAACATAGTACTAGAAGTCCTAGCCTCAGCAATAAGACAACAAAAAGAAATAAAAGGCATTCAAATTGGCAAAGAAGAAGTCAAACTCTCCCTCTTTGCCGATGACATGATACTCTACATAGAAAACCCAAAAGACTCCACCTCAAGATTGCTAGAACTCATAGAGCAATTTGGCAGTGTGGCAGGATACAAAATCAATGCCCAGAAGTCAGTGGCATTTCTATACACTAACAATGAGACTGAAGAAAGAGAAATTAAGGAGTCAATCCCATTGACAATTTCACCCAAAAGCATAAGATACTTAGGAATAAACCTAACCAAAGAGGTAAAGGATCTATACCCTAAAAACTATAGAACATTTCTGAAAGAAATTGAGGAAGACACAAAGAGATGGAAAAATATTCCATGCTCATGGATTGGAAGAATTAATATTGGGATCCCTGGGTGGCTCAGCGGTTTAGCACCTGCCTTTGTCCCAGGGCACGATCCTGGGATCCCGGGATCGAGTCCCGCATTGGGCTCTCGGCGTGGAGCCTGCTTCTCCCTCCTCCTGTGTCTCTGCCACTCTCTCTCTCTGTCTATCATAAATGAATAAATAAATAAATCTTTTAAAAAAAGGAAGATTAATATTGTGAAAATGTCAATGTAACCCAGGGCAATTTACATGTTTAATGCAATCCCTATCAAAATACCATTGACTTTCTTCAAAGAGTTGGAACAATTTATTTTAAGATTTGTGTGGAATCAGAAAAGACCCCGAATAGCTAGGGGAATTTTAAAAAAGAAAACCATAGCTGGGGGCATCCCAATGCCAGATTTCAGGTTGTACTACAAAGCTGTGGTCAACAAGACAGTGTGGTCCTGGCACAAAAACAGACACATAGATCAATGGAACAGAATAGAGAACCCAGAAGTGGGCCCTGAACTTTATGGTCAACTAATATTCGATAAAGGAGGAAAGACTATCCACTGGAAAAAAGACAGTCTCTTCAATAAATGGTGCTGGGAACATTGGACATCCACATGCAGAAGAATGAAATGAGACCATTCTCTTGCACCATACACAAAGATAAACTCAAAATGGATGAAAGATCTAAATGTGAGACAAGATTCCAACAAAATCCTAGAGGAGAACATAGGCAACACCCTTTTTGAACTCGGCCACAGTAACTTCTTGCAAGATACATCCACAAAGGCAAAAGAAACAAAAGCAAAAATGAACTATTGGGAATTCATCAAGATAAGAAGCTTTTGCACAGCAAAGGATACAGTCAACACAACTAAAAGACAACCTACAGAATGGGAGAAGATATTTGCAAAAGACGTATCAGATAAAGGGCTAGTTTCCAAGATCTATAAAGAACTTATTAAACTCAACATCAAAGAAACAAACAATCCAATCATGAAATGGGCAAAAGACAGGAACAGAAATCTCACAGAGAAAGACAGACATGGCCAACAAGCACATGAGAAAATGCTCCGCATCACTTGCCATCAAGGAAATACAAATCAAAACCACAATGAGATCCCACCTCACACCAGTGAGAATGGGGAAAATTAACAAGGCAGGAAACCACAAATGTTGGAGAGGATGTGGAGAAAAGGGAACCCTCTTGCACTGTTGGTGGGAATGTGAACTGGTGCAGCCACTCTGGAAAACTGTGTGGAGGTTCCTCAAAGAGTTAAAAATAGATCTGCCCTATGAGACAGCAATTGCACTGCTGGGGATTTACCCCAAAGATACAGATGCAATGAAACGCCGGGACACCTGCACCCCGCTGTTTATAGCAGCAATGTCCACAATAGCCCAACTGTGGAAGGAGCCTCGGTGTCCATCGAAAGATGAATGGATAAAGAAGATGTGGTCTATGTATACAATGGAATATTCCTCAGCCATTAGAAACTACAAATACCCACCATTTGCATCGACGTGGATGGAACTAGAGGGTATTATGCTGAGTGAAATAAGTCAATCAGAGAAGGACAAAAATTATATGGTCTCATTCCTTTGGGGAATATAAAAAATAGTGAAAGGGAATAAAGGGGAAAGGGGAAAATAAGTGGGAAATATTAGAAAGGGAGACAGAACATGAAAGACTCCTTACTCTGGGAAACAAACTAGAGGTGGTGGAAGGGGAGGTGGGCGGGGGGTGGGGGTGACTGGGTGGTGGGCAATGAGGTGGGCACTTGACGGGATGAGCACTGGGTGTTATTCTGTATGTTGACAAATTGAACACCAATAAAAAATAAATTTATTAGAAAAAAGCAAAAAAAAAAAGCAAAAAAAAAAAAAACCCATGAAAGATTGAAAATAGCCAAAGCGGTGTTGAAAAAGCAAACTAAATCTGGGGTTTCAGACCTCAAGTTATATTACAGAGCTCTAGTGATCCAAAGAGTATGGTGTGGCCACAAGAAGGAGACCCGTAGACCAATAGAACAGAATGGAGAAACCGAAACAAGATACAAACCTGTAACTCTGTGATCAATTAATCTTCATCAAAGCAGGAAAGAATATCCAACGGCAAAAAGACAGTCTCTTCAACAAACGGTGTTGGGAAAACTAGTAGCCACATGCAGAAGAATGAAACAGGACCACTTTCTTACACCATATGTATAAAAAATAAATTCAAAATGGATTAAAGACCTAAATGTGAGACCTGAAACCATAAAATGAAGAAAAGATAGGCAGCAATGTCTTTGACATTGGCCATTGGATCTTCTTTCTAGATATGCCTCTGAGGCGAGGGAAACAAAAGCAAAAATAAACTACTGGGACTTCATCAAGTTGAAAAGGTTGTGCACTGTGAAGGTAACTACTGTAGCTAAAAGGCAACATAAAAATGAGAGAAGGAATTTGTAAATGACATAGCCAATAAAGACTTAGTATACAAAATATATAAAGCAATATAAATCTCAGCATCCTAAACACAAATTATCCAACTGAAAATGGGCAGAAAACATGAATGGACATTGTCTCTAATAAGACATCCAGATGGCCACCAGACCATCACTCCTTCCTGAAATGAGATTAGCTAAACTGACCCATTGTTTTTTTTTATTTTTTTTATTTTTATTTATTTATGATAGTCACACAGGGAGAGAGAGAGAGAGAGGCAGAGACACAGGCAGAGGGAGAAGCAGGCTCCATGCACCGGGAGCCCGACGTGGGATTCGATCCTGGGTCTCCAGGATCGCGCCCTGGGCCAAAGGCAGGCGCCAAACCGCTGCGCCACCCAGGGATCCCTAAACTGACCCATTGTTAAGACCGAGACTGCTGCTACTTAATGAATAAATCTACTAGCTTAACTCAATATGGGAAACTCAGGGAAGTTTCAGAGGGGACTGTAGGAGCTAAGAAGAGGCCAACCCAAGATGGGCCACTTCAACATGGAGCTTATTTTGAACTGAAGGTAATTAAAACTCTACTGGCTCAAGAAAAACTTTGTATCCCTCCCTTAACTCCATAGAAGAAGCCACATTGGATATTCTTTCCCAGAATGATGGTTAATGCCAGAGATAAAGTTTATCTGAGTGACCCATCCGTATGGGAAGACAAATCCCAAATCAGTGAACATTGGCGCTTCTTACTGCCTGGAAATAGTATTCCTTCCCTTGGAAATCTCAAACCCTTACTTGCTTCTCCTCACTTTGCTTGTCTTTGGAATTTCCATGTCTGTATGGATTCACCATATGTATTAAACTAAACTTTATTTTATGTTAAAAAAAAAAAAGGCCACCATGGAAAGACTCTCAGCACCCATCATCAGGGAAATGCAAACCAAAACCACAATGAGACGTCACCTGACACCTGTCAGAATGGCTAAAATTAACAATCAACAGGTGTTGGTGAGGATGGTGAGAAACGAGAGCCCTCTTACACTGCTGGTGGGAATGTGAACAGGTGCAGCCACTGTGGAAAACAGTGTGGAGGGTCCTCAAGAAGTTTAAAATAGAGCTACCCTACGATTCTGAAATTGCACAGCTAGGTATTTACCCCAAGGATAGAAAAGTACAGATTCGAAGGGGGACACAGCCCAATGTTTGTAACAACATTATCAACAACAGCCAAACTGTGGACACAGCCCAGATATCCATTGACAGATGAATGGGCAGAGGCGATGGAGTAAATATACACACTGCAACATCACTCGGTCATCAGAAGGGATGAAATGAAGCCATTTACAACGATGTGGGAGAAACGGAAAGGACTTTTGCTAAATGAAATAAGTTAGAGAAAGAAAAATAATATACGATTGCATTCACATGTGGATTTTAAGAAACCAAACAAACTGGCAAAAGGGCAGGGTGGGGGGAATGAGAGAAGAAAACCAAGAAACACACTCTTAACCATAGAGGATAAACTAATAAATACCAGAGGAGGGTGGGGGGGATGGGGAATCAGGGGACGGGGGTAATGGAGGGCACCTATGACGAGTACCAGGTGTTGTAGCCAGTGGTTGAATCACTATGTGGTACACCTTTAACTATATTATACTGTGTTAACAAATGGGAATTCAGTTAAAACTTTAAAATAACAATTGTTAGTATTGATAGAATGGATGCACACAAGAGATAAAAACAGAAAGGAAATTGAAAATCCAAATAAAGAGTATTTAGAGCCACATCCCATCCTGATCCCAGCTCAGGAGATACCTGCCATGGCTATTGTCATGTCAGCAGAGGCCTGGAGTTTGATTCTCTGGAGAGGCCTCTGAATGGATGGATGCCAGGCACATACGCTAACCCAAAACATAACTATAACGCTTAAAACTAACCCATTGAAAATACTGGGAGTCCCAGTGCCAAGCACATGACCAGATACAATCTCTACTTGTATACGGACAATAACCCTAATTTTAAACTGAACCTTAACCTAGCCTAACACTAGACCTATCAGTAATCGAAAACCAAACACTAACCCCTAGTCCCTAATCCATATACCTAACCCTGATTCCAACTATAACCCTAACCCTAACTATAACCAGTAACCCAAACCCTAATCTGTAACCCTAACCCTAAACAGTAACATTAATCCTATCAGTAACCTAACCCCTAACTGTAATCCAAACCGTAACCATAACCCTGAGCCAAGCTCCATGTTCAGCATCCCCCTGAACACAAACCCTGAGCCTCATCCTCACCTTCGCCCTCTACTCAGCTCTCAAGGCAGATCTCGAAACTACCGCCACCTAGGACCCTCCAAGCTCCTGGGCCCTAACCCTAACTCTAGGCTGGGTTCTGATCTGACCCAACCCAGAGCCTGGCTCTGATCCCCAAGGGATTTCAGACAGCTGAATGACCCCAGAAGACTTGGCCTCCGACACAGTAGGAAATGTGACTTTTGGAGATTGGCAAGGGGTAGAGCTGAAGAAATCTGGAGGAAAACTAAGCCCATGCACTCGTTTAATGCCCCTGGAGCACAAACTGTGAGCCTGATCCTTACTCTAACCCTTACCAAATCTTGCCCTATACTGTAATCCTAATCCCCAATTCCTAAACCTAAACCTAATCCTAACTACGGTAAGAAAATTGGATTCAAATAGTAAAGGCATTTTAGACAGTGTGCAGATGAACACAGGTGAGAACTGTGCTGGGGTTACAATGCATCATCTGTGGCATCTCCTCCCACAGGGCTGTGTGCTGCATCCTGGGGAGGGCGTCCCGGGTTTGGCTAAGACACGCCCTGTGAAGGGGCAGCCGAGGTAAGGGAGGTAAGGGGACGGCGGCTGGGGCATCTGGGGGCTGGGGTACAGAGTGTTTGTGCTGCTGGGACAGGTTTTCTGCAGGTCTGAAATCTCCGAGGACTCAGTGACTCCTACACTCACGTCACACCTCGCCAGAGGAGCAGAGCACGTCCAGCTCCATGACGGAGGCCAAGCGCCACCCGGGCCTAGCTCAGCCGCAGAGGGAGGCCGCCTGTCACCCAGAGGCCTGCAGGATGGTTACCCCGGAGGCTCCTGTGTCTGCGGCGCAGAAGAAGCAGGGGATTCAGATTTCCAACTTTCCACAGCCCTCTAGCAAAGCCTAGTGACAAGTGTGACAGTGAATGAAGTGGGGTGTTTAGGAGGGGAGGCTGGAGGGGGGCCCCGCTCCCATGTCCAGGACAGGCCCCAGCAGGAGGACCCCGCAGGAGAGACACCCCGCGACAGGAGACCCTGACCCCCTGCAGCCCGGCCCTGAGGAGCCTCCATGTCTCAACCTGCTGCTCTCCAGGAACGCTCCTCCGACACAGCCGCCCAGCTGCCTCCCTCCCCAGGGAATAATGAACAGGTGACAGGCCTGCTCCCCGACCCGCACCCCCGGGGACACCCAGGGCGACACGCGGCCACTGGGACCCTCCGTGCTCGGCGACCGGAAGACCCGATGCTGTGAAAATACCGCTCCCCGAGGCTGTCTACGCAGTCAGCGCAGTCCTTCCGACCTCCCACCGGCGTGGTCACGCGCACGGAGCCAACAGCCCCGAAGCAGTGTAGACGCGAGAGGACCCTGCAGGCGGAGGCGGCGGCGGCGGGAGCTCCCCGGCTGCAAACGGCCTGAGGGGCTGCAGGACCCGAATCCGTGTGGCACATAACACGGCTGAGCGCAGCTTCCCACGGGATCCCGAGCCCAGAAACGGGGTACACCCTAGCCCCGGCATGGCCCTGCGCGGGACCCCAGGTCACCGCAAACACGGCCCGGAAACCCCCGCGTCGGTGCAGCGCGGCATCCTCCGCTGGTCCTGTGAGCACGGCCCCCAGCAACCCCGCTCGGCGGCGTCTCCTCACCTGCTCCTCCCGCCGCGGGTCCTGAGGGTCTCCGGCCCGCGTGGACGCGGCCCCACCTCCGCGGCGGAGGCGGAGAAGGCGGGCCTCCTGCCATAACAGGCAGAGACTAGGCCTCTGGACCTCACCTGCCGCCCTGCGCTGGTCTGGTCGGGAGCTGGGCTGGGGCACCCCCGGGGGGCGGTGGAGGCGGTGCGGGACTCGAGTGCACTTAGTTCAGGGGAAGCGCCCGCCCCTCCCAGGGCCCAGCTGAATCCAATAAATGCTAGAACTTTCTCAGTGAAACGGAGTAAAATATCCCAGCTTCTCCAGAAATACTTAAGGAACAATTAACTGGAAAGCATATAGAATGCGGGCCGTTGGGTGGCTCAGTCGGTTAAACGTCTGCCTTCAGCTCTGGCCATAATCCTGGGGCCCTGGGGTTGGTCCAGGCCCACAAGCGGCTACTTGCTCAGCGGGGAGTCTGCTTCTCCCTCTCCCTTTGACTGCTGCTCTGCCTGCTGGTGCTCTTTCTCTGTGTCAAAGTCTTTTTTTTTTTAAAGATTTTATTTTTTATTTATTCATGAGAGACACAGCGAGAGAGAGAGGCAGAGACCCAGGCAGAGGGAGAAGCAGGCCCCATGCAGGGAGCCCGATGTGGGACTCCATCCGCGGTCTCCAGGATCACGCCCTGGGCTGCAGGCGGCGCTAAACCGCTGCGCCACCGGGGCTGCCCTCAAAGTCTTTCTAAAAAAGGAAAGGATATAAAATGTACACAAAAACTTTATAACTTACAGTAAAATTCACACAAGATTGCAGATAAACTTAAAATACACAAGTATTGGGCACCTGGGTGGCTCAGTTGGTTAACAGTCTGCCTACCTCTGGGATCATAATCCCTGGGTCCTGGGACCCAGCCTGGCATGGAGCTCCCTGTTCAGTGCGGAGTCTGGTTCTCCCTCTGCCTCTACCTTCTGCCCCCTGCTCATGCTCTGTGTCAGTAACTGTCTCTCTCAAATAAATAAAATCTTTTCTTAAAATATTTTATTTGGGTAGCCTCAGTGGCTCAGACCTCTCTCTCTCTCTCTCTCATGAATAAAATCTTAAAAAACAAATAATTGCCATTTTAACAATATTGAGTATAGGACACCTGGGTGGCTCAGTTAGTTAAGCGTCTGCCTTCAGCTCACATCATGATCCTGATCTCCCAGGATCAAGTTCCAGGATCCAGCCCTGCACTGAATCCTGCATTGAGCTCCCACCTCAGTGAAGAGTCTGTTTCTCCCTCTGACCCTCCCCCCTCTCATGCTTTCTCTAATAAATAAACAAAATCTTAGGGAAAAAAAGCAATATCAAGTGCTTTGCTCCTGGACAAGGAATATCTTTGCAGTTATCTATGTTTTTTTCATAATTGAAGTATTTTTATTTTATCTACAGTGAGTCAACATTAAGGGGTTATCCTGGGGACACCAGCATAGCTCAGCAGTTGAGTCTCTGCCTTTGGCTCAGGGCATGATCCTGGAATCCCAAGATCGAGTCCGGCCTCGGACTCCCTGCAGGGAGCCTGCTTCTCCCTCTGCCTGTGTCTCTCATGAATAGATGAATAAAATCTTTTAAAGGGGGGGTTATTTTGGATATCTGAATTGAGGCAGATGGGATGGGGATCTTGAATGGGATGGCTCATTCAAGGAGACTCATTTAATCCAATTTACTGAAGCTGGTATCCCTCATGGACCGATAAAAACTCTGGCAGCACCTATTGAGGCAGTATTTCTGGGTCAGACTGCATAGGTTTGAGCAGAGGTGGAAAAAAGGAACCCTGACCCAAGTTCCTTGGATGGCTCCAGTACAGTTGTTGGTGAGCCATCCTGTTCTCTCTTGGATGCACTGAGGCAAAAAGCGCATTTATTTATATGTTATTTGATTTCTCTCATCTGTTTTAATGTTTTATGAATATTTTTATGTACATTGTTAGATTTATACCTAAGAACCTTAATTTTTGAGCTGTAGTTTTTTTCATTTCATGTCCATTTGTTCTGTACATCATTGCTGACCATCTCAGTTAATTTAGGCTATCAAAATATCATACACCAGGTGGCTTATAAACAATAGACATTTATTTCTCACAGTTCTGGAGGGTGCACGTCTGAGATTAGGGTATCTCTGGCAGAAGACTTGTTTTTTAAAATATTTTATTTATTTATTCATGAAAGACACACAGAAAGAGAGGCAGAGACACAGGCAGAGGGAGAAGGAGACCCCATGCATGGAGCCCGATGTGGGACTCAATTCCGGGACCCTGGGACCACGCCCCTGAGCCAAAGGCAGGCGCCAAACCACTGAGCCACCCAGGGATCCCCCAGCAGCAGACTTGTTTTATCCTCACTTGGAGGGAACGTGCTGGGGTCTCTTTTAAGGGAGACCACACCCTTATGACCCAATAACCTGTTCATTGGTCTGTTTCTGTTTTCATCATCTCAGGGCCCATTTTGTTACTGTTTTTACTTGGAAGTTACCCATTTTCTCTAGGCTTCCAGTGTTCCAGTGTTCTATTAGATTTTTAAAATATTTTAAATTTTTAAAAAAGATTTTATTGTTTTATTCACGAGAGATACATAGAGAGAGGCAGAGACATAGGCAGAGGGAGAAGCAGCCTCCTTGCAGGGAGCCTGCTGTGGGACTTGATCCCGGGATTCCAGGATCACGCCCTGAGCCAAAGGCAGACGCCCAACTGCTGAGCCACCCAGGCGTCCCAAAAATTATTTCAAAATTTTATTTTAAATAGGCTTCACACCCAGTGTGGAGCTTAATGCAAGGTTTAAACTCACAACCCTCATATTAAGGCCTGATCTGAGATCAAGAGTCGGACACTTAAGTAGCTGAGCCACCCAGGTCCCCCTCTCTTATTTGACTTTTAATTTCTATTCTCTTTTCTCCCCAGAATTGTCACAGTTGGTGAACCAATATCTTAACTGAAGTTCATTTTGTGTCCAGTTCCCCTCTGTTCTAGTTTTGCTGCTCCAAGGTCCTGTGTGTGGCACCACATGACATGTGGTCATCATATCTCTTCAGACTCTTCTTGGCTCTGACAATTTCTGAGATTCTCCTCATTTCAATGACCTTGACAGTGTTGAGGAGGAAATGGTCAGATGTTTCATAGATTTAGCTCCACCTCTGTGATGGATGGCTGTCTACATCAGGCATTTGGAATTGTGCATTGTTTTCTACTCATTACAAAAGAAAAGTCTATGTAATATGTTATCTTTACCAGTGTGAACACCTGGTAGTTATTTTAGGCTTTGGTTTCATTCCACCAGTAGAGTGTTCGATCAATTTATTCCTGCTGTGGCTCTTTCTGTTGTCTCCTGTTTCCTTTGACATAATTTCAACTTGGTAGGATTTTCATTATTGGTATTCACTTTCTGATACTTCAGGATTATCCTGGCTCCTGTATTCATTATCTTAGTTCCTAGTGCCAGCCGTCTCTTCCAAAAGCCCTTTTTATAGAGAATTGTATAAAAAAACTTGTATACCATGGGAACTAAATCTGCTCAGATGACAATGTAAGGAAATATATGCAAGTCTTCCAGCCTATGTCTACACTCCTAATTTTAGAGATTTTAAAGAAAGATTTTATTTATTTATTCATGAGAGACACACAGAGAGAAGCAGAGACATAGGCAGAGGGAGAAGCAGGTTTCGTGCAGGGAACCCGATGTGGGACTCGATCCCGAGACTCCAGGATCACGCCCTGAGCCAAAGGCAGACACTCAATCGCTGAGCCACCCAGGTGTCCTGCAGGACCAATCCTTACATTGATTTTCTTTGAGGGTGTGATAACATAACAAAGTTTTCCTCTCATTAATTTTTATTTTTAATTATGGCAAAATACACATAACAAAATTTACCATTTTCAACATATTTTTTAAATTTTTATTTATTTATTCAACAAAGACACAGAGAGAGAGGCAGAGATAGAGGCAGAGGGAGAAGCAGGCTCCCTGCAAGGACCCTGATATGGGGCTCGATCCCAGGACCCCGGGGGTCACGCCCTGAGCCAAAGGCAGACAGACGCTCAACAACTGAGCCACCCAGATGTCCCATTTTCAACATTTTTAAGTGAATATTCACATTGATGTGTAACCCTCACCAGTATTTTTTCTCAACTCCATCCACAGAGCATGATAATTTCAATTTTTTCACATCCATTTTTTTAGATAACAGCCATTCCCTGGGTGTGAAATGGCATCTCACTGTGGTTTTCATTTTCATTTCCCTGATGTATAAGGATGTTAAGCATCTTTTCATGTGTTTGTTGGGTTTGGATTAGGCCATGATTTGTTGTATATGACACCAAATAACATTCAGAATTTAAGAAAATGTTTGGAAATGGAATATCTGATATGACTTTGATATCAGAATATATAAAGAGTTCCTACAACTCAACACCACAAGGACAAGCAATCCAATTAAAAAATAGGCAAAGGACTTGAACAGGATTTTCTCCAAAGAAGACATACAAGAAGCCCATGAAAAGATGTTCAACATAACCAACCATCAGGAAAATGTAAATCAAAATCACACTGAGGTACCACTTTATACCCATCAGAACAGTGATTTAAGGGATGCCTGGCTGACTTAGTTGGAATAGCATGTGACTTTTTTTTTTTCTAGGATTATTTATTTCAGAGAGAGTTAGAATGAATGAGAGTTGCAGAGGGAGAGGGAGAGAGAATCCCAAACAGATGCCATACCGAGTGCTGAGTCCTACATGGGGCTCGATTGCATGACCCCAAGATCATGACCTGAACAGAAACCAAGAGTTGGACACTTCAAATCGAACGTGCCACCCAAGCACCCCAAGCATGGGACTCTCGATCTCAGGGTCGTGAGTCAAGCCCCACATTGGATGCAGAGATTATTTAAATTAAGAAACTTAAAAAACATTTTTTTAAAGGACACTAACAACAGTTGGTGAGGATGTGGAGAAATTGTAACCTGAGTACATCATTGATGTAAAATGCTGAAGTCACTGTGGAGAACAGCTTGGCAGTTCCTCAAAAATTCTAAACATAGAGTTACCATATGATCTAGCAATTCCGTTCCTAGGAATATACACAAAAACTTAGAAAACAGGTACTGAAACAACTTTTACATGAATGTTCACAGCAGTGCTGCTCACAACAGGGAAAAACTGGTAACAGCCCAAGGGTTGAGCAAAATGGCTAGGTGCGGTCCCTCCACACAATGGAATACCATCGAGTCACAGTAAGGGTTGAGGCACTGATACTGCAAAGTGGGCGAACCTTGAAAACACTATGCTGAGGAAAAAGGCCGTGGAAAAAGTCACGTATCATATAACTCCATTTCTACAAAATGCCCAGAAGAGGCGAATCTATGGAGACGGGGAGCAGGCAAGGGCCTTCGGAGGGCCCGGGGGGAGCGACTGCTTAACGGGAAGGGGATTTCCTGTGGGAGTGACAATGGTCAGACAACATCACCATGTATTGAATGTCACTGAACTGTACACTTTGAAAGAGGGTTAAATTATGTGGATTTCACCACACTGAAAAAGAAAGAAAGAGGGGCGCCTGGCTGGCTCAGTCAGTGGAGCATGCAAGTCTTGATCTTAGGGATGTGGGTTCAGCCCCCACGTTAAGGGGAGAGATGGTTTGTTTTTAAGATTTTTTTTGAATTTTTAAGCCAAGAGAAACTGTTGGACATCCTCCCCCGTCAGGGAGAGTCCCCTTCCCTTGCTGCCCTCAGTCTGGCCTTCCAGGCCTTCCATGGTCCAGCCAGCCACGTGTGGGGCCCTCGAGCTCCAGCAGCATCATGCACCCAACTCCCTGGAAACAGCAGCCGCATCAAGGACTGGGGTTCCCAGTCGCTGGCTCTCTGACTCCTTCAGAACCCGGTGCTCAGCAACTTCCTCCTCCCAAGATCTCCCAACCTGGCTCTGCTGTGAATTGGATCTCAGAGCACACAATGTCCAAGGGTCATCTCATCTCCAAAGGGGGAAGCCAGAGTTTTCTGGGCACAGAGGTATGCAGGCGACTTGCTCAGGGGAACTCAGAGCGACGTGGCCAAAGGGGCAAGCATGGCTCACCTCCCATCACGCAGCCTCCAAGGGGTGCATGTTCAAGCTCCAGCCCAAAGTTGGGTCTCTGCATGTCACTGAGAGAAAATGTGATTCACAGATACAGTGTCTCCAGCCACGCAGAACAGGCGTCCCAGCTGTGGGTGGTCACTCGTCACATGCAGGATCCCTGGGTAGCCACAAGGGCCACACAGTTGCTGCTCTGATACCAGCCCAGGGGTCAGCTCCAGGAAGTGAATTCAAGCTATTTTTTTTAATACTTGGTTAGAACTAAAGATGTCTGCACCTCACTTCTGTCCACACCCTTCCTGCTCTCTACATGCTAAAAATACATTCTGGGTCCTGGTTCACCCCTGCTGACCACAGTCTGGCTCCTCTGAGGCTCCCCGTAAACCCCCAGGGGCGCCACTGGCATGCAAAGGGGAGGGGGAAGCCTGTCTGAGGCAGAGGGGGCCTGTGCCTTTGGAAGCCTAGGGCTGCAAGTGCTTTCTTCTGCGTGGACCACAGGGGTCACCAGATCCCCAGGGGTAGGCACCTCCACCTCCACTTGACCCTACGTGTAAAACCTCAGCACCTCCAACCCCAGAGAGCCCGATAATAGACTGACCCCATCCCTTTGTGCTCCTCTGGCCCCTCTCCCAGCCAGCAGTGGTTTGAAAGACCCACTGGACCCCTTCTAATCTCAGGAGGAGAGGGACCTCAGGAAGGCACAGAAAGAGGTCCTAGCACCTCCCTTGAGTCTGCTGGGTGCAGGCAGACCCTTTAAGGGGGTGAGGGCAGAACAGGCGGTGGGCCCACACCCATCTTTTCTGAGGGGTCCGAGTGAAGCCAGAAAGCAGGGAGGGAAGTGGTGGGCCAGGGTGGGGGTGCTGAGTGGCAGGATGCTGAGGGGAGGGGAGGGGAGGGAGGAAGGGGTCACCCGCTGGCCTCTGTCCAGACAGGATGTCTGTGCAGAGGCTCCATTCTCAGAGAGACTTTGGTCCATTTTCCGCAAAATGGACATTATGCAGCTGGCCAAGTCGGGGCTCTAGATCACACCCAGTCACTGCAGAGGGTAGGAGCGAGGCCAACACCCTGAGGTCCTCATGCAACCCATTCAGCAGGGTCTTTCCTCTCACCATGACCGACTCCCACAAAGGTACTTCCTCGCCAGGCATCCAGGCTATGCTGGTCACCAGAAAGGCCATGGGCCAAAGCCTGGCTGGGCCCAGAGCTCCGTGTGCTTCCTGGGAAGGTAGAGGGGTAGCAGCCCCCAGAGCAGCCCAGTCACCACTGTTGCCCTCTGTGGGGGAGCTGGCCTGGGGGGGTGCTCAGTCCTCTTGCGGCAGGTAGGCAGGTGGCTGCCCTCCATGTAGCACATGCCCTGCTCCCAGCACAGCCCCTGGGAAGCCAGCACCCAGGGCCCTCCTCCTCGTCCTCTGGGACCACTGACTGCCAGGGATCCACTGGGTCATAGGTCAGCCACGCAATGACCTCCTGGACACTGCACTCCGAGGCTGCTTGTGGGGAACTGACAGGGTCTGGGCTCGGCAGCAGGCCAGTTATGTGGGCCCTGATCCAGGTCTAGTACAGAGAGCATGGGGTGGGGGTAGGGGAAGGGCTCAGGCCGCATGTTCAGGACTCTCTCTGGAAGCAGCCTTCCCTCCTCCTCCAAGAAGCTCTCCTGAAATCCTCGCCCAGAGTCCAAACAGTGACTGTGCTCGGAACATTCTATCTTACCCCCACGTGCCAGCCTATCAGTAGCCCAGGACCCTTAGTAATGCCCCACCTCACCACATGGTGCTCACAGCAGCCCGAAACAGGGTACAGGTAGTGACAGGTGCCAAGGACAGAGAAAGTCCCTGGCTGCTGCTTCGGCCGCTTCCATGGGCTACAGAGACTGTGCCCCTCTCCTGGACCCCCCACCCACACACTCACACACTCACACAGAGACGCTGTCGGGAATGATACCTTTAGGCTGAGGGCAGCAGACCTGTACCCCTCCGTGGGGCCACAAGAGGCCCCCCATCTCCTAAAGGGAAGTATTTCCTAGGTGAGACCAGGAACCACCACCAAATGGACCACACATACCTTGCCCTCTGTTACTGCCCTGCTCCCTGGAGAGCTGACCCATGGCTCTAGACCACCCCCACGCCCACCCTACCCCTGAGGGGTCTAAATAACTTGGCAGGTGACATGGGTCTCCAAAGTAGGGCTGGGTGCGTGCAGCCCAGATGACCTCAGGGGTCCGGCCACTACCTGAGAGAAGGAGGTGGCCTCCACCAAAGACAAGATGCTCTGCTTTAAGTCTCGAGTTATACTTTTGTACAACAATCCAAAACTGAAAATTGGACTCCCTTTCTAAATTTTTTTTTCTGGGCTCCCTTTTTAGAGACACAATGATGAGGCAGAGGGAAGCCCAGCAATGGCAGGGGGATCGGGGAAGAACAGGCCCAAGAACCCCAGGAAGCATCACATGCCATCTTCTACCAGCAGTGGGGAACTTGAAACCACCTGCTGGAGCCCAGAGGGCAAGAGCCCCCAGGCCAGAGGGAACTGGAGGGGTCTGATGTGAAGACCCCGCTGGTGGTGCTCACCAGGGCACTACAAAGGGGGTATGTGGGGTGTGCTCAGTGGCCAGGGTGCCAGCACACTACCCAGGGGAACAAGGAAGGGCCAGGAGCTCCATAGCAACCACCAGAGCAGTAGCCCACAGACCACCGAGGGCCCCAAGGACAGCACCAGCACCAGACCCTCCCCACAGACATCTTCAAAGAAGCAGGCACAAGACACATGGCAGCTGCAGGACACCACCATAGTCTGCACCACAAAATGACCATCTACCTTTCAGGGGCTGCTACTCCCTCCAAAACAAAAAGAAACCCGCAATAGAGAATACAGCTAATTGTTTTGATGCATTTGAGACACAGTGTGTAAATTTAAACCCACTACGTATACCAAAAAAAGCTCAAAGCACTGACAAAGGCTCCCACACTAGCTCCCGCTCTCACCGAAGCCCACATCCTGGGCAGGCCAAACCTGTGGGTGACCCCAGCCCCACTCCCACTCCTGCCACAGGCTGTGCATGCACCTGGAAGTCCCCGTGGTGCACACTAGCGGGACTGGAAGAATGGCGCCAGAGAGGGTACGTTCTGGTAGAAGCTTCTCTTCATCCTGAGGCCAGGAGAGGACAGCTAGAGGCCTACGCACACCCAAGGGGTTGGGGGAGGGGGGTCCTCGGAGGCCCCAGTTCCAGGAGGCCTGAGGTCCCGTGGGAGCTTCACTCCCTTCCAGCCAGAGGCAGCCCTGCCTCATCTGTGCTGCTGCCTCTCTCACCTCTAGCTGGGGGCAGACCTGCTCTCAGGGCAAGACCCAGCATGTGCCCGTGCAGCCTCCTGGGCTGATGACCCCATAGGGCTCCTTACACCAAGACACGTGTCCTTTACAGGGTGAGCTGCAATAGTGGGTTTAAGGCCACAGGGAGAGCCCTCGCGTCCTCCTCCCAGAGTGAGGCACATGTGTGCCCCTAGCAGCCAGGAGGCAGCTCACTGCCCCACCTGACTCCTCCCTGAGCAACAGACCAGACCCATTGGCCCCCCACAAAGATGTGGCTCAGGACTCTGACATAGCAAGTCCACATCAGCCTCCCCAGCCTCAGTTCCCCACCTCAGGGGTCCACAGGTCACAGCTCATCTGCCCCCTCGGCTTCTCTTCCTAAGGCCTGCCAATTCCCTCCACATGGCTCCCTCTCTACTTCTCCTGCTGGCTCCAAGCAAATCGACACCCTCTGGACACCACCAAGGCCTCCAGGTGGGTCCTCCCCCCACTCAAATCTATTCTCAAAATACAAACCAGGCCTTGTCACATAGTTTCACGTGGTTCAAGAGCTTTCCTGTGCTCCCAGGTCAAGTCCGGCCGCCACAGCCCACCCAGCCATCTCCTTCCCCACCCCCCCACCCACTCCCCCCACAACACCCCACTCTATTGTTCCCACTTCCTCGCATCCTTTCTGCTGCCAGTCCACACCCAGTCCGTCTCCTACGGGCCCCCTCCTATGACCTGACAGGGGTGATGGTTGCCAACGGGGCCATGCCTGTTTTGTTCTCTGGGGCATTCACCAGGACTCTGAGCACAGCAGATTCCCAAGACTGCATTTTTGTGGAAAGTGTTTAAACATGAGCAAACCACAGAGCACCTCCAAAAGCCAGATATGAGGATCTTGGGTGGCTTGGGCCCGATGAATTTGGATTCTTCTGGGCCTCTTTGGAGCCATAGGGCCCCCAACACACCCATCAACTGGGGAACTCTCCACGGGTCCAGGGCAGAGGCTTCAAAACCCCCGCCCCATCCAGGACCAGACAGTGGGGAGCAATGACCGGTCTGGCCCGAGATGCCCCACCTACCACACACCTACACACGCACACACTGACTCACATCTGCACACATGAACATGCACACAGAAACTCACACAGAGACATGCTAGCACAATAGCACGTGTGCACACAGACACACACACCCTGGCTACCAACCTGGGTGAAAGCTTGAACACTGCGAGGTAGGTCAGGCTGGTCAGCAGCAGAAAGACGGGCACAGCAACAAGGGTGCTGCTGTTGGGCTATCCTCGAAGCAAGAACAGGTGAGAACCCACGGGAAGGAAGGGCCCAGGGCTGTGAGCCTCTGTGGCACCAGGATGTTCTTCCAAATGCACATGGCAAAGCACCCCTAGGAGTGCCCTGGGCCACACTGGAAATTTGCTCATAGGCCACAGGGATTGTGTCATGCCTGCTAATGAATCACCTGCCCCTGGCCCTCACCTCTTACATCTGCAAGGTCATCAGGGTCAGACCCCTTCCCACCAGTTCACAGGGGTCAGCCCTGCCCTCCTTCAGGACAGGGACAATGTCCAGGCTCCAGAGACAGAAGCACAGGCCTGGTGTGCCACCCGGGGCCACACTCACACCAGCGACAGACAACAACCACAGGTTCGGAGAGGCCCAATATTTAGCAGGTGGTTGTTTCCTCCTTAAAACTCTCCTGTCTCCAGGGAGGGTGGTCAGCTGGGGCATGACTGCCTCAGGGAGGGGGTTCCAAGAGGGTGAGAGGGTGGGACGGTATGATGCACGAGTGAGGGGAGTCCCTCTAGGAGGGAGACCCCCACCTTGAACAGGGCTCTGAGGAGATGGGAAGCACACAGACTAGCTCCATTCGCTCCACTGGCCCTCACGGTGCTGCTCCTGCACCATCTCCTCCTTCAGTGTGGCCATCTGGACATGCAGCCTGGCCTCATAGCTGGAGCCAGGGTCCAGTTCTATAGCTTCAAGGGTGAGCCAGGTCACCCCGACAATGTGATCCCTGTGCCGGGCCTGCTGTGGGGCAGAGAACAGTTAGCAGGCGGTGAGGGTGAGACAGGGTCCACTGACCCTCAAGAACCCACACGCACACATATACATGACCAAGCACACGCACGTGGGCACAGGTACACATGCACAGCACACGGGCCTACACGCACTTAATGCAGGTGCACTGAGCTGCTGCTCCCAGGAGAGAGAGTCAGCCCAGCATTACCTCCCAGGCCTCTTCCTGTTTCTTGAAGGCCAACTCGTAGCTGAGGATGGTGGCCAGAGGCTCCAAGGCAGGACTGACGCCCCAGGTCAGGACATAGGACCCAGAGCTGACATTGCTGTGTAAGTCCGAGGGAGGGTCCAACTTCACTGAAACACAGTGAGGCTACATGAGGGCATGTCTGTCAGGATGCCCAGAACTGGGAGGTCTGAAAGATGCTGGGATGGGGGGGACATGGTCAAAGCCCTCCCCTCCCAGATCAGGGGCCTCACTGGGAGGCAGGTCTCCCAGGGAGGGCCCAGGTGCAACACGAAGACAGTGAGTTCCTCCAGCCCCTGCAGCCAGACAAGGTGATTTCAAATCTTGCCCGCATCTTCCTTCACAAGCTGCTATGGAAGTGCCGGCCGGTGTCTTACTGGAGTCCCTCCTGCTATGACTGAAGTGCATTTCAAGTGACTCAAGTTGTACCCTTGCCCCAACCTGAAGTACTAAATCTTCATCCTCCTCCAAAGCCCTGCCTCTCCGGTAAGCAGTGGGCTCTTGCCCTCCCAGCCCTGGGCCTCTCTTAGCAGGGACGGAGAACATTCACTGGGCCATGGAGGTTAAGGGCAATGGGATCTTGCCTCCCAATCCCCTTGAAGCTTCAGATGTTCCCTGTCCAGGTACCCCAGCCCAGGCCTCACTGTGTCTCCAGGGCAGGTACTGTGGGTCCACCAAGCTGACCTGCTCCTTCCCAGACACGTAATGGTGGAAAGTGATGGTGAAGTTGTTGGAAGGCATGAGCACCTCCTCAGGCGGCGGCACCACATCTATGCTTGCTGCCCAGCATGTGGTTGCTGTAAAGGGAGTAGGTGGGCATCAAGGGCTCACCACACCAGCCCAGCCCTGCTGCTGCCCTCACAGGAATCCCACCATCATGGCCCTCATGGAGCCTATCCCTTCAGACTCACCTGGTAAAGAGGAGCCAGGGACTGGGGCCCTGACCCAGCTCTGGGGCAGACCAGTGGCAGTCAATCCTTAGGACATTGTTGTTGAGGCAGGTGAAAGATCCAGCCTCGAGCCCTGGGAACAGTAATGGCTTGGAGCCCCACCCCCACCCCCGTGGCTGCCTCAGGGCCTGGCAGCTGACACTCTGACAAGGAAGTCCCCCGAGGATGATCCCAAAAGAAGGCATCACGGGCACGGCTGGGAGGTGATGGGCTCTGACCCCCAGCACATGGGCGGGAATGAAGTCCAGGCAGGTCCCTGAGGACATGCCCAGCACCCTTCCCGCCAAACCCTTCCCTGTGGGGTGAGAGATGGCAGCCCTGCCCCCCAAGCTCTCCACCAACCCACCTCACACAGACACTGGTGGTAGCCCTCACCTCCTCCTTCCCCGTGGATGGAGACTCCAGGCCCGACCCAGGTGCTGACACAGGTGCAGATCAGGAGCCAGGTGCTCCACTCTGGCAGCAGGGCCTCTCTCTCCAGGGACCAGCCTGCAAAGGACTGGGCTGAGAGCGCTCCCCACGGGATGCTCCCCATGAGACCCACCTGAGGGCTGCTCCCCATGGGGCATGCTCCTGGCCGCGAGCTCTGAGTGGGTCACTGCCTGTACCATCACCACGGGCCGTGCAGAGATGGGGCACCACCTGCTCAGCTGTGCTCCTGAGACACTGACGCTCCAAAACACCTGCTGGCCACAGCGCAGACTCATGGCCACACTGCCCTCAAACCCACTTCTCCTGAAGGGTTCTGGACTCTGAGCCCGCTGTGTGTCTGAGTGTGCCTAGAAGCATCCTATCTGGCATGGGCACCCCCTGCCGGCACAGCCCCCGTCGCTATCACACAGGGCACCTGGGGTTAGGGTGACCTTGTGCCCCAGTGCAGCACACATCAAACACTTGAGTCCCCCCAGCAGCCCCGCGAGGTAGACACACTGTCCCCACTTATAAATAAGCGAGTCCCAGGGAGGGGAAAGCCTTGCCCCAGGTCACACGCCCAGGTCACACAGCCAACATCTGCACATGCCCTCCCCTGCTGGACCCGCAAATAAAGACCTACTCTGGTGTTCTGACCCAGGACTATTTGGAGGGTGGCAGTGCAGAGGCTGTGCGCTGCCCCTCTGTCAGCTCGGCTGGCCGCACCCCTGTTCTGAGCTACCCGCCCTACAAAGGAGAGTGCCTCAGAAGAGCAGGGCCCTTGGTGCGGGGGGGGGGGGGGGTCCACCTGGGCAACAGAATCCCTGGGGGGATGGGAGCTTAGCTGGGGACAGGGGCTGCTGCTAGGAAGCGCCTGGGTGCTGGGAGGCTGCTGACGTCCTATCACCCCATTTGTAGCTCCAGATGGTGCGCTGATAGTTTCTAAACAGGAAGCAGGGCCATCCTGGTTATGCAAGCCTGATGGCTGATAAGGAGGCAAAAAAGCAGCAGATGCACTCACAGACCACAGCACGTAAGCCCTCCAGGAGCCTGCACATGCTCAGGCAGCAGATGCCACGTCAACAGCCCAGGAGACTGTCCAGGTGCCCACAGGACAGACCCCTGTTAAGATCCATGCTCAGGAAGACTGCACCCCCATCACTTGGCACCAGCAGCCATAGCACGGGAGGCTGTAGCGAGCTTACCCCAACAGCATCTGTCCCCTCCTGTGACAGGGTGGAGATGGGGGAGCAGCCTACAACAGCCCACAGTCAGGATGGTGATGACAGGATCAGATTGAACACCGAGATTTGGGGGGGTCTGAGGCACAGCAGCCACTGTCCAGCTGAGAGCTGACCCAGGCTCTAGGTGGAGGGACCCCTCTGTCTGTGCATAAGTGGGCCAGCCCTGCCACAGGCCAATAGAGGAGCAGATGGTTTGAGAGCATGGGGTGGGGGTGGGGGCTCCAAGCACCACAGACCCCAGAGCAGGGACAGCTGAGAGCTACCAGTGTCAGGACCCACTCTGGGCGAGCAGCAGAGACCTACATGGTGGGATGGTCCCTGCCTGTCCTCTGAGAACTCTTTCCACAGAGAACACTTCTGTCTACAAAGCAAGCTGGGCAGGGTGGGGCTGCCACCCTCTGAGAGGAGAAGCCAAGACCAAGGAGAGCAGCAACTCTTCCCCAACATCTGGCACCTGGTACCTCTATTCTAGGCACATGTTCAACCAGTGTCCACACAAGCCTGGGAGCTGCCTACCTTGTCCAGGGCACACACCACTGCTCTGCCTCCCCTTGGGGCTACCCACACATTTGACTACAGACACTGGGCCAGGCATTGTAGAAACCCCCATCCGCACGCTCCCCGGTCCTGGAACAGGCAGTGGGAGGACACCAGGAGATCTTGTCACAGCTCAGACAACACTAGACAATCTCGCAGGATGGCTGTCAGAGCAGGAGAAGGGAAGCCAGTATCTCCCCCTCAGGACAGTCCTGCTGGGGAGCACAGCTGATGCCACCATCTGGCACTGCCCTTGTCCCATCAGGTCGACACTGCCTTCAGCCCATGAGCACTCTGCTCCTTTCTCAGGACCCATCTCCTCTATGACCTCAGGGCCAAGGTCCAGCCCATGAGGTCTGACTGCTGGGGCCTCACAGCTTTCCTACCCTGGTTTCCTGGCCCACCATGAAGTCAGGGACCCCTGCCTCAGAATCCACATACACTGTCAGACCCAGGGGCAGGTCTCCAGACAGACACAGCCCCTCACCCACCCTGGCCCCCAGGGGAATCCCGCCAGGGCAGGGTGCCTTGTGACACAACCTCCCAAGTTGGCTTCACCTGATCCACTTACTGTCCCCTTTTACACAGACTACATTTTTAATGGAGTGATATCCCTGTCATTCTGTGTACCCACTCAGAAAGCTGGCAGACATAGAGGAATGGAGGTTGCTATATCACTGGACATTTATTTAGCACTTTATTCCCTCTTCTGGGGAAAGAGGAAGCAATTCAAACCCTCACGTATTTGGGTCTGGGGAGGTGCATGTCTGGGAGCCATGGCAACACCAGGCCGGAGCTGCGGAGACAGACAAGACAGACAAGCTGAGGTGGGCCTCAGGTGGGCATGGACAGGGGGAGGGACCTAGGGCAGAAGGAAGAAGGGAGCCAAGGATGGAAGTCTGAGGGGCACAGGCGGACAGGGGCCAGTGGAACTCACTCTGGGTCCCCTGCTGGCCTAACCCACCTCACACTATCCCCCCTGCCTGACTTCCTTTAGCATCGGGTGCCTCTTCCTTCACGAAGCTCGCTCTGGCCAGACCAGACACCCCCAGGCGAGGCCAGTCAGCTCATGACAGGAGCAGGGAAGCAGGTAGTGCTGGGGGAAAGGTCTAGAGTAAGGGTATTGACACAGTTCTGGGGGACCTGGGGGCTAAAAGGAGGAAAATGATGCACCTGCTCTTACCACAGGTCAGTGTTAACTGACCTTCTCTGCCCCGAAATGTCCTCATAGCTCCTTTGTAGGCACATCAGCAAAGCTCATAACTATGCTGCCTCTTTATACCAGGCTCTTCCAGAGGGAGACGTGTCTGATTTATGTTGTGCCCCAACAGGGTAAGAAATTATGACCT
This sequence comes from Canis lupus dingo, assembly GCF_003254725.2. NCBI lineage: Eukaryota > Metazoa > Chordata > Mammalia > Carnivora > Canidae > Canis > Canis lupus. Next base: position 124,563,227 of record NC_064281.1, on the reverse strand, counting down.
TGCCTCTAGATAGTGTTAATGCTTCAGACCTCTGGGAAGAGCGCTCTGGGACATGACTTAAGCACGAACCCTCATATCTCCTTCTTCTGCTTGGCCAAGTTGACCTTCCTTCTGGGATCCCACCGTCACCTGCTGCCTATCCACAGCCCCAAGGGGAGATCCCCAGACTCTGGCTCCTCTTCTGCCCGAAGGCCCCCCTCCCAGGACATAGCGTTTTAAGGTGTTTTGCCAACCCCAAGACTGGTACCTCATCTCCACTCATGGTCCTTACAGCTCAGACCATCTGGCCCCAGAACAACCCCTAGCTCAGTTATTGAGGAAGAAAAGTCTCTTCCACACCTAAAAACTCTGCCTAACAAACTCAGTACTCTTCCCTCTGCCCAGCAATACTCACACCTAGAAGTGACAGCCTGTCATTCTTTAGCAAATATTGCCAAAATGCTGTCTCTGGGAGACACCCAAGAAAAGGACACTGGAGGAGGTAAGACTAGGGTGATTCTCCCCACTGCTTCCAAGGTTCATCCACAGGTTCTTCCCAGGGCCTGGGCTGCCGGCCCCTCTCTGCCATTGGCTCAGGCTGACTTGACTGCCAGACTCACCTTCCCAGATGCATTTTCTGGGTCCCATGGCAAGTCTGAAGGGAACCCAACCCTCCAGACCTGGAGATGACCGTTCCTGTGTTTGCAGCAAAGCCTCTCAGTCTGATTCAGGATATAACTGCAGTGAGCAGTGATGTGAGCCCCCCCCCCCCCATGGCAGGCTTACACAGGCCGCCCACATCTGAAACCACGATGCAGAGCAGAGCAGCTGTCCCAAGTGGGCCTGACAGACAACTGCCACCACTAATAATAAACCTGGGAATTAGGAGGTGGGATGACCCTTCATTCCCCATAACACCCAAGGTTGCCAAACATGGACATTGGTGACCTGTCCATTGATTGGCAGATTGTCTGTTAGATTCATTCCGACAAACTCCCCTGGAGAGGGTGCTAAACACAAAAGTGATGCACTCTTAAAGAAAACAAATGATACAGGAAAAATATAAAAATGAGCCCTCTTTATCTCACCCCAGAGCGAGCTTCTGAGAGAAGTTGGGCCAAATCCTTCCAAAGGTGCGAAAACAAATGCACATGTTTGATGGACTCATACTGTGCTGAGCTTTGCAGACTCCTTGTTCCTCTGGCTATTTTCAACATCCTTTAGGTCAGCACATAAAAACCTGCTTTTTGCCTTTAATGGTAGTATGTGCCACGGTTCAATAATCCTACGGATGAACATTTGGATTGCTGCCACTATAAGCTATTTTTATTTTTTGAGATATGACATATAACATTATGTTACTTTCTGGTGCATATATGCAACTTTCAACAAAGGCAGTGAACAATTCTGGTCATGGACCTTTAATAAGCAGAATGAGTACCTGTGGACAAAGAATTTTAGGGATGGAACTGTGAGATTCAAAGTTCAGCATTTTAAAATACAGGTACTACCAAGTGGCACACCAAGAACATACCACCATCTACTCCACCAGAAGTCACCAACAGTGTACATTATCAGTCTTTTAAATCTTTGCCTATCTGATAGGCAAAGATATTTCAGTGTTGCTTTCATTTACACTTCACTGGTTATTAGTAAAGATATGCATCTTTTCATTTACTTATTGGCTGTGTGTTCTTTAGGGTACCAAATAAGGTCACATTTCAGGATGCATGTGTGTGTTCTGTGCATCAAAACATCTGGGGTAAGGTTTGGAGTCTGAGAACAACCAGGACCCACAGAGAGATGAAATCAAAAGTTCAAGCCCATGAAACAACTTAGGAATGGCGAGAAACATAAATCACACATCTATTTTTTGAGGGGGGGAAGGGGCAGAGAGCGAGCAAGAATCTTAAGCAGGCTCCCTGTCCAGTGAAGAGCATCTGATGCTGAAACTAGAATTTACTACCTTAAGTCTCCCAGACCACACAACCCACAACACAACCACAAAGGGTGGAAAGGGAGGAAATCCTGAAAGGGTGGAGTGCACCAAATTCTACATCTAAACTCTACTTCCTAAAATAAAAACAAACTTTACCAAAGTCTCTGGATGACTTCTGAACTACATGTGTATAGGTCAACTCCAAGCAATCCAGCTAAGGTTAAACAACCTGAACAGAAGTTTGGGCTGCTGCCTATATCAGAGACAGAGTTTACAGCCTGCTTTAAATACAAATAAAAAGTCAACACTCTCCAGAGAAACCTAACAGGATCTAGTATCTACAATCTATATCATTCACAATTGCCAAGATAAATCGAAGAGTATTAGACACGTGAATAAACAGAACTAGGTGACCCATACTTAAGAGGAAAAGTAATCGATAGGCAACACTCCCAGGACTAAGAGGTTGGAAACAGCAGAGTTTTTTTTTTTATAATAAATTTATTTTTTATTGGTGTTCAATTTACCAACATACAGAATAACACCCAGTGCTCATCCCGTCAAGTGCCCCCCTCAGTGCCCGTCACCCATTCACCCCCACCCCCCACCCTCCTCCCCTTCCACCACCCCTAGTTCATTTCCCAGAGTTAGGAGTCTTTATGTTCTGTCTCCCTTTCTGATATTTCCCACACATTTCTTCTCCCTTCCCTTATATTCCCTTTCACTATTATTTATATTCCCCAAATGAATGAGAACAATGTTTGTCCTTCTGCGATTGACTTACTTCACTCAGCATAATACCCTCCAGTTCCATCTGTCGCTTCTAATGGCTGAGTAACATTCCATTGTATACATAAACCACATCTTCTTTATCCATTCATCTTTCGATGGACACCGAGGCTCTTTCCACAGTTTGGCTATTGTGGACATTGCTGCTATAAACATCGGGGTGCAGGTGTCCCGGTGTTTCATTGCATCTGAATCTTTGGGGTAAATCCCCGGGATCCCTGGGTGGCGTAGCGGTTTGGCGCCTGCCTTTGGCCCAGGGCGCGATCCTGGGGACCCGGAATCGAGTCCCACGTCGGGCTCCCGGTGCATGGAGCCTGCTTCTCTGCCTGTGTCCCTGTGTCTCTGCCTCTCTCTCTCTCTCTCTCTCTCTCTCTCTCTCTGTGTGTGTGTGTGACTATCATAAATTAAAAAAATAAAACTTTAAAAAAAATAAATAAATCCCCAACAGTTCAATTGCTGGGTCGTAGGGCAGGTCTATTTTTAACTCTTTGAGGAACCTCCACACAGTTTTCCAGAGTGGCTGCACTAGTTCACATTCCCACCAACAGTGCAAGAGGGTTCCCTTTTCTCCGCATCCTCTCCAACATTTGTGGTTTCCTGCCTTGTTAATTTTCCCCATTCTCACTGGTGTGAGGTGGGGTCTCATTGTGGTTTTGATCTGTATTTCCCTGATGACCTGTGATGCGGAGCATTTTCTCATGTGCTTGTTGGCCATGTCTATGTCTTCCTCTGTGAGATTTCTCTTCATGTCTTTTGCCATTTCATGATTGGATTGTTTGTTTCTTTGGTATTAAGTTTAGTAAGTTCTTTATAGATCTTGGAAACTAGCCCTTTATCTGATACGTCTTTTGCAAATATCTTCTCCCATTCTGTAGGTTGTCTTTTAGTTTTGTTGACTGTATCCTTTGCTGTGCAAAAGCTTCTTATCTTGATGAAGTCCCAATAGTTCACTTTTGCTTTTGTTTCTTTTGCCTTCGTGGATGTATCTTGCAAGAAGTTACTGTGGCCAAGTTCAAAAAGGGTGTTGCCTGTGTTCTCCTCTAGGATTTTGATGGAATCTTGTCTCACATTTAGATCTTTCATCCATTTTGAGTTTATCTTTGTGTATGGTGAAGGAGAGTGGTCTAGTTTCATTCTTCTGCATGTGGATGTCCAATTTTCCCAGCACCATTTATTGAAGAGACTGTCTTTCTTCCAATGGATAGTCTTTCCTCCTTTATTGAATATTAGTTGACCATAAAGTTCAGGGTCCACTTCTGGGTTCTCTCTTCTGTTCCATTGATCTATGGGTCTGTTTTTGTGCCAGTACCACACTGTCTTGATGACCACAGCTTTGTAGTACAACCTGAAATCTGGCATTGTGATGCCCCCAGCTATGGTTTTCCTTTTTAAAATTCCCACAGCAGAGGTTTTAAAGTAGCTACTCTAACTATGCTCAAAGATGTAAAGGAAAATATGTTCCCAAGGAAGAAATGGGAAATATGGGAGGAGAGATACACAATATACAAAAGAACAGGAAAATATATGAGAAAAACACAGTATCTTTTTTTTAAAATAATAAATTTATTTTTTAGTGGTGTTCAATTCGCCAACATACAGAATAACACCCAGTGCTCATCCCGTCAAGTGCCCCCCTCAGTGCCCATCACCCATTCACCTCCACCCCCAACCCCGCCCTCCTTCCCTTCCACCACCCCTAGTTCATTTCCCAGAGTTAGGAGTCTTTATGTTCTGTCTCCCTTTCCTACCCATTTCTTCTCCCTTCCCTTCTATTCCCTTTCACTAAGATTTATATTCCCCAAATGAATGAGAACATATAATAAAACACAGTATCTTAAATAAAAAGAATACATTGCAATAGTGCAGAAAACAAGAAAAACTCCTAAGACATCTGGGGAAGTTAATCCAGTGCCCTTCCTGGGTGATGGGAGGGATCCAGGGAGAGTCCTGGAAAATCACGATGACCAGTCAGTTCTAAATATGAAGGAGCCATATAAATATAAAGGTACATTTTTTCCCTTAACCTATTATCAATGCATACCCATCATGACAAAACAACAAAAGTGAACCACGAACATAACATTTTTAATGGCACAGCATAGATTACTGAATCATCAAATTGGATGCCAAAGGACTGTTTACTATGGAATAACACTGCAGATCATTATCAAAACACACACAAAAAAAAAAAACAAAAAAAAAACAAAACACACACACAAACACACTGGCACTATTCTCAACACACCAGAGACCCCACGAACTCCTATACCCTCAGCCTAACCCTCAATTATGTCAATTAGGTCAATTAGGGTAGGAACTCTCCTAGCCAACAATCGTACCGGCACCCAGGGACTTGGGGAAGCCCTCTGTCGCAGGAATGGTCAAGCTGCCACAGAGACAGAAATCGTTCCATGCGGAACCGTCACCAACAGAGAGTATGGCACAGACTGGAAGCACCCTGAGACATGAGTCCCCAGTCCACGGACTCTCCTGAGGGTCAGTGGGAAACAATTCCAGGGAGGAAGGCTCACTGCGAAGGCCCCTGTCATTTCTGCATCCTAAAACCCTTTCCACGCCGCCCACACACAGGAACCCAAGCTCCCCTGCTCCCTAATCCTCATCCAACCTGGAGGTCCCACATGACTACAGACCAGCCCCTCAGAGTGAAGACGCCAACTGGAAAAGACACGCAGAAGCCAGCCCCAGGTTCACCATCGCTGGGCTAACAAACCCTTAGAGTGAGCCTCACTCAGCCTACAGGCTGCCCTCAACTCATGATACCACCACAGACCCCACACAGCCTCCATCCAGGTTCTCTGCCTACGAACCCCAGGGACTGGGGGTAGTTGGACCTGCTCCAGGAGACTCAGTGAGCAACATGCATGGAAAATGTGCCATTTGGAAGAGCAGTCGAGGGAGAGAGGTCGACAAATCCAAAGGCAATCTGTAGAGGGCCCTGTCCAACTGCGGTAGAGCGTGTATGTATCGTTCAGGACATGACCCAGATTCCCAGACCTGAGTCAGTCCTTTGGCTCCTGGCATAGAGCCTTCCCATCCCTAGCATGTGTCTACGGCCTTAGATACCGCTATCTCTCGAAGTATATCCAGAAAATTGATTCCTTAAAGAATCCATCCATGTCGATACATCAATGAATCAATAAAATCACAGGCCACCCGGAACCGAGCCCCATGTTTCCCAACGCCTCGGACTCACACCAGAGATCCAGCCTCAGGCTATATGTTTCTCACAGTTGAACATTCAAGGGCGGACTCGACAGTGCCTCTTCCTAGAATTCCATGAACTCCTGATCCCTAACTCACACCCTGATTAGAGCTACCAAATATTCCACAAACTGACATGGGTCCGAATGCCTGTGAGATTGGGACGTCGGAAGGAAGGAAGACGTGTTCCACCGTTCCAGAGTTGGACTTCTCTTCGGGAGAAACAGACATCAGGGAGTGCACAAGACAGTGAGAGGATGCTGAGAGCTGAGCCCTAAGTTTCATGGCTCCCACACACAGTCCCGAAGCCCTTATTTGGGCTGAGACATGGTCAACTGTACTGGCTAAAGCCCCTGAGCAGTTTCTGCTGGCGGATCGACCTGTGAACTTTTAGACCGCAACGTTGATGGAAACCGGAATATTTGGAAGACCAGCCCCTCAGAGTGAAAACGCCAACTGGAAAAGACACGCAGAAGCCAGCCCCAGGTTCACCGTTGCTGGGCTAACAAACCCTTAGAGTGAGCCTCACTCAGCCTACCGGCTGCCCTCAACTCATGATCCCACCACGGACCCCACACAGCCTCCATCCAGGCCCTAAAAACTAATGTCCCCAAATGATACCCTTACAGGAGGTTTGGAAGTGATGACACCCACAAGTGGGGTCCCGAATCCCAAGGGACGGAGGATGCCAGAGCATCAGAATGGGCTCAAAGGGTAACATAGATGACAAATGTGCCATTTGGAACCGTGGCCCATAGAGCATGCCCAACTGAGGGAAAGACAGCTGCCCCTGAACTTCACGTGCCATCAACCGCTGGTAACTGCCCCTGTGACTGAGCCCCACTCTTGCGGTCCTCCTCCATTCAGCATCCCACTTTGCCTCATCAGTGTCCCCATGCACTCCGGATCAAGCTCTTTCACGCACAATTGTGCTGCAATCACTGAGACCAACGGTCTCGCTGAAGACCCCAAGGAATTTCCTTTGCCTCACCGATGACACAAGTCTCAGCCCTCAACACTCAGGCGATGGCTGACCAGAAAACGCAGGCTAGTTGACAAATAGCGACACTGTGTGAAAGGAATCCAGAAGCGAGTCACTTGTCAACCACCTCTTGGTCCCAAACCCACAGACTCATCTTCAGGCTACAGGCCGGCCTTCATTCAACATTTCAGGGGGGTCTCCATACTTCCTCCCTCAAAGACCCACCCACGGGCTCTCCCACTCCAAATAGAACCTGAATCTTGCCTCTGAGGTGACCTTGCCCACAATGTTGGCCGAGAATGCCCAACACGTACGCTGCCACACCGTCCCCATAAGTGTCGGCCCGCAGCACAGAGGGATGTTGTCCCACTTGGAAGAACAGACAATAGAGAGGCCACGACAAAGGCACATGAACACCAAAAGGAGCCTCACTTTGCACGACCCCCTTGAACACAAAACCTGACTTTCAGCCGAGGGCTTAGCCTTCCTCTCGATTCCGATATCCAGAACTATCTGCACCGTACCACTTCCTAGGACCCCACGAGCTCCCGTACCCTCAGCCGAACCCTCAGTGAGGGTTGGAACTCACCTGGCCAGCAATCGCACCCGCACCTCCAGAATTGGGGAAGGGGTTTGTCGCAGGAAGCATCGCACTGCCACAATGACGGAAATCGTTCCACACCGAAACTTCGCCAACAGAGAGTACGGCACAGACTGGAAGCACCCTGAGACAGGAGTCCCCAGTGTTCTGACCCTCCAGAAACAATTCCTGAGACTAAATCTTAGCGTAATAGCTGCTGTGATTTCAACATTCCTAGACACTCTCCACACTGCCCCCAGCAAGGACCCTAAGTGCTCCTGCCAACCCTCATGCTACCTCAAGCTCTGAAATGACCCCAGCCCCATACTCTGCCCGTAAACTGCAAGCAATTTGGGTCCCTTAACCAATGCTGGAATTGTCGGCAAGCAACAAAGATTGAGATTGTGCCATTTGGAATACTGGCGAATTGAGAGAGGTGACAAATCAAAAGGACACCCGGTACTGAGTCAGACATTAAATGACGCCTTGTAGAACACATCCTGAAATCAATCATCAGGCTAAAGTCTGCTCTCAATTCTGCATTCATGGACAGTTTTCACAGTGCTTCAATCCTGGAACACAGGAGCTCCAGCTCGGTAACCCTAACCCTAATTTTTGCCTGAAAAATATTTTGTCCCAAATCTTGCTGCAAACCCATAGGATTTTGGGATGCCTGTCCAACCCCAGAAGTTTGAGACTGCAACACAGAGGGAAATCATGCCATTTGGATGACTGGCCAAATGAGAGAGGAAGACAAATAGAAATGACACCCAGGACTGGGCGTCACATTCAACAACCTATTGGACACCAATCTTGAGACTGAACCTCAGGATAACCACCACCCTCAATTCAGCATCCCATCAGTCTCCACACATCCTCCATCTAGGTAACCTTGAAAATATTCATCCTAACCCTAACCCTCATTTGGGCCCCAAAATGACATAGCCCAGGGTCCAGTGTCTGCCTGGAACATAGATGGAAATTGTGCCATTTGGAAGACTGGCCATTAGAGAGAGGATGACAATCCAATCAACACTCACAACTGAACCCCACATTCAAAGACCCCTTGGACAGAAGTCCTTAGTGCAATCCTAGGCCTAATAGTCACCTTCAATTCAGCTTCCATGACGGTGTTGACACTGACATCATCATCTAGGATGCAACGAGCTCCTGTACCTTAACCCTAACTTGCACTCAGAAATCACCCAATACAAAATCCTGACCATGAACTCCGAGGAATTGGGGATGCCAGACTGACACAAGAAGGGTCAGGCCCCAACATGGATGGAAATCAAGCCATTCAGAAGACCAGCATTAGAGAGAGCTCAACAAATGCAAATGATTCATGGAACTGAGCCTCACATTCAATGACCTGCCGGTAACAAATTCTAAGCCTGAGCCTTGGGCTAATGGCTGCCCTCAAATTAGCATTCCAGGTCTGTCTCCACACTGCCTCCAGCTAGGTCCCCACAAGCTCCTGTGCCCTAACTCTTACCCTAAACTTGGCTCAAAATAGCCCACAAGATCCTGCCCACAAAACCCTGGAAATTGGGAACGCTAGCGTGACCCAAAAGTGTCAGGCCATAACTTAGATGGAAATCATGCCATTAGGAAGACCAGCCAATAGAGAGAACACAACACGGTGAAAGGATACATGTACCCAAGCTCCAAGTTCAATGTCCTACCAGACACAATTGATGAGACAGAATCTCAGGCTATCAGTCACCCTCAATTCAGCATTCCACAACAGTCCCCACACTGTCCCAAGCTAGGGCCCCAAATCTCCTGCACCCTATCTCTAAACCTAATTTGGGCTCCAAAATGACCCAGCCCAATATCCTGGTTGTGAACTCCAAGGAATTTGGGACACTGGACCAACCCCAGAATTGTCAAACTGTAACATAGATGGAAGTTGTGCCACTTGTTAAACTGGCCAATAGAGAGATCATGACAGAGTGATAGGATGTCCAGGCCTGAGTCCCACTTTAAACACTCACACAACACAAATTCTGAGACTGAGCCTCAGGATAATGGTTGCCTTCAATTCAGCATTCCAGGACGGTCTCCACACTCTTTCTAGCCAGAACCCCATGAGCTTCTGCCCCTAACCCTATATTGGGCTAACTTACTCAGCCCCAAATCCTGGCCCCAAACCCCACTGAATATTGGACACAGAAACAACCCCAGAAATGTTAGACTGCAACATAGACGGATATCGTGGGTATTCACAATACTGGCCAATAGAGAAGCATGACAGACCTAAACACCACCCATAACCGAGACCCACATTCAATGACCCCCTTTACACAAATCCTGATAATGAGCCTCGGGCTAATGGCCACCCTCAATTCAACATTCCAGGATGTCTTCACACTGCCTCCAGCTAGGACTCCACACACTCCTGTGCCATAACCCTAACCCTAAATTTGGCTTCCAAATGGTCCAGCCCAAAATCCTGTCCCAAACCCCCAAGATATTTGGGATGCTTGAGCAACTCCAGAACTATCAGCCTGCTACATAAACAAAAATTGTGCCATTTGTAAGACCACCCAATAGAGAGAGGACGACAAATTGACACAACACCTGGACCCAAGCCCCACTTTCAATGACCCCCTGGACACAATACATGAGACTGTGCCTTGGGGTAACAGTTGTTCTCAATTCAGCATTCCAGGACGGTCTCCACAGTGCCAACAGCTAGGAACACATGAGCTATTTCATCCTAATTCTAACCCTAGATTATGTTATGAACTGACCCAGACTGCAGTCTGGCCTTGAACCCCGAGGTATTTGGGATGCTGGTGGACCTCAGAAGCACCAGCATGCTACATAGATGGAAATAGTGCCATTTGGGAGACCAGCCATTAAAGAGAGCACGAGAGACTGAAATGACACCTGGACCCAAGCCCCACATTCAACACCTTGGACACAAATCCTGAGACTGATTCTCAGGCTAATGGCCCTCTCAATTCAGCATTCCAGCATAGTCTCCGCACTGCTACCAGCTAGGACCCCACATGCTCTTGCACTCTAACTCTTGATTGGTTTCTGGCCCAACCCAGCCCCAAAGACTGATTCAAGACATCAAGGGGTTTGGGGAGCCTGAATAACACCAGAAGGCTCATCCAACAACAGAGAAGGTAATCATGCCATTTGTAAGAGTGGCCAATACCAAGAACATGAAATATTTGAAGTAATCCCTGAGCCAAGCTAAGAACTTTGGGACTGTCTTGCACCCAAGAAGTGTCGATTCACAACATAGATGGAAATTGTGATATTTGGAAGACTGGCAAATAGAGCACAAGAAATCTGAAGGGCACCCTGAGCCAAGCCCCATGTTCAGCACCCCCAGAAGACAAACCCTAAACCTGAGACTTAGCCAAATAGCTGCCCTTAATTCGGCACTCCTGCAGGGTCTGCACACACCTGGCAGATTGGGCCCTGCAAGCTCCTGGGCCTTAACCCTAATGCTAGATTGGATTCTGAACTGACTCAGTAGAAATCCTGGTCCCAATCCCTGAGGAATTAGGTACACCTGAATAACCCCAGAAATTCAAGCCACAATATAGACAGAAATTGCGCCTTTTGGAAGACAGGCAAATAAAAAGAGCATAACATATCAAAATAGTATCTTGGACCAAGCCCAAAGTTTAGCCACTCCTTGAGAACAAATCCTGAAACTGAGCCTCAGGCTCACCAGCACCCTCAATTCAGGGCTTCAAGATAGTCTCCACATTGCTGCCAGATAAGACCCCACAAGCTTCTGGGCCCTAACCCTAACCCTAAATTGGGTTTTGAACCAACCCAGGCACATATCCTGCTCCAAACCCCCAAGGAATTTGGGACACCTGGAAACCCCAGAAGTCTTGAGCAGCAACACAAGAGACAATCAGGCCATTTGGAAGACTGTCAAATAGAGCATGAAATATTGAAAGGAAACTCTGAGGCCAGTCCCACGTTCAGCATCCATCTAAACACCAACCTTTGCCTGAGCCTCAGCCTAACTACTGCCCTCAATTCAATGTTTGTGGAGGGTATCCACACTCCTGGCAGACAGATCCCTCTGAGCTCTTGGGTCCCAACCCTAAACTAACCCTAGGATTGGGTTCTAACCTAACCCAGTCCCAAGGACTGGCTCTGAAAACCAAGGGATTTGGGGCACCTGAATGCCATCAGAATGCTCAGCCAACAACAGAGAAGGAAACTGTGCCATTTAGAAGAGTGGGAAATACCAGAGCACAAGACATCAGAAGGAAACCCTTGGCCAAGCCTCATATTCAGCATCCCCCTGAAGGCAAACCCTGAGCCTGAGGCTCAGCTGAACTGCTGCCCTCAATTCACTGGTCCCACAGGGTCTCCACGCTGTGGGCAGATTGGACCCTGCAAGCTCCTGGCCTTAACCCTAACCGTAGATTCGGTTCTGAATTGAGCCAGCCTGAAATCCTGGCCCCAAACACTGAGGAATTTTGGACACCTGAGTAACACCAGTATTCTCAGCCAGCAACAAAGAGAAAATTGTGCCATTTGGAAGATCAACAAGTACCCAGCACAGGAGAAATTAGAAAGATGAACTGAGCCAATCCCTACATTCAATGTGCCCCTAAACCGCAAGTCTAAGCCTGAGCCTCAGACTAATCACTACCCTCAATTCAGTCCTCCCGGAGCACCTCCAGAGTCCAGGCAGAATGGACCCTCCAACTCCTGGGATGTAACCCTAATCCTGATTTCAGTTCTGAACTGATCCAGCCTGAAAACCTGGCTCATCATATTCCAAGAAAATTCAGATGCAAAGGGACACAAGAAGTCTCAGCCAGCAAGAAAGGAAGAAATCATGCCATTTGGAAGACCAAAAATAGTGAGAGCACAAGATATTAAAAGGACTCCCTAAGCCAAGACCCATGTTCAGCTCACCCCTGAACATGAAACCTGAACCTCAGTCTAACTTCTCCCCTCAACCTCTCCACACTGCCTGCTGATAGGACTCTCAAAGCTCTTGAGTCCTAACCCTAAACCTGGTCGGGGTTCTGAATGACCAGACCCCAAAGCCTGATACAAATCCCCAGAGATTTGGCACACCTGCACAACACCAGAAGTCTCAGCCAACAACACAGTAAAACTGATTTGAAAACGAGAAAAATGTGAGAGCAGGAGAAATCCCAATGACCACCTGAGCCAACCCCCATGTTCTGCTCCCACCTGAATCCCAACCCTGTATCTCAGTCTCAGCCTAAGTGCAGCTCCTGGCAGACCTCCTCACTGCTAGCACACAGGACCTTGAAGCTCCTGGCTTCTAACCCTAACCCTAGATTGCATTCTGACCTGACCTAGCTCCCAATCCTATCTCTGAATCCCAAGGAACTTGGAATGCCTGAAAACACCAGAACTCGGCCAGCAACACAGGAAGAAATCATGCCATTTTAAAGACTTGCATACATCTAGAACAGGAGATATCTGAAGGATGTCCTAAACCACCCTCATGTTCAGCACCTCTCTGATCACTAACCCTAAACCTGGCTACAGCCTAACCCTTGCCCCCAACTCAGCCCTCTGGTCTCCACACTGCCAGAACAGGGTATCCTTCAGCCACTGAGTCCCAACCCTAATCCTAGATTGTGTTTTTTCTCGACCCAGCCCCAAAGCCTCACTCTGAACCCTGAGGGATTCGGGACACTTGATCCATACCAGAAATCTCAGCCAGCAACACAGGAGGAGATCCTGCCATTTAAAAAAAAAGATTTATTTATTTTATGATAGAGAGTGTCAGAGACACAGGAGGAGGGAGAAGCAGGCTCCATGCCGGGAGCCCAACGTGGGACTCGATCCCAGGACTCCAGGATCGTGCCCCGGGCCAAAGGCAGGCGCTAAACCACTGAGCAACCCAGGAATCCCCGATCCTGCCATTTTGAAGACTGGAAAAGAGAGCAGGAGAATTCTGGAGAAACAGTTAAGCCACCCTACACAGTCATCTTTCCCCTGAACAACCCTGAGTCTGACCCCCATTCTCACCTCACCTGATGGTCTCCACCCTGATGGCAAATAGAAACCTGCAAGCTCCCGAGCTCTGACTCTAACAGTAGATTGAGTTGTGTCACTACCCAGCCCAAAAGCCTGTTTCCAAACACCAAGAGATTTGGAACACCTGAACAACACCAGAAGACTCAGCCAGTAACACAGAATGAAAGCATACCCTTTTAAAGATTGGAGAGTATCTCGTATAAGTGATGTCTCATGGAAAATGTAAGCCCACCTACACATTCAGGGCACCCCTGAACACAAACCTAGAATCTGAACCTCACCCTAACCATTATATTCAAATCATACCACCAAGCAGGTCTCCACACACCTGGCAGATTAGCATCACCAAGCTCCTGGACCCTAGCCCTAACCCTAGATCGAGTTCTGATACTACACAGCCCTAAGCTTGGCTCCAAACTCTGAAATACTTGGTACATCTGAATAACATCAGAAGACTCAACCCGCAACACAGAAGCAAATCTTGCCATTTGGATAACCAGAAAGGAGCTAAGCAGGAGAAATCTGAAGGAAAACCTAAGGGCACCCCCATGTTCAGTCCCCCTCAACACAAACCCAGAGACTGACCCTCACCCTAACTTCATCCCTAAACCCTAATCCTAACCCCTAAGGCCTAAACCTAACCCTCACCTGAATTAGAAAATTGGATCATAATGGTTAAGTCATTTTAGATAGTGGGCAGGTGGACACAGTTGAAAACTGTGCTTCAGGTTAAAATGTTTCATGTGTAATCATTTCCTCATATAGGGTTATGTGGTGCTTCCTTCTGGGAAAGTGTCCTTGATTAGACTAAAACACACTGAATTATTCCTTGTGAAGTGGCAAATGTGGTAAAGAGATGATAGTTGGGGAGTCTGAGGGTTTACATGAGGGGTATTTGTGCTGCTCTGACAAGTTTATTGCAGGTTTGAAATCTCTGCAGAGTAAGTTACTCTTCCAAACGACCATGTCAGCACCTGGCCAGAGAGGCAGAGATGATATCACACTTTGTGATGGAGGCCAAACCCTACCCACACCGAGCTCATCCACAGCTGAGAGGCCACTTGCCCTTATAGGAGGCCACATGTTAGCAAGAGGCACCTGGAAGGATTAAATCAGTGGCACCTGTTTCCGGGGTGCAGAAGCAGTGGGATTTGGAATTCCAACTTTCCACAATGCTCCACAAAAACTGTTGAACTGTGAAAATTAATGAATGAAACTTTGGTAAGGGGATTCTAGAAGGGGATGCTGGAAGGGGAGCCCACCACCCCGTGTTAATTATAAGAACAATTGTCAAGTACAGACCCCAACATTAGAACCCTCCACAGGAGAGATTTCTCAGGGACAGGCCCCAACAGGGGAAGTTCAGGGAATGTCCTACAAGACCTTGACCCCTCACCTCCATAGCTCAGCCAGTGAAAAACCTCCATCACCCAAAACCCTGCTTTTATCCAGGGTACTTTCCTTCAAAACAATTCTCCCAACTTTCTTCTCTGTGAAATAAAGTCCCTCTCCTTTGTTTCTTGCTCTTGCCTGTGTTTTTGGCTACAGCGTGCTTGTCCCGGATTGCAAATCTCTGCTATTCCTGAATAAACACATTTTGCTGGCAAAGTAAGTGGCAGTGTTATTTTTAAGGTTAAGAGAACTAATACATTTAAAACCCTACAGGATACAAAACCAATATACAAAAATCAATTGAAGAGTGCTGGGTGTATACACAACTGAAAAATCAACGAACACTACATTTGAAACTAATGATGTACTTTGTTGGCTAATTGATTTTAATAAGAACAAAAAAACCATAAATCAATTGCATTTCCACACACTCACAACGAGCCACCAGAGAGGGAAATTTGGAAAACAGTCTCATTTATAACTGCATCAAAAAGAATGAAACACATAGGAGTAACTTTAAGCAGGAGGTGTGTCTGAAACATGTTAAGACACTGATGACAGAAACTCAGGGAGACACACGGAGATGGAAAAATCCTCTGTGCTCAGCGATGGGAAGAACCCATTGGGAAGAACCGATGCTGTGAAAATACCTATTCTCCCCAAAGCCATCTATACAGTCAGTACAGTCACTCCCAAACTCCCAGAAGCGTTTTCACACAGAACAAACAACCCCAAAGTGGTGTGGACACAGGAAGGACCCAGGCGGCAGGAGAACCATGACTGCAGACGGCCTGAGGAACCGCAGGAACCAAATGCCACACCGACCAGCCCTGCGGATCCCGAGCTCAGAAAGGGGGCCCCTGCAGCCCCCCACGGGACCCCAAGTCACCAGACACACACCCACGGAAACCCCAGTGTTCCTGCAGCGTGCCCTTCCTCAGTGGGGTCCTGTGAACGCAGACCCCCTTAGCACCCCCGTCCCAGGCAGCTTCTCCTCACCTGCTCTTCCTACGGAGGGTCCCGAGGAGGCTCCTGTCAGCTTGGACAGGGGCTCACATCCCTCCACAGTGGGTCCTGAGAGGGCCAGGGCTCCTGTTGGCATTGATGCAGACCCATGTCTTCCAGAACCCTCCACAGAGAGTCCTAAGGAAGCGGGGCTCCTGTTGGCATGCACGCCATCCCATGACGTCCCAAAGCCTCCACAAGGGGTCCTGAGGAGGCTGGGCTACTGTCAGTATAGACACAGCCACATGTCCTCCCGAAGCCCCCACAGCCGGTCCTGAGGAGGAGAGGGCTCCTGTCAGGGTGGACGCAGACCCACATCCTTCACAGCGGGTCCTTTCAGCATGGACGCAGCTCAACATCCCTCTTCCACACAACGACTCCTACAAGACTGGGCTACTTATATATAAGAAGTAGTGAAAGGGATTAGAGGGAAAAGGAGAGGAACTGAGTGGGAAATATCAGTGAGGGTGACAGAACATGAGAGACTCCTAACTCTGGGAAATGAACAAGGGGTAGTGGAAGGGGAGGTGGGCGGGGGGTGGGGGTGACTGGGTGACGGGCACTGATGGGGGCACTTGATGGGATGAGCACTGTGTGTTATGCTAAATGTTGGCAAATTGAATTCCAATAAAAATATATACAAAAAAAAAAAAAAAAAAAACCCCACTGGGCTCCTGTGGATGCAGCCTGAGGTCTTCCGCAAGAAGTTTCTGAGGCGCATTCTCCCATGGCTAGGGGAGCTAGGCTCGGGTGCCCCCCTGTGGGCAGTGGAGGCAGTGCAGGAAACGCTGCACTGTTCAGTGGAGGCATCTGTCCCCAGTTGGAGTCCAGCTGAATCCATTAAATTTTGGAAATTCAAACTGAAATTGAGCCTAATATCCCCTGACATCTTCTGGAGATGGAATAATTATTTGGAAACCATACATAATAAAATAAAATTCAGATATGAACTTTACAACTTATACCAAAATTCACTCAAATTTGTAGGTAGGGACGCCTGGGTGGCTCAGCGGTTGAGCGTCTGCCTTTGGCTCAGGCCATGATCCTGGGATAGAGTCCCACATCGGGCTCCCCACAGGGGGCCTGCTTCTCCCTGTATGTCTCTGCCTTTCTCTGTGTCTGTCAGGAATAAATAACCTTCAAAAAAATGTAGACAAATTTAAAACACAAAACTATCAAAATATCAAAAAGAAAACAAAGGAAAACATACGTGACCTTGGTTATAACACAGGTGAAGAGTTTTAACACAACATCATAAGCCAATCCACAAAAGAAAAGAATTGATAGTGGGCACGGCAAGATGTCGGAGGAGTAGGGTCCCCAAGTGAACAGTCCCTATCAACTTACCTAGATAACTTTCAAATCATCCTGAAAACCTATGAATTCAACCTGATAAATAGAGAACACCTGGAGTGCTACAGAGAGAAGAGTTTGTGCTTCTAACAAGGTAAGAGGGCGGGAAAAAAAAGAATCCAGTGGGGGAGGGGCCCCATGAGAAGCCAGGCTAAAGGGGGCAGTGAGAGCCTCTGAGACAGGAAGGCCCAGCCCCAGGGAAGCAAAAACTTTTAAAAATCCACACCAGATTCTTTCTGGATGGAAGGGTGCTTAGCAGGGAAACCAGGCAGAACCGCAGTAGGGACAGTGAAGCCTCATCTCCCGAGGTCACTAACAGAAAAAGTGTGGCCCGGGGAGAGCACACCACAGACTGTGGGCGAAGCTCGGTAAAGGGCTGGAGCTCCTGCCCCATGGGGCCTCAGGAGAAGCTCAGGCAGTGGCTCTGGGCAGAGTGGGCCTCGCCCTGCTGCCTTCAGGGGCCACGGCCTCAGAAGTGCAATTCCAGCAGCACAGGCCCCAGATTCCAGGGCGCCGGGGAACACAGCCCAGGATCCTGCAGTCCCCCTGGGACAGTCGGAGGCAGAGAGGGCCAAGGACAGCAAAGACACTCCTGCTGCCGGGCGCCCCCAAGCTGTGCAGATCAGCGCCCCCGCCCCAGGAGCATCCAGGCCAGCACACACTGGGAGACTGTGGTAGTTACTGTGGGAGCTGACTCCAGAGCTGGAGACCTGGCCGCCACCAGTCTTGTTGTTCCTCCTGGTGTCACTCTGTGCCTGGGACAGAGCCAGGCCACCAGGGAACAGGGGCCTCACAAGATAAACAGCTCCCACTGAGCCATGCACCTGGCAGGGGGCCGGGCAGCTTCCCCAGGTGCACACACCTGAGAATCAGCACAGAAGGCCCGTCCCCCAGAAGACCAGCTGGAAGGACAGGGGAAGAGCAAGTTCTTGGCCTAGCAGCACTGGAAAGCTCCAGGGGAAGTCGAGGGATTTACAGTATATAGAAACAGAGGATACCCCTCCTTGTCTTGTTTTGTTTTGTTTTGTTTTTCTTCCTTTTTCCAGTATAACTCGTTTTTAGCCACTCTGCACTGAGCAAAATGACTAGAAATAAGAACTCAGCACAAAAGAAAGAATCAGAAACAGTACTCTCTGCCACAGAGTTACAGAATTTGGATTACAATTCGATGTCAGAAAGCCAATTCAGAAGCACAATTATAAAGCTACTGGTGGCTCTGGAAAAAAGCATAAAGGATTCAAGAGACTTCATGACTGCAGAATTTAGATCTACTCAGGCCGAAATTAAAAATCAGTTAAATGAGATGCAATCCAAACTGGAGGTCCTAACGGCGAGGGTTAATGGGGTAGAAGAACGAATGAGTGACATAGGAGACAAGTGGATGGCAAGGAAGGAAGCTGAGGAAAAAAGAGAAAAACAACAGACCATGAGGAAAGGTTAAGGGAAATAAATGACAGCCTCAGAAGGAAAAATCTACATTTAATTGGGGTTCCAGAGGGTGCTAAGAGGGATGGAGGACCAGAAAGCATATTTGAACAAATCATAGCTGAAAATTTCCCTAATTTGAGGAGGGAACTAGGCATTCATATCCAGGAGATAGATCCCTCCCCCCTAAAATCAATAAAAAAGCATTCGACACCTCGACATTTAATAGTGAAATGTGCAAATTCCAAAGATAAAATCCTTAAAGCAGTGAGAGACAAGAGATCCCTAACTTATATGGGGAAAAATATTAGATTCACAGCAGACCTCTCCACAGAGACCTGGCAGGCCAGAAAGGGCTGGCAGGAATATTCAGGGTCCTGAATGAGAAGAACATGCAGCCAAGAATACTCTATCCAGCAAGGCTCTCATTCAGAATAGAAGGAGAGATAAAGAGCTTCCAAGATAGGCAGGAACTGAAAGAATATGTGACCACTAAACCAGCTCTGCAAGAAATATTAAGGGGGACTCTGTAAAAGAAAGAGGAATTCCAAGGAAACAATCCACAAAAACAGGGACTGAATAGGTATCATGATGAAACTAAATTCATATCTTTCAATAGTAACTCTGAACGTGAATGGGCTTAATGACCCCATCAAAAGGTGCAGGGTTTAAGACTGGATAAAAAAGCAAGAACCATCTATTTGCTGTCTACAAGAGACTTATTTTATTTTACTTTTTAAAAATATTTTATTTACTCATTTATGATAGAGGCAGAGATATAGGCAGCGGGAGAAGCAGGCTCCATGCCAGGAGCCCGATGCGGGACTCGATCCTGGGACCCCAGGATCACGCCCTGGGCCAAAGGTAGGCGCTAAACCGCTGAGGCACCCAGGGATCCCCCAAGAGACTCATTTTAGACCCAAGGAAACCCACAGCCTGAAAATGAAAGGTTGGAGAACCATTTACCATTCAAATGGTCCTCAAAAGAAAGCAGGGGTAGCAATCCCCATATCAGATAAATTAAATTTTATCCCAAAGACTGTAGTAAGAGATGAAGAGAGACACCATATCATACTTCAAGGATCTATCCAACAAGAGGACCTAACAATCATGAATATTTATGCCCTTAATGTGGGAGTTGCCAAGTATATCAATCAATTAAAACCAAAGTAAAGACAGATAATTATACACTAATACTGGGAGACTTCAATATGGTGCTTTCTGCAATTGATAGATATTCTAAGCATAATATCTCCAAAGAAACGAGAGCTTTAAATGATACACTGGACCAGATGGATTTCACAGATATTTACAGAACATTACATCCAAACGCAACTGAATACACATTCTTCTCAAGTGCACATGGAAATTTCTCCACAATAGACCACATACTGGATCACAAATCAGGTCTCAACCAATACCAAAAGATTGGAATTATCTGCTGCATATTTTCAGACCATAATTTTTTAAAAATTGAACTTAATCACAAGAAGAAATTTGGAAGCAATTCAAACATGTGGAGGTTAAAGACCATCCTGCTGAAAGATGAAAGGGTCAACCAGGAAATTAGAGAAGAATTAAAAAGTTTCATGGAAACTAATGAGAATGAAGATACAACCATTCAAAATCGTTGTGATACAGCAAAAGCAGTCCTGAGAGGGAAATACATCGCAATACAAGCATCCCCCCAAAATTGGAAAAAACTCAAATACACAAGCTAACCTTGCATCTAAAGGAACTGGAGAAAGACCAGCAAATAAAACCTACACCAAGCAGAAGAAGAGAGTTAATAAAGATTTGAGCAGAACTCAATGAGATAGAGACCAGATGAACTGTAGAACAGATCAACAAAACCAGGAGTTGGTTCTTTGAAAGAATTGATAAGATAGATAATCCATTAGCCAGCCTTATTAAAAAAAAGAAAAGACTCAATAAAATCATGAATGAGAAAGGAGAGATCACCACCAATACCAAGGAAATAAAAACTATTTTAAAAACATATGAGCAGCTATATGTCAATAAATTAGGCAATCTAGAAGAAATGGACACATTTCTGGAAAACCACAAACTACCAAAACTAGAACAGAAAGAAACAGAAACCTGAACAGGCTGATAAACAGGGAAGAAATTGAAGCAGTCATCAACAACCTTCCAAGACACAAAAGTCCAGGGCCAGAAGGCTTCCCAGGGGAATTCTATCAAACGTTTAAGGAAGAAACCACACCTATTCTACTAAGGCTGTTCCCAAAGATAGAGATGGAGTACTTCCAAATGCATTCTATGAGGCCAGCATCACCTTAATTCCAAAACCAGACAAAGACCCCACCAAAAAGAATTATAGACCAATATCCCTGAGGAACACAGATGCAAAAATTCTCAACAAGACACTAGCCAATAGGATCCAACAGTACATTTTTTTTTGATCCAATAGTACATTAAGAAGATTATTCACCATGACCAAGTGGGATTTATCCCCGGGATGCAAGGCTGGTTCAACACTCATAAAACAATTAATGTGATACATCATAGCAACAAGAGAAAAAACAATAAGCATATGATCCTCTCAATAGATGCAGAGAAAGAATTTGACAAACTACAGCATCCATTCCTGATCAAAACTCTTCAGAGTGTACGGATAGAGGGAACATTCATCAGCATCTTAAAAGCCATCTACGAAAAGCCCACAGCAAATATCATTCTCAATGGGGAAATACTGGGAGCCTTTCCCGTAAGATCAAGAACACGACAGGGATGTCCACTCTCACTGCTGCTATTCAACATAGTACTAGAAGTCCTAGCCTCAGCAATCAGGCAACAAAAAGAAATAAAAGGCATTCAAATTGGCAAAGAAGAAGCCAAACTCTCCCTTTTTTCAGATGACATGATACTGTACACAGAAAACCCAAAAGACTCCACCCCAAAATTGCTAGAACTCATACAGCAATTCGGCAGTGTGGCAGGATACAAAATTAATGCCCAGAAATCAGTGGCATTTCTACACTAACAATGAGACTGAAAAAAGAGAAATTAACGAGTCAATCCCATTTACAATTGCACCCCAAAGCATAAGATACCTAGGAATAAACCTAACCAAAGGGGTAAAGGATCTATACCCTAAAAACTACAGAACACTTCTGAAAGAAATGGAGGAAGACACAAAGAGATGGAAAAATATTCTATGCTTATGGATTGGAAGAATTAATATCATGAAAATGTCAATGCTATCCAGGGTGATGTACACATTTAATGCAATCCCTATCAAAATACCACAGAGTTTCTTCAGAGAGTTGGAACAAATCATCTTACAATTTGTGTAGAATCAGAAAAGACCCCAAATAGCCAGGGGAATATTAAAAAAGAAAACCATAGCTGGGGGCATCACAATGCCAGATTTCAGATTGTGCTACAAAGCTGTGGTCATCAAGACAGGGTGGTCCTGGCACAAAAACAGACACATAGATCAATAGAGAATCCAGAAGTGAACCCTCAACTTTATGGTCAACTAGTATTCGACAAAGCAGGAAAGACTATGCACTGGAAGGACAGTCTCTTCAATAAATGCTGCTGGGAAAACTGGACATCCACGTGCAGAAGAATGGAACTAGACCATTCTCTTACACCAAACACAAAGATAAACTCAAAATGGATGAAAGATCTAAATGTGAGACAAGATTCCATCAAAATCCTAGAGGAGGACAAGCCAACACCCTTTTCGAACTTGGCCACAGTAACTTCTTGCAAGATACATCTATGAAGGCAAAAGAAACAAAAGCAAAAATAAATTATTGGGACCTAATCAAGATAAAAAGCTTCTGCACAGCAAAAGAAACCGTCAACAAAATTCAAAGACAACCTACAGAATGGGAGAAGATATTTGCAAATGACGTATCAGATAAAGGGCTAGTATCCAAGATCTATAAAGAACTGATTAAACTCAACAGCAAAGAAACAAAGAATCAAATCATGAAATGGGCAAAAGACGTGAACAGAAACCTCTCAGAGGAAGACATAGACATGGCCAACACACACATGAGAAAATGCTCCACATCACTGGCCATCAGGGAAATACAGATCAAAACCACAATGAGATACCGGCTCACCCCAGTGAGAATGGGGAAAATTAACAAGGCAGGAAACCACACCTGTTGGAGAGGATGTGGAGAAAGGGGAACCCTCCGCACTGTTGGTGGTAATGTGAACGGTGCAGCCACTCTGGAAAACTGTGTGGAGGTTCCTCAAAGAGTTAAAAATAGATCTGCCCTACGACCCAGCAATTGCACTGCTGGGGATTTACCCCCAATATACAGATGCAGTGAAATGCCGGGACACCTGCACCCCGATGTTTCTAGCAGCAATGTCCACAATAGCCAAACTGTGGAAGGAGCCTCGGTGTCCATCGAAAGATGAATGGATAAAGAAGATATGGTTTGTGTATACAATGGAATATTACTCAGCCATTAGAAACGACAAATACCCACCATTTGCTTCAACGTGGATGGACCTAGAGGGTATTATGCTGAGTGAAGCAAGTCAATCAGAGAAGGACAAACATATGGTCTCATTCATTTGGAGAATATAAAAATAGTGAAAGGGAATAAAGGGGAAAGGAGAGTGGGAAATATCAGAGAGGGAGACAGAACATGCAAGACTCCTAACTCTGGGAAATGAACAAGGGGTAGTGGAAGGGGAGGTGGGCGGGGGGTTGGGGTGACTGGATGATGGGCACTGAGGGGAGCACTTGATGGGATGAGCACTGGGTGTTATGCTATATGTTGGCCAATTGAACTCCAATTAAAAAATATACAAAAAAAAGAAAAGAATTGATAACATGAACTTCCTAAAATTAAAACTTTTACTCTATGAAAGACCTTTTTCAGAAAACTGAAACACAAGCCCCACATCGGGAGAAATTACTTGGAAAACACATGTGATAAAGGATTTGTATTAAAATATACATAAAACTCTCATAATTCAGGAAAACAGAAATAACCTAATCGATAACATGTTTATATCTGAAGCTGGACAAAGAAGATGTACAGATAATACACAGGCACACAAAATATGCTCAGCATCCTTTATTATTAGGAGATTACAAATTTAAACAACACTGAGGTAGCGCTGCACACCTATTAGAAATCCTAAGCTACTACAAAAAACAAAAATACCAACTGCTGGAAGGTGAGAAATGACAGCACCTGTCCTTCACGCTGGGGGAATGCACATATGGCCACTTCAGGAGACAGTCTGGCAGTTTTTTTGCAAAGCTAAATAAGTCTCACCTTTAGGATCCAACAATCATACTTCTGGTATTTAGACAACTGCTTTGAAAGGCTATTTCCAAACAAAATCTCACATGCAGTTATTCACAGCAGCTCTTTATCTAGTGGTTAAGATCTTACAGAAACCAGGATTTACTTCAACAGATGAATCCATAAGCAAACTGGAGTGCATCCATGTGAAGAGAGTAGAATATGCCACCCCAAAATATGCCAGCACTTTTGTCATACAACCTACAGTGAGTTTTTTCCTATATGTTTCTACTATAGAGTATTTGTCACATTCTGTATTCCACTGAAAGGGAGGAAGCATTCTCTTCAGTCCAAGGTTCTCCTAGCTGCACTGAGAATGAAACTAACATGAGAAAGATTAACAGGGAAAAAAACCCAAAGCTTAATCCTGTACACAGGAAGGGTCAATAATGAAATTGAGAGCCAAAGAAATGGCCAATCTAGGCAGTTTTTATACTTTTTGGACTACAATAAAGTAAACCTGTGAAGAATTCACAGGACAAAGAAAATGTAACCTTGGGAGCTTCAATTAGTAAGGAATTCTAAATAGAATTTGAGCTAGGGTAGTAAATTAGTAAAAAAGTAAGAATGATTATTTATACAGCCTTCTTGGCCCTAAATTTCCCATCTCTGTTGATAAGGAAGTCTCTTCACCTCCTGGTACAGGGAGTTCTTCACATGGGATATTTATTTCCTGCTTCCAGGGGGACTTTTTGGGGGGACTTCTGAGTGTCCTTCTTGCATAGGCTCTTAAGTAACCTTTATTCAAAATAATCAACATGCCAAAGTACACATTTAAGGCAGCTTGATCTTGGGCCCTATACCATCCTGTGATAATATTACATCCTAAATGATTTAAGTAGATTATGATTACTGTTTGGGATGTCAAAATGTTTGGATTTTGACCGATGCATAGTGGCAGGTATAAATCATTAAAATATCATAGAATACTTCAAATCCCCCAAACCTTGATCCTGTTATGTCTGCTGTTTTGCCTTTTCCAGAATGTCCTATAAAAGGGGTAGTACAGGGCAGCTTGGCTGGCTCAGTGGTTTAGGGCTGCCTTTGGCCCAGGGTGTGATCCTGGAGACCTGGGATCGAGTCCCACGTCGGGCTCCCTGCATGGAGCCTGCTTCTCCCTTAGCCTGTGTCTCTGCCTCTCTCTGTGTCTCTCAGGAATAAATAAATAAAATCTTCTGAATGAATGAATGAATGAATGAGTAAAAAGTAAAAAATAAATAAATAAATAAATAAATAAATAAATAAATAAATAAATAAATAAAGGTCATACAGTGTGTAGCCTTTTCAGACTGGATTCTTTCACTTACCAAAATACATATAAGATTCATCCTTGTCATTGTATGGGATGATGGCTTATTACTTTTTGTTGCTGAATAGATAAAGAGGAGAAAAACAAACAGACGTTTAATAACATGCATATGGTCTGTTTACATGGGAGATGCCCAGGAAAATGGAGTAACTCCCTGACGTGGCCCAGCCATCACCCTAAATGCCATCTTCAGCTTAAGACAGAAAGATTTGGGTGGTGGGAAGGCCAGTTAAGGGACATTACCAGGCCAACCACAGTAAAGGAGAGTGTGGTTGTTACATAGATTTAAGTCTGTGCCTTCTCTTTTGGTAAGAGTGTCTTGGGATTTACTCATTCTTCTGATACAGAGAGGGAGACACTCATAAATGGTGCTTTCCTTTATAAGTGTGCATTTCACTCACCAAATAGCAAGCTCTGCTCAGTTTTCAGAGATTCTCTTGTATCTGCTGTTTCTTAAAATTAATCAGCCCAAATCATCCCTATGCCAAAGAGGTATATTTTGGGGTGGTATATTCTGCTCTCTTCACATGAATGGACCCCAGTTTGCTTATGGATTCATCTATTGAAGTAAATCCTGATTTCTCTAAGATTTTAACCACTAGATATAGAGCTGCTGTGCATAACTGCATGTGAATTTTTGTTTGGAAATAGCTTTTCAAAGCAGTTGTCTGCTTCCTCAGATCCCATAACCCCAGTCTAGTCATGAGTAAAACATACCTGACCAGTCCTCTTCAACACTGTCAAGGTCATCAAAAAAAAAAAGACAAGTCTGAGGGACTGTCCCAGCTAAGAGCCTAAAGAGGGATGATGGCCACATGTCACATGGTGCCCTGCATGCAATAATGGAGCAGGAAGACTTAGAGCAGAGGGAACCTTAATAAAGTATGGACTTTAGTAAATAATAACATGAATATTTGTTCATTAATTGTGACAGTTATGTAAAAAAATAGAAAGAGAGAAGGAATTCAAGGTCAAATAAGGGAAACTTATTGTATCAGAGTGGAAACCTAGAGGAAATGAGTGATTTCCTAGTAAAAATACACATTAACAAAATGGACCCCAAAATAAGGACAAAACAAGCTGATCAACTAGTCATCCTGGTACCTCTTCCTTCAGCTGGTTTTCCTCCCACCTCTCTGGGGTTTTCCCAGAGAAGGAAAAGAGACAGAGCTGTTTTGGAGCTTCTCTGAGACACATAGTCTTCCTTACCTAACCCTGGCCCACCAAAAGTGAGGACACTGTGCATAGGATCACAGGGATGTGTCAGCTAGTACTTTTTGGATTGCAAAAGCTGGACACACTTGCTAAGGTAAAATAAATATCTTTTAAATGGTGGAAAAAATTAATGCCTGCAAGTGGCAAAGTAAGAGTGGGTTTGAACCTGGCAGTTTCAGGGGTTCACAATCTCACAATGTGACCTAAACCCTCTCCAACTCTCCATCCTACTAAGTGTCTTTGGGGTAGCCCCATTCACAGACATAGTCTCTCTCACTGCATCTGGGATCTCTAGAAACTCCAGGCTGACACCCACTCACTGCCCATTCTACTGGTAAGGGTTTCTCTTTCCCTTGGGTTCCATGAAAAGTCATGTCTTTAAGTGACTTTGGCCTAGCTTGGATCACATTCTCATCCTTGAAGCCATCAGAGCCCCCAGAGATGGAGCACAGGGTTGGCTAGACTTGGATCACATATAACCATCTTTGAGGTGAGTGGAATGTGGCTGATGCCCTCTGGAGCTGCTTGGATGGAAAGCAGAGGAGATAAAGTTCCTAAAGGAAAGCTGAGGTGCTATACTTCAACATAGAACAGATATTGGGGTGAGGAAATCAACAGATTCCACATCATTAAGGGTCTGCTGCACAATTGCAGAATCTAAAGCCTAAGAAAGGAGGGGGGTCCACTTAGGGTCAGGGGCTACAGCTGCCCACCCAGTGCTCTTGTCCTCCCTGATGGCAAGATACTCTTCTTTTACTTGCTGAAAAAGCAACTTCACTCTTGGTGCTAAACTCAAGGTTCCTGGCTTGGGTATTGTGGTCCTCACATCTCAGAGACTGACAGGCACACACACCTCACTCATGTCCCTGGGAGGAGGGAACCCAGGAGTCACACCTGTCCCCAACCACATTAATCACTCATCCCCAAAGAACACACTGGCTCATTTTCCAGTCTCTTCTGTCTCCTTTACAAAAAACAGAGACCAAACATGAGGATGGCAAGGATGTTTTTGCTTAGTGAACCAGCAAGAGGCCCAAGGACTATTACACACCACAAATCCAGAGTTGGCAGGCCACAGGCCTTGGGACATGCATGTGGCTCTCTGAGACCATGAAGCCTCAGTAAGAAACAGCTCGCTGGGAGACCCAGTGCTCCCATAACCTTGATTCTTAACAAGTATGCATGTCAAAGTTCTACATTACAACTGTGAGGTCAAAGGACTGCAGGGCCAGTCTGTTGTATGACTGTTGTGGCCAGAGTCACATTCAATGTTTGGCAGGTTATTACCTCTCTTGGCAGGCTAGGAGGCTATGAGGGAGGAGGCGCTTGTCTCAACCACACAGATATTCAGAATGGAAACATCCTGAAGGGCTGTCTACACTGCCTATGGACCTGTTAAATTGCCAGGAGCTCAGTAATTGGCTATGGGGGTTGTTGAGACCGTGGCTGGCCTTGGCTAGAGGACCACAGATGTCTGTCTATGTGGCCAGAGGCCAAAGACTGTCCTGTCTGAAACCTGTCTACTGATGCCTGCTCATATGGGATGGAAGGTTCAGCTAGTCCCAAAATGGCCCTACCAGCCCTCAAGAAGGTTGCGTATAGGGGCTGGCAGTTCGCTGCACTCAGTCCTGTATAAATCCATGTGTCTACTGAATGTCCTTGTGTGTTAAGGCTGTGCTGGAGACTGGGGATGCCCAGAGTGGGGCCAGTAGCCCCCTTCCCTGGAAGGAAGGTGGGAAGAAACCATGCATGACCTCTGAGCTCTTTCACAATCCTTGACCCTTCCATAACTCTTGAGGTTGAGTTAGATTTGAAACAGGCAGTGACCTCATCAGATGAAGGGCTAGTATCCAATATCTACAAAGAACTTATCAAACTCAATACCCAAAGAACAAGTAATCCAGTCAAGAAATGGGCAGAAGACATGAACAAAAATTTTCCAAAGAAGACATACAAATGGCCAACAGTCACATTTAAAACGCTCCACGTCCCTCATAATCAGGGAAATACAAATCAAAACCACAATGAGATACCACCTCACACCAGTCAGAATGGCTAAAAATAATGAGTCAGGAAACAACAAATGTTTGCAAGGATGAGGAGAAAGAGTAACCCTCTTACACTGTTTGTGGGAACACAAGCTGGTGCAGCCACTTTGGAAAACAGTGTGGAGGTTCCTCAAGAAGTTAAAAATAGAGCTACCCTACGAACCAGCAATTGCACTACTGGGTACTTGCCCCAAAGGTACAGATGTAGTGATCCAAAAGGGCACCTGCACCCCAATGTTGATCACAGCAATGTCCACAATAGTTAAACTATGGAAAGAGCCACGAAGTCCATCGACAGATGAATGGATAAAAATCTCTCTCTTTCTCTCTCTCTCTCTCTCTCTCTTTCACACACACACACACACACACACACACGTATCAGCCATTAAATAATGAAATCTTGCCATTTGCAGTGACATGGATGGAACTAGAGGGTATTATGCTAAGTGAAATAAGTCAATAAGAGAATATAAGTTAATAAGCCAGAGAAAGACAGTTGGTTATATGATTCCACTCATGTGGAATTTAAGAAACAAAACAGGATCATAGGGGAAGGGAGAGAAAATTAAAATAAGAGGAAAATTAAGATAAGATGTAATCAGAGAGGGAGACAAACCATAAGAGGCTCTTAACCATAGGAAAAAAACTGAGGGTCGCTGGAGGGAAGGGGATAGGGAGATGAGGTAACTGGGGGATGTGCATTAAGGAGGGCACATGATGGGAATGAGCACTGGGAGTTATATACAAATGACAAGTCAATGACCATATACCTCTGAAACTAATAATATACTATATGTTAATTGAATTTAAATAAAATTTAATATTAAAAAATGAAACAGGCAGTGATCTGATGGGCATTTCATTCTTTTTCTAAAAGAGCTCAGGACTAGGGTGCAGACAACCAATGGTATAGCTCAAGCCTCACTTCATGTGTGCCCCTGGATGAGTTCTGTCAGTCCTGGAGGCTTGGAATGCCTGGGTGGCTCAGTGGTTGAGCATCGGCCTTTGGCTCAGGGCTTGATCCTGGAGTCCTGGGATCAAGTCCCATATCGGGCTCTCCGCAGGGAGCCTGTTTATCCCTCTGCCTGTGTCTCTGCCTCTCTCTGTGTGTCTCTCATGAATAAATAAATAAAAGCTTTAAAAAAAATCCTGGAGGCTCAGAGGGATGGAAAGGGAGGAGGGAAAAGAAGGCCAGGTGTGATTAACCATGATCCTAAACATAACCCTCTAACCTCTAAATGTAACTGCCTAACTCCTAACCTATACTCCTCATCCAGGCTCCCAGACTCCAACCCTGATCCTCTAACCCTGACCTTCTACCCAAACACCAAACTCTGACATAAATAATTCTTGAGGCACCAAAACATTTGGAGAAATTTAGTGGGAAGGAAAGGGAAAGATTAAGGGAAGCCAATTTCTATTTTTTGGCACTAAAGTTGCAATGAAGCAAGAAGTAGCTCTGATATTAAACTATGAAAGGAAATGGACTGGGAGAGGGGTGAAAAAAAGAAAATCACTGAGGAGTTCTGACGGTACAATGGAGGAAGATCTCTTGTCTTATCAAGGTTTCTTGAAATACTTGATTTCTTTGTCAAGGCTTTGAAATTCATATTCTATTGTGACATTGTATGACATTTATTATGAAGAACTCAATACAAAGAATGGAGAAAAAGGAAACCTACACACTAACCCCTAATCCTTTTTTTTTCTAACCCCTAATCCTAAACCACATTCAACCCCAACCCAAACCGTAAACCTTAATCCTGTATACTTAGTCCCAAGTGCCAACAGTGGTAAGGTTGAGAAATCCTGGTCTAGGCAAGACCCTTCTGAGTACTTTTCAAAATCCTCTGTGAGTCATAAGATTTTCCATTCTGCCTGGTAGGTACAGGCAAAATTCCTTGCCCTGAGTGAGTGTAGGATACTATTCCCTGTAATATTTTATGGGTTCTTTGCCTAGCATTTGAGTAGTTTCCTCAGATCTCTGGAGTCCATTCTCTACAGCTCTTTCCTCTCCAGTTCCCGGCTCTACAAAGACTATGTGTCATGGTCTCCATGGAAATCTCAGCTATGTCTCAACCTAGAGAATATGCCAGGCTTTTCCGGGGTTCCTTCTCACTATATAATTGTCTGGGTACCCTCTCAACATAATCCACTGGGACAATTGTTTGTTTCACCTCTTTGAAGAATCACTGCCCTATATTGCCTGGAGGCCAGTGCCTTAAAAACTGTTGCTTCATATATATGTTTTTCTTTTTTGGGGGGTGGGTACTTCAGAACAGATGGTAAACACGGTCCCTATTACTCCATCTTGCCCAGAAGTGAAAGACTGTAAAGGGCACTACTGAATTTAATGTTCTTTCTCTGTGCATGAGAACTTCAAACATTTTCTTTATGTTGTTCCAAAATTGGAATGAGAACAAAAAAGGTAAATCAGAGCATCAGCCTGTGCATATGGATTTTCTCATATAGAGTATTGCCATGGTTTTCCTTCCTTTTGGAAAAGAGGTGTAAAGTGACAACATATTTCAGATTTTGATAATGTTTTGGCTTTAATAAGCAGCCTGAATTCCAAATAATTTTGTACAATGTACCCTGACCAAAAGAACGTGTTAACTTTCTGAAATAGTCTTTCTTCATGATGTAGAGCAGTTGAATTGATCTTATGAATGAATCTAGGAAGAAACTGGCTGTGCCAGACTGAAATCACTGCTCTTGCCAGAAGGTGGGAATTCTATAGAAACTTCTTTACCTGATGGCTTCTGATGTAGGCCATATCCATTCATCTGAGGGAAACAAACTAATTGTGACACCATTTGACCCTGCAGCCAAGGTTTTGAAGTATAAATAGTTAGCTTGTGCCACTTCATTCTCTGTTCATGACAACCAAATAAGCAGCCCATCTTGTTTTCTGTGTCTGATTAAGGGAGGAATACTCCAGGTGAAACCTGGAGGCCTGGGGAGAAGTTAAATGGGATATTTTGAGTTGCTTTAACCTTGACAAAAATTTTTTTTTTTTACCATTCCTAACTTCAGTTACCTAGATTCAAGTAGCTGATTATTGTTTTGCTATGATCCAACTTTGTGTACACTTGATCTTTGCTTTTTTTTCTGTTTAGCTAACTCTGTTACAATGAATGATTGTCTCCCACTTTCTTATGCCTTCGAGACATTTCATACAGTATCACTCATTCAACTTTAGAAAGATTTTTCAGAATTATATCAAAATGCATTACAATGCCTTGAGTTCTTTTTAAGTTATGTCTCCACCATGGTCTAAAGATAATAGTTGTGGAGGCTATGTGGCCATTTTAGTATTTTTCGTTGGTTTCACTATGGTGTGTGTGTGTGTGTATATATATATATATATATATATATATATATATATATATATATGACTTTGTTGGTGTTTTAGGAAGTATATACACCTGAGACAATACTCTTTACTGAAAGTTTCCAGGTCACATTTCGTTTTTTCTTTCATGTTTTTATTTAAATTCTATTTAGTTGACATGTAGTAAACATTGGTTTTAGAAGTAGAAATTAGTGATTCATCACTGACATATAACACCCAGTGCTCATCACGAGTGGCCTCCTTAATAGCCATCACTCATTTAGCCCACCCCAACCACCTCCTCTCCATCAACTCTCAGTTTGTTCTCTATTGTTAAGAGTCTCTTATAGCTTGCCTCCCTCTCTTTTTCCCTCTTCCCCTAAGTTCATCTGTTTTGTTTCTTAAATTCCACATGAGTGAAATTACATGGTATTTGTCTTTCTCTGACTTATTTCGCTTAGCATAATATAATCTAGTTCCATCCATGTCGTTGCAAATAGCAAGATTTCATTCTTTTCGAGGGCTGAATAATTCCATTGTATATCTATATACCACATCTTTTAAATGCATTCATCAGTGGATGAACACTTGGGCTCTTTCCATAATTTGGCTATGGTTGATAATGCTGGTATAAACCAGGGTGCACGTGTCCCTTCAAATCAGTATTTTTGTATCCTTTGGGTAAATACCTAGTACTGCAAATGCTGGGTCATAGGGTAGCTCTACTTTTAACTCATCGGTCTCCCTGCAGGAAGCCTGCTTCTCCCTCTGCCTATGTCTCTGCCTCTCTTTCTCTCAGTGTCTCTCATGAAAAAAATCTTCAAAAAAATACATTGGCAAGGAAGAAGTCAGACTTTCATTATTTGGAAATGATATGATACTTTATATAGAAAACCCAAAAGAAGGACCCTCCGCACTGTTTTCCAGAGTGGCTGCACCAGTTTGCATTCCCACCAACAGTATAAGAGGGTTCTACTTTCTCTGCATCCTCACCAACACCTGTTGTTTTCTATGTTGTTAATTTTAGCCATTATGACAGACAGGAGTTTGACATAGTTTTGATTGTATTTCTGATGATGGTTGATATTGAGCATCTTTTCATGCATCCATTAGCCATCTGTATGTCTTCTTTGGAAAAATATCTATCCATGTCTTTGGACCATTTCTTAACTGGGTTATTTGTTTTTTGGGTGTTGAGTTTGATTTTTTTTTTTTTTATAGATTTAGGATGCTAACCCTTTATAAGATATGTCATTTGTAAATATCTTCTCCCATTATGTAGGCTGTCTTTTAGTTTTGTTGATTGTTTCCTTTACTGTACAGAAGCTTTTTATATTGATGAAGTCCCAATAGTTCATTTTCCTTTTGTTCCCCTTGCCTCTGGGGACTTGTAAGAAAGTGCTATATGCCTGATGTCAAAGAGGTCACTACTTGTGCTATGTAGGATTTTGATGGATTCCTGTCTCACATTTAAGTCTTTTTTTTTTTTTACATTTAAGTCTTTTATCCATTTAGAGTGTGTGTGTGTGTGTGTGTGTGTGTCGGAAGAAAGTGGTTGTTTCATTCTTCTACATGTTTTTTTAAAAGATTTTATTTATTTATTCATGAGAGACAGAGAGAGAAGCAGGCAGAGACACAGGCCGAGGGAGAAGCAGGCTCCATGCAGGGAGCCCGAAGTGGGACTTGATCCTGGGATTCCAGGACCACGCTCCGGGCCAAAGGCAGGTGCTAAACCACTGAGCCACCCAGTGATCCCCTCTTCTACATATTTTTAACCAGTTTCCCCAACACTATTTGTTGAAGAGAGAGTCTTTTTTCCATTGGATATTCTTTCTTGCTTTGTTGAAGATTAGTTGACCAACAAACGATCTGTTCTGTTCCACTGATCTGTGTGTCTATTTTGTGTAAGTATCATACTGTTTTGATGACTATAATTCTGTAATATAGCTTGAACTACAGAATCATGATGTCTCCAGCTTTGCTTTTGTCTTTCAGGATTGCTTGGCTATTTGGGGTGTTTTGCGATTCCATACAAATTTTAGGATGGCTTGTTCTTGCTCTGTGAAAAATGCTGGTGGTATTTTGATAGTGATTTCATTAAATGTGTAGATTGCTTTGGATAGTATGGACATTTTTACAGTGTTTGCTCTTCCAATCCATGAGCATGGAATGTCTTTCCATTTCTATCCTTCATCTTTAATTTCTTTCATCAACGTTTTAAAGGTTTTTTTTTTTTTTTTCCTACTGAAAATAATTTCTAGAGTACAGGGCTTCCACCTCTTTGGTTAGGTTTATTCTTAGGTTTCTTATTGTTTTTGGTGTGATTGTAAAATGGATTGATTGTTTAGTTTCTCTTTCTGCTCCTTCATTATTGATGCATAGAAATGGAACAGATTTCTTTTTTCTTTTTTATTTATTTATTTATGATAGTCACAGAGAGAGAGAGAGAGAGAGAAAGAGAGAGGCAGAGACACAGGCAGAGGGAGAAGCAGGCTCCATGCACCGGGAGCCCGACGTGGGATTCGATCCCGGGTCTCCAGGATCGCGCCCTGGGCCAAAGGCAGGTGCCAAACCGCTGCGCCACCCAGGGATCCCTGGAACAGATTTCTGTATGTTTTTTATCCTGTGACTTTACTGAATTCGTATATCAGTTCTAGCAATTTTTTGGTGGAACCTTTTGGGTTTTCTATATAAAGTATCATATCATTTTCAAATAATGAAAGTCTGACTTCTTCCTTGCCAATGCATTTTTTGAAGATTTTTTTCAGGAGAGACACCGAGAGAAAGAGAGGCAGAGACATAGACAGAGGGAGAAGCAGGCTTCCCACAGGGAGCCCGATGAGGGACTCGATCCTAGGATTTCAGGATCACGCTCTGAACCAAAGGCTATTGTTCAACCTCTGA
The DNA here is from genome assembly GCF_003254725.2 of Canis lupus dingo. Taxonomy (NCBI): domain Eukaryota; kingdom Metazoa; phylum Chordata; class Mammalia; order Carnivora; family Canidae; genus Canis; species Canis lupus. The sequence continues at coordinate 124,528,427 of NC_064281.1, read as the reverse complement.
GCCACCCAGGTGTCCCTCCTTGCCAATTTAGACACCTTTTATTTCTTTTTGTTGTCTGATTACTGAGGCTAGGACTTCTAGTACTATGTTAAATAACAATGGTGAGAGTGGACATCCCTGTCCTGTTCCTGACGGTAGAGAAAAGCTCTCCGTTTTTCCCCATTGAGGATATTAGCTGTGAGTCTTTCGTATATGAGCTTTATTATGTTCCCTCTATCCCTTTGTTGAAGGTTTTTATAAGAAACATGTGCTTTGTCAGATGTTTGTTCTGTATCTATTGAGAGGATCCCATGGCTGTTATCCTTTCTTTTACTCATGTGGTGTATCACACTGATTTGTGAATACTGAACCATCCCTGCAGCACAGGAATAAATCCCACTTGATTATGGTGAATAATTCTTTTAATGTACTGTTGGATTCAATTTGTTAGTATCTTGTTGAGAATATTTTCATCCATGTTTATCAGGGATATTGCCCTGTAATTCTCCTTTTTAGTGGGGTCTTTGGTTTTAGAATCAAGGTAATGCTGGCCTCATAAAATGAGTTTGAAAGTTTTCCTTCCATTTCTACTTTTTGGAACAGTTTGAGAATAGGTTTTAACTCTAAGTGTCTGGTAGAATTCACCTAGGAAGCTGTTGGGCCTTGGACTTTTCTTTGTTGGGGGATTTTTTTTTTTTTATTTTGGATTCCATTTTTTTTTTTTCTGATTCTGGTCTGTTCAAGTTCTCTATTTCTTCCTATTACGGTTTTGGTAGTTTATGTGTTTGCAGGAGTTTATCCATTTTTTCCCCAGATTGCCCAATTTGTTGGTGCATAGTTTTTCATAATATTCTCATAATTGTTTGAATTTCTGTGGTGTTGGTTGTGATCTCTTTCATTCACTATTTTATCTATTTGGGACCTTTATCTTTTCTTTTTGAAAAGTCTGGTTAAGGGTTTATCAATTTTATTAATCCTTTTAATGAAACAGCTCCTAGTTTCATTGACCTGTTTCACTGTGGGTTTTTTGTTGTTGTTGTTGTTGTTACTTTATCGTTTATTTCTGCTCTAATCTTATTTCCCTTCTTCTGCTTGCTTTAGCCTTTACTTGCTATTCCTTTCCTAGCTCCTTTAGGTATAAATTTAGGTTGTATTTTTTAGACTTTTCCTGCTTCTTGAGGTAGGCCTGTATTGCTATATAATTCCCTCTTATGACTACTTTTGCTGCATTCCAAAGGTTTTGGACCATCGTGTTTTCATTTCCATTTGCTTCTGTGTATTTCTTTCTTCTTTAATTTTCTGGATGACCCATTCATTCTTTAGCAGGATGTTCTTTAACCACCACGTATTTCTGGTCTTTCCAAAATTTTTCTTGTAGTTGACTTCCAGTTTCATAGTGTTGTGGATAGAAAACATGCATGGTATGATCTCAATCTTTTTGTACTTGTTTAGGGCTGATTTGTGACCCAGTATGTGATCTATTCTGGAGAATGTTCCATGTGCACTATTCTGCTGCTTTAGAATAAAATGTTCTGAATATATCCATTAAGTACATCTGGTCCAGTGTGTCATCCAGAGTCATTGTTTCCTTATTGATTTTCTCCTTAAGTAATCTGTCCATTGCTAAAGGGAAGTGTCAAAATCACCTACTATTATTGTATTGTTATCAATGTTTGTTATTGATTGATTTATATACTTGGGTGCTCCAAGTTGGGAGCATATTTATAATTTTATCTTTTTGTTGGACAGCCCCTTTATTATGAAATAATGCCCTTTTTCATCTATTGTTAGTTTTTGTTTTAAAATCTAGTTTGTGGGATGCCTGGGTGGCTCAGCGGTTGAGCGCCTGCCTTCAGCTCAGGGCATGATCCCAGTCCAGGGATCAAGTCCTGCATAGGGCTCCCTGCGGGGAGCCTGCTTCTTCTCCCTCTGCCTGTATCTCTGCCTCTCTCTGTGTGTCTCTCATGAATAAATCAATAAAATCTTTTTTAAAAATCTAGTTTGTGTAATAATAAGCATGGCCACTCTTTCTTTTGATATCCAATGGGATGATAAATGGTTCCCCATCCCCTCACTTTTTTTTTTTAATTTATTTTTTATTGGTGTTCAATTTACTAACATACAGAATAACCCCCAGTGCCCGTCACCCATTCACTCCCACCCCCCGCCCTCCTCCCCTTCTACCACCCCTAGTTCGTTTCCCAGAGTTAGCAGTCTTTACGTTCTGTCTCCCTTTCTGATATTTCCCACACATTTCTTCTCCCTTCCCTTCTATTCCCTTTCACTATTATTTATATTCCCCAAATGAATGAGAACATATAATGTTTGTCCTTCTCCGACTGACTTACTTCACTCAGCATAATACCCTCCAGTTCCATCCACGTTGAAGCAAATGGTGGGTATTTGTCATTTCTAATAGCTGAGTAATATTCCATTGTATACATAAACCACATCTTCTTTATCCATTCATCTTTCGTTGGACACCGAGGCTCCTTCCACAGTTTGGCTATCGTGGCCATTGCTGCTATAAACATCGGGGTGCAGGCGTCCCGGCGTTTCATTGCATTTGTATCTTTGGGGTAAATCCCCAGCAGTGCAATTGCTGGGTCGTAGGGCAGGTATATTTTTAACTGTTTGAGGAACCTCCACACAGTTTTCCAGAGTGGCTGCACCAGTTCACATTCCCACCAACAGTGTATGAGTGTTCCCTTTTCTCCGCATCCTCTCCAACATTTGTTGTTTCCTGCCTTGTTAATTTTCCCCATTCTCACTGGTGTGAGGTGGGATCTCATTGTGGTTTTGATTTGTATTTCCCTGATGGCAAGTGATGCAGAGCATTTTCTCATATGCATGTTGGCCATGTCTATGTCTTCCTCTGTGAGATTTCTGTTCATGTCTTTTGCCATTTCATGATTGGATTGTTTGTTTCTTTGGTGTTGAGTTTAATAAGTTCTTTATAGATCTTGGAAACTAGCCCTTTATCTGATATGTCATTTGCAAATATCTTCTCCCATTCTGTAGGTTGTCTTTTAGTTGTGTTGACTGTATCCTTTGCTGTGCAAAAGCTTCTTATCTTGATGAAGTCCCAATAGTTCATTTTTGCTTTTGTTTCTTTTGCCTTCATGGATGTATCTTGCAAGAAGTTACTATGGCCGAGTTCAAAAAGGGTGTTGCCTGTGTTCTCCTCTAGGATTTTGATGGAATCTTGTCTCACATTTAGATCTTTCATCCATTTTGAGTTTATCTTTGTGTATGGTGAAAGAGAGTGGTCTAGTTTCATTCTTCTGCATGTGGATGTCCAATTTTCCCAGCACCATTTATTGAAGAGACTGTCTTTCTTCCAATGGATAGTCTTTCCTCCTTTATCGAATGTTGCCCATAAAGTTCAGGGTCCACTTCTGGATTCTCTATTCTGTTCCATTGATCTATGGGTCTGTTTTTGTGCCAGTACCACACTGTCTTGATGACCACAGCTTTGTAGTACAACCTGAAATCTGGCATTGTGATGCCCCCAGATATGGTTTTCTTTTTTAAAAATTCCCCTGGCTATTCGGGGTCTTTTCTGATTCCACACAAATCTTAAAATAATTTGTTCTAACTCTCTGAAGAAAGTCCATGGTATTTTGATAGGGATTGCATTAAACGTGTATATTGCCCTGGGTAACATTGACATTTTCACATTAATTCTGCCAATCCATGAGCATGGAATATTTTTCCATCTCTTTGTGTCTTCCTCAATTTCTTTCAGAAGTGTTCTATAGTTTTGAGGGTATAGATCCTTTACATCTTTGGTTAGGTTTATTCCTAGGTATCTTATGCTTTTGGGTGCAATTGTAAATGGGATTGACTCCTTAATCCATCCCCTCACTTTCAATCTACAGGTGTCTTCAGGCTTAAAATGAGTCTCTTGTAGGCATCAGATAGATGGGCCTTGTTTTTTTTTTTGTTGTTGTTGTTAGTTTATATATATATATATATTTTTTTTAACCTATTTTGATGTCCTGTTTTTTGATTGAAGCATTTTGTCCATTCACATTCAGAGTAATTATTGATAGATACGAATTTAGTGCTACTTTATTACCTGTAAAGTCATTGTTTCTGAATATTTTCTCTTTTCCTTGTTAGTCTTTGTTGCTTTTCATCTTTCTTTCCCAAAGTGTTCCCTTTAGAATTCCTTGAAGGGCTTTAGTTTCTATTTGTCTGGGAAACTATTTCTACTTTTATTTTGAATGATAGCCTTTTGTTGGATAAACTATTCTTGGCTGCATATTTTTCCCTTTCAGCAAGTTGAATATATCGTGCCGCTTATTTCTGGTCTGCCGTTTCTGCTGAGAGATCTCCTATTACCTTATTTGTCTTTCCTTATAGCTTAAGGATTTCTTTTCCCTTGCTTTCAGGTTTCTTTCCTTATCTCTATATAATGCAAATTTCACCCTACATCTTGGTGTTGGCCTGCTTTTTGTTGATTTTGATGGGAGTTCTTTGTGCCTCCTGGATTTGGAGGTCAGTTTCCTTCCCCAGATTAGGGAAGTTTACAGCTATAATTTGCTCAAATAAACCTTCTGCCCCCCTTTTCTTCCGGGACTCCTATGATATTAATGTTATTATGCTTTATGGAGTCATTGAGTTCCCTAGGTCTGCTTTTATGACCCAATATTTTTCTTTCCCTCTTCTTTTCAGCTTATTTTCCATAATTCTATCTATTACTTATTCATTCCTCTGATACTTCCATCCTCGTGGTCATTACATTGTCAGTACCATGTCTCAGTCATAGCATTTTTTTTTTTATTTTGGCCTGACTAGTTTTTAGGTCTTTTAACTCTGTGGTAAGTGTCCTCTATGCTTCTCTAAAGCACAGCTAGTATCCTTATAATTGTTTTAAATTCTGGTTCAGGCATATTATAACTGTTTTAATTAGATCCCTGGCCATGACCTCTTCCTTCTTGTGGGAAGAATTCCTCCATCTCGGCATCTCACTTGGGTCTCTTCTGTGTGTTCCAAAAGCCTTTTATGTTTCATGCTCCTGAAAGTAATGGCTATATTAAGAAGAGGTCATAAAGTGTCCAGGGCCTGCCACTTCAGGAAGGATTTCTGGTTTATGCTGTGTGCACTCTGCTGTTGTGTTTTGGCCGCTCTTTTGCTCAGGTCAGTCCTCTGCAGAGTTTTTCCTTGCCTGCAGTGGGGAGTGTTTGGAACTTATCCATTGTACAGCGAGTTTTAATTAGGTGGGTTTTGGTCTGCTTGTTAAAAGAGGCTAGATCCTATTTCCCTTAGAACTGAAGTTTCGTAGCACTCTATGTTCAGTAGATTTGGTACATGTGGGGTGGGGGATTGTGGTGGTCTTCTGGGGGAGCGTCCCGCTGCTGCTCTGATTCTCAGGTACACTTACCCCTAGCCCTAGTTTAAAAAAAAAAAAAAGCACCTACAGAGTGCACGGGGGCAGGGGTTGGTGTAAATGGCTCAAGCCTCCACTGTGAGCACTGTGCTGCTCACTAAAGTCCATCTATGCTGATGAGTGGGGGTAAAAATGGCATCAGCCCACTCTGTTTCATCCCCAGAGAAGCAAGTTCATGCCCATTGCTGTTCGGGAAGCCCTCACAGAAGAGTTAACAATCTTCCCTCATGTATTCCAAGCATCCCTCAAATCCCTGCCTTCACCCTGTGTCTGAACTGTCTGCTCACCTGGTAGCACAGTGCTCCTGTTTTATCTCGGGTGGGTTTCAAACCCTGTATTTTAGGGACTTGGTACAGCAGACCCATGCTGATCCTCCGGGGGAGACTCACCATGTTATGGCTGTGCCGGTTTGTCCCAGGGCAGACGTATGAACACACAGGGATGTGGACTTTATGGTAAAGTGCAGCAAAAAGTCGGTGTCCAGGTTAGTTGCCCTCAGCAGGTGCCTCTGCTCCTGTCCTAATGAACAGGGTAGCTCAATGGTGCCTACCAGGTAGGCCATGTCCTCTCTCCCAAATGCACTCCTAAGAAGAGGAACTGTCTATTCTGGTGTGACCCAGAGGATCCTCAGAGCACAATATCCATTCTCGTGCCTCTGCCCTCCTTCCCCACAGGAGTGCTGCTAAGCCTGCCAGGCATGACCCCAGCCAAAGGCATGGACTTCTAAAACTTCAGACTTGGAGTTCTGCTGCTTATTAAAACTCGCAATAATCAGCCCCTTTTGTTTTCCCTGTCAATGGTTTTGGGAAGTGTTTTCCTTGTGCAATGCCCCATGTACTGCTCGCTCTCTCCCCCCTACTCCCCCTGATCAGGGCTCCCTCCCCACCCACCCCACAGCATCTGTGATTCTTTTCTCCCCTTAATCACTTCTCCACACCTCCTACCTCCCATGATGTGGCCTTTTTCTCCTGCTAGTTGTGCAGTCTGTTCTCTCAGTCCTCAGATTGATTTCTTGGGTGTTCAGAATTATTTGGATTTATCTAACTGTGCTCAAGGAACAAGGCAAGCATAAGGTCCCCCTCCTCCTCCTTTTTAACTTCTCCCCAGGTCACACTTCTTAATGTATTTTTAGCATAAGTAAACTATGGCAAAATGTCATCAGAAGAAATCAGATTCCAAGAGTAAATTCTAAAGCTCATTACATTACTCTTAAATTTTATTAATGCCTTCAGTTTGTGCATCATTTAAAACAAGATATGTGCTTTATAAAGCATTCTTATACATAAATAGAACAATGAACAATTAAGTGATTTATCCTTAAAACATGCACATCATTTTTATTCAGGTGTGTATAAGAAAGGGAAATAAGCTTTAAGTCTTTTTCTTTGGATTAAAGACATTTGGAAATTATTATTCAGGAATCCCAAATGTTTTTCCTGGAACAAATGTGTTTTCAAATAAGAAATGTTGATGTAATCAAAAGGCATTAGTGTTGATAAAGAAGACCAAGAAATATCTGTGCCATGGGTAATCACCAAGAAAAGAGTTCCAGGGGAGCCTAAAGTATATGTCGAGTAAACGAATCCAGTAGCATAAATAAAAAGGTTTAGATGGAAGAACAGGTAGCATAAGCCAGATTATGGGACACATATATATTCAAGGCACATGGCTAGGATTACACAGGTGGCTAAGTTTTATAGACTACTTTGTTCTTTCATTTGGAAAATAGTCAAATGTTATATAATTTCCATTTACTTGCATTCATTGATAAATAAATGCAATCAGATTTAGGTAGCAAATGTCCTTTCAGATACACACCAAAAGTACATAATAGCTAACAGATGCCAGTGTAGCCAAAGCAGTATGATTATACTCCAGTTTTCCCACATTGCAGTTAAATGGATGTAAAGCTGTCTGGTACTATTCCTATATATCATCCTGTCTATTCTCAAGTTTCAAAACAATCCTTCAAAACTAGTCAGATTACAGAATTTATTAATCCATAAAGGATACCAAAACTATTATTCAACAGAACTCAAACCCAAACCCTATAGTTGACAATATTCAGTTTGGGCTTTTCCCAGACTGGAAAAAAAATTCCCACACTACATACCCCTCACACACGTAAAATACTAGTACATCCACTGTGGTTCTCTTATTTTTCTCTGGTGAACCAGAAGAATTTGCTTCTCCACCTCCTCCAGTATCCATTCTGTTAACTATATAATTGCCCTAAATATCCACCAAAAAAGGAAATATATAAAAAAAACCCAAAGCTTTCAACCGTATCTAAACCATCATCTTTTAAAATCAACTGCAATGGGGAAAAAGAGGATATCATGCTCTGCAAGGTTTATGAAAGGTCAAAACTTTCTTCCTGAACATGAATACTAGGAGGACAAGATTAATTTTGTGTTTCTAATGGGCTAGCAAAATGTTCCCCAGATGACTGACAGAAAATGTCTAAAACTTTACCTGCATGGGCTCCTAGAAACAAGCAGCACCAACAAATTAATTACAATCCCCCAAATAACAATTCTCCATTTATACTGTTTTCAAGCACCTAAAACTCTTCAATAGCAAAAGACATTAAGATGAGATGTTAGCAATGCTATCTGTCTCTGGCATACTTTTGTGTGCACATACAAAGTTCATCCAACATCTTAGTAGACAGCTCATAAGACTGGTCGTTTCTACCTTGGTGATGGCTTTGTGCAATCACAAACAAAAATGTTTTTCTAAATAGATGACTCTAATTAACATACTAAAGAAACAAAAACCTTTTTAAGGCTACTGCTGCAATAAATGGTTCAATCTGAAGTGTGCTGGAATAAATTGGACAAAGATAAATCTGGAAGCGTACAACAAGATTAAAAAAAAAAGAAAAAGAGGGTTGAAGAGACTGGCAGACACCATCTGTCAGAATTCAAAGGCTTGAGTCACACAGATTGCTTTTAACTCCTTGTTGTCTCATATTCTTGGTTAATGATAACTTATCTTTTATTTCTTCACACAACTTGGCCATGTAAATCCACCACAGAGAGGTGACACAATGATATAGATGAACACCTAGAGGGAGAAGGAAGGCAATTTTATTTTCTTAAATCTATCATAAGCTCATAAATAATATATAAAGCAAAGTAAAAACCTATTAACAGATACTGGTTCCATTACACAGTAGCAGTTGTGTAATAATATAATAAACCAATCAAGTACTTTCAAAGGCAGAAGTGCGTTAAAGTGATCCTTTCTGATATAAAACTCACACATCTGACATAAAACTTCATATTTATTTATTTTTTAAAGATATTATTTACTTTTTAAAAAAAATATTTTACTTATTCACTCATGAGAGACAGAGAGAGAGAGAGAGAGAAAGACATAGGTAGAGGGAGAAGCAGGCTCCATGCAGGGAGCCCGATGTGGGACTCAATCCCAGGACTCCAGGATCACGTCCTGGGCCCAAGGCAGACGCTAAACCACTGTGCCCTCCAGGGATCCCCCTTAAAGTACATTTTTAATAATAAATGCTTGTTCACATTACTAGATTCCAAAAAATAGATTTATTTTAAATATTGGCTTCACTGCCAATTGATTTAGTCAATTGTCTTGCTTTAAATTATGACTTTTTTTGATATCTTTAAGCAGTTGATTTCATAACTCAACACTTGGGGAAAAATATGTTTCTGAATTCCATGCTTGCTCCCAAAAGTCAGCAGTGTGTTTTTGCCTTACTTCTCTACAAATGAGTGGGAGGGGGATGGTTTACAGCAAATTCTGGTTATTAATGAATAAACTACTTATATATACACACACAGATATTCTGATTTGACATTAAGTTGACTGCCACAGCTGAAATATAAGGATTTTTAAAGCTTAAGTGCAATATATTAGGTGACAACAACTTTTGGGAAAGATTGAGACTGCATTAACAGCAGTGCTATGCATGTAATAAGTAGTCAGTAAATACAATCTGAATTTAATGATAATCCAGCTTTATAAAACAACCTAAATTTGCAGACCCAACTTGAAGGAAGAAGCTAAGCTGAGGAGCCTAGAATGTGCCACCTGAGTTATTTGAGGCTATGGCACAATTTCCAGTATAAAATCAACAGATCAATTGGCTGCTCTTCTCTGTTAGGTAAATGCAGCTATCTAAGGTGGAGGTCCTTCAAAAGAGTTCAAGGAAACGTGGAGCTGAGTCATAGGTAACTGCTGAGAGTTAACTTTGGGCTTCTGCAAATGGCAAGAGGATATGGAAAAAGTCGGCTTCTCCTTCTGCCCTTCCTCCTCCCTATGCTCTCTCCCTCTCTTATTCTTTCTCTTTCTCTGAAATAAATACATAAAATCTTAAAAATTTTGAAACATAGCTATGAAAAATTAATACATAGAATGAATAGGGATGAAAAGAAAATTAGCTTGCAGGAAGAGTGAGCTGAATAATTCTCTCAAATGTAACGCAAAAAAGAGGAGTTTAAGCATATTAAGAAGGTTACCAGACATTCAGCATAGTTCAAAGAGGTCCAATATCTGCTTACATAAGGGTTACAAAAGGACAACAGTATATATAGACTCATTTATAAATAAGAGATCTACTAAATAAACCTTAGAAAATTAAACTACATAATGGCCACTTGGTATTTACCCCAGAAATGAAAGGACAGTTAGTTATAAGTATACTTATCAATGTAATTTTATATATTGATATTAAATGTAGATCATATTATCAAGTCATTGGGAAGAGAAATACCATTTCCCAAAATTAAATGCCTATTCCTGACTAAAACTTTAGGCAATTCAGAAACATAAAGTTCTTTAACTTGACAAGAATTCATAATATATACCACTCTTTTTAAAAAGATTTTATTTACTTGAGAGAGACAGATAGAGAATGAATGGGGGAGGGACAGATGGAAGAAGAAGGAGAAGCACTCTCCACTTGAGCAAGGAGCCCAATGTGGACCTCTATCCCAGGACCCTGGGATCACGACCTGAGCCGAAGGCAGATGCTTAATCGACTAAGCCACCCAGGCGTCCCTACATATCAGTCTTATAAATGAAATATTAGAAGCATTCCAATTAAAACCAGGAACTAAAGATGTCCACTGACACCATAATATTCAACATTGCTAGTAACTGCAAATCATATAGACATACATACCTATATAAAATTATATAGAATTATATATTACATGTATATATAAATTTGATAAGGCTGAACTTATTAATAGATGGTATCATAATTTACATATAGTATGAATCAAAAAAATCACAGCCTATGGCTTGTGAGCTAGGAATGGTTTTTATTTTTTTAAAGGTTCAAAGAAAAAGGATATGTGACAGAGACTACATGCAGCCTGAAAAGTATAAAATATTTACTATATGGTTCTTTACAGAATGCTTGCTGACTCCTTAGAAAAGAATCAGAATACAGAAGAATAAACTGAAAACTATTACAACTAGTAAGAGTTGTACAAAGTTGACGATACAAAAAATAGATATATTAGAAAAAACAGAAATAAAGAAATGGAGCATGCAACCAACTAGAAAATAGAATTATAATTAGAAAATACGGAATTAATTACAAAATGTAATTTTAAAAGAATCTCATTTCAGTAGTGACAAAAACATGAAATATCCAGGAATATTTGGAATGCCTTGCCTGACTCCTTACATATAAACATTCTCAATAGGAAGATGGGGTTTCAGAATATTTTGGAGTAACTTCATAGGAAAGCTGATTATTAAGAATTCCAGCAACCAGTTTCTTAAAGATTGAAAAATAAAACAACACACTAAGATGACAAAAACTTACGATTGATACGATGATGATGATGATAGTGAGTTTGAGATTCTTCATACACATGGCTCGTGCAAGATTTCTACTTGTTGTTTTGAAGGTGACAGACTCGAAAAAAAATAAAACATTAATTATTTGATCCCTGGCACAGACTATGTGACCGATTTGTAGTAATACCTGTAAAACTTTTACTTTCATTAATCATGTTGAATCATGAATTCATTACTCTTTTCATGGGTAGAGACTAGCCATTCATAATCACTAGATCTCAGCGGTACTCTGTCAGGTGTATGGTAGGCAGTACAAGCCCACTGGAAAAGCTTCTTCCCTTTTTCTTGTCCACTGAAGTAAGGCAGGTGGTGTCAAGAATCAGAAGTGGCTCCTCCTGCTACTGTGAAAGCCTTTTCCTCTTTATGATCCCAGGAAGAAAGGTTGCAGAAAGCTAGTCGGTTGCAAACACATTTGCCTGTTCTGCCCAATATAATCCTGAGATTTTGAGCCATAAAAATCAGTTCAATTTCCATATGAAAATATGTATTTACTTGTATGAGGCCCAACACCCAAGGAACTTTGCTCCTTCAGTTATCCATTTTCTTTTGCAACACTGACTTCTCAGTATCTACTGAACCAGTCCCACCAGGACACAAAGAGTTCAAAACAACCAAACAACAAAATTCCCTAATAGCCCAGCAATTCTACTCCTAAGTATATATCAAACAGAGCTGTATGCCCAAATTCACTAAAAGTGGAATGAACATCTCAATTATCCATATACTTCATATACTCAAGAAGGTAGAGGAAAACATGCACATGTATAGGAAACATGTGGAAGATATAAAAAAGAATCAGATCAAACTTATAGAGATGGAAACTCTATGAGGAGGGAATAACAGATTACACACAACAAAAGAAAATTAATAGCAACTATCCTAAATGAAATACAGAAAGAAAGACTGAAAAAAATGAACAGATCAACGGAACAAAGTAGAGAATCCAGAGTAAGAATGGATTCCCCAACAGGAGAACATGGATAAACAAACTGTGGTAAATACACTTATATAATCAAATAGTACAAAACAATAAAATAAACTGTCACATTGGACAATATGAATGAATCTCATAGTGTAACAGTGAAAGATGCCAGAGAGAAGCTAGTATATAACATATGAATCCATTTCTATACATTTAAGAACAGAACATCATCTAGGGTAATAGAAGTCATAAAATGGTTACCTCTGTTGGGGATCATTAACAGAAAGGAATATGAGGCAGCTTTCTACAGTATTCGAAATGTGTTTTTCTTTTTTTATCTTAACCTAAGTGGCAGTTATATGCATATAGACACGTGTAAAAAGTAACTAAGTGGTACACTTGCTGCACTTTATTCAGTATAAAAATCTATACATAGAAACACACCCATAAAGAAACACACCCGTTAGTTAATTAGCACCTTTTGTTATTCTGGGTCACAGAGTCAACAAAATTAAAGACTTATTTGGAAATTACAAGCTATACTAACACTGGCCAGACCCAGACCATTCTAGCTAAAGAGAGTAATCTTCATGGATTAAGAATTTGATCTGCAGGAAAAAAAAAAAAAAAGAATTTGATCTGCAGGTATGGGATCAGACACTTTTTTGCCCCATAGTAATGGATTACAAAGTGAGCCTTTATTAGAAACCTGGTATTTTGAGTTGCTATATGGTACTATGCTTCCTCGCTTCCTCCAATTAACATGTGCTTTGACTTAAAACTATTATCCTCCTAAGAACTACTGTTAATAGATGCCCCTGTACAACTGATAATAACAATAAACACTGAAGTAGTTCTTACCATGCACAAGACACTGTGTTAGCACTTTGTGTGCATTATCTGATTTAATGAGATACATCTCCATTTTACAGACAATGATCCTGAGGCACAGAGAGGTTAAGTAACTTGCCTAAATTCACACAACTACTAAGTGGCAGAGACAAGAATCAATCCCAGGCAGCCTGAGTGTAGAGCTTGTGCTCCTAAACACTACAATCTAGCTGCCAATAGATCCATCACTCATGGATCCATTTCAAGGTATAAGCTACTCTGGTTTTAAATTTGTAATTGTGTAGGGCAGCCTGGGTGGCCCAGCGGTTTAGCCCTGCCTTCAGCCCAGGGTTGGATCCTGGAGATCCAGGATCAAGTCCCATATCAGGCTCCCTGCATGGAGCCTGCTTCTCCCTCTGCCTGTGTCTCTGCCTGTGTCTCTGCCTGTGTCTCTCTGTGTGTGTGTGTGTCTCCCATGAATAAATAAAATAAAATAAAATAAAATAAAATAAAATAAAATAAAATAAAATAAAATAAAATAAAATAAAATAAAATAAAATAAAATAAAATAAAATAAAATAAAATAAAATAATAAAATAAAATAAAATAAAATAAATTGTAATTGTGTAGACCTAAAAAATTTAACTGATCTCTGCCGTCCATCTATCATCTTTCCTGAAAACCTTCATCCACTATCCAGACGGAAAATGCAAAGACACACATCATTGTAGCATAAGTAGGTAACAGAGACACACTGAAACTTTTAAGGCTCGTTGGTCTTTCCCAATTTGACTCTTGCTTGATACAGTGAAGGCTCAAGCTGTCACGGTAAGCAAGAAAGTGACTGAATTGTCCAGTTTTCAGGATTCACACTGGATCACAACTGGCCTGCATATTTATTTGTTTCATGTTTCACACAACGAATAGCAACAGAATGTTATATGCAGCTGAGCTAAACTATAAAGGCATCAATCTAAAGCTTTAAAAATTTGTTTCAGTACACCGAGTATGTTTCACAAATCAAAATTTCCTTAATGGTTACTAAGGGTTGTGGCTTTCATTCTATGCCTCATTGTTATCCTCAACATCACAACATAATCACGTAATAGAGTCAGAAAGAAAAAACCCTGTAAATAATTATATTTAACATATTTCCCTATTATGTTAGTCATCAGTTTGTCTACTTTAGATGCTGAACAATATTACCATATCTCATACTTACCGAATCCACAAGATTTTCTGTTTTATCTATCAATAATTCCAATCTTTCTCCTCGCTGAGCTACCAGATCTGAAAATGTTGGAGAAACCAGAAAATATTATGTTTATATTACAAATAGGCAATTTTTGTCTTTAAGCAAAATCTAGTTTTAATTATACCTGGTATTCTTGAAAACTCATATATATTAGAGAAGCACTTTTATCTTTAAGTAATAAAAGACTTTATTTAGTAAAGCTGATCAACTATAAAGTAAGGGTTGGCAGGTTTTTTTTCTGTAAAAGGCCACAGTCCTAATATTTTAGGCTTTCTTTTTTTTAAGATTTTATTTATTTATTCATGAGAGATACAGAGAGAGAGGCAGAGACACAGACAGAGGGAGAAGCAGGATCCCTGTGGGGAACTCGATGTGGGACATCAGGATCACACCCTGGGAAGGAGGCAGACGACCAACCGCTGAGCCACCCAGGTGGCCCTATTTTAGGCTTTCTGACTCAAATGGTCTTGCCATAATTACTCAACTCTGTCAGATATAGACAATATGTAAATAAATGGGTGTGACAGTATTCCAATGGAACTTTATGCAGATTTGATCCAAGGTTTACAGTTTGCAAACTCTAAATTAAGGATACAATATGAGAGTCTAAAAAACGAGCTCTCAAAATGAGTGAGAGTTGGATACTTCCAGAGTTATAGTATGAAAAATTCTACAGACTCTCTCTCCAACAAAACAACTATAACTTGAAAAATCATGAAAACAAACAACACTTACCACCACTTAAAATCTCTGAAAACTATGAATGTCCTAAAGGCATACAGCAAATGGAGAAACCTATACAAAACAGTTATGTAATATTTATTTTTTAAAGATTTTATGTATTTATTCCTGGGAGACACAGAGAGAGGCAGAGACACAGGCAGAAGGAGAAGCAGACTCCCTGCAGGAAGCCCGAAGTGGGACTCGATCCCAGGACCCCGGGATCACACCCTGAGCCACCCAGGTGCCCCTTATCTAATTTTTAGTAAGTCAGTCTATGGCACTTAAGCCATAACACGCTCCACCCCACAGCTGAGCCAGAAGCTCTACTTCTGGCAAGTAAAGTCTGGAGGCTATTTCCCTCCAGGTCTCCATCAAAGGCTATGCTTTCTCTGCAGCTGGGAAAAGTCATTAACATTTCTCCTCCCATCTTACCCCAGGCCTAGATCCATGATGCACAGAAGTTCTATTCCCACAAGGCATGCCTGATAGGTCCCGGGTTCCTTTCCTTCACCTAGCTCTACACATAGGGCACAAGCTCTTTTAGAATTTGGATTAGATTTCCCTGGATCAATTTATGTCTGGGGAACTGTTACCAAAAAATACAGCAGTTAGCCTGCAATTAGTGGAGGCTAACATCTGGGTGTAACAGCAACAGAGACAAGCTAGAAGCTAAACAGGGAGATCAGGAAGAGAGACACTCAGGGAAGTTGTGTCACTCCAGTGTGACTGTACACGCTCAAGGATAGTCCCTCTGGGAAACGACATTAGAGACTGCACACTGTGGGAAAACTAAAGTTCAAAGACAAAGTCCGGCCCAGTCATTAAGCAAATAACCAAACAACCAACCTCACAGGATAAGAATCAGTACCCAGAGTTGCTATAATACATTAACTAAAACACCTAGTTTTCAACAAAAATTATAAGATATGGAAAAAAAACCAGGAAACGGATAAATATACAGGAAAAAGAGCAGAGGTTGGAAACTTACTCTGCGGCGGGGAGGGGGAGCACTCAAGCTATTGGAGTTACCAATGGAATGATATTAGAAATCACTAAGAAGGAAAATTTAGGAGATGAAGCAAAAGCAGTGCATAAAAGGAAATTCATAGCAGTAAACACCTATGTTAAAAGGAAGATAACGCACAATTCAGTCTATAATTGTATTCCCCTGAAATTCATATATTGAAGCCCTAACCTCTAACTGGATGGTATTTGGAGATAAGGGACTTTAGGATATCAGTAGGTCTAGATGAGGCCCTGAGGGCTTATGGTGGAATTAGTGTACTTGTAATAAAAGTCACCAGAGAGCTTACTGTCGGTCTTACTTTCTGCCATGTGAGGACACAGTGAGAGGGGCCATCTGCAATCCGGGAAGAGAGTTCTCATCAGAATCTGACTAGGCAGGCACCTTGATCTTGGACTTCAACACTCCAGAATCATTGAGAAAATGAATTTATTTAAACCATCCAGACTACAGTAATTTTTTTATAATAGCTGGAGCAGATTGAGAAAGAAAAGATCTCATACTAATAACTGTCTGCCTTAATTAACATACTAAATCCTAAGCTAAAGGAAATAAAAAAACAAAAATTTAAAGACAGAACAGAAAAACACTAGAGAAAAATCAATGAAACAAGAAATAGGTTTTTGGAAAAGATCAACAAAATTGACAAAACCTTGCATAAACTGAGCAAGAAAAAAAGACAGACAACTCGAATTACTGGAATAATCACTATCAATTTCACAAAAACGAAAGGGATCCTAAAAGAATACAATAAGCAAGAGTATGTCAATGTATTAGGCAACTTAGATGAAATGGATAAATTCCTAGAAAGACATAAACCAGCAAAACAAATTTTAGATGAAATAGGAAATCTGAATAGTTACAACAAATTGAATGATTACAATTTTTTAAAAAATTTGACTATAGTTGATGCACAATTGTTACATTCATTTGGGGGCACAACACAGTGATTCAGTTTCTCTGTATGTTATGCTATGCTTAGCACAAGGGTAACTACCCTCTGCCTCCGTACATGCTCTCCTCAACTATATTCCCTGTGCTCCACCTTTCACCCTTCTGACTTACTAATTCCCATAACTGAAACCCGGTATCTCCCACTCCCCTTCACTCATTTTGGCCACCCCACCACCACCCTCCCCTCTGGTAACCATCCATTTGTTCTGTGTATTTATGGGTCTATTTCTGCTTTTTTGAAAAAAATTATCTATTTATTTGAAAGAAACAGAGAGAGAACGAGTGGAGGGATGGAGAGAGGGAGAGGGAGAAGCAGACATCCTGCTGAGCAGGGATTCCCCATGCGGGGCTCAATTCCAGGACCCTGAGACCATGACCTAAGCTGAAGATAGATACTTACTTAATCAACAGAGCCACCCAGGTGCCCCTTTGCTTTTGTGTGTGTGTATGTTCCTTTGTTGTTCAGATTCTACACATGAGAGAAACACATGGTATTTGTCTTTCTCTAATTGATTTATTTCACTTAGCCTAATACTCTCTAGGTCCATCCATGTTGTCGTAAATGGCAAGATGCCATTTTTATAGCTGCATAATATTCCATTACATGTACATACTGCATCCCCTTTATCCACTCATCAATGGACACTTGGGCTGCTTCCACATCTTGGCTGTTGTAAGTAATGCTGCAATAAACATAAGTATGCATATATCCTTTCCAATTAGTGTTTTCATTTTTTGGGGGGTAAATACCCTGTAGTGGAATTATTGCATCATATGGTATTTCGATTTTTAATTTTCTGAGGAACCTCCATACTGTTTGGACAGTGGCTGTCCCATCTATACCAACGAATGCTGCGTGAGGGTTTTTCTCCACATCCTCACAGATGCTTGTTATTTTGTTATTTCTTTATTTTTGATACTAGCCATTCTCACCAGTGTAAGGTGATAACTCATTGTAGTTTTTATTTGCCTTTCCCTGATGATGAGGGATGTTAAGCATCTTTTCATGGGTCTGTTGGCCACGTGTATGTCTCCTTTGGAAAAGTGTCTGTTCATGTCTTCTACCCTTTTTAAAATATTTTATATATCTACTCATAGAGACACAGAGAGAGAGAGAGAGGCAGAGACCCAGGCAGAGGGAAAAGCAGGCTCCATGCTGGGAGCCCGACGCGGGACTGGATCCCGGGTCTCTGGAATCACACCCTGGACTGAAGGTGGCGCAAAACCGCTGAGCCACCTGGGCTGCCCCTTCTGCCCATTTTTTAATCAGATTGTTTTCTTGATGTTGAGTTGTATAAATTCTTTGAATATTATAGAAATTAATCCCTTATCAGATATCATCTGCAAAAATCTCCTCCCATTCTGTAGGTTGCCTTTGAGTTTTGTTGATGGTTTTCCTTTACTGTGCAGAAGCTTTTTATTTTGATGTAGTCCCAATAGTTTTCGCTTTCGTTTCCCTTGCCTCAGGAGACACCTCTAGAAAAATGCTGCTAAGGCCAATGTCAAAGAAATTACTGCCAGGGTTCTCTTCCAGGATTTTTATGGTTTCAGGTCTCACATTTAGTTCCTTAGTCCTTTTTGAGTTTACTTTTATGTATGGTTAAAAAAAAAGTGGTCCAGTTTTCCCAACACCATTTCTGGAAGACACCATCTTTTCCTCATTGTGTGTTCTTGCCTCCTTTGTCATATATTAATTGATGACATAAGTGTGGGTTTATTTCTGAGCTCTCTATTTTGTTCCATTGGGCTGTGTGTCTATTTTTGTGCAAGTACCATGCTGTTTTGATTACTACGGCTTTGTATTATGTTTTGAAATCTGGGATTGTGATACTACCACCTTTGTACCTCTTATGATTGCTATGGCTTATTTGGAGTCTTTTGTGGTTCCATACAAATTTTAGTATCACTTGTTCTAATTCTGTGAAAAATACTATTGGTATTTTGATTGGGATTATATTGAATTGTAGATTGCTTTGAGTAGTATGGACATTTTAACAATGTTGATTCTTCCAATCCATGAGCTTGGAGTAATATCTTTCTGTTTCCTTGTGTTGTCTAAAATTTCTTTCATGAATGTTTTATAGTTTTAGAGTACAAGTCTTTCACCTACTTGGGCAAGTTTATTCCTAGGTTTGTTTATTCGTTTGTTTTTTGGTACAATTGCAAGTGGAATTGTTTACCTAATTTTTTTCTGCTACTTTAGTTATAAGCATATAGACACACTACTGACGTTTTAGTATAAATTTTGTATCCTGCAATTTTACTGAATTTATTACTTCTAGTACATTTTGGTGGAGTCGTTAGGGTTTTCTCCATATAATATCATGTCATCTGCAAATAGAAACAGCTTAACTACAACCTCACCAATATGGATACCTTGTATTTTGGTTGTCTGATTGCAGTACTCTGTTGAATAAAAGTGGTGAGAGTGGGGACACCAGGGTGGTGCAGTCGGTTAAGCATCCAATTTTCGGTTCTAGCTTAGGTCATGATCTCAGGGTTGTGAGATCAAGCTCTACACTGGGTTTTGTGCTCAGCACAGAGTCTGCTTGAAATTCTCCCTCTGCCTCTGCCCCACCTCTCTTGGACTCTCTAAAATAAATAAACCTTTTTTTAAAAGGTGGTGCGAGTGCACATTCTTGTCTTTTTCCTGATCTTAAAGGAAAAGTGCTGCGATTTTCGCCAGTGAGTATGGTAGCTGTGGGTTTGTCATGTATGGCATTATTATGTTGAGGTATGCTCCCTATAAAATCACTTTGTTGAGAGTTTGAATGCATATTCAATTTTGTCAAATACCTTTTCTGTATCTATTGAAATGATATGATTTTTATTCTTTTTAAAAATTTTTTATTGGAGTTCAATTTGCCAACATATAGCATAACACCCAGTGCTCATCCCATCAAGTGCCCCCCTTAGTACCCATCACTCAGTCACCCCCACCCTCCACCCACCTCCCCTTCCACTCCCCCTTGTTCGTTTCCCAGAGTTAGCTGTCTCTCATGGTTTGTCACCCTCATTGGTATTTTCACTCATTTTCTCTCCTTTCCCTTTATTCCCTTTCACTAATTTTTATATTCCCCAAATGAATGAGACCATATAATGTTTGTCCTTTTCCGATTGACTTATTTCTCTCAGCATAATACCCTCCAGGTCCATCCATGTCAAAGCAAATGGTGGGTATTTGTCATTTCTAATGGCTGAGTAATATTCCATTGCATACATAGACCACATCTTTGTTTTACTGATGTGGTGTATCGTGTTGATGGATTTACATATATGTTACCATCCATGCATCCCCAGAATCCATCCCATTGGATCATGGTAGTGATCTTTTAAATGTACTGTTGGATGTGGTTCACTAATATTTTGTTGAGGATTTCTGAATCTATGTTCATCAGCGATATTGGTCTGTTTCCCTTTCTTTGTGATGTCTTTGTGTGGTTTGGTATCGGGATAATGTTGGCCTTGTAGAATGTATTTGGAAGATTTCCTTCCTCTTCTATTTTTTAAAATAGTTTGAGTAGAATGGGTATTAACTATTCTTTAAATGTTTGGTAGAATTCCCATGTGACCATCTGGTCCTGAATTTTTAATTTTTGGTAGATTTCTGATTACTGATTCAATTTTGTTACTAGCAATTGGTTTGTTCAGATTTCCTATTTCTTCCTAATTTGGTTTTGGAATTTTAGAATATTTCTAGAAATTTACCCATTTCTTCTAGGTTGTCCATTTTTCTTGGCATATAATTTTTTAGTACTTTACTATAACCTTTTTATTACTGTGGTGTTGGTTATTCTCTTTTATTCTGATTTTATTTGGGTCATTTTTAAATTTATTAAATCAAAAAAATGTAATTCCAGTGTAGATAACATACAGTGTTATGTTAGTTTCAGGTGTATAATACAATGATTCAACAGTTCCATATATTACTCAGTGCTCATCAAGATAAGTGTACTCTTAACCCCCTTTACCTGTTTCACACCCCACCATCCACCTTCCCACTAGTAATCATCTGTTCACTATTAAGAGTATGTCTTTTGGTTTGTATCCTTTTTTACCTTTGTTCGTTTTATTAATCCCACATTATGAGTGAAATCATATGGTATTTGTCATTCTCTGGCATATTTTGTTTAGCACTATACTCTAAATCAATCACGCTATTGCAAATGGCAATTTTTCATTATTTTTTATGGCTTAATAATATTCCTGTGTGTCTGTGTATGATATCTTTATCCATTTATCTATTGATGGACAATCGGGCTTCTTTCATAGTTTGGCTATTGTAAATAATGCTGCTACAGACATAGGCATGCATATATTCCTTTAAATTGGTGCTTTGAATTCTCTGGGTAAATACACAATAGTGTAATTAAGAATAGTAAGGTAGTTCTATTTTTAACTTTTTGAGGAACCTCCACACTGTTTTCTACAGTGGCTGCATCAGCTTGCATTCCCACCAACAGTGTAAAAGGGTTCCCCTTTCTCCACATCCCCACCAACACATTGTGTTTTTTATTTTAGCCATTCTGACTTGTGTTAGGTGATATCTCATTGTAGTTTTGATCGACATTTCCTTAATGATGAGTGATGTTGAGATCATTTTAGATGTCTTTTGGTCATCTGGATATCTTTAGAAACATCTGTTCATGTCTTCTGCCCATTTTTTAACTGGAATAGTTGGTGGCTTTGATGTTGAGTTGTAGAAGTTCTTTATATATTTTGGAACAAAGCTTTTAACAGGTATGTCATTTGCAAATATATTCTTCCTTTCAGTAGGTTGTCTTCTAATTTTATTGTTTCCTTTTCTGTGTGGAAGCTTTTTATTTTGATGAAGTCTCAATAGTTTATTTTTGCTTTGGATTCCCTTGCCTCAGGAGACTTATCAAGAAGGATGTTGCTACGATCAATGTCAGAACATAATGCCTGTGTTCTCCTCTAGGATATTTATAGTTTCAGGTTTCACATTTAGGTCATTAATCCATCTTGAGTTTACTTTTTTGTGTATGGTGTAAGGAAGAGGTCCAGTTTTCCTTCCACTTCTCAGAGAGACTTTTTCCCCATTGCATATTCTTGCTTCCTTGGTCAAAGATTAACTGATCATATAATTGTGGGTTTATTTCTGGGCTCTCTGTTCTGTTCCATTGATCTATGTGCCAATTTTTGTGCCAGTACCATACTGCTTTGATCACTACAGCTCTATGATATAAGTTGAAGTCTGGAATTCAGATACTTCCAGGTTCGTTTTTATTTTTCAAGATTACACTGGCTATTCCAGGTTTTTTGTGGTTCCATTCAAATTGTGGACTGTTCGTTCTACTCCTGTGAAAAGTGCTATTGATATTTTGATAGGGATTGCATTAAATCTGTAGATTGTTTTGGATAGTACAGACATTTTAACAATGTTTGTTCTTCCAATCCATAAGCATGGAATGTCTTTCCATTTCTTTGCCTCATCTTCAATTTCTTTCATCAGTGTTTTATAGTTTTCAGAGTACAGGTCTTTCATCTCTTTGGCTCAGTTTATTCCTAGAGATTTTATTATGTTTTTTTTTATTATGTTTGATGCAACTGTTAAAGGGATTGTTTTCTTAAGTTCTCTTTCTGCTGCTTCAATATCAATGTATAGAAAGGCAACAAATTTCTATACATCAATTTTGTATCCTGTGACTTCACTGAATTCACTTATAGTTCTACTAGCTTTTTGGTGGAGTCTTTAGGGTTTTCTACATATAGTATTATGCCATCTGCAAAGACTGAAAGTTTGGCTTCTTCCTTGCTGAACTGGATGCCTTTTATTTACTTTTGTTATGTGAATGCTGTGGTTAGGACTTCCAGTCATGTTGAATAAAAGTGGTGAAAGTGGACATCCCTGTCTTATTCCTTACCTTAGGGGTAAAGCTTTAGAGGTTTCTTCCCATTGAGGATGTTACCTGTGGGTTTTTCACATAAGGGCTTTATAATGTCGAGGTATGTTCCCTTTAAAACTACTTTGTTGAGGGTTTTAATCATAAATGGATGTTATTTTTCAAATGTTTTTTCTGCATCCTTTGAAATGATATGGTTTTTATCTTTTCTCCTCTTGATATGAGGTAGCACATGAATTGATTTTCATATACTGAACCACCCTTGCAGCCCAGGAATAAATCCCACTTGTGTGAGGTGGATGCGGTTTTTCAAATGTATTACTGGATTTGGTTTGCTAGTATTTTGTTGAGGACATTTTCATCTATGTTCATGAGAGATATTGGCTTGTGGTTCTCTTTTTTTGTGCTGTCTTTATCTGTTTATCTGGTTTGGGTATCAGGGTAATTCTGGCCTCACAGAATGAATTTGGAACCTCTCCTTCCTGTTTTATGTTTTGGCAAAGTTTGAAAAGAATAGGTATTAACTCTTCTTCAAAAAATGCTTCATAGAATTCCCCTGTGAAGCTGTCTGGTCCTGGACTTTGATCTGTTGGGGGTTCTTCTTGTTACTGATTCAACTCCATTGCTGGTAATTGGTCTGTTAAAATGTTCTATTTCTTTCTGCTTCAGTTTTGGTAGATTATGTTTCTAGGAATTTGTCCATTTCTTCCAGATTGGCCAGTTTGTTTTCATATACTTTTTCATGATATTCTCTTACAATTATTTGTATTTCTGTGGTGTCAATTGTTATTTCTCCTCCTTCATTTCTGATTATTTGCTCTCTCTCACTCTCTTTCGCTCTTTCTCTTGTCTGACTAGGTTTATGAATTTTGTTAAAATCTTCCAAGAAACTGCTTGTTTCTTTGATTTTTTTTAACTTTCCACTTCATTTATTTCTGCTCTAATACTTATTATTTCCTTTCTTCTGCAAGTATTGGGTTTTATTTGCTCTTTCAATATTTAGGTGTAAGGTCAGATTTGTTTACTTGAGATTTTTCTTGTTTCTTGAGGTAGGCCTGTGTTGCTATAAACTTCCCTCTTAGAACTGCTTTTACTGCATCCCAAAGATTTTTGGACCATTTTATTTTCATTTACAATTCTCTCCATGTAATTTCTGATTTCTTCTTTGATTTCTTGGTTGATTAATTTATTATTTAGTAGTATGTCATTTAACCTCCATGTATTTGTTGTGGTCTTTCCAGATTTTTTTCTTGTGGTCAATTTCTACTTCCATAGCTTTGTGGTCAAAAAAGATACAAGGTTATGACTTTGATCTTTTTTAATTTGTTGAGACTTGTTTTGTGGCGTAATATATGATCTATTCTGGAGAACATTCCCTGTCCATTTGAGAAGAACGTGTATTCTGCTGTTTTAGGATGGAATGTTCTTTTTTTTAAAAGGTTTTATTTATTCATTCATTCATGAGACACACACAGAGAGAGGCAGAGACACAGGCAGAGGGAGAAGCAGGCTCTCCACAAGTAACTCGATGTGGGACTTGATCCTGGGACTCCAGAATCACACCCTGAGCCAAAGGCAGATGCTCAACCACTGAGCCACCCAGGTGTCCCTAGGATGGAATGTTCTAAGCATATCTCTTTAATCCATTGTTCTACTGTGTCTTTCAAAGCCACTGTTTCCTTGTTGATTTTCTGACTGGATGATCTGTTTATTGACTTAAGTTGGGTGTTAAGGTCCCCTACTATTATTGTATTACTACCAATTACTTTCTTTATGTTTGTTATCGACTGTTTTATATATTTGGGTGTTTCCATGTTGGGTACATAAATGTTGATAATTGTTATATCTTCTTGTTGGGTTTTCCCCTCTATTATTAAATAGTGTCCTTTGTCTCATTCGTCTTCATTTGGAAGTCTAGTGTTTCTGATATGAGTATTATTACCCTGGCTTTCTTTAGGCATCCATTTGCATAATAATGTTTCTCCATCCCATTCCTTTCAATCTGCAGGTGTCTTTAGGTCTGATATGAGTCTCTTATAGGCAGCATACAGATGGTTCTTTTTTTAATATTCACTGTCTCCCTATATCTTTTGATTGGAATGCTTACTCCATCTACATTAAAAGTAATCATTGATATAGATATGTATTTGTAGCCATTTTGGATACTTGTTTTGTGGTTGTTTTTGTAGTTCCCTGATCCTCTCTTCTCTTGTGTCTTTCACAGTTTGCTGGCTTTCCTTAGTGATGTATTTGCAATCCTCTTTATTATTTGCATATCTATTAATGGTCTTTGATTTGTGGTTGCCATTAGATTTGTATATAATATCTTCTGCCTATGGCAGTCTATATGAAGTTGATGGTCATTTAAGTGTGAATCCATTCTCCACTCCTCTTCCCTCCCCCATGGTTTATGTATATAGTGTCATATTTTTATACCCTTCCATCTACTGAATTCCTTCACTCACTTTTGCAGATATACTTGTTTTTACTGCTTTTGTGTTTCCTACTTTTCCTACTATTAATTATGGTCATTCCTTTCCACTAAGAGTTCTGTTTAATATTTCTTACAGGGCTGGTTAGTGGTCATGAACTCCCTCTGCTTTTGTTTCAGGTAAACTGTCTCTCCTATTCTGAATGATAGCCTTGCTAAATAGAGTATTCTTGGCTGCAGAATTTTTCTTTTTGGCACTTTGAATATATCATGCCACTCCTGTCTGGACTGCAAAGTTTCAGCTGAAAACTCAGATGATAGCCTTATGGGGTTTCCCTTGTGTGTAGCTACCTTCTGTTCTCCTGCTGTCTTTTTTTAAGATTTCATTTATTTATTCATGCGAGACACAGAGAGAGAGGCAGAGACATAGGCAGAGGGAGAAGCAGGCTCCTGTTGGGAACCTGATGCAGGACTCCATCCCAGGACCCCGTGATCACGACCTGAGCTAAAGGCCAACACTCAATCACTGAACTACCCAGATGCCCCTTTCCTGCTGCTTTTAAAATTCTCTCTTTATCAGGAGACTAGTTTACTCATTTCAGGGTGTATCCCTGAAGAACATTATTATGCAAATGGTGCCTTAAAAAAGCCAGGGTAGTAATACTCACATCGGAAACACTAGACTTCCAAACAAAGACTGTAATGAGACAAAGGACACTATTTAATAATAGAGGGGGAAACCCAACAATGCCCCCAGGCATTTTCCAAGCTGCTGTTGCTATGCTATATCTCCACAGGCTGTTCACTGTGCTGTCTCTTTAACGTAGTAGGAGTGGGAGGGTACTCACTTTTCTCTTATCATCCAGGCTCTTCCAGAAATGAGCCCCCTGATTTTTAAAATTCCAGGCTTTAAGTTCCACTGGTTGTGAGAACTCATGAGATTTTCCCCTTCTGGTTTTCAAAGACACATGTTATGTGGATTCATCTTCCCCACATGGGCTTCCTAGTGTGATAGTCTAATTCTCTGTCCAGTTCACGCCTTGGCTCCCTCCCCCACATTCCACAGATGGCTGTGCTTCCTTACACTCCCCACCACATCTCCATCCTTCCTACCCTCTTCAGTGTGGCCTCTTCTCTGCTTTAGCTGTGGAGTTTGTTCTGCCAAACTTTGTATGAAAGCCTGTGTATGTCATCCGATATAAGTATTACTACTCAGGCCTTCTTTATTTACTGCCATTTCCATGGTAAATGTTCTCTCATCTTTTCAGACTGTATGTGTCTTTAGGTCTGAGGGGAGTCTCTGGTAGGCAGCATAGAGATGGGTTCTGAGGGATTTTTTAATCCATTCTGCCTCCCTATGTCTTTTGATTGGGCCATTTACAATCGAATTACCCATAAGTATATACTTATTGCCATTTTGTTGCTTTCTGGTTCTTTTTCTAGTTCTTCTCTATTCCTTTCTTCTTCTTGCTCTCTTTCTTTGTGATTGATGAGTTTCTGTACGGTTACGTTTGGCTTCCTATTTTTTGTGAATCTCATACAGGTTTTGACTTTGTGGTTACCATGAGGTTCATATGTAACATCCTAAGTATACAGCAGTCTATATTAAGTTGACAGTCTTTTAACTTCAAACATATTCTAAAAAAATTTTTTTTATTCTCTCCTATATGTTATGTATATGCTGTCATATTTTACATTTTTATTCATAATTTCCTTTTGTCTAATTATGGCCTTTTCTTTTTCACTTAAAGAAGTCCCTTTAACATTTCTTGTAAGGCTGCTTTGGTGGTGATAGACTCATTTAACTTTTATTTGAGAAATTCTTTCTCTCTCAACAATTCTGAATTATGACCTTTACAGATGAGAGTATTCACGGTTGTGGGATTTTTGTTTCTTTCATCACTTTGAATATATCACTCCACTCCCTTCTGGCCTGCAAAGTCTCTCCTGAAAAATCAGCTGATAGCCTTGTAGGGTTTCCCTTATAGGTAAACATTTCCGCCTCTCTTGTCGCTTTAAAATCCTCTCTTTAACTTTAATCTTCGACATTTTAATGATCATGGGTCATGGTATGGACTTCCCTGAGTTCATCTTCTTTGGAATAACCTGTGTTTCTTGGAACTGTATGTCTGTTTCCTTCCTTAGGTTACTGAAGTTTTCAACTATTATTTCTTCAGGTAACTTTTCTGTCCCTTTTCTCTCTCCTTTTCTTCCTCTGGGATCCCTAGAACATGAACATGTGTTTGCTTGACGTTGTCCGAGAGATTCCTTAACCTAGCCTCACGTTTTCAAATTATTCTTTTCTCTTTTTGCTTGCTTTCCATTACCTTGTCTTCCAGACCATTGCTATGTCCTTCTGCACCCACTAGTCTACTGAAGATTCCCCCTAGGGTATTTTCTAAATTGCTGTTATTGAATTCTTCGACTCTGATCGGTCCTTCCTAGTACTTTACAAATCTCCTTGTTGAAGGTTTCACTGAGTTCTTCCATTCTTATCTTCAGCCCAGTGAGCATCTTTACCATCATTACTTTAAATGGTTCATCAGGCATATTGCCTGTCTCCATTTCATTTCGTTATTTTACTGATGTGTTATCTTGTTTCTTGGGGAGCATGTTGCCTTGTCTCCCCATTTAGCTTAACTTTCTATGTGTGTTTCTATGGCTTAGGCAGAACAGCTACTTCTCCTGAAATGGAAGGAAGGGTCTTGTGTCTGGTTGTCCCACGTGTAGACTGTGTATGCTTGGCGATCTCTGCTGGCTGGAGCTGTGGCTGGCATGGCCCGAGGGTCTGGGAGTTCTCCACACAGAGGGCACCGTGGCAGGAAAGCTAAAGCTTGAAGTGGGTACAGGTCAGTACAGTCCCTGGACTCTTCACACAGTGCATCGATGTTGTCCAGGGTATTCTGGGTTTTCCATATGGCAGTGCCCTGGCAAGGTGGCTGGAACTGAGGCTGTGGGTCGGCCAGGAGGTCCCAGGGCCCTCCATACAGAAGGTGCTCTGACAGGATAGCTGAAGCTGAAGTGGATTCACACTGGGATATGCCAGGACTCTCTACACAGAAGGTGTCCTGAAGTGGCAGCTGGAGCCAAGGCAGGGTATAGGCTGGGGGGTCCCAGAATGTCCCATACGGGGGGCATCCTGGCAGGATGACTAAGCCTGAAGTGGACGTGGACTGGTATGATGCCTGGGCTCCCCCCACAAAGTGTGCCTGATGGGACAGCTGATGCTGAAGTGGGCACAAGATGGGATGTCTTGGGGTGCTTGACATAGGGGGTGCTTTGACTAGGTGAATGGAGCTGAGGCTGTCACAGACAGGGATCTTATGGGGTGCTCGACACAGGGGTGCCCTGGTGGGGCAGGTAGATCCAAAGCAAACGTCAGATTGGAGGTTCCCTAGCAACCCATCTGAAGCCAAAGCAGTTGGGTCCTGGAGTGTTACACGGTGCCTTGACCCTTGTCACTTTGGCACAATGGCTGGAGCTGTACTGTGGTCACCCTGGTGGGATGGCTGGGGCCGGTGTGGGCAAGAGGTCTGGGGTTAACTGAGGCAAAGCAGACTAATTTTGGTGCCAAGACTCTGTACTGGTCTGTGCTTTCAAGGTGGCGTGAGGAGAATAGACCATGTCTGTCAGCCTCTCCCACCCAGAGACTGTTCTAGCAGCTCCCTGACCATTTGGTGGCATTCTAATGTTGGCTCTCTCAGATATGCCAATTACTCTTTTAAACTAGGTTTTTCTGTGCAGCAGGAGTTCAGGGATGATGTGGGGTAGGAGAGCTGGGGCTCGCTAAAGCAGCAAACCGGCTTTGGTGTCCAGACCCGCTCCCGTCAGTGCTTTCGAGAGGAAGGGGGAGCATAAACCATGTCCTTCACCAGCCCCTCTAACCCAGAGAGTTCCAGCAACTATTCTGCTCTTTGGTGCAGTTGCTGGGGTAGCTCTTTCATGAGCCAGTTTCTCTTTTAAACCATGATTTTTTTTTCTGTGCCCAAGGACAGATGACTGTGCTCCCAGTCCCTCAGTACTATCCCTCACCACTGCAGTGGGCGGCATCAGGGGTAGGGGTTCCCTTCATTACTGTGTCTCCATCTCTCTTGCTGTTGTCTTTTGCTTTTCTATCTTTTGTTGTGCAGCCGCTGTTCAGCAGGCCCTCAGTTCCTCCTCAGGAGCAACTGCTCCATCAATAGGAGTAATTTGGTGTGTTCCACGGAGAAGATGCGATCAGGATCATCCCACATCTCCATGTTGAACTGGAACCTCTGAACCAAAAATTTTAAGATTTATACAATGGAAAGCCCTTACCCAGATAGCTTCAAAGGTGAATTCCACCAAACATTTCAAGAAGAATTAACACCATTTTTCAAAAACTCTTCCAAAATAGAAGTGGAAGGAACACTTCTCTACTCATCCTATGAGGCCAGTATTTCTCATATCGAAATCAGACAAAGACTTTACAGTAGGCTGAGGAGGAGGAAGATTCAGAGTAGGGGACCGTAGTTTCATCTGTTTCCTGGAATTCAGCTAGATAACACTCAAATTCTGAATACCTGTGAACTCAATCACAGATCTAAGAAAAGAATTCCTGCAATTCTACAAACAGAAAAGTGACCATTTTTTTGCAAGGTAGAAAGTGTGGAGAAGTGAATCCAAAGTGACGTATCAGAAGATAAACCATGGTAGGGGAGGAGCCTCCATAAGCTGGCTACCAGAAAGTGATATAACAGCAGAGCACAAAATTGTTACTTTTAGAAGTCTGCTCTGGTGAGGGATATCCCTGCCTGAAAGGTGCTCAAGTGGCGAGGCTGAGCAGAATCCTAGGTGAGACAATGTGGTCTCAGGATCCCTGCGGTCACAGAAAGAATGGGGGTGCCTGAGTGTGGCAGAGGTCCCAAGCATCAAACAAGGAAGCTGGCTGCAATCAGTGAGCCCAGGAGTGGGCTCTCAGCTCAGTGTTACCATAACCATGAACTGCAGCATGATTGGGTGACTGCTCTCTGAGCAGGGGCCTAGCAAGCAGCAGAACCATGAGGGGACTCTTCTCCTTCCCCAGGAGTACCAGGGGTGCACGCCTTAGGAATCTGCAAGGGATTGGACACTCCAGCCATGGGGAATGAACTGCAGGAGTCTACAGAGTTTGGAGACTCAAAAAGGGGTCAGTCCCTGAGATAAAAATGCTTGGTCACAGGCTGAGTAAACACAGAGTACAGATGGAAACGAGGGAGACAAAAATGATTGCTTTTCCCTGAGAGCACACCGAAGAATGGAGGCCAGGACCTTTCAGCTCTGGGGCTGGAAAATGGGACACTGGCATTTTTATTTTCATCCTCTAAAGCAGTATGGAAAGGCTTCAGGAAACAAAAGCCACAGAGAGCAATTCGTAGCAGCTTATACTACCACCGCCACCCCCAACCCCCACTCCGGCAAGGCTGGCGCAACTCTGCCCAGGCAAAGAAGTTCGAGATCAGCACAACAGGGCCCTCCTCCAGAAGACCAGCAGGAACATCCAGCTAATACCAAGTCTGCCAATCACAGAGTACTGTAAAACTTCAGCACTAGGGGAAAATAGTATATAGAATTTGAGATTTTTTTTCTCATGATTCTTTACTCTTTCAGCTTAAAATTTCTTGTTTTCTTTTCAAAGTTTAGCAACTTTTTAACTGTTTTCTAATTCTCATTTTTACATTTATATTATACACTGTATATATAGTCTTCATTTCATTGTATTCAATTTTGTTTCTGTCTATATAAGTTTCTCTTTCTTTATAATTTTGGGGGTCTAGTTTCTTCTAACAAACAGACCAAAATATACTCAGGACCTAGTATGTTACCCTGTTCTGTTCACCTATTTGATTATATTCTCTATTTTTCCTTTTTTTTTCTTTTCTGGTTTCTGATATTTTGTGATTTGATTAGTGTGTGTTTTGCTGGGGTCATGACTGGTATTTCTGTATTCTGTTCTTCCTTCATCTACTCTTCCTTGAACAACACAAAAAGACAGAGAAACTCATTCCAGGAAAAAGAACAAGAGGCAGTACTAACTGCCAGAGACTTAATAAATATGAATATTATTAAAATGTCAGAGCTAGAATTCAGAATAATGATTATAAAGATACTAGCTGGGCTTGAATAAAGCACAGAATATAAAGCACAAAGAATCCCTCTCTGGAGTAATTAAAGAACTAAAATCTAATCAGATCAAAATAAAAAACGGTGTTTTTCTTAAAGATTTTATTTATTTATTCATAAAAGACACAAAGAAAGAGAGGCAGATACACAGGCAGAGGGAAAAGCAGGCTCTATGCAGGGAGCCTGATGTGGGATTTGATCCCGGGTCTCCAGGATCAGGCTCTGAGCTGAAGGTGGCGCTAAACCACTGAGCCACCCAGGCTGCCCAAAAAGGGTATTACTGAGATGCAGTTAAAAACTGGAGGCTCTCTCACTGCCCATCGAAAGATGAATGGATAAAGAAGATGTAGTGTATGTATACAATAGAATATTAGCCATTAGAAACGACAAATACCCACCATTTGCTTCACTGTGGATGGAACTGGAGGGAATTATGCTGAGTGAAGTAAGTCAATCGGAGGACAGACATTATATGGTCTCATTCATTTGGGGAATATAAAAAATAATGAAAGGGAATAAAGGGGAAAGGAGAGAAAATGAGTGGGAAATATCAGTGAGGGTGACAGAACATGAGAGACTCCTAACTCTGGGAAATGAACAAGGGGTAGTGGAAGGGGAGGTGGGTGGGGGGTTGGGGTGACTGGGTGATGGGCACTGAGGGGGGCACTTGACGGGATGAGCACTGGGTGATATGCTATATGTTGGCAAATTGAACTCCAATAGAAAAATATAAAATAAATAAAAAAATTTTTTAAATGGAGGCTCTAACTGCTAGGATAAATGAAGCAGAAGAGAGAATCGGTGACATATAAAATGATGGAGAAAAAGAAATTGAGGAAAAGAGATAACTACTGGATCACAAGGAGAGGACTCAAGAGGTCAGCGATATTATAAAGTAAAACAATATTAGAATAATTGGAGTCCCAGAGGAAAAGACGGGGAGCAGAAGGTATATTTGAGCAAATTATAGCTGAGAACTTCCCTAATCTATGGAAAGAACAAACATTCAAGTCCAGGAGACACAGAGAATGTCCCTAAAAATCAATAAAAATAATTAAACATCTCAACATGTAAAAGTGAACCATGCAAATTTCAGAGACAAAGAGAAAACCCTGAAAGCAGCTCAGGAGAACAGGTCCTTAACCTACAGAGGTCAAAACATAAGGCTGGCAACAGACCTATCCATAGAGACCTACAGGCCAGAAAGGATTGTCATGATATATTCAGGGTGCTGATTGAGAAAAGTATGCAGCCCAGAATACTTTATCCAGCAAGACTATCATTCAGAATAGAAGGAGAGATAAAGAGCTTCCAGGACAAACAGAAACTAAAAGAATTTGGGATCACTAAACCAGCCCTGCAAGAAATATTAAAGGGGATCCTTTGAGAGAAGAGAAAGCCCAAAGTAACAAAGAGCAAAAAAAAAGACTAGAAATAGTGACTTTACAGGTAATATAATGGCACTAAATCCATGTCTTTCAATAGTTATTCTGAATGTAAATGGGCTAAATGCTCCAATCAAAAGACACAGGATATCAGATTGGATAAAAAAAGCAAAACCCATCAATATGCTGTCTACAAGAGACTAATTTTAGACTGAAAAACAACTCCAGATTGAAAGTGAGGGGGTGAAAAACCATTTATAATGCTAATGGACATTAAAAGAAAGCAGGGGTAGAAATCCTTATATCAAATAGATCTTAAACCAAAGACTGTAATAAGAGATGAGGAGGGTGCTACATCATGATTAAAGGGTCCATCCAACAAGAATATCTAACAATTATAAATATTTATGTTCCTAATATAGGAGCAGTCAATTATATACACCAATTAATAATGAAATTAAAGAAATGCATTGACAATAATACAGTAAGAGTAGAAGACTTTAACACCAAAATCACAGCAAAGGACAGATCATCTAAGCAGAAGATCAACAGGGCTTTGAATAACACACTGGCCCAGATGGACTTCACAGATACATTCAGAGCATTCCATAATAAAGCAGCAGAATACACATTATTCTCCAGTACACAAGGGATATTTTCCAGAAGAAATCACATACTGGGTCACAAATCAGGTCTCAACCAGTACCAAAAGACTAGGATCACTCCCTTGCATATTTTCAGATCACAGTTCTTTGAAACTTGAACTCAATCAAGACCACATCACACCACATCACAGAGGAACTCAAATACTTAGAGGCTAAAAAGCATCCTACTAAAGAATTCCTACTAAAAAATTCCTGGTCAACCAGGAAATTACAGAAGAATTTAAAGAACTCATGGAAACAAATTAAAATGAAAACACAACTGTTCAAAACCTTTGGGATGCAGCAAATGCAGTCCTAAGAGGGAAGTATATAGCAATACAGGCCTTTCTCAAGAAACAAGAAAAGTCTCAAATAGACAACCTAACCATACACCTAAAGGAGCTGGAGAAAGAACAGCAAATAAAGACTAAACCAAGGAGGAGATGAGAATAATGATCAGAGCAAAAATCAATGAAACAGTAACCAAAGAACAGTAGAACAGATCAACAAAACTAGGAGCTGGTTCTTTGAAAGAATTAATAAGATCAATAAGTCCCTAGACAGACTTATCAAAAAAAGGAAGGACCCAAATTAATAAAATCATGAATGAAAGAGGAAAGATCACAACCAACATCAAAGAAATACAATTTTAAGAATATATTATAAGCAACTATATGTTAACAAATTAGGCCATCTGGAAGAAATGGATCCATCCTAGAAGCATATAAACTACCATAACTGAAACAGGAAGACAGAGAAAACCTGAACAGATCCATAAGTAGCAAAGAAACTGAATCAGTCATCAAAAACCTCCCAACAAAAAAGAGTCCAGGGATGGATGGCCTCTCAGTGGAAGTCTACCAAACATTTAAAGAGGAATTAATACCTATTCTTCTGAAGCTGTTTCAAAAATAGAAATGGAAGAAAACTTCCAAACTCATTCTATAAGGTCAGCATTACCCTGATCCCCAAACCAGTCAAAGATCCCACAAAAAAGGAGAATTACAGACCAATATCCCTGATGAACATGGATGTCAAAATGCTCACAAAGGGGGTAGCCAATAGGACCCAACAGTACATTAAATGGGTTATTCTTGACGACCAAGTGGGATTTATTCCTGGGCTGCAGCGGTGGTTCAACATTCACAAATCAAAGTGATACAGCACAACAATAAAAGAAAAGGACAAGAACCACATGATCCTCTCAACTGATGCAGAAAAGGCTTTTTACAAAGCACAGCATCCTTTCTTGATAAAAACTCTGCACAGTTTAGAGATAGAAGGAACATACCTCAATATCATAAAAGCCATCTACAAAAAGCCCACAGCAAATATCATTCTCAATGGGGGAAAACTGAGAGCTTTTCTCCTAAGGTCAGGAACACGACAGGGATGCCCACTCTCACCACTGTTGTTCAATATAGTACTAGAAGTCCTAGTCTCAGCAATCAGACAACAAAAAGAAATAAAATGCATCCACATTGGCAAAGAAATCAAACTCTCCTTCTTTGCAGATAACATGATACTATACATAGAAAACCCAAAAGACTCCACCCCAAGATTGCTAGAACTCAAACAGGAATTCAGCAAAGTAGCAGGATATAAAAGCAATGCACATAAATCAGCTGCATTTCTATTCACTAACAATGAGACATAAAAAGAGCAATTAAGGAACCAATCCCATTTACAATTGCATCAAAATCTGTAAGATACTTAGGAATAAACTTAACCAAGAGGTAAAGGATCTTTATTCTGAAAACTATAAAAAAACTCATGAAAGAAATTAAGGAAGACACAAAGAAATGGAAAAACATTCCATGCTCATGGGTTGAAAGAACAAATATTGTGAAAATGTCTATGTTTCCCAAAGCAATCTATACATTCAATGCAATCCCTATCAAAATACCATCAACAATTTTCACAGAGCTGGAACAAATAATTCTAAAATTTGTATGGAACCAGAAAAGACACTGAATAGCCAAATAGAATGTTGAAAAAGAAAACAAAAGCTTACAATTCTGGGCTTCAAGCTATTACAAAGTCATAGTCACAAAGATAGTATGATACTGACACAAAAACAGACACATAGTTCAATGGAACAGAAGAGAGACCCAGAAATGGATCCTCAACTGTATGGTTAACTAATATTTGACAATGTAGGAAAGAGTATCCAATGGAAAAAGGACAGTCTCTTCAACAAATGGTGTTGGGATAATTGGACAGCCACAGGCAGAAGAATGAACCTGGATCATTTTTTTACACCAAACACAAAAATAAACTAAAAATGGATGAAAGACCTAAAGGTGAGACAAGATTCCATCAAAATCCTAGAGAAGAACACAGGCAGCAAACTCTGTGACCTCGGCCAAAGCAACTTCTTGCTAGACACGTCTCCAAAGGCAAGGGAAACAAAGGCAGAATTGAACTACTGTGGCTTCATCAAGAGAAAAAGCTTCTTCACAGCAAAGGAAATAGTCCACAAGACTAAAAGACAACTGACAGAATGGGAGAAGATTTTCTGCCAATGTCTTATTAGATAAAGAGCTAGTATCCAAAATCTATAAAAAACTTATCAAACTCAATAGCCAAAGAACAGATAGTCCAGCCAAGAAATGGGCAGAAGACATGAACAGAAATTTCAGAAAAAAAAGACCTACAAATGACCAACAGACACATGAAAAAGTGCTCAATGTCACGCAGCATCAGGGAAATACAAATCAAAACCACAATGAGATACCTCACACCAGTCAGAATGGCTAAAATTAACAAGACAGGAAACAACAAACATTGGCAAGGATGCAGAAAAAAGGGAACCCTCTTACACTGCTGGTGGGAATGCAAGTTAGTACAGCCACTCTGGAAAACAGTATGTAGGTTCCTCAAAAAGTTCAAAATAGAGCTACCCTACGACCCAGCAACTGCACTACTAGGTATATGCCCCAAAGATACAGATGTAGTGATCCAACAGGCACCTGCTCCCCAATGTTGACTGCAGTAATGGCCAAAATAGCCAAAGCTATTTGGCTGCACCCCAATGTTGATCACATCAATGTCCACAATAGCCACTATGGAAAGAGCCCGATGTCCATAAACAGATGAATGGATAAAGAAGAGGTAGTGTATACACACATACACACACACACTGGAATATTACTCAGCCAACAAAAAAAAGAGATCTTGCCATTTACAGCAACATGGATGGAAGCAGAGGGCACTGTGCTGAGTGAATAAGTCAATCGGAGAAAGACAATTATCACATGATCTCACTCATATGTGGAATTTAAGAAACAAAACAGAGGACCATAGGGGAAGGGAGGGAAAAATAAAACAAGACGAAATCAGAGAGGGAGACAAAGCCTAAGAGACTCTTGATCAAAGGAAACAAACTGAGGGTCGCTGGAGGGGAGGTGGGGGGACAGGGTCACTGGGGGATGGGCATGAAGGAGGGCACGGGATGTCACGAGCACTGGGTATTATTAAGACTGACGAGTCACCGACCTCTACCTCTGAAACCAACAATACACCAAATGTCAATTAATTTAAGTTTAAAAAAAGATACCACAAGAGAAAAACAATATCTCTTAAATTTAGACATAAAATCTCAAAAAAATAGAACAAATCTAGCAATATATAAAAGAGATTATACAACATGATGAAGTGGCATTTATTTCAAAAATGCAAGGTTGATTTAATAACCCAAACCCAAATATTGTGAGATACTGTATTTATAGAATAAAGGACAAAATCCACAGAATTATTTCAATAGATGCAAAAAAAGTACCTAGTAGAACCTAATACCCTGTATATAGAAAATCTTAAGGAACTCATTAAAAAGCTAGTAGAACTGATCAAAAAAATTTCAGCAACGTTGCACAATACAAAATCAATATACAAACATCAACTGTATTTCTACACATTACTAATGAACCATCCAAAAAATGAGAGAAAAGTTATACAACAGCGGTCGAGATGATCATAACAGGCAAGAGCTCAAACTGAGCTCAACCCTAAGTACAACAAGTGGGGTGATGTCAGCATCATGGCAGTGTAAACTTCATTGACAACAACATCAATAATTTTTCCAGCACTGACCCTTCCCAAAGGTGACACACCACAGGGCTGACGGAGCTGTTGGCAATCTCTCCCCCAGGGGAAAGGGACAACAGTGAGTGAATATGTGGCTACTCCAGCTATGTGACAAGCTACTGGAGAAAGCCATTTCTCGCTTGCAGCATCTAGACTAGTGAGGCAGAACCTCCAAGACTGGGGGCAGGGAGGAGATCAGGAAAGAGGTCAATAAAAATACCACAGGGGATCCCTGGGTGGCGCAGCGGTTTGGTGCCTGCCTTTGGCCCAGGGCGCGATCCTGGAGACCCGGGATCGAATCCCACGTCGGGCTCCCAGTGTATGGAGCCTGCTTCTCCCTCTGCCTGTGTCTCTGCCTCTCTCTCTCTCTCTCTGTGTGACTATCATAAATAAATAAAGAATTTTAAAAAATAAAAAATATAAATATCACAGGACATTAAAAGAAAATACTTCCTGATAGCTGTGCTCAGGACTTAAGCAGGAAGTCCACCCCCAAGCCTCTGGTGACCCTCACCCAATGATTCCTTCACCAGTCCCACAGTCACCTCCTCCTCCTCTGTGGCTAGCTTCTTATGCATGCTCCCAAGTGGAGTGGCAAGAGTGAGTTCCAATTAAATATAGTACTCCCAGAATATCTGGGAGGCAGGGTCTGTGGGCAAGGGAGAAACCATAAACTTAACCTGGAAACCAAGAGGTTTCTGGCAGCCAGCATGGCAAGTTGTTAAGTCCAGAGAAGACATAAAAGCTTAAGAATTCTACAGGAGCAAGTAAGAAGCATGGAGCCAGACTATCCAGACAAGGTTGGAGAAAACCCCAGGTAATAGGGCCACAAATGCTGTTTCCTACCTAAGGGTAACTACTAAACATTTTATTTTTTTAAAGATTTTATTCATTTATTCATGAGAGGCACACACACACACACAGAGAGAGAGAGAGAGAGAGAGAGAGGCAGAGACACAGGCAGAGGGAGAAGCCTCTTTTTTTTGGCTTTTTATTATTTAAGATTTTATTTATTGATTGATGAAAGACAAAGAGAGAAAGGCAGAGACATTGACAGAGGGAGAAGCAGGCTCCCTGCAGGGAGCCCGATGTAGGACTCAATCCCAAGACCTGGGGATCATGACCTGAGCAGAATGTAGATGTTCAACCCCTGAGCCACCCAGGTGTCCCCATGCTGGTCTTTTAAAAGCTTGGCAGGTGTTATTCTATATGTTGGCAAACTGAACACCAATAAAAAAATAAATTTATTAAAAATAATAATAATAAAATAAAATTCCATAAAACTTGCAAAAAAATTAAAAACAATAAAAATAAATAAATAAATAAATAAATAAATAAATAAATAAATGAATGAATGAATGAATGCTTGGCAGGAAACGGGAAGAGAGATCGAAGTTGGTGTCTAGCGCCACCTTCAGCCCAGGACGTGATTCTGGAGACCCGGGATCTAGTCCCATGTCCCGCTCCCTGCATGGAGCCTGCTTCTCCCTCAGCCTGTGTCTCTGTCTCTGTCTCTCTCTCTCATGAATAAATAAATAAAAACTCTTTTTTTAAAAAAGTAATGAAAAATAACCAAAAAAGCCTGTATGATCAATTGGACTCCAAACCTACAAATATTATAATAACTAGGGTTCCAGAAGGACATAAGAGGGAGAACAAGACAGAAAGCTTATTTAAAGAAATAATAATGGAAAACTTCCCCCTGGACATCTAAGTTCATGAAGCTAAGAGATCACCCTATTATCTCAAAGCAAAAAGACCTTCTTAGGATACATTATAATAAAACTGTCAAAAATCAAAGATAAAAAGAGACTCTTAAAAGGAGCCAGAGGAAAAACAAAATTGTAATCTACAAAGAAATTCCCATTAGACTATGAGTGGATTTTGTAGCAGAGACCCTAGGCCAGAAGTGAATGTGGAGTAACATATCCAAAGTACTGAAAGAAAAAATTTCCAGATAAGAATGCTCTATATGGGGACATCTGGGTGGCTGAGTGGTTTGGTGCCTGTCTTTGGCCCAGGGCGCGATCCTGAGTCCCAGGATCGAGTCCCACATCGGGCTCCCTGTGTGGAGCCTGCTTCTCCCTCTGCCCATGTCTCTGCCTCTATCTCTGTGTCTCATGAATAAATAAATAAAATCTTAAAAAAATAAAAAGAATACTCTATATGATAAAATTATCCTTCAGATATGAAGGAGAAATAAAAATATTCTCAGACAAATAAAAGCTAAGGGAGTTCATCACCACTAGACTTGCTATGCAAGAAATACTAAAAGGGAAAGACACTAATTAGTGACATGAAGACATACAAAAGTATATAATGCACTGGTAAAGGTTAAATATACAGATTTAGAAAACTCTCATTCTATAACAGGATGTGCGTTCAGCACTTAGCTATATAGTATAAAGGTTAAAGAAAGAGTGT
Organism: Canis lupus dingo; assembly: GCF_003254725.2. Lineage (NCBI taxonomy): Eukaryota > Metazoa > Chordata > Mammalia > Carnivora > Canidae > Canis > Canis lupus. The sequence goes on along the minus strand of NC_064281.1, from coordinate 124,488,537 downwards.
TAGAAATATCTACAGCTACCATAAATTTTTAACAAATACACAATAGAAAAAATCATGACACTAAACGTACAAAAGGGGAGTAAACAGGTGAAGTTTTTGTATGCAAAGTTAAGTTGCTATCACCTTAAAATGTACTGTTTTATCTATTAGATGGTTTATGTAAGCCCCATGAATACTGCAAAGCAAAACCTAGAATAGATTCACAAAAGACAAAGAAAGGGGAAATGGAACACACAATTCCAAAACATTACCAATTTTAAAAGGTACACAGTCATTCAGGACAATATAGATAGACCTAGAGGATATTATGCTGAGTGAAGTAAGTTAAACAGAGAAAGACAAACACCATATGATTTCACTTATATGTGGAATCTAAGAAACAAAACAAACACAGAAACAGATGTACTGGTGGCTGCCAGAGGGGAAGGGTATTGGGGATAGGTGAAAGGGATTAAGAGGGATAAATTTCAGGTTATAAAATAAATAATAGGGATGAAAAGTACAACACAAGGAATATAGTTACTAATATAATAACTTTCTATGGTGACAGATGGTAACCATACTTAACGTGGTGAGCATTCCCTAATGTATATAATTGTCAAATCACGATGCTGCACACCTGAAACTAATGTAACATGGTGCGTCAACTATATTTCAATTAAAAGCTACATATATTTTCTGGGATACACACTATATTCTGTGGGAAAAAATAAACAAAAGAAAAAAATAAAAAGGTAGGCAGATATGGAAGGAAAAAGGAACAATGAAACTATAAAACATCCAGAAAAGCAATGAATAGGATGGAATTAGTAGGTTTTTACATTTCAGAAAGTACCCTAACTGTATGTTCACCAATCAAAAGGCACAGAGCGGCTGGATGGATTAAAAAACAACAACAACAACATGTTGCTTATGTGGGACTCCCTGTAGATTTAAGTACACACATAGGTTAAATGAAGGGATGGAAAAAGATATTCCGTGCAAATGGAAACCAAAAGAAAGTGGGCATAGCTATACTTAGACAAAAATGGTAAAAAAAAAAGATGAATACAGTCATTACATAATAATAAAGTAGTCAATTCATTCAGAAGGTATAACAATTTTAAGTATATACACACGCAGGGGCGCCTGGATGGCTCAGTTGGTTAAGTGTCCAACTCTTGATTTCAGCTCAGTTCATGATCTCAGGGTGGCAGGACTGAGCCCTACATGGGCATCCATGCTCAGCAGGGAGCCTGTTTGGGATTTTCTTTCCCTCTCCCTCCATCCTTCCCCCGACTCACATACTCTTTTTCTCTCTCTCTAAAATAAAAATAAATCTTAAAAAAATATATATATATATGCATACAATATCACCTAAGTATCTTAATACTGACACCTTAAGGAAGAAACAGATAATAATACAATAATAGTGGATGACTTCAATACACCCCTTTCTAGCAATGGCTAGATCATCCAGACAGAAAATCAACCAGGAAACATTGGACTTAAACTATAAAAAGTGGTCATAACAGACACACACAGAACATTCCCTCAAACAGCAGCAGAATACACATTCTTTTCAAGTGCACAAGGAACATTCTCCAGGATACATCATATGATAGGACACAAAACAAGTCTTAGCAAATTTAGGAAGACTGAAATCATACCAAGTTATCTCTTCCAACCACAGTAGTAGGATACTAGAAATCAGTAAGAGGAAAGCTGAAGAATCTATAAATATGTGGAAAATAACACATTCTTGAACAATCAATGGGTCAAAGAAAAAAAAAACAAAAGGAAAATCAAAAAATAACTTGAAACCAATGAAAATAGAAACAACATAATAAAACACATGGGATGCTACAAAAGCAGTTCTGTAAGAAAAGTTTATAGTGAGGGATCCCTGGGTGGCGCAGTGGTTTGGCGCCTGCCTTTGGCCCAGGGCGCGATCCTGGAGACCCGGGATCGAATCCCACGTCAGGCTCCCAGTGCATGGAGCCTGCTTCTCCCTCTGCCTGTGTCTCTGCCTCTCTCTCTCTCTCTGCGTGACTATCATAAATAAATAAAAAATTAAAAAAAATTGTTTAAAAAGAAAAGGTTATAGTGATAAATCCATATATTAAGAAAACAAAAAGACTTCAAACAGCCTAACTTTAACCTTCAAGGACTAGAAACAAAAGAATAAACTAAGCAAACCCAAAGTTAGTGTAAGGAAGGAAATAAACAAAGACCAAAGTGGAAATTAATAAAATAGAAACCAGAAAAATAGAAAAGATCAATAAAACTAATGGCTACATTTTTGGAAAGATATAATTGACAAACCTCTAGCTAGACTAAGAAAAAATAGAAGATTCAAATAAAATCAGAAGGAGGAGACATCACAACTGATACCACAGAAATACACAGGATTATAAAAGACTCTTGTGAACAATTATATGACAACAAACTCGTTAACCTAAAAGAAATGGATACAGTCCTAGAAACATACAACCTACCAAGACAGAATCAGAAAGAAATAGAAATTCTAAACACTCCCATAATGAGTAAGGAGATTGAATCTGTAACCAAAAACCTCCTATCAAAGAAAAACCCAAAACCAGATGGCTTCATTGGTTAATTCTATCACACATATAAAGAAAAATTAATGCCAAACCTTCCCAAACTCTTCCAAAAAAACCAAAGAGGAAGAAATACTTCCAAATTCATTTTACAAGGCCAGCATCACCCTGATACCAAATCCAGATAAGGACACAACATGAAAACTATAGACCAATATCCCTGATGAACACAGATGCAAAAATTCTCGAAAATATATTAGCAGGGATCCCTGGGTGGCGCAGCGGTTTGGCGCCTGCCTTTGGCCCAGGGCGCGATCCTGGAGATCCGGGATCGAATCCCACGTCAGGCTCCCGGTGCATGGAGCCTGCTTCTCCCTCTGCCTGCTTCTCCCTCTGCCTTGTCTCTGCCTCTCTCTGTCTCTCTCTCTCTGTGACTATCATAAATAAATAAAAATTAAAAAAAAAGATTTAAAAAAAAAAAAGAAAATATATTAGCAGATTGAATTCAACATGACATAAAAATGATCACATACCATGACCAAGTGGGATTTATCCCTGGCATATAAGAATGGTTCAACCAATACAACTTAATACATGTGATAAATCATATTAATATTATACAAGATCAAAACTTATAATCATCTCAATAGATGCAGAAAAACATTTTACAAAACATAACATCATTTTCATAATAAAAATCCCCACACTGAGTACAGAAGGACATTTTTCAGCGTGATATATGTCAGATATGACAAACTCAAAGGTAACATCATACTCAATGGTGAAATATTAAAAGCTTTTCTTCTAAGATCAGGAACAAGACAAAGGTGCCCATGCTCACCACTGCTATGTACTGGAAGTCCTACATTGAGCAATCAGGCAAGACAATGAAATAAAAGGCATCAAAATAGAAAAGAAGAAAAACTAGCATCATTTGCAGATAATATGATAATATATACAGAAAATCCTAGAGTTAACTAAAAACTGTTGAACTAATCAACAAATGCAATAAAGTTGTAGGATATAGAATCGATATACAGAAATCAGTTAAATTTCTATATACTAACAATAAAATATCCAACAAAGTAATAATGAAAACTATCCCGATCATAATACCATCAAAAAGAATAAAATATTTATGAATAATTTTTAAGATTTTATTTATTCATTCATGAGAGAGAGAGAGAGGCAGAGAGACACAGGCAGAGAGAGAAGCAGGCTCCCCGCGGGGAGCCAGATGCAGGACTCAATCCCAGGAATCCAGGATAACAGCCTGCGCCAAAGGCAGACACTCAACCACTGAGCCACCCAGGCGTCCCGCTTATGAATAAATTTAACCAAGTAGGTGAAAGATCTCTGCAATGAACTCTACAAGACACTGATGAAAGAAATTAAAGACATAACAAATGTAAATATATCTCATGTTCAATGATCAGAAGAACTAATTTTTAAAAGATTTTATTTATTCATTCATGAGAGAGACAGAGAGAGAGAGGCAGAAACATAGGCAGAGGGAGAAGCAGGCTCCTTGTGGGAAGCCCAATGTGGGACTCGATCCCAGAACCCCGGGATCACGACCTGAGCCGAAGGCAGACAATCAACCACTAAGCCACCCAGGTGCCCCCAGAATAACTAATTTTAATAAAATGGCCGCACTACCCGAGGCCATCTATAGATTCAATGCAATGTCTTTCAAAATTCTAAAAGCATTTTTCAGAAATAGAAAAAAACAATCCTAAAATTTCTATGGAACCACAAAAGATCCCAAATAGATAAAGTAATCCTGAGAAAGAACAAAGCCAGAGGCATCACACTTCCTAATTTCAAACTATACTACAAAGCTATACTAATTAAAACAGTGTGGTACTGGAATAAACACAGACACATGAACCAATGGAACAGAACAGAGATCCCAGAAACGAACTCCCACATATACAGTTGACTATGATTTTTCCAAGGAAGCCAAGAACCCTCACTAGGAAAAAGATGGTCTCTTCAACAAATGGTGCTGAGAAACTAGAAAATGACATGCAGGAAACTGAAATTGGATTCCTTATACAATCCTCCAAAATATAACTTGAGGGGATCCCTGGGTGGCGTAGCGGTTTGGCGCCTGCCTTTGGCCCAGGGCGCGATCCTGGAGACCCGGGATCGAATCCCACGTCGGGCTCCCGGTGCATGGAGCCTGCTTCTCTCTCTGCCTGTGTCTCTGCCTCTCTCTCTCTCTCTCTGTGACTATCGTAAATAAATAAATAAAATTTAAAAAAAACAAAAAAAAACAAAAACAAAATATAACTTGAAATGGATTAAAGATTTAAGTTCGAAGACTAAAACCATTAAATTCCTAGAAGAAAACAGGAAAGAAGTTTTTTTTTTATTATTCATGACAGACATAGAGAGAGAGAGAGAGAGAGAGAGAGAGAGAGAGAGAGAGGCAGAGACACAGGCAGAGGGAGAAGCAGGCTCCATGATGCCGGGAGCCCAACTCAGGACTCGATCCTGGGACTCCAGGACCGCGCCCTGGGCCAAAGGCAGGCGCCAAACCGCTGAGCCACCCAGGGATCTCCCAGGAAAGAAGTTTTTTGACACTGGTCTTTGCAATGATTTTTCTGTATAGGACACCAAAAGCCCAAGCAATAAGAGCAAAATTCAACAGGTGGGACTATATCAAACTAAAAACCTTCTGCAACAGCAAAATAAACAATCAACAAAAATGAAAAGGTAACCTAGAGTATAGGAGAAAATATTTATAAACCATATATTGGATAAGGAGTTAATATCTAAAATAAATAAGGAATACATACAACTCAGTAAAACACAAACAAAAAATCAACAACAACAACAAAAAACCCACTATTAAAAATGGGTAGAGGAACAGAAAAGGTACTGAAAAGAAGTCATCCAGATGGCCAACAGACGCGCAAAAAGTTCCTCAACATCACTAATCATCAGGGTCATGCAAATCAAAACCACAATGAGATACTGTGGATATCTCACACCCATTTGAATAGCTACGATCAAGAAGACAAGAAATCACAGATGTTGGTGAGGGTGTGGAGAGAAGGAAGCCCTTATGAATTGTTGGTAGGAACATAAATTGGTGCAGCCACTATGGAAAATAGTATGAAAGTTCCTCAAAAACTTAAAAATACAACTGCCATATGATCTAGCGATTCCACTTCTGGGTATACACCCAAAGGAAATAAAAACAGGATATTGAGAAGATACCTGCACTCTCATGTTTAATGCAGCATTATTCACAATGGCCAAGGTGTGATAACAACCTAAGTGTCCATCAACAGATAAAGAAGATGAAGTATACATATACAACAGAATATTATCAAGCCCCAAAAAAGAATGAAATCCTGCCATTTGTGACAACATGGATGGATCTTGAGGGCACTATGTTAGTGATATAAGCCAGAGAGAGACATATATTATATATTACTTACATGTAATATAAGAATCTAAAAATGCCAAATTTGTAGAAACAGGGAATAGAATGGTGGTTACCAGGCTCTAAGAGATGGACAAAGTGCAGAGATAGTGTTAAAGGGTACAAACTTGCAACCAGAAGATGAATAAATTCTGGAGATCCAGTGTACAGCACACCAATCATAGTCAACAATACTGTATTATACGCTTCAATATTGCTAAGAGACTACATCTTTAATTTTCTCAGTGCAAAAAAGAAATGACAATTTACATGATGTGATAGTGGTGTCAGCTAGAAGTAAAAGTGGCTATCATATTGTAATACATAAGTCAACACCTTAAACTCACATGGTGTTTATGTAAATTACATCTCAATAAATTAAAAAAAAACAAGGACAGGTAAAGATTTATTAGCCAACAAGCAGAGCGAGAGGGTAGTCAGTGGATGAAAAATTACTGACAAAAAAATCAAGGGTATGTCTAAACTAGCCTAAAATAATCTTTCTAAAGGCAAGCCAAGAACTTCTACATCAAAGGGAGAGGATGAGGAACCTGATCAGCTATCAATGGTGATCAGATATCAAGGGTAGGAGATTAACTTAATTAAGACTGGCTCAGGTAGACCTGACACAGCCCAAGAATCAGGCCTAGCCAAATAGAGGGCTCAGAGGAGATGGTCTAACACTTGGTCAAGCAGAAAGTCTTTGTCATCTAAGATCTGTATGCCAAAAACTACAAAATATCATTGAAAAATTTAAAGAAGACCTAAGTAAATGAAAAGACATCTCATGTTCATGGATCAGAAGTTTAATATTGTCAAAGTTGGCAATATTTTCAAATTGGTGGCACAACTCTCTGAATAGATTAAAAACCACTGGATATTATACTTTAAATGGGTGAATTGTATGGCATATGATTTTTATCTCAATAAAGCTGTTTAAAAAATCAAAGGGAGATTATTAGAAATGCTTCTGCTAAATTTTAATTTGATATCTCAGTAATTCTAAAAACAAGTAAGTCATTTAAAAGAAGCTGACTTAAAAGTTTCACTTTCTGAGAATCTTACGCATTTGCAATAAGCAAAACTGTAGCAGTTGGCTGATTCACTTTCAGGTAAAATAAATATATTTGGTAACCAAAAACAGATGGAAAAGAAATATTAGTAGTTTACTCAATAGGTGCTATAGCCTGTATCTAGACATACAATTAAAACTAAAATCAACAAGAGGAAATTACCTCAAATAGCCAAGAGACAAACATATCAAGAGCTGTTTCTCCCTTTTTTTTTGTTTTTTTTGTTTGTTTGTTTGTTTCTCTCTTTTATGCTCAACATCACTGATCTTCAGGGAAATACACATCAAAACCATGATAAGATATCCCTTCACACCAATCAGAGTGGCTAAGATCAACAACACGGGGAAACAACAATGTTGGTGAGGATGTGGAGAAAGGGAAACCCTCTCACACTATTATTGGAAATGCAAACTCAGTCACGGTGGAAAACAATATGGAGGGTCCTCAAAAGTTAAAAACAGAATTACCCGATGACCCAGCAATTGCACTACTACTTACGCAGAGAATACAAAAATACAGATTTGAAGAGGTACACACAATCCACTTTTTATAGCAGCATTATCTACTATAGTCAAATTATGGAAAGAGCCCAAATATCCAACTGCTGAATGGACAAAGAAAAGGTGGTATATACACAATAAAATATTACTCAGCCATCAGAAAAAGAATGAAATCTTGCCATTAAGAAAAAAAGAAATCTTGCCATTTGCAATGATGTGGATACAGCTAGAATATATAATCTAAGCAAAGTAAGTCAGAGAAGGGAAAACGCCATATGATTTCGTTTGTGGAATTTAAGAAACAAAACAAACGAGCAAATGGACAAAAAAAAAAAAAGAAACAGAGGCAAACCAAGAAATAGACTCTTAACTCTAGAGAACACACTGATGGTTACGAAAGGGGAGGGAGAGTGGGAGAATGAGTTACATTGCTGATGAGGATTAGGGAGGACACTTGTGGTGAGCACTGAGTGTTATACGGAAGTGCCGAGTCACTATATTGTACATCTGAAACTAATATTATACTGTATTTTAATTAATTGGAAATAAAATAAAAATTTTAAAAAATGTTTCTCCCTTTTGCTTATCAATCTTGTTCCTGGGAATTAATCTCAAGAAAATTTAGAGAAATAGGCCCAAAACCATTTATAGCAGTACTGTCATTATAACACAAACCTCTAAATCAGTGCTACCTAAGTGTCTGCTACTGCTTCAACTAAGTCTCTAAGCACACAGTTCAGGCCAGCTGGCACATTCATAACAAGACATTCTCAATGAAGGAAACACAGCACTGACTGACGTGCTGGTGCAAGTCCTTCATCTGGTTGTAAAACAGTACTCTGAGTAACACCTCTCTAAAGAACCAAAGGGTCCAAAATACGGATATGATTCATAACCTATGATCTAGCCCAATGAAACACTATGTGGGCATAAAGTAGTTTAATGACAGCTAATGATAATTCCAATCTTACTACGTGCCAGGCACTGTACAAGATGCTTTACATACAGTAACCCTAACCCTAACCCATCTCCTTTTTGCAGATTAGAAAACAAAGCTCAGAGAAGTTGAGGATTGACCAAGGGTTCACAGTAGGTTGCAAGTGAAATCAGGACTCAAACTCAGGCACATATGACTCCAAATCTTGGTCACTATATTATATTGCCTCAACAAAAGTGAATACGAATTATTATTATAATATATAGAGAGATAGATAAAAAAAATTTTAAAAATCGAAATGAATCTGAGACGTAGAGCATTTCTTTTCTAAAATGTCTTTATAGCTTGTACCTGTTCTAGTAATAAATGTACAAGTGATTCAAACAGTAATTCCGAGATTATAAGTTCATTGGCATCTATGAAATTTGACAATGTCTCAAAAATCTTATAAAATGACAATATAATCATTTTCACTTTTTTAATACAAGTTATTATCTGAGTTATTTCCCTTAAAAAACTTAAATATGCATTCAAATCCTCTGGAAGGCTTGTGTAAACAGATTGCTGGGACCCATACAGAGTTTCAGATTCAATAGGTGGGTCCTAGAAACTTGCATTTCTAACAGGTTCCTAAGAGATGCTGATGCTGCTGGCCCAGGGACTACATATTGAGAAGGAGTGCTTTTAAAAAATTAGCATCATCCTAAATCTAAACTCAACTGCATAAAACATAAACTTGATGCATTTCTCTGGGTTATTTTAATGTGCTAAATAGCTTGACAAAATATTCATAGGCTGACAGAATTTATATCATAGTTCATTCTTTGAAGAGTACAACGGTTTTTTGGACCAATTCTTTCAGTCAAAAGCTACAGACTTTCTGAGGCGGTCAAAAAGTTATACTTTAAGTATCTACTGATAATATCAGCTATCTGGGTATTTTTAATTGCTGAAATGTTGTAAGAGTCTCAGAAATTAGTCTTGCTAAGCCAACGAACAAATTAGAATGGAGAAGAGTCATAAGTACTAAGAAAACACAATTCATACTGGAGACGATATCATAGGTAATTTCATATTTCAGCTAATAACTAGTTTCCAAAACTAAGAATAAGGAAGTACTATTTCAGCCTTTCAAGAATAACTGGACCCCAATCAAGTAATCTATTATCATTTTCGCCCATATTCATGCAGACTATACCATGAAACATACCTATGTTTCTGACCATGATTCCTTTCAGTTCATCCACTTGGGCTTGAGTCTCCACCACTTTGTCTATGCCCTTATTCTCAGAGTGATGCTTCTAAAAGAAAAGAAGATTTAACTTACTCAGACATTATTTACAATAGTTAAACGAAAAGGAATGACATTGAGGAATGCTATTAAATTATGCCTGTAATGATACAAAAGATACATGCAATTTCATTAAAAATTGTTATCAGGCAGCATTAAAAAATGTTACTATGTAAGTCTTATAGTATAAAATATCATTTTTTAAAATGAAATAAAGGTAAATGTATTATAATCGACCTGTTTTATCTATCCATCCATCCATATATATATCTGAGACTCTTGGGGCAGAAGTATGGGCTCATATCATCTGTGCTCAGACAAGAGGGAAAAAAAGAAGACCATAATTGGGGCAGGGAGAATAGGACAGGGAAAAGTACTCTAAATTTTCCCCACTGCTTGGGTATGATGAGGAGGGGCTGGCCCACCCTCTGAGCATCTACTCTTCTACCTATTGGGATCAGAGTATGCATCCTATTTTCACTGGCTTCTTACAGGATCTAGAAATGTAAGACATTGATAATAGTATATATTTTTAAATTATTATCCATAGCTATCCACAAGTCCTTTAATATACAATATTCCAGTCACTTCACTGTGCTAAATGCTTCAAAGAGAGAACATTGTTTAATCTACCCAAAAACTCCATAATTGAGATGCTCTTATTACCATTTCCATCTCCATCTTATTATTATCTCACAGCTGTTATGTTATAGATGACAATCCGGGCACACATTTGTTCAGAGGGTCACAGACACGGAGCTATGGACAAACTGGCTAAGTTGAAAGTACTGCTGCCAGCTTACCCTATTTACCTTTGACTATACATTGGTAGATTTTTGGTTGCTGATGTTTTTATGGTTTCACATATATGAATGTTTTCTAGTGCAAAGTATAAAACAAAGCAATTGACCAAGATTTATAACCATTTAAAAGAATTTCACCCCCAGAAGAATACATATTTAAAAGTGTAACACTCAAAAAAATGCTAAAAAGAATACTTAAAGGAGAAGTAAAAAGAAACGGATTCAATTACAAGAATTCTTTTTTTTTCCTCATTCACAACACAATCATAGAACATATGTCTTTGCACTCAAATAGTTTCATGGCTAAAAGGGAAGCATTTTTAAAGGTCTCAACATCATTAGTCATCAGGGAAATGCAAATTAATACCACAATGAGATATCACTACACACCCACTAGGATGACTAAAATTAAAAAGACCATAACAAGCGTTGGCAAGAATGTAGGAACAGAAGAACTGCTGGCGGGAATGTAAATGGTACAACCACTTTGGAAAAAAGTTTGATGATTTATTACAAATTGTGGTGTATGCATACACTATTCAGCAAAAAAGAAGAGAACTACTGATTTATGCAACCTGAATGAGTACCAAGACACTTACATTGAACATGCAGGACACAAGAAAAGTATGTAATATATAATTCCATTTATAGGAAATTCTAGAAAAGACAAAACTACTTCATAGTGACAGAGAATAGAGCAGAGGTTGCTGGGGCAGAGTGCTGGGGAGGGGACTGACGGCAAAGGAACATTAGGAATTTTTAGGGTCATGGAGATGTATTTTGAAAAGGGCAGTATTTCACAACTGTATACTTACACAAAGGTTCACTGAGCTGACCATTAGGTATTCATATAGATGAACAGACTCAAATGACTGCATTAAGCTGTTCAAAAATTACAGTTGCCTTGGGAAGCCTGGGTGGCTCAGTCATTAAGCACTGGACTCTTGACTTCAGGCTCAGGTCATGATCTCAGGGTCATAAGACAGGCCCACATTGGGCTCCCTACAGTGTGGAGCCTGCTTGAGACTCTCTCTGTGCCCTACCCCTATTCCTCCTTGCCACTGTCCCTGCCTGTGCACACATGCACTGTCTCACACACACAAAAAAATTACATTGCCACATAGGAGGGTAGAAGTTTAATGTACAAGGTAAGAGGTCATTTGGCATATTGAGTGGATTCATGCATTAGACAGGTAGCTCAAGTAGATATCTTTTGTTTTCTGATAAGTTAATTTCCTTCTTTTTAAGATTTTTATTTTTTCATTTGACACAGAGAGAGCACAAGCAGACAGAGTGGCAGGCAGAGGGAGAGGGAGAAGCAGGCTCCCTGCTCAGCAGGAAGTCCGACATGGGGTGTGATCCCAGGACCCTGAGATCATGAACTGAGCTGAAGGCAGATGCTTAACCCATTGAGCCACCCAGGCACCCCTCAAGTACATGATCTTTAACATCCTTCCCCATTCCTAGATACTTTGAACCTATAATAGACAGTATCACTGATTATTTAAAATTTTTCTACCTGGGAAGTTTTATTATGTTGACATTAATAGCACAATCAGAAAAATATATTTGCAGGTCAGGGTCCCCTATATTCAAAGTACTTCAAGGTAATAAAGAAGATATGAATCAAAATACTACATCCTGAAAAAGATCTTACCAACTGTGCAGCCAAGACACTTGAGAACTCGCTGTTCATGGCATATGGGAGTGCTGTCTGTGCTCTTGAACCATATGTAGTCTGGAACCTCTTCTTAATCTCATTCAGAAAATTAAATGCTCGGGAACGTTCAAAATCCTGAAAAGAGACCAACACAGAGTTCACATCAGAAAGTAAACAAAGATGATATGGATGATTAACAACAACCATAAGAACAGATAACATTAACTGAGCGATGATTCCAAGAGAGGGAACTAACACTGACCTAATTTCACAATTAGGAAACAAAGGCTCTTAAAAGGTAACTTGGCAAAGGCCAAACAAGTACTAAAGAAAGAACCAAGAGTCCTATCCAAATATATTTGACTACTGCTAACTAAAGATAACAGTATCTAGGTTAGTTTCCTCAGAGTAAGAATTGGGTTTCATTTCCTCCATATCTTTCACAGGATCTATTAGAAGGCCCAGCACAAGAAGAGGCTTAATAAATCCATAATAATAATAATACAGTCTTTCACACACAAAGATAACATTACTGATATAAACTTTGAGTTGAGTTTTTTTAAATTGTGATGGCATACTTGAAAAGATCAAATGATGTACTCTTATCTGATCCCAGCCAGTCAAAAAGTTTGTGTGTGTGTATTCACACACAATTATAACTCAATAAATAGAAAACTCAACTCTGATTAACTCAAATTAGTGATATTTCTTATCTATTCCAAGTCTTTTCACATCAGTCATTTCAGATATAGCTGGATATTTAAAATAATTTTAGAAAATACTATGAAACCAGAGAATAAAGATCATTTTAAATTGATCATAGAAAATACTGTGAAACCAGGGAATAAAAAGCAGGGATGATCACTATGGTTGACACTCATCTCCATTTCAGCCAAGATGATTAGTCTAAGCTAAAGGTTCTTACACTGGGCTCAGTGATCCAAATTCAAGGGGTTCATGCACTTGGATAGAAAATAAATCACATTAAGTCTTAAATTTCAAATCTGAGTGTAGGTAACAAACCAGAATAGTACCAAACAGTACCCATGACACTGTCACCAATAGAAATCTTTTTTTCACATACCATCAGTTACAGACAGATCAAAATATCATTAAATCATTATTGACATATGACTAGATCTTGTTACTTAATGAATTCATAAAAAGGCGTATGTATTACTACATCAATTTTAAACTACTCAGAATACTGTATTTCAATATAATTTATTTTGTTTATAATCATGTATTTCATACATTTTAAAACATCCTGGGAGGGGCCCATGAGTGTAAAAGGGGTCTGTGACACAATAAAGGTTAGAAACCCTGACCTATGGCAATCATACCAATTCCATGCCTCTTGTCACTGACAGATTTCAAAATAAGTATATAACCCAGTCCTAGCCAATAAGACATGAAAAGAAGTTCACTTTGAAAGAGGAGAGAGGAGGGTGTGCTTCTGAGAACTTCCCTCATTCTTAAAGTAAGAGATTTGAAAAGACATAGTCCTCTTCTCTGGACACAGATAAATAAGCATGTGGCTCCATGCAACCATAGGGTAATGTATCTAGGAAGAAGCTGACACTAAGGATAGCAGAGGAGAGAAATGACCTTGATGGCGTTGTTAAGTTACTGAGCATTTTGGTCTAGAACCTACAAAATACTCAAAAAACAACCAATGTAAACTACAGGTTGACAAAGCTGACCATAATGTGTTGTGATTTTGTTTTCCAACGGTCTGTATACATTAAAAAATTCACTACTGATTGAATAAAATAACCTATTTATTTTAATATTTCAGATAAATAGTTTTTAGAGGATTTGATATCAAAGGGTCATGATTATGAAGACCGGTTCTTACTACACAATAGGATAAATGTAAAAGTTGCAAGAGGTTAGTTAAGCTAAAACTCTACCAAAATGAACTGATTTCCATATACCCAGACATCAAGTCTTGTCATTTGCTGCTCCATATGATAAACGCAAAGTATCAAAAACATTTCCAGCTATGGACAGTTATAATCACATCACCTTTATCTACCAAAGATATAGTATAATTAAGAACTGACTCTATTAACAGTACACACAGTTAAATAGCAACATGTCTTCAAGTTACTTACATCATCAGTGATACAAAGATATACAATCCTGTCTTGGCAGATGTAATGAAACAAATAACTGTAGGATAAAAGATATAAAACTTACTGTGGTTATGAGCAATATCTCTTTCACTTCCATCTTCTATGTATAAGCAAACTTAATACTGCCAATGTGACGGTTTCATTTACAGATACTATATTTCTCCCTCTGCCCCTCCCCTATACACTTGTTACCCTCAAGTCCAACTGGTAAGAATAAATTAAGACATTAAAAGAAAGTCTCTACCCTAACTGTGTAGCACAATGGTATGCACATTACCCATTAAAATGGTAGCTGCAAAAGTGTAATTGGAATCTTAGGGCCTGAACAAGAGATGACATTTTAGGAGGGACACATAATTAAGATTAACCTCCAATGGGCTATAGGTCTTCCTTGCCTTGTTTTCAGATCTCAAAGCAATCACGTTTCCCACCAGATACCCAACATTAACATTTGTTTGGCATCTATTTTGAACCAGTTACCGGGCTAGGTGCTGAGGATACAAATAAGCAAAACCATCAGGCCCTGCCTTAACAAAGATCACAGGGCAGGGAATTATAGAGCAGCAGGGTAAAACAGGATGAGGAATAAAAGGCAGCACACGGTGCTCTGGAAACATAAAGGAGACACCTAACAGAGTTTAGCAGAGAGGGTAATGGGAAAGACATCCTGGAGCAAGTGATGTCTGAGTCAAGGCCTGAAGAACAAGATGGCAAGGTAAAGAGCAGACACAGAGCGTTCCAGAGTGAAAAATCAACAAGCATAAAGGCCTGGAAATTATAAAAAGCACATAATGGGTTTAGTAAAGTCAAATGAGTTCACATGACTAGAGTGTGAAATAGAAGGAAAAAACAAATTGCCTGCACAAATGAGGCTGGAGAAGCAAGCAAATAGCAGGTTAGGTTATATAAGATGTCAAAACCTCATTAAGCACTATCCTAAGAATAATGAACAAGCATCAAAGGATTTTAGCCTGAAGAGAGTGTGATAAGATTCATCTTGAAAAAGGATGTTTTGGCTAGAGCATGGAAAATTGACTGAAATGAGGACCAGACAGGAGACAACTGCAGTAGAGCAAGTAAGCAAATGAAGAGGGAAATAAATTCAAGTGCTATGGGCAATGAAAAAGAAAAGGCGAAACAAATTTAACAGAACCTGATAACTGGCTACTGGAAATAAAGCAGAGGGATAACTCAATTTTGCCTCCCAGATTTCCACCTTGGGCAAGTGCATAGATAGGAGTACCTGCTGAATTATACTTTTAATGTTCACATAAAGGCTTGATATGAATTACAAGGAGGTATGGGAATTCAGGCAAAAGGTCTTCCTCCACTACTGTAAAACCGTTCACATCAATCCCACCAATGACTTCCACATCGCCGTATCAGAGAGTGGCCCTCTCTGAAACATGATTCTGTTGACCACTTCCTTCTGGAAAGTGTTTTCTCTCCACTACATTTCCCAACACCAGACTTGCCGGGTTAATGTGGTAGTCTCTTTCTCACCCTATTGATATCCTCTGGCATCCTCAGCTCTCCGTTCTTCTCACACACGCTCCCTGGATGGTGGCATCCACTGTCCTGTTTTATTGTTGTTTTCAGCTACCACAATTATGCTGATGATTCCCAAATCCAGATCTGACTTACTTCCTGAGCTCCAGGCCGACATATACTACTGTCTACTAGACACATGCAATTGGACAGACCATAGAGCACTTAAACACAGCATCCAAAATGGAAGTAATACTAGAGAGTAACTTGATGCCAAGACCACAAAACTTGCAAGGTATGGTCCCTGCCACCAAGGAGCCTACAGTCAGGGGACAGAGGCAAAAAGTAAAGATTGCAATTATAATCCAGTGTGTTACTACAAAATGAATAAACAAAGGATGCTATGGAGACAAGCCATAAGGGGGCACCTGGTCTGGTCTTGGAATTCAGGGTTTCTAAAAAAGGAAATATCTAGGCTCAGAAAAGCAAAGTCATTTTTTTTTCAAAGTAAGATTAACATATTCCAGGAAAAGGTACTAGCTACTGCAAAGAACAGGAAGAAAGAACCCAGTATTGAAATGCAAATAGCTAAGCAAGGCTGGGGAACAAAACTGAAGCCCAAAGCAGTGAGATATGAGGCCAGAAAAAGAAGTAGGGACATACACTGAAGTCTTCCAAATCATGTTAAGAAACTTTAAGTGCACAGAATACCTGAAGGAAAGGGATGTGATCAAAACCGCCCTTTTAGAAGGATTAAATAATGGTGAAGAGAGTACCTCATCTGGGACCTGTAAAATGAGCAAAAATTTATCAGGGGGCTGGGAGGGGAGAGACAGTCCAAAAGCATGAAAAAAAGATACAACAAAGCTTGAAATGACACAGCTAGGTCAAGGAATGGCAAGGACTCCTACAGAGATAAGGGTAGAAAGGTCAGGAAGGGACAAAATTATGAAGGTTAAGTTTGGGCTTTACTCTAAAAACAGTGGATTTTTTTAAAGCAAGAAAGTTGTAGTCACATGATGTGAAATACAGATTTAAGGAGGGTGCAACTAGAAGCTGAAAAACCAGTTGGAAGGAGGCTATTAAAAATGAAAAAATGATAAAGCCCTAAACTAAACACTGACAAGTGGGATTAGAGGAAAGGGAAGGCACTGTAAATCTCTTGTAGGAGAATGGCTAGGATTCGGTGAGGAAGTCAAACATGATCCTTAAGTGTCAGGCTTGACCAACTCAATGGCTGGTGAAATACCAGAAGGCAGATTCGATTTCGGGGGGTAATTGGCTGTCTTACAGTAAAATGGACTTTTTTCTTTCAGTGTACAATAGTAAGAGATATTTTTAATCAAGATGATGGAATATGATTATAGGAAAGAAACCAAGGCAGAAGGCTAAGAGAAAAAACTGGGTGATGGAGCCTCACTGGAGAGGACATCGGGCAGGATGGGATCAGTATGCAGGTGGAGAGGCAGAGCAGAGGGATCATGTTGCCTTCTTTACCATAACCACATTTTGACAGGATTACATACTCTGACATCCCTTGTAGCTAGATATGGCTACGTAACTAATTTCTGCCTAATAAAATGTGAGTGGAGGGTATGTCCCCACTTCCAGTCTTGCCTCTAAAAGGACTGAATGTGCTTTCCCTGGGCATCTTCCTGGAAACTGACCTGGAACACAGGGACCATAAGCCTAGTAAGTATTTTTTTTTTGGTAAGTTTTTTTAAACACTATAAAGCCACACTCACAAAAAAAGCTGGGATCATTCCACCCCTCAGACAATGTCTGGACCTCTAAACTCTACCAACAGGCAGCAGACTACAAAACCTGTCCAGTCCCCAAAGATGATACTTTCTCACACCCACTTTGGCTGTGGCCAGATAATAATGGACAAGGAAGAGCCTCCCGGAGAACAAATCCAAGAATCAGGGATAAGAGACAAGGGAATTCCTCTAATAAAGCAGAACCACTGACCACTGCAGGATGAGAACAGGGAGCTCTTGAAATTGCTATGAAGTAGTTACTGGAACACTGCTAGGAAGCAGTGACTTCTGTTTCTCATTCTTCCCTTTTTGAGATGTGAATTTGTAACTTCCATGTTGCTGATGTTCTTCTACCACGCTCTTTTGGGTTGGGCGGGGAGGGGGGGGGCAGGAAGAACATAGGACTTTGCTTCTACTTTATGGTCAGTAGGTCACAGGAGCCACCCCTGGGCCTGATGGAGAAGAGGCGAGTCACCCACGCTCTCTGAGCTGGACAGTTGATCAGATGAGTCTTTGCAGCCATCTCCGGCAGAGAGGATATGTACACCCAGAGAGGAGTACACCCAGATACGTGAGTGGCCCAGAAGAGTAGAACAGAAGATTGTAACTTGTCTCCGATTAATATCCTGTAACTTCTTCCAGAGTAATAGAATTTTAACTGAACGTATAGCTGCACAGCTATAAATGACAAATTCTAGCCTCCCTTCCAGCACGTAAGCTACATAACTATGTGGGGAAAAATAAAATGTAAGCCAAAACTTTTCAACAATATAATGTCAGCCTACTTCTGGGCTTTGCCTTTAAAAGTACTAGGCAAAAACTGTGGAAGGAGCCTCGGTGTCCATCGAAAGATGAATGGATAAAGAAGATGTGGTCTATGTATACAATGGAATATTCCTCAGCCATTAGAAATGACAAATACCCACCATTTGCTTCAACGTGGATGGAACTGGAGGGTATTATGCTGAGTGAAGTAAGTCAATCGGAGAAGGACAAATATTATATGGTCTCATTCATTTGGGGAATATAAATAATAGTGAAAGGGAATAGAAGGGAAGGGAGAAGAAATGGGTAGGAAATATCAGAAAGGGAAACAGAACATGAAGACTCCTAACTCTGGGAAACGAACTAGGGGTGGTGGAAGGGGAGGAGGGCGGGGGGTGGGGGTGAATGGGTGATGGGCACTGAGGGGGGCACTTGACGGGATGAGCACTGGGTGTTATTCTGTATGTTGGCAAATTGAACACCAATAAAAAATAAATTTATTATTAAAAAAATAAAAAATAAAAAAAATAAAAGTACTAGGCAAGCACAGAGAGTTAAGAACTAAAAGGAGCCGCCTTGGCCAGAGCTGAGGACACTATCTGAAAATGACAGAGCCACCCCACCAGCCTGGAAGTACTCATCTCTGGGCTATCTCATTTAAGTAACACTGTACTTTGAGTATCTCTCTTACAGTAGCTTAGACTAGACTAGATCCTAAATTATACAAGGACCTAGCTTTGGAAAGTAATAAGAACCTCCTTCTGAGATAAGAACTAAGGAAATTAGGATGGGTTAAATAACCAAAGTTTTTTTAAGTATTGATGAAGAAGGCTGAGGCACTTTTTATCTGATTTACTAAGATTTCCCATCTATGCCCTCCCTAATCCATTCTCCAACCAGCCAGCAGAGTGATCTTTCTAAAGCAAACCTGACCGCGTCACACCCCAGCTGAAAGTCTTCAGTGCCTTCCCACTACCCACAGGGTAGAGTCAACCTATTCACATGGCCTACGAGGCCCTACGGGACTTCGCTTTTACCTATCGCTCTAGCTTTATTTTCACCATGCTGGGTACCAGTCACGGAATACCACCTGTAGTTTCCTAAACATATGCTATGATTTCATCACTCCATACTTCTCTACCGACCGTTGCCATCCTCCTATCCACTACCTTCCACTATCTACTACAATTATCTATGGATTTGACTGTCTCCTCCATTAAACTATAACCTCTCTGAGGGCAAATACTGTGTAATTTCTTGTTGTATCCCCAGCACCAAGCACAGTGCCTGGCAATAGTCAAATGCTCAGGAAATATTTACTAAAAGAATGAACAAAGGATAATCATGCCTCTCAATCTGTATCACGTAGCAAATACCCTAGAACTCTATAGCAAAGTCATATTTTACAAGTAACATTACCATGTCTTTCTTTAAAATATATCACTTCCATGATAAAATAATTTGAATTCATAATGAACAGAACCAAACCATTTTCTAAGCTGCTAAAGGTTACTGTCCTGTCAGTTTATCTACCAAGAACCTTGTTTTCTAGTTTTCTATTATTCTTATTATAATCAAATCCATTTCTTTCACCCTCTACCCATGCAGAGCAGAACTCACTTGCCATGTGAGTATGTGAGTTTGTTATTTTCAGAAGGTATCTTAGCCAGAATCTGCTCTGTCACCTCCAGGAAGTTTCCTCCACACCAAGCATGTTTGGCAAGGATAGTCGTTCCCCTGGCAACAACTGCAAAAAGAATGGCCATGGCTTCAATCTATCAAAAGGAAAAAAAGACACACAAAACTTAGAATATTTTTACATGATCTTTTAAAAGAAAACTATCACTTACAACATCTACCTGAAAAGTCTTTTCAATATTCATTTTTTAATTGATCTCTATTTGACACATAATGTTACCTTAGTTTCAGGTGTACAACACTGTGATTTGACAAGTCTACAACTTATGCTATGCTTACCACAGGTGTAGCTCCCATCTGTCACCATGCAAAACCATTACAACTCATTGACTATATTCCCTGTGACGTACCTTTCGTTCCTAAGACTTGCTGACTCCGTAATGGAAGCCTGTATCTCCCACTCCCCTTCACTCCTTTTTGCCGATCCCCCTTCCCTGTCAACCATCAGTTTGTTCTCTATATTTATAGGTGTGATTCTGCTTTTCGTTTTTTTTAATGCATTTTTTAGATTCTGCAGATAAGCGAAATCATACGGTATTTGTCTCTTATTTCACTTAGAATAACACCTTCTAAGTCCATCCATGTTGGAAATAGCAAGAACTCATTCTTTTTCATGACTGAGTAATAATATTCCGTTGTGTGTGTATATATACACATATATCTGTGTATGTATGGATATACACACATCTTTAACCATTCATCTATCAATGGACACTTGGGTTGCCTATCTTAGTTATTGTAAATAATGCTGCAATAAACAGAGGGGTACACATATCCTTTCAAATTACTGTTTTTGAATTCTTTGGGTAAATACTCAGGTGGAATGACTGAGTCATATGGCATTTATACCTTTAATTTTTTGAGGAAGCTCCATACTGTTTTCCACAGTCGTTGCACCAATTTACATTCCCATCACCAGTGCACAAGGATCTCTTTTTTTCCACACCCTCACCAATACTTATTTGTCTTCTTGATACTAGCCATTCTGGCAAGTGTGAGATTCCTCATTGTGGTTTTGATTTGCATTTTCCTGATGGTTAGTGACGTTGAGCCTCTTTTTTCATGTGTTTGTTGGTCATCAGTACGTCATTTTTGGAAAAATGTCTACTTGGGTCCTGTGCCCACTTTTCAATTGGATTTTTATCTAGGGGATATTGCTGTTAAGTTCTTTATATATTTTAGATACTAACCACTTATGAACATACTGTTTGTAAATATCTTTTCCCATTCAGTAGGTTGCCTTATAGCTTTGTTGGTGGTTTTCCTCCACTGTGCAAAAGTCTTTATTTTTGATGTAGTACCAATAGTTTATTTTTGCTTGTTTCCCTTGCCTCAGGAGACATATCTAGAAAAATGTTGCTAAGGCTGATGTCAAGGAAATTACTCCCTACTTTTCTTCTAGGAGTTTTATGGTTTCACATTTCACATTTAGATATTTAATCCATTTTGAGTTTGTGTATAGTGTAAGATGGTGGTCCAGTTTTCCCACCATCATTTGTTGAAGAGACCGTCATCTATTCCCTATTGTATATTCTTGCCTCATTTGTTGACTAGTAGTGGATCATATAATTGTGGGTTTATTTCTGGGCTCTCTAATCTGTTCCATTGATCTATGTGTCTGTTTTTGTGCCAGGACCATGTTGTTTTGATCACTATAACTTCGTAATGTATCTTGAAATCTGGGATTGTGATATCTCCAGCTGCGTTCTTATTTCTCAGGACTGCTTTAGCTATTCTGAGTCTTTTGTGGTTCCATATAAATTTTAGGATTATTTGCTCTAGTTTTGTGAAAAATGCTATTAGTATTTTGATAGGTAATGCAGTGAATCTGAAAAATTGAAATGGACATTTCAAAAATACTGATTCTTCTAATCTACGAGCACAGAAGATCTTTCCATTTGTTTGTGTACTTAGAGACAATATTGATCAAGGTGCTATAACATTAATGTAAGACAATAACAGGCTTAACAAAAAGGTCACAGTCTCATACAAGCTTACAACCCTAAACCATGTCGATATGCATACATATATAGAGCCACACCAAATATGTGCATATGTGTGCATACAATGTAATATATATATATAACACACATTGATAATATACATTTTGCATTTATAAATTATACAGCATGATCAGATATCACCATCTGAAAAGCAATTAATTACCATAAATAGTAAAGGGGCATAAAGAGATGGTTCATCCTTTTTTTATTGAAGCATAATTAACATACAGTGTTATATTAGTTTCAGGTGTACAATATAACAATCCAACAATTCTATGCATTACTCAGTGCTCATGCTCATCACCATAAGTGTATCTTAATACCCTTCATCTATTTCACCCATTCCTCCAACCTCCCCTCTGGCAATTACCAGGTAGTTCTCTGTATTTAAGAGTCTGTTTTTTGTTTGTCTCTTTTTCTTTGTTTTGTTTCTTAATTCTACATATGCAGTAATCCCACTCTGAAAATTTATCTTAAGGAAACAGTTCAACAAAAGTTTGACTCTAGATTCAGAAAGATATATATTAACAATATTAATAGCCCATATTTATTAAGTGCTTACTGTGTGCCAGGCACCATTTTAAGCACTTTATATTAACCCACTCAATACTTACATCAATTAAATTATACATTATTATGATACTTATACTAAAACGAGCAAACTGCAATAAATATGACCTAGATTGCCCAAAATTAAAAAGCTAGTAAGGGATAAGAGTTGAGATTCAAACTGAGTCAGTATGGTTCTATACCCACAATCTTATCCCTATAGAATATACTGCCTCTACCATCAAGGCATTATCCATAATAGAAACAAACTGAAAAGAACCCAAACCTTCCACAAGAGGAATGGTTCTCTAAATTATGGCAAGATTCTTTGTAAACATAATATTTCTAAAACAATACAGCATGAGTTAAGTCTATTTTTCTCACTTTAATGAATTGTACTATTTCTCTACATAACAGTCCTATTTCTTTTATCTAGAGAATAAATTTATACAAAGAGATGACCAAGTACCTTCCTATTCTTCTACTAAATCTTCAGCTTAATGTTATTTGTTAACATGTTCAGTTTCATCCAATAGACAAGTGGTTCTTCTTTTTTAATTTATTTATTCATGAGAGACCCAGAGAGAGAGAGAGAGAGGCAGAGACACAGGCAGAGAGAGAAGCAGGCTCCATGCAGGGAGCCCGATGTGGGACTCCATCCTGGGTCTCCAGGATCAGGCCCTGGGCTGAAGGTGGCGGTAAACCACTGAGCCACCAGGCTGCCCTAGACCAGTGGTTCTTAAACTGTAGGTCAACAAGTTATCTTGGGTGGAAGAGCAATAGTCACTGTTAAAAATTCAAATTCTTGGCACCATCACCTAAAATTCCGACTCAGTAGTTTTGAAGTAAGACTCTAGAATACATATTTAAGGTAAGCCTATCTAGATGCAGGTGATTCACACAACCATATTTTATGAAACACAGCAAGACCATAAAGTGCTTAAAGTCAGGGAATCCAGATTCCTTCTTGGAATCCCAGCACTGAAAGACAGCACATAGAGAAGAAGCGTTCATCTATCTCTTGAGCTGAACACCTCTCAGGGTCTCTTCTTCATTCTCTAAATGAGGGTGTTCCCCAGGTTGTGTCATTTTTCTGGATTTCTCTTTATACGTATGCAGCAAGTTACAATTTCCAAATCACTTTCTCATTCATTATATCCCTTGATCCTAAAAGCCTCAATTGACCCTATAACACACTCCAAGTACTGTGCCATTTCTTAAAATCATAATCCAGGGCAGCCTGGGTGGCTCAGCGGTTTAGTGCCTGCCTTCAGCCCAGGGTGTGATCCCGGAGACCCAGGATTGAGTCCCACGTCAGGCTCCCTGCATGGAGCCTACTTCTCTGCCTGTGTCTCTGCCTCTCTCTCTCTCTTTCTCTCTCTCTCTCTCTCTCTCTCTCTCTCTGGTCTCTCATGAATAAATAAAATATTTTTAAAAAAAGAAGGGAGTCACTGGCTAGTCAAAGGGATATGCAGCAAAGTGAAACAGTAATACAAAGAGAACAGAGATAAGAAATCATATTGTCCCTGAGACAGATGAAAAAGTAGCAGCTTTAGTCCCTTAGTAGCTTCAAGAAGAAAACTGAAGTTGGCAACAATACAAAAAAAATAAATATCTAGTGTCTTAGTGGACCATATGCTCATTAAGAACTGACATCAGGTAATTGCTTAAAATGCTTACATAATCTTAAATTACATTAAGAAACAGGGTGTCTTGATCTTTTTAAGTACTATTACCATTATACTCTGTGCTGGTTAGAACACATGTGGAATACGGAGTTCAACTCCAGGTATAGTATTTCAAGACTGGATGGAAGGGTGACATTATGGGTAAGAGACCTGGACATTCTATCCCTTGAAGAATGGCTAGAGAAACTAGAAATATTTAACATTAAAAATAGAAGACGTGGAGGGAGCGTGACAGCAGCCTTAAAGTTTACATGAAGTACAGTCACTGAGAACAGGGAGTGCATTATTAGAAATATAATTAGGAAAAATAAAATAAAAAATAAATAAAAAAAAATATAATTAGGAACAATGGATATAAGTTACAGGGAAGTAGTATTTTGTTCAATAAAATCAGTCCCCAATTAAAAAATCTCTGTTAAATATCAGGTACATAGTTTACTTTCTTCTCAGATATTGATAATAGGAATTTCTTACTCTCTTCTAGACTGTGAAAAACATCACCTATCACCAAATGTCATCTGCCCTCATTGTAACTCTCTTTTCTTTAAAGATTTATTTATTTATTTATTCATGATAGAGAGAGAGAGAGAGAGAGAGAGAGAGAGAGAGAGAGGCAGAGACGCAGAAGGAGGGAGAAGCAGGCTCCACACCAGGAGCCCGACGCGGGGCTCGATCCTGGGATTCCAGGATCGCACCCTGGGCCAAAGGCAGGCGCCAAACCGCTGAGCCACCCAGGGATCCCCTCATTGTAACTCTCTTGCAATAGATTCTGTAATGTCTTTTTAAGTTTTTATTTCAATTTCAGTTAACAGTGTAAGATTAGTTTCAGGTGTATACTGTAGTGATTCAACACATGTATACAACACCCAGTGTTCACCACAAGTACACTCCTTAATCCCCATCACCTAAATCTGTAATGTCTTAATGAGTATTGGGATAATAGAAACAACTGTGAAAGAATATTGCATTTAAAGTGAGAAAACACTCTGGAAAACTGCGTGGAGGTTCCTCAAAGAGTTAAAAATAGATCTGCCCTACAACCCAGCAATTGCACTGCTGGGGATTTACCCCAAAGATACAGATGCATACAACGCCAGGACACCTGCACCCCGATGTTTATAGCAGCAATGTCCACAATAGCCAAACTGTGGAAGGAGCCTCAGTGTTCATTGAAAGATAAATGGATAAAGAAGATGTGGTTTATGTATACAATGGAATATTCCTCAGCCATTAGAAACGACAGATACCCACCATTTGCTTCAACGTGGATGGAACTAGAGGGTATTATGCTGAGTGAAATAAGTCAATCGGGGAAGAACAAACATTATATGGTCTCATTCATTTGGGGAATATAAAAAATCGTGAAAGGGAATAGAGGGGAAAGGAGAAAAAATGAGTGGGAAATATCAGAGAGGGAGACAGAACAGGAGAGACTCCTAACTCTGGGAAACGAACTAGGGGTGGTGGAAGGGGAGGTGGGCAGGGGGTGGTGGTGACTGGGTGACAGGCACTGAGGGGGGCACTTGATGGGATGAGCACTGGGTGTTATGCTATATGTTGGCAAATTGAACTCCAATTAAAAAAAAAAAAAAAATATATATATATATATATATAAAGTGAGAAAACACGGGAGCCCGGGTGGCTCAGCGGTTTAGCGCCGCCTTCGGCCCAGGGTCTGATCCTGGAGACCCAGGATCGAGTCCTGCGTTTGGCTCCCTGCACGGAGCCTGCTTCTCCTGCTTCTCCCTCTGCCTGTGTCTTTGCCTCTGGAGACCCAGGATCGAGTACTGCGTTTGGCTCCCTGCATGGAGCCTGCTTCGCCTGCTTCTCCCTCTGCCTGTGTCTTTGCCTCTCTCTCTCTCTCTGTGTCTCTCATGAATAAATAAAATTTAAAAAATATATAATTTAAAAAAATAGAGAAAACCCAGCACTGCTAATTACTAGTACTTTGTGAATGTCTAACAAGTTATAAAGTGCTGTATAAATATAATATTCAAGAAAAAAAGAATGGAAAAGATAAGCCAGAGAGAAAACAGAAGGAAATAAAAAACCAATAATGAAATATAAAGGGAAACCCTGTCTCAACACTGTTCCTCCCTGTTCTCTTATTCGTTCCTTGCTTGGTCCCAGAGCCGTTATCCCAGTTCTACTTCCTTCCTGCTAAGAATCCTGTATGAGTTTCCGGTAGCTGCCTTGACACAGTACCAAAAACCACAAAGGCTTAGAACAACAGAAATTTATTGTCTCCTACTTCTGGAGGCTAAAAGCCTGAAATCAAGGTGTTGCCAGGGCCAGGCTCCCTCGGAAGTCTGTAGGGGACAATCCTTTCTTATCTCTTCCTAGCTTCTGGTAGTCTGCTGGAAATCCCTAGCATTCCTTGACTTTCAGCTGCCATCACTTCAAACTGTGCCGCCCTTGTCATATGGCATTCTTCATATGTGTCCATGTCTTCACATTGGAGGCTCTAGGTCTTTTCTCTTATTAGGTCACCTACTCCACTATGACCTCATTTTAACTTCCATCTTAATTACACCTGCAAAGACCCTTATTTCCAGATAAAGTCACATTCACAGGTAGCAGTGGTCAAGATTCAAAATATCTTTTTTGAGGGCATAAAACATCTTACAAATTCATTGTTCCTCCCAAAGCATTCTTACTCTTCCCTCTCTCTATATTCACATCATGCCAACTTGACTCCCTCTTCTCTCCAAAACCTTTATTCCATCTCTTTTTTTACTCTCATTAAAGGCCTGTCCTTAAAGGGATGGGTCGAAGGGCAACCTCCAAGAGTTTGGAGTTAGAATCTTGCCTAGAAGATTCCAAGAAAAGGACATTTTTATTCCCGTTGCTGGGATTCCAAAGGAAAAAAGATATGCTACAGGGGAATCCAACTGAGAATTCTAGATGTATTTTTTTTTACAGAGAAATTATTAAATTGTGGTGAAGGTCTTTAAGTCCATGAAAGGTTAAGATGTTACCAACTGGCATAATAACTGAAATGCCTGAATAGCATTATTATAAAGAAAAAGGCATCAACTTACAAAAATATCTTTTTTTTCCTATATTATTTATTTATGAGACACAAAGAGAGAGGCAGAGACATAGGCAGATGGAGACAATGTGGGACTCGATCCCCGGACCCAGGGATCACACCCTGAACTGAAGGCAGATGCTCAACCACTGAGCCACCCAGGCGTTCCCTCAAAAAAATCTTAAAAAGGAATGTTTGAAATATGCCCATTTGTAAGTAATGGATTGCCTGTATTAAAATCAAAGAACAAATTGCTCAGAGCACCTATGGCATAGTTGCTTAAGTGTCCAACTTGGTTTCGACTCCAGTCTTGAGATCGAGCCCTGTGTCGGGTTCTAAGCTCAGTGCAGAGTCTGTTTAAAACTCTCCCTCTGCCTTTCCTCACCCCACCCCCACCACATTCTCTCTGTCTCAAATAAATTTAAAAAATCTTTTAAAAAATTCCTCCCCAATCCCCATGTCCCTCACTAGAAAAAAAATACATCATAATAAAAAAATAAAAAAACAAACTGCAAATAAAATAGCACAGCAACAATGCAAACACTACTCTTCAGTGGAGGCATCTTTAAGTAGACAGTGAGATGGTTTTAGGGAACTGAGTAAAGAAAAAGGCCAAGTCAGTTTTTCTCACATTCGAGTCTCTGTGTTGAGGACTCTTTTTTTTTTTTTGAATTCTGTATTTTTATTTTAATAACATTAAAAAATGTATGTAAATATCCTGGATCTACACATGTATCTTATAAATGAGTGATAGCACACAATCCCATGCTGCAATTTGCATCATGAAGACCTAAGAGCCAAGAAATTCTCTAAGATGACAGTGCTGGGAAGCCTGGGTGGCTCAGAGGTTTAGGGTCGCCTTCAGCCCAGGGCGTGATCCTGAAGACCCGGGATCGAGTCTCACGTCAGGCTCCCTGCATGCGATTATTATTAATATAAAAATACAAAATTTATCTTTCGCCATAACAATTTACAATCGAAAGATATCTGCATAATAAAACCTTTTATTTGAAGAATTAAGACTTGACATTCTGAAAATGACATAGTGAGAAAGTAACAATTAAAAAAAAAAAAGAAAGTAACAATTATCTCAGGCTAAGGAAAAAATAATACTTGAAGTTCTGACTGTACCAAGTGGAAACCAAATGATACTATAATGTGCTGTATGAACACAGATTGTGCAACTGTTCAAACAAAAAAAAGGTGGAAAAATGGACTTCTCATGTAGCACATGGTATAATAGTGAATGCAAAATTCAAATGAATGCATTCCATATCATTATTTATATTATTGCAAAGGAATGTATCATGTTAATGCTTGTAACAGCTCATTAGCAGAATGTTTCATAGGAAATACACATGGAAATTAGATTGTTTACAGTCTTATACTGTTAAATTGGCCCATTAAATTAAATAGGAAAGGGGCATGGAAAGTGCTCAGGAAAGAGATGGGAACACATTTTATGGGAGAGCTATGGAACAAGAGAAGGCACAGAAGTGACAACCAAGTAGGGAAGGTAAAGTAGCCTGATGAGATGGAAAGCCCCACATTCGGTGAATGAGAAGGTCACCTTCTCTAAAGGTGAATGACCTTATATAAAGAAGGCCTTGGGGATCCCTGGGTGGCGCAGTGGTTTGGTGCCTGCCTTTGGCCCAGGGCGCAATCCTGGAGACCCGGGATCGAATCCCACGTCGGGCTCCCGGTGCATGGAGCCTGCTTCTCCCTCTGCCTGTGTCTCTGCCTCTCTCTCTCTCTCTCTCTGTGACTATCATAAATAAATAAAAAAAAAATTTAAAAAAAAAGAATAAATTTTCAAAAAAAAAAAAAAAGAAGGCCTTGTGTAAATGAAATAATTAATGGATTGGATCAAATTATTTTTCTATTTCAGTTCAACACATATGTTTTGAGGGTTTACAATATGACAGCCAATGTGGTAGACAGGGGAGATATGAAGGCCAGTAAGAAAGGACCTCCATACTCAAGAGAGCCATAGTACAATGGGAAAGACAGACAGAAATAAATGCAATAAAGTGTAACCAGTGAATAATCTAAAACTGTATAATATTATTCAGATTTTTTAAACATCTGTGGTTATCTCACCATGGGTGAAGAAAAAATGCAGGTGTCAGGCTATGTACTAGGAATTTCCTCAGCATACCGTTAGAATCATGTCTCTGGAAGAGAGATCAAAGTCTATTTTATCCTATCTTTCCAGAACCCAGCACAGTGCCTGGCATACAATTTTCCCTCAAATATTTGTTAAATAAATGAATGAATCATGAGCATGTTTTGGTTTAAATAACAGATAACTTCACATTCTGTAGGACCTGGTAAGAAGGATATTTTCATTACTAAACTATCTCCTTAAGTAAAATAAAGCAGTTGTGCTGCTTTCATCTAATCTAATCCCCAACTCTTCTGTCTGGGTCTTAGGAGGAAATAAACCAACGACAAATAAACCACCAATTCTGATGTAATAACCTTGAAGATAGAAGAATGAAGAAAAAAATATCAATATGGCAGAGGAAAAGAAATGTCTACGAAAAGTCCGAAGTCTGGTTACAGAGTTGTATTCTTGGTGGTGTCACAAATATTCTTTTAGGGTCATGTTCTGAGACCCAACCCAAGCGCTCGGACTTTCTCAGGATAGGAGCCTACCCTATGTCAAGTCAACCACCTGTTCTACTTTGCATTAACCACCACCACATCCCATCATCTGGATTATTCTTGTTTGCCCACACATACGCAAACACGTAAGCTACTCAGAGTAATGATCTCCTAGATCTTCTTTCTAGCTGTATCCCTTGAACTCAGAAGAGTGTCTGGCACACATTAACCTTTGAATAAATATCTATTAAACATATGAGTGAGTCTGCTCTCAGCCACAGCTATTTAAAGGGAAAACACGTCTCTGGGATCAAGGGTGGGACAATGGAGGTACAGGGAGTTGGGCGCAATGAATAAGACAGAAAAGGACCTGACAACTGGTCATCTGTGGGGGTTATGGGAGGGAGATGTAAAAAATTCATCAAAGAGTCTAGTACATGGTCAGAGCTTGTTAAATGCTGGCCAATTTTAACCGCACCATACAGAGCTGATGCTGCGGAAACAGGTCTGGGTAGAGATACGGAGTCCCTATGTGAAGTGAGGAAGAAGAGGAATGAAACAATGGGCGGTGAGAAGGGACGCGGAGGAGTACAAACCCACGAAGGAGCTCCGAAGTAGGGAAGCGGAGTGACGTCATGAAAACAAGGGCGTAGAGACGAGTTTTTAGAAGACTTAGATCACAAGATTGAATCTCAGGATTCAAAGGCTGAGGAAAGGTGTTGGAAAACGCGAACTGAGGGAAAGTTAACGTTCCCCCACCCGTGACAACAACTTAAGTGACGCATTCTGACACTCTTTCATTGGAGGCCTTTTCAGTGGCAGGAAACGCAGTTCATCAAAACTGAACCTGCCCGACAATTCGAACCGTCGACACCAGAGAAGCCCAAGTCACCCTTGCACTGCCTCCTCGCTCCACCCCGCACCGGCTCGTCCACACCTCCGCCCCCCTCCGCGTCGTCTCCCCGCCTTCTGCCCAGCGCGCCCCGTTCCGTTTACCTGGCCGGCGGCCCCTGAGAGCGCGTGGGCTCAGAGCCGAGGGGCGCGAGTCGCAGCCGGACGGCCGACTGCCCGCTACCAGAGGAGGCTGGGACCGGACGCCACCGGCTTCCGCGTAAAGCGCCCCGCCCGCGCGCGGCCTCCTGGGAATGTGAGCGCTCCTCCAATAGAAGTGGGCCGTGGGGCGGGGCCTGCTGCATTCCCAGCCCCGGCACTTCCCAGTGGCCGCACTGCATTCTGGGAGTGGTAGTTCCAACTGGCGTAGCGCCCGGTCCTCCGCAGAGTCAGTAACTCGTGCTAAACGACGTCAAGCGAGGTTGCTGCCGCCAAGGGAAGGATGCAGGGCCGCGAAGAGTGCACCGGCACCGACTCGGGGGGACAGATGAAGAGCGAAGCCTGCCCCGCTGCCTACGTGCTGGGTCTTGGCAGGTAACGTCTCCTGTTATTTCACAAAATAGAGCTGGTGTCCCAGGAACCTTCTGCTTTCTCTACGGAATTCCCTGACCGCCTGAAGACCCCGACAACCCTTCCTCCCATTCATTCGTTGCCAGTAATAGAAATAACTCTCCTCCGCCTCCGCCGCCGCCTCCGCTCCTCGGATCTGAGCTCCCCCGCGCGTCCGCTTTGCTTCCCTTTGCCCTCCCGACTCCGAGCCTCGCTGCACCGCTGAATCCTGTCCCGTGACTCCTCCAATGGTCCCTGCTTACTTGCTCCTGACGACTAGCTTTGAAAGGTTGGCGGACTTGCTCTCGCCCACTGCATTCCGGAGTCACCTTGCTCCATTTCGTGCCTTCGAACCTGTCACCACACAGACGGAACCTGTGGACTTTTGCTCACCTCTCTCTTCCAGTCAGAATTCTCGATCCTGTTGCTAAAACACTGACACTTCTCGACAATGACCGTCCTTCAAACCTGCAAGATTTCACATGATTATTTCCGCCCTCTTTAAATCCTCTTAGCGTGGAACAAAATACCACAAACTGGATGGCTTAAGCCACACAAATGAGTTCCTCACCGTTCTGGAGGCTGGGAAGCTTCGGACAGGAATGCCGGCGAGCCTGAGTTCTAGCGGGAACCCGCCGGCCCCCTTGCAGGCTGCTACCTTCTGGCCGCATCTCCCCGGGATGGAGAGACCTCAGCTCTTGCACAGCTCTCGGCGGGGCAGCAGTGTCACTCCGGAGGGCTCCACCCTCCTGGCCTACTTACCTCGGAAAGGCACCACCTCCAAATACACTCACATTGAGCAGCAGGACTCCCCCGTCTAAGTTGGGGGGAGGGGACGCAAACATCCACTTAATGGGACCTTCTCTTCTTCCGTCTCTGGCCGGCGCGCATTCCTGTTCACCTCCCGCTTCTATGGCAGCTCCTCATTTTCCTTTGAAATGTTCATGATTCATACTGTTCTGCCCTATGCCCTTTGGTGCTATTCACAGGTGTCTTGGGTGATGTCACCATTCCCACTGATTTGGGTGTCATCTGTATGCTGCGGGTTCCACGTGCAGGAAGCCCAGTAAAGACTCCTGAAGCCCAGACTGAAACATCTAATGACAGCTGGGCACCCCTTCTAAGCACTTAAAACTTAATGTAGCCTTCAGATGACCTAAAACATTTCTTCCCTCCCCTCTCCCGTAGCCTGTTCTTTCTCCTCCTCTAATCACTGCTCAGTGAACACCACAACCGTGCAGTCGCTTCCTAACACCAAAAGTCGCCTCTCATTTTGAGTGATTCCCCCCTCCGAGTTCACATTGAAACCGTCAGCAAGCCATATTAACTCTATCTCCTAAAAACGTCACTTGCCAAGCTTCTATTTTCTCATATTTAGATTGAGGATAATAACAGTACCTGTCTTCAACGGTTGTTGCAATGATTAATGAACAATAGTGCCAGACAGAGAGGAAGCACTTGAGGACGCTAAGAATTTATCAGACAAGCATTGTGTTTGTCACTGTCTCTCTTTCATTGGGTCTTACATAATGGTAACTAGCATTTACTTTTTTATTTAGTTTATATTCAGGGAGAAAGAAAAGGAAAATTAAGAAATGCTGAGATGGATGCCTGCATGGCTCACTGGTTGAGCGTCGGCCTTCAGCTCAGGGCGTGATCCTGGAGACCCTGGGATGGAGTCTTGCATCGGGATCCTCGCAGGGAGCCTGCTTCTCCCTCTGCTGTGTCTCTGCCTCTCTCTGTGTGTGTGTCTCTCATGAATAAATGAAATCTTTTTAAAAATGGTGAGATACTTTGTACAAATTACCTCTACTCCATTCCTCTTTGTTTCTCCAAGCATGACAAGGTCGTGAGGCACTATACACATGGTTCTAATCCAGTATCTGCAGGACATACCATACCTTAGTTATTGTTATCGGCTCTGAGGGGGCTACAGACAACTCGAAGTACATTAAGAGAATCATGACTAAAATGATCAGGGCACTACAAATCACGAATAATGTCTCTGTACCTGTACTGTACCTGTAGTATCTCCTTCACCATCTCCCCACCCACCCCTTCTTGTCACTTGAGATTGTTCTTTCTAAGACAAAATCTGATCACTTTGAAATCCTGCTTAAACCCTTCCTTGGCTCCCCATTATATAGAGGATAAAGTCTAAGATCTTAATAGAAAATCCATGGCCTTCCATAGTCTGGCCTATCTCTACCTCTCCTGCTTTATATTCTGCCTCTCTCAATGACACACTCTCTGCTCAAGCCTGCTTCTCTATGGTGGCATTCACTCATCCGTCCATCCATCCATCCCTTCCACTATTATGTATTAAGTGCCTACTATGAGCCTGGCCTATCATACATCCTGGAGTGAACATGACAGACATTGTCCTTGCCTATATGGAGCTCGCACTTCAGTACCATGCTCTTTCACGTCTCTGCATCGTTGCACATGCTACCTCTCCTGTATAAATCTTACTTATTAGTCAATATCTATCCCAAATATCATGTCTTCATTTTACATAAAAATATATGTTTCTTTTTTCAGATTTATCCACCTTCCGCAAGGGTTTATTATTCATATTAGTATTTATTTTATTCATTACCTCTTCTTTGTGAGAAGGAATAGTATCTTAGAAAGAATTTTGGAATCAGTCCTGAGTTAAGAGCTCTGTGAACTCTAAATGTTCCCTCAATTTAGAGATTTTAGGGCTCTATCAAAGCCTCTCTTCTTACTCCATGTTCTCTCCCAAAGTAATATGTCTGTGCTCCAAATTTTTTTTTTAGCACAAGCCTTTCTATTGGGAAATCAGGGAACGTCTCTCTCGGGAGGTAACATTTAAGTTGAAGCCTGAATGTCAAGAAGGAGTTGGCCACAAGAAGATAAGAGAGAACAGAAGAAATAAAGCCAGAGTGATTGTAAGGTAGTCACAGTGGTAGGAGAGGGATCACACCAGGTTTCTCTAAGTATTGTGAGCTCCTTCCCATTTTGTGATCTTTGCACCAGCTCTCTCTGCTTGGAGTTATATTATGTCTTATCTTCTTAGGGCCAGAGAGGATCTTGCAAGGCTGTAGAAGCCAGAAGAAGGAATTTGGATTTTATCCTAAGTGTAATGAAGATTCATTAGAGAGGTTCCAGCACAGCACGGATATGATCTGATGTATGGGTTTTTAACAAATTATCTAGCTTTATTTTAGCATGCTAATACATAGTCTATCTTGGTAATAAATTAATATCTACAGTTTTAAAAAATACACTGGGTACTTTGCAAGAAAAATGTTTCTGGATGTGTATACTAATGTGCATATAGAACCATTTAAATAGGTCACTTTATAATTCTGTAGTTACTTTATCATCTGTTACTATTTCATCAAGTTACTGAAGAATGGAATATCTTCTTTATAATCCATTATTTTAGATAGTTTGTGTGTATGGACTAAAGGTTTCAATTTCCATTTCAGTTCCTGCAGCTACAAAGCCTAGAATTATAGAACTGATGGTTTAGGTAACCTAATCCAGTCTCCTAATTGTATACATGAGAAATCTTCTGGTCTTAACTAAGATTACAACGGTAAAAAACGATGGAGTCTGGATTACAAACCAGCTCTCATGTACTAAATGCTCCAGAAATGTCTGTTGGGCTAAAATAAGATACGTATATTACACAGATGTCTAGTCCTATGTGGGAGATCCTGGTTTTACATTCCACTTAACAGGATTGGATCCTGATGTGTTATTTTGTGATTCGCAGACAAATCCAGAGACTGTTGCTTTGGCATCAAAATCATGCACACTGTTGCATTCTATCACTGATCACCAGTGCTGTTTATGCTTCTTTTCTCCTGGATATTTGGTCTTAGGCAAATTTTCTTCTTGCTCTGTGCTCAAAATAGACCTATCTCAAGAGTGCCTGTTCTTTGAAATTTACAATCAGCAGAGGGAGCTAACACATTATCAATATGTACAAAATCATTGGCCTTTGAGTAAGGAGAGTTCATTTTTTCTTTTCAGCTCATTCCTGTCAGAGTCATCACATATCCTGCTCTGTTTGAGCTGTCAGTGGTTCCAGCACCAGCTTTGGCAAAGCAATTCTGAGGTGTCTTTCCCACACAGCGATGAAATTTCTCATGACATCAAGAACATACCGTTTATTTACATCTGCAGTTAGAACAACGCTTCTCATAATGTACCAAACACTTTCAGCCAACAGCTCTTGATAATGTATTATTTCTCAGCCTAATGGCTACACATAGCCATGGTACTAGCAGGGGAAAAAAAAACCCTTATAGACCAGTTTTAATTTAAACCTCCAGCATCCATGTGCAGCTATCAGTAATAGAATGTTCACATGCTAATAAGCCATTTTTCTCTCTAATTGCAAGAGCCATTTCCCAAACAACCTTCCAGATGTCAGAGCATTTTTGTTGACTTTATATACACACAGGAAATTCACATTTACAAAGGGAGTTTTGAAATTTTCGTATAAGTGAATCTAATTTCTTGCTTCTCCCAGCACTGTAACAAAGGAAAGCTGATGATCCATCTCTCTTTATATATTTATTTTTCTCCAGGACAGCATTCTTCTGTCACAGTGTGCCCCTAGTTTGGCTGCAGATTATAGAGGTTTGTTAGATGTGCTCCATGAGTGCATCTACTCAGATTTGGCCTCCCATTTTCAAGACAATCTTCAGCAGTTAACTTTAGATGCTTTACTTTTTAAGTGAAGTGACATGATATGAAAGTGCTGGGAACATTGTTGCCAGCCATAAAGGCTTGACATCAACTCCCATCTGGAGAGCAATTTCATTAGCCTTTTCTGAAAACCACTGAGTATCCACATATAGAAATATCTGCCCTGGTCTGGCAAATCTATTTAAGCATTTTATTTACTAGATTGGCATATATTGCTCCCCTCATTCTGTTACCAATTTTACATCCCTTAGCTGTTTGACTTTTGTCTTTTTTCCACTTTTCATGAAACATACCGGATATTCATAAGGAAATTCCAAATTCTGTGACCATTTCATTTTTGACCTTTATACATGAAATTCTAGTTCTGGAGAAATATTCCCCATTAAATTCACTGAATTTTCTCTTTAATAGCATGACTAACTCAAAATGGTATCTAACAGAAGAGGCATGCTTCACAGAACATGAACATCATTCTAAAAAGGATCAAACCAAGGGCAGGCCTGAGGCTTGGTACAGAACATGGAAGTAAGTGCAGCACTAACAAGAACTCATTTTCTTAAGTTTTTAGATTTCTAAAGCGAAGGTGATATCAAATTACAAGAAGGGCTTATTTGAATCAATAACCAAGTCAAAAATACGGGATACTAATGACTTTGAAGTAGATAATGCTGCTATCAAATAACAAGTGATTAGATTTATGGCATAAAAATGATGAAATGGAGGAAAAAGAAGCACTGATTGGAAATTTTCCTCCTTTAAAATTATGATAGAAAATTAAGAGCACTTCCAATTCAAAGTTCTAAACATAAAATCCAGGTATGTCACATCTTTTGGCTTGTTTCTAATATGATGTAAAGAATCCACATTCTAATGGAACAACAAACCACAAACCTGGTGTCCCTAGAGAAGAGGCCTGTAACTTGGCATTTGGTTTTTTCCACCTTGGCTCATCCCCACTTGTTCATGTTTTGATTCCTCAAGCCTTTAGCATTTAACCAGTTATTCATTGGTGGAAGGGACTGGATTGTTTCTCCACACATAAATTGACCTTCGTCATTTTGTAATGAGAGGACATCCAGAACATGTAGCTACATCTTCCCCATTTTCCTCCTCTTACTTGGTGATGATGAAGATGCCCATATAAATTATACTGACATGTGCAGGAGTAGAAACACATCTGCAAGGCATGATCATATTGCAGATGCATGATTTCCACCTTGGAACAGATAGGTATGTTCTCACCTTTGAGTTTTTGCATCAGCTGTTTACTCAGCACTGAATGCGGAACAGGTGCACATGTCTTTCTTATAATTCAGGTCCCACCTTATATGGCCCCTCCTCAGATGGACTGTCCATGACCACTGATCACTAAACATTTTTCTGTTTTGTTTTCTTTACAAAATATATGCTCAAAATAATTTTTCAATGTTTACTTGTTTATTTTCTGCCCAACTAAATTTTATTCAATGATAGAAAATATAAATTCCATACAGGAAAGAACTTCATTGCTTTTGTCCATTGTATCTCCTCAAGATGACATAGAGTTTGTTTTCAATTACAGTTTGTTGAAAGAATGCATATTAAGGAAAAGGGCCAACACTCCTCAGTACCAAAGAGTATTCTATGGTAAATATAAATTGCTGCACTTAATCATTGTAGTAATGCTGTGAACTAATTATTATTATTGTCAACCTCATTTTCCAGACAAGGAAATGGAGGCTTCAAGCAGCACGGAAACTGACTGGGGCCAAGGTTTGCTTATGGAGGTCTTGGCTTCCTGTCTACCCCTCTTGCATAAATTTCAGAAGCTCTTTAAGAGGGAACAAAAGGAGGGGTGGGCAGTCAGTGTTGATTGCCTAAATCGAATAGTCCCCGGGTTGGTACACAACCTGTTGGCTTCCCTAGTCCTCCTCCATTTCTGTTCCTGCCTTCTTGGCTTCAGTGCCTAAAGGGGGACATTTAGGAAGACAATGCTGGGATGGGGAGGAAGCAGAAAGCACTCATTTCACAGCAAAATGGTTGGAAGACAGTGAGTAAATGGTAGTGAGGAGTGAAATCTTTTGGAGTACACCACCTGGGTACCTAGGCAGAAATGCCCAAGGGCCACGGAGCTTAAAGCAGGGCGCAGGACAGGATTGGGAGATGGACTGGGCAGGCCTGGTGTCGTGTCACTGCTAGCAGCGGCTGCTCTCCAAAGGGTGCACTGGAAAAAAAAAAAAAAGGTGCCCTGGAAGGACAAGGAAGAGCACCCTGCCTGCAGCGCTCTTCCCTCCAGCCTAGAGTGGATTCAAGGATGGCTCTCCTTAGATACTGAACGTAATGCTTGACACCAGGTTTGAGAAAGTGCCAAGAAACAGGCTGAACCTGAGACCTTCTAGCAGGAAGGGAACGTAACAGTCAAGTAGCCCAAAGTAGCTTTGGTTTTCTTTCGTCTCTTTTGTTGCTCCTCAAAAACAGAGCAGACAGTGTTTCATCTCCTTCCCCACCGGATTCACATGGAGCGCTTCTCTGGAAGAAAGTAGACTGGGGTTAAAAATAATGGGGAAACCACCACTGGAGTCCACCCCTATAGTCTAATACGATAAGGTTCAAAGGGGTTGTTCAAAATCACCCCAGAGTTAGACGCTACAGAACTGGGACCAGAACCAGAGGAGGCTGTCCCCTGGACCCTTGCTCTCCCCAGCATATCTTAAGGGTTTTTTTCCTCCCCACTACAGCCTTCAACTTTTTTTCAAATATGTGCCTGTGGTAGTTCCCTGTAAGGATGAAAACAAAAGCTTCAAATAGCTCATATGTAATGATAATGGTCTTCATGTTATAGTTTAGAGTATTTGAGAGTTATGAATACATATGTAACACAGAGAAATACTATATTAAATATGTTATATATAATTTGTCCGTCTTATTCACCTCTGGAAAATAATCGCACAGTGTTTTAGAAGCTCTGTAAAAGAGTGGCTAGAATCCATTCACACATCTTGTGGCACACAGGAACACTGTTTCTCAACTCTGTGTTGAAGATTAGTACATTTTCACACAGCCATGCAGACCGTTAACTTTGTTGAGAGATGGAAATGCTAAAAGTGAGGGAAAACCTCACTTTTAAAATATTCAATTAGCCAACATAAAGTACATTATTAGTTTCAGATGTCATGTTCAATAATTTATCAGTTGTGTAGAACACCCAGTGGTCATTCAAGTGCCCTCCTTAATGCTCATCACCCAGTTACCCTGTCCCCCCACCCACATCCCCTCCAGCAACCCTCGGTTTGTTTCCTAGAGTTTAGAGAATCATGAGAGACTCTTAACTATGGAAATGCTTTAATAAGACTAAGTTTCTAATTATAAGGGTAAGTCATATAGAAATTTAAGACGATTAAAGCAACCTACAGGCTAATGGCTTCTGTTTAGCAAGACTTTATTGAATCCTGCTGAAGACCATGAACTGGGGACTACAAACAAGGGTAAAACCATATGTTAACAATCTGGGTAGAGGTGTAAAATAGACATATAGATAGGCATGGTACAATAATAATTTATATGGATGATATTTTATGGATAAAGTAGGCAGAAGAAAGAAAGAAAACACATTAACATTTTATTTGTTGAACATTATTTATTGAGTTCTTGCTATATCCAAGACACTAATACAATCATATACAAAACACAGTTCCTGCCCTCTTGGAGACTGCAATTTTTTGAGTTCCTACTAAGTATAAGGCAATCTTTCTTACATCAGTATTTTTTTAAGTATACTTGATTCTCCATTATTATTCCAATAGCTCTGGATAGTATCACTTTTAAGTCTACCTCTTGAAATCTCAGCAACAACTAGAATTTTAAAGACAATTCATAGATGTCTCCCTATGTAGATATATAAAAGGACATGGTGAAAAATAATGAGAAAACTTAGGTTACAGAGGTTAGGTACTTTATTAAAGGTTAATGGCAAAACTGAAATTCAAATCCAATGTCTATTTTGATTCCAGAGTCCCCTATATGCCTTTATACAATGCAGCTTCCTGTGGGGCCAAGCCCAAGCTGACTTCACAATCAAACCACATCTTAAGAGATGAGTAGGACAGAAGCATAATACAGAAAAAGATTGTAGCTTATGTAATAAATCACACAGAAGGAGCCTTTATTCAGTCATTAAAGTAACATGATTCAGTTGTCAGACATAATGAGAGAGTTATTCATATAATTTTATCCTAATTAGGCCAACATTTAGGAATTTTTTTTTACAAGTTATCACCATGACTTTTATTTTGACCTCCTGAAATTAAACAGAATGTTCAGTTTATCAAACTTTTACTGAAGCATCATGTGCCAAGAAATATGCTGAGTACTAGAAATGCTCTCAAGGTATTCAAATAATTATATAATTGATTCATTCAAAATATGCAAGGGTAGTAGTCACTGTGTCCTGAATTTTGTGGCAATTCTGGTTTTAATACAATTCATATGACTTCACCTTTGTGACTTTCATCTGTAAAATCATGAGGTTGTATTCGCTGGTCTTTAAGAGACATTTTTACGATTTTGCTGTATTGAAATAAAAAAGTTTGCTTTAAGCAATTGCTTTTCTCTTTCAAATGTTGCATTCTAATCTATTTGATACTTGATTCTGAGGAATAACACTCTTATCTTTTGCTTTCTCTTGGTTGGCAGGTGTTGGAATTGATGCAAATAGAAATTGCACCACGTTTGTATTGCCCAAGGAAGGCCATACTCTAAGAAACTCTTCATTACAGGATCATGAAGAAGTGAATGTAAATGTCCATTCACCAAGAGCTTGGTGATTTCATCCTAGAATCATTGGGCTAAAACACTGATTCCTTAACAGGAATACGGGGCTACATCAGAATCACCTGAGGGTATTAGCTGTTAATATCAATTCCTACGAAGTCACATTTTTAGGGATGGAAGAAGAGGATCTGTATTTGTAGCAAGGGATCCAGGTGAGTCTGATAAGCTTAGAAAATACTGGAAAAGACTATGAAAAAGTATTTATTTAATCCCCCAACCTCAAATTAGGACCAGATTTAATCCTAAACTAGGGTCGGATTTTTCAATTTATAGTAATGCCTACCAGAGTTAACAACACAAAATGTCAGTATGTTGTTTAGTGAATATAACCTAAATCTTTCTTTCTGTAGTTTCAAGTCTGCAAGTGGTACCCCATAATTCTGGAATTAATAACTCTAGGATATACTGCTGTCAAGGCCTAATTTCAGTTGCCAGTTTGTAAAAACAATGCAAATGAAATCTGTGAGTAGACAGAGACCATAAACCTCATTGTTTTCAAACATTATTCAAAGCTTACTTTCATTTGATAAGTCATAGAAGTGTTTTTTAGCTACATGATCTGTAGCTACATGATCTTATGCATGATCAGTAATATAAAAATCAGAAAATGCAGGTAGGTAATAAGGAAAATATAAAAAATCAGCTTTAATCCTACCATTTAGGATATGTATCTCACAAGACTTTATATATATGTGTATACATGTATAGAATTACTTTACACTTTTTCTGAGTGCTTATATTTTATGAGGTTGTATAGGAAAGCAAAATTCATTATACCATGGATAAGATCACCAATAAATTGCTCACTTATAAAAGTATTTCTCCTCAAAAATCCCTCCCTGCTTAGCAATAGCCTCTATGCCATCCATCACATCATTGGTCCTTTGTTGACTATTGAATGCTAAAAATGCAAGAATTGCAAATTAATTGCAAGGTAAAATTATAAATTTTGCAAAAGATACAGGATTTCATAAAAGTGAAAATGATGTTGGATAACTGCTTCAATGCGCCATAGCCACTGTTACATGAATTAGATCACTTAATAAATGAAGGGAAGAAAATCTACATGGATGATAAGTGGTAAGGATTTTGAAAAAAAAAAAAGGATTTTGATATCAAATTGATGAGGGATCTTTTTTTAATTTTTATTTACTTATATAGTCACACACACAGAGAGAGAGAGAGAGAGACGCGCAGAGGCACAGGCAGAGGGAGAAGCAGGATCCATGCACTGGGAGCCCGACGTGGGATTCGATCCCGGGTCTCCAGGATCACGCCCCGGGCCAAAGG
Source organism: Canis lupus dingo (assembly GCF_003254725.2). Classification (NCBI taxonomy): domain Eukaryota; kingdom Metazoa; phylum Chordata; class Mammalia; order Carnivora; family Canidae; genus Canis; species Canis lupus. The sequence continues at coordinate 124,446,345 of NC_064281.1, read as the reverse complement.
CAGGCGCTAAACCGCTGCGTCACCCAGGGATCCCTGATGAGGGATCTTTAGAAGAAATGATGAATTGTTCAAATGTTGGAGCAAAAGTGATCCTTTTTATTCTAGGAGAATAAAAAATGTGGTGAAGGATACTATATCATATATCATGTAATACTACTGGAGCAATGCCCCAAATCCCCCAATTATTTCATTCTTTGTCCATTATAAAATTTGTGCACAACTGCAATTAAAACCTAAAATCTTTTAAACATGAGATTAACAAGCATATTTTTGTAATTTTTGGTTTTATTTTTATAGATGAAATCCTAAACAAACCTTGTTTTTTTTTTTTCCAATTATGATGAAATTTTATTATCCTTTTAGGTTGATTCTCTTCAGGTATCATTTTAAGAACTAGTTGTCCTTAGATAATGAGGACTTTCTGGGTATGTATATGCATGGTATTGTTTTTCTTTTTGTTGGAGATATAATAGACATATTAGTTTCAGGTGTACAACATAATGATTTGATATTTGCATATATTGTGAAATAAGTCGACATCCATAACCATACATAGTTAGATTTTTCTTGTTATGAGAACTTTTTTGTTTCAAACAGAATTTTATTTAAATTTTCGTTAGTTAGGGGATCCCTGGGTGGCGCAGTGGTTTGGCGCCTGCCTTTGGCCCAGGGCGCGATCCTGGAGACCTGGGATCGAATCCCACATCAGGCTCCCGGTGCATGGAGCCTGCTTCTCCCTCTGCCTGTGTCTCTGCCTCTCTCTCTCTCTCTCTCTGTGACTATCATAAATAAATAAAATTAAAAAAAAATTTTCGTTAGTTAACATAGAGTAATATTGGTTTCAAGAGTAGCATTTAGTGATTTATCACTTATGTATAACACCCGCTGGTCATCATAACAAATGCCCTCCTTAATACCCATCACCCATTTAACCCACCCCCACAGTGACCTCCCTCCATCAACCCTCAGTTTGGAGAACTTTAAGATCTATTCTCTTAGCAGTGTTCAAGTATACAATACAATATTATTAACTATGGTCACTATGCCATGTTGTACGTTACATCCCCACAAATTACATTTTATAACTGGATGTTTATACCTTTTGACTACCTTCACCTATGCAGCCTGTGCAGCCTGCAGTTGCACCTCTGGCAACTACCAATGTGTTCTCTGTATCTAAGAGTTAGTTAGTTTTTATTTTTTTCTTTAAATATTATTTATTTATTTATTCATGAGAGACACAGAAAGAAGCAGAGACACAGGCAGAGGGAGAAGCAGGCTCCATCGGGAGCCCAATGGGGGACTCAATCCTGGAGCTCCGGAATCATGCCCTGAGCCGAAGGCACTCAACCACTGAGCCACTCAGGCATCCCAGTTAGTTAGTTTTTAGATTCCACATTTAAGTGAGGATAATACGGTATTTGTTTTTCACTGTCTGACTTATTTACTTCACGTAGTGCCCCAAGATCCATCCACGCTGTTGCAAGTGGCAAAATCTCATTTTCATGGCTGAATAATATTCCATTTTGTATGTATACACTAAATTTACTTTTCCATTCCTCCATTGATGATACCTTAGGTTGATTCTATGTCTTGGCTATTGTAAATAATGCTGCGATGAACATGGGGGGTGCATTTATCTTTTGAGCTAGTGATTTGGTTTCCTTTGGATAAACTCAGAAGTGGAATTGCTGGATCATATGGTTTCTATTTTTAATTTTCTGAGGACCCTCTATACTGTTTTTCATAGTGACTACACCAATATACATTGCCATCTATACTGCCCAAGGGTTCTCTTTTCTCCATATCCTTGCCAACACTTGTTATTTCTTGTCTTTCTATGATAACCATTCTAAAAGGTATGAGGTGAAATCTCATTGTAGTTTTGATTGCATTTCCTTGATGATTAGTAATGTTGATCATTTCATGTACCTGTTGGCCATTAGAGTGTCATTTTTGGAAAAACATCTATGTAGTTACTCTGCCAATTTTTATTTGGATTATTTGGGGGGGGTTGGTCATTGGTTTGTATGAATTACTCATATATCCATATGTGTGGTTTTCAAATATTTTCTCCCATTCAGGGATGCCTGGTGGCCCAGTGCATGAGCGTCTGCCTTCAGCTCAGGGCATGATCCAGGGGTCCTGGGATCAAGTCCCACATCGGGCTCCCCGCAGGGAGCCTGCTTCAACCTCTGCCTATGTCTCTGCCTCTCTGTTTCTGATGAGTAAACAAATAAAATCTTTGTTAAAAAACAAATACTTTCTTCCATTCTATAGGTTGCATTTTCATTTTGTCCATCATTTCTTTTCCTGAGCAGAAGCTTCTTAGTTTGATGCAGTCTTAATTGTTTATTTTTTATTTTGTTGCTTGTGCTCTGTCATATCCAAAAAAATCATTGCCAAAATCAAAGTCAAGGAGTTTTTCCCCTTTGTTTCCTTCTAGGAGTTTTATGGTTTCAGGTCTGACATTTAAGTCTTTAATCCATTTTGAGTTTTTTTTTATGAGTGGTGTAAGATAGGACTGTAGTTTCATTCTTTTACATGAGAATATCCAATTTTCCCAGCACCATTTATTGAAGAGACTTTTTCTCCCTTTAGTATTATTGCCTCCCTTGTCAAATGTTAGTAGACCATGTATGCATAGGTTTATTTCTAGAATCTTGATTATATTCCATTGGTCTCTGGGTCTGTTTTGTGCCACTACCATACTGTATTGATTATGATAGCATTGTAATATTGTTTGAAATCAGGAAGTGTGATGCCTCTGACTTCATTCTTTCTGAGGATTTTCTTGTCTATTTGGGGTCTTTGTGGTTCTAATCAAATGCATTTCAGGATTTTTGCATTTCTGTAAAAAAATGCCATTGAAATCATGATGGAGATTGCATTGAATCTATAGATGGCTTTAGGTAGTATGAATATTTTAACAATATTAAATTTTTCAAGTCATGAACCTAGGATACCTTTCCATTTATTTGTGTCTTCAGTTTCTTTCATCACTGTCTTATAGTTTTCAGTGTAGAGAACTTTTGCCTCCTGAGTTAAATCTATTCCCAAGTATTTTATGTTATTGGACCCTTGAATTTATTGATCAGACCTAATAGTTTTTTGATAAAGTCTTTAGGATTTGCATATGTAAAATCATGTCATCTGAAAATGGATAATTTATACTTCTTCCTTTCTGACTCTGATGCCTTTTATTTCTTTTTGTTGCCTGATTGCTTTGGCTATGACCTCTACTACAGCAGTGTGATAGACCAATTTCCACTACAACAGTGCCATAGATGATAGATATATATAGATATAGGTATAACACATATTGTTTATCCACTTATTTGTGGATAAACACTTGGTTTGCTTACACATTTTAGCTATTGTGAATGATACTGCTATGAGCATTGGTATACAACTATCTCAAACAGATAGTTGCTTGCTTTCAATTCTTTTAGGTATAGACCCAAAGTGGAATTGCTGGGTAATGTACTTTATTTTTAATTTTTTGAGGAACTGCCATATTGTTTTCCCAGTGGTAGTTCCATTTTACACTCCCATCAACCATGCACAGGATTCCAATTTCTGCATATCCTTCCCAACACTTATTTTCTGTTCTTCTGATATTGGTCATCATAATGGGTGTGAGGTTTGATTTGCATTTCAAAAGAACATCTTTTCCTATTCATATTGGCCATTTGGTTTATCTTCTTTGGATAAAATGTCTGTTCAAGGGCTTTACCCATCTTTGTATCAGATTGTTGTCATTGAATTTTAGACATTCGCTATATATTCTGGATATTGATCCCTTATCAGATATAGAATTTGCCAAATATTTTTCCCATTCTGTGAGTTCCATTTTTACTCTGTTAATATTGTCTTTTGATGCACAGAATTTTAAATTTTCATGAAGTCTAAGTTGTCTATTTTTTTCCTCTTTGTGTGTGTCTTTGGTGTCATATCCATGAAATCGTTGTCAAATCCAATGTCATGAAGCTTTCCCCTGTTTTTTTCTAAGAGCTGTATAGTTATGTCTTACATTTAGATATTTGATCTATTGTGAGTTAATTTTGTATATGGTGTTAGAGTCCAACTATATTCTTTTGCATGTCGATATTTAGTTTTCCTAGCACCATTTATTTAAAAGACTGTTTCTTTCCCCATTAAGCAGCTTTAATATCCTTGTCAAATATCATTTGACCCTATGCGTAATAATTTATTTCTGGGCTGTTTATCCTATCATTGGCCTATATGTGTCTTTATGCTGGTACCATACTGGTTTTGATGATTAGTGCTAATATAAGTACTTCTTTATATATTTGTTGGCCATTTATGTACCTTCTTTTTTTAATTTTATTTATTTATTTATTTATGATAGTCACAGAGAGAGAGAGAGAGAGAGAGAGAGAGAGAGAGAGAGAGAGGCAGAGACACAGGCAGAGGGAGAAGCAGGCTCCATGCACCGGGAGCCCCATGTGGAATTCGATCGCGAGTCTCCAGAATCGCGCCCTAGCCAAAGGCAGGCGCCAAACCGCTGCGCCACCCAGGGATCCCCCATTTATGTACCTTCTTTGGAGAAATATCTATTTAGTTCTTTAGCTCGTTTTTAGTCTGGTTATTTGTATTTTTTGCTATTGTGTTGTTTTAGTTTCTTATATATTTTGGATATACACACTTTATTAGGTGTATGGTTTGTAAATATTTTTCCCATTCCATAGGTTGCATACTCTGTTGATTGTTTCCTTTGCTTTGCAGAAACTTTTTGGTTTGATGCAATTTGACTTGTCTATTTTGCTTTTGTTTCCTCTGTTTTGGAGGTCTGTGATAGTTTATTTTATTTGCTAACTTGACTGGACTAAGGAATACCCAGGTAGCTGATAAATCATTATTTCTGAGTGTGTCTGTGAGGGTGTTTGTAGAAAAGATTAGCATTTGATTCAACAGGCTTGAGTAGCGATCTCTCCTCAACAATGTGGGAGAGGAATATCTTGTCTTTTGGGGGCCCAAATGGAACCAGAAGGGCAAATTCTCTTTCTTTTCAAGCTGAGATGCCCATATTTTCCTGCTCTTGAACACTGGGGCTCCTGGTTCTTGGGTCTTTGGACTCCAGGGCTTATAACAGTGGCCTCTTGATTCTCAGGCCTTCAATCAGACTAGGAGTTACACCATTGCCCTCCTCCCCGGTTCTCAGGCCTTCAGACATGGACTGAATTATACCACTGGCATTCCTGGTTCTCCAGTTTATAGACAACAGATTATAGAACCTCTTGGCCTCCATAACTACATGAGCCAATTTCTATAAGCAATCTCCTCATATATCTATATCTGTAATCTAGATATAAATCTTTATAATCTGTATCCATATCTATATCATTATCTATACTATTGGTTTGGTTTCTCTGGAGAACCTTGACTAATACAAAGTTATATTAACAAAAATCATTGCAACAGACCAATGTGAAGAAATTTTTGCCCTATGTTTTCTTCTGGTAGTTTCATAGTTTCAGGTCTTATGTTTCAGCCTTTAATCCATTTTGAGTTCATTTTTGTGTATAGTATAAGGGTCTAATTTCACTATTCTGCCTGTGGATATCCAGTTTTCTCAGCATCATTTGTTGAAGAAATTATTTTTCTCATGGTGTGTTTTTGCACCCTTGTCAAAGATCAGTTGACTGTAGATGTATGAATTTATTTCTGGGCTCTCTGTTCTACTCCATTGATACAGATGTCTGTCTTTTATGCCAGTATCTTACTGCTTTGATTACTGTAGCTTTGTAATACCTTTTGAGAGCAGGAAGTGTGATGCCTGTTTGTTCTTGTTCAAGCTTGTTTTGGCTAGTCAGGGTCTTTTCTAGTTCCAGGTTAATTTTAGGATTGTTTTTTTCTATTTATGTGAAAAATGTCATTGAAATTTTCATAGGGATTGCATTAAATCTCTATTTGGCTTTAGGCAGTGTGGACATTTTAAAAATATTAATTCTTCCAATCCATGGACATAGGATATCTTTGTATTCATTTATGTCCTCTTCAATTTCTTTCATCAATGGTTTATAGTTTTCAGTGTACAGATAATTTACCTCCTTTGTTAAATTTATTCCTAGGCATTCTTTTTGATACTATTGAAAATGAGATTGTTTACTTAATTTCCTTTTTGGACATTTGGTTGTGTATAGAAATGCAACTAATTTTTGTTCCATGTTGTATCCTGAAACTATTAAATTCATTGATTAGCTCTAACAGTGTTTAAGGTGGATTTTATATATACGTATAAAATCAAATCTGTGGGTTTTCTATATATAAAATCATGTCATCATCAAAAAAGTATTTTTTACTTCTACAGTATTTGGATGCCTTCCATTTCTTTTTCTTGCCTAATTGCTCTAGCTAAGTCTTCCAAAGTTATAATGAATTGAAGTGGTGAGAGTGGGCATCCTTGTCTTCTTCCTGGTCTTAAAGCATTCAGCTTTTGCCTATTTTACTGTTGACTATGATACTAGCTATGGGCTCGTCATATATACCCTTTCTTATGTTGAAGTACATTGTTGGTTCATAACCTCGGGAACTTCTTGGGTATAATCTGAAACCAGCCCCTATATGCAGAGTGCAGGGGGAGGCCAAAGAAAGAGGCAGACCACTCCAGATTGTATGTGGCAGATTTAATGAGCAAGGGAAATTACATATAAGGCTTGTCTGAGGTGGCCGCAAGATGCATAGATCTCCTCACTCACCTACCAAATCATAAAATTTTTATATAGATGCCTTAACTGGGTTCAGTTACATATTCTTTCCAGATCTCAACCCCATATCACTATCCCAAGGCTATGTTTTAGGACAGCTTCTGGGAGCAAGGAAGGCAAGCAGAATACACATTCAAAGAACCGGGGAGGGAATGAGGACCCTTTGATTGCTGGGGTCCAGCTCATGGGTCAACCAGATCATGGGTCATCCTCTCAGTGACTGACTTCCCTCAACATACATTCCTTTGATACCTAATTTGAGAGTTTTCATCATGAAAGGATGTTTGATTATGTCAAATGCTTTTTCTCTATCTATTGAGATGATCATATAATATGTACTCTTCATTCTGTTACTATGCTATATCACATTTATTGATTTGTATGTTGAACCATCTTCCATGATCTATCCCACTTGATCATGTTATAGGATCTTTTAAATATGCTATTGAATTCAGCTTTGCTGGTATTTTGTTGAGAATTTCTGCACATCTGCTCATCATGGATATTGGCCTGAAATTTTCTTTTCCTGTAGTGTCCTTGTCTGGCTTTGATATTAGAGTAATGCTGGCCTCATAAAATGAGTTTGGCAGTGTTCCATCCTCTTCAATGTTTTGGAAGAGATTAAGAAGGATTGGTGTTAATTCTTCTTTAATATTTGGTAGAATATACCTGTAAAAGCCATATAATCTTGGGCTTTATTTGTTGGGAGATTTTGATTACTGATTCAATCTCCTTATTCATTATTCATCTATCCAGATTCTCTATTTCTTCATGGTCGTGGTAGGTTGTATGTTCCTAAGAATTTATCCGTTTATTCTAAGTTATCAAATGTGTTGGCCTGTAATTGTTCATAGTAGTCCATTATGATCCTTTGTATTTCTGTAGTATCAATTGTAATGTTTACTCTTTCATTTATAAATGTATTTATTTGAATATAATCTTCATGTTCTTGATAGTCTAGCTAAAGGTTTGGCAATTTTATCTTTTCAAAAAACAACTCCTAGTTTTATTCATTATTTTTATTATCCTCTAATTTATTTAATCTATTTCTGCTCTAATCTTCATTACTTCCTTCTGCTAACTTTTGGTTTAGTTTTTTCTTTTCTAATTCCTTGAGGAGTAAAATCAGGTCATTTATTTGAGGGTTGTTTTTCTTAATATAGGCATTTATCCTGTAAACTTCATTCTTAGAACTGCTGTTTGCAATGCAGTGAAATGCCGGGACACCTGCACCCCAATGTTTATAGGTCTATAATGTTATTCAAGTGTTCTGTGTCCTTATCCATTCCCTATCTGCATGATCTATCTATTGTTCAAAGTGGGCTATTGAAGTCTCCTAATATTATTTTATTACTACTATTTCTCCCTTCATTTCTGTTAATATTTTCCTTATATATTTAGGTGTTCCGGTGTTGGATACTTATATATTTACAATTGCTGTATCTTCTTGATGAATTTACCCCTTTATCATTACATAATGACTTCTTTGTCTCTTCTGACAGTTTCTGACCTAAAGTCATTTTCCTGGTAATGAATATAGCCACCCCCGCTCTCTTCCCGTTATTTTCATGGAGTATCATTTTCCATCTTTTCACTTTCAGCCTATGTGTGTCCTTAAAATTGAAGTCTCTTGTAGTTAGATCTTGTGGGGTTCTTTTTATTTTTTTAAGATTTATTTATTTATTCATGAGAGACACAGACTGAGAGATAGAGGCAGAGACACAGGCAGAGGGAGAAGCAGGTTCCTCGCAGGGAGCCCAATGCGGGACCAGATCCTAGATCCCGAGATCATGACCCAAGCTGAAGGCAGGCGCCCAACAGCTGGCTGAGCCACCCAGGCATCCCAATCATGTGGGTTTGTAAAAATCCTTTCAACTGCTCTTTTAACTAGCAAAATTTAATGAAATTATACTTTTTTTTAATTTGTAAATTCAACAAATGTTTTTATTGCACACTATGTATCAGGCACTATGCAAATTTTGGGGGACACAGAGAAAACAGCCTGAACCTCTAGTTCACAGTGCCAGCATTCAGTCTATTTTTTTTCATTCAGTCTATTTTTACAGCAATATTTGAACCATTCCCATTTTTACAGATGAGGAGCAAGGTAAAGTCTAGCTATAAACAACAGCTAGTTAGCCTTGTATATGGGGAACTCAAATCAAGGCTTGTCAGTATCCTTTCAGCTATAGCATAAGGCCTCTTAGATGACACTATGCTCCTGGTAGTGTTCTAGCCACTTTATAGATGTAACTCATTTGATCCTCTCAACAATCCTGGGAGATAGATACTATCATACCCATTTTACAAATGAGGAAACAGACACTAAGAGACTAAGTAATTTTTCCACAATCACAGAACTACTTACATGCAAAGCTAGGATTTCAACCCCAGAAATTCTGACTCTTTACTATACTATACTGCCTCCTGATAAGTTTTTTTTTCTGGTAGTTTCTTTTTTAAAGGGGGAAGGGAAAAAACAGCTTCTTGAAGATAGCACCCTTTTGAGCAGAGAAACAGTATGGTGATGCTGTAGCAAAGTCATGGAAACTGTATTTGGCAAAGTACACAGCGGTCAGTGTCTAGAGATCCTTGATTGCCTAGCTGAGCATTTTGAAGTTCTCTAAACCAGTAACCATCAACCATTTTTTCCTACAACCCGTGATAAGAAGTAATTCTATATTGTAACCAAGTACCTGCAGATACACACACATACACATAGTTTATAAGCTGGAAACTTAAATTTCTTAAAAGAATGCTTCTCATTCTCTGTGTCATGCACTCTGATACTTTTTATTCTATTTTACTTCATTTTTTAAAGGCTGATTTAATCCCCTAAATTGATTTCAAGATGCACACTAAATGGGTGGTAACTCAGTTGAAAAGCACATTAGGCACAGTGTGAAGCAAGTAGTAGAGACACATAAAACCTGTGATATGCTTTGAAAGACAAAATTAAACAGCAGCAAAAATGATCGAAGAAAAGGAGACTGGGTGAGAGAATACAACAATACAGGAAAGTGAATGGGGATGGAGAGAACATTTCAGAAGCTTTTGTTTAAGACCATATTCTGAACTTACTGATTGGATATGCAGGGAGAGGGAGAGGACATAACCAGAGATAATGCTGTGGTTTCCAGCCCAGGTGGCTAAGCACATGAAGTGCCTTTAAAAGGAATGGGGAAATCAGGGGAAGAGGCAAGTATATATGCATGTAAGATTATCAATTCTATTTTGAACAAAGAATGTTAGGGGGATTTGGAGGACATTGATAATAGGCAGGCAACTATATCACAGTAATTGAGATTAGAGCCAAACAGAAATGTAGGATTTAACCCAAGAGGGTTGTTAAAGTTATGATAGAGAATGAGATATGCCAGAAATAGAGAAGAAAATGAAGGATTACAGTAGTATATTTTTAATATTTATAGGAAAAAATCAAGAGGAAGAGAAGTTCCACAAGAGCATGAATTAAAAGTGGCAGATGCTACTGAGATGGAAAGATGACTTAGAAAAAAGCACTGGAATTGGCTAATAAAAGTAAGAGGTACCTTGAGTGAATAATGGAAGAAGCCAAAATCAAACATATTCAACTGGAAGTGATGGTAAGAAAGTGAAATAAATTTAAGTTTGTCCAGATCCCTCTCTGAATATGTCTTATCCCAGAAATGCTGGTTGGATTAGTAGTCACGTGGCTCTGACTTACACTTGCTTGCTGCCTCTCTCTCTCTCTCTCTCTCTTTCTCTTTTTATTCACTGCATAGTCCTAGGTAAGTGTCCCTGCAATCCCAAGCTAAAATATGATTGTTGATCTCTTTTGCATTCAGTGCCTGGTACCAGAACCTGGCTTGTCCCAACTCCCACCACAGCCCTGGCCTGAATGTGAAAGCAAGGCAATGAGAATTTCCTGGGCCATGAGGTGGTCACTACACATAATCAGGTGATGCTTTCTCTGAACAGAACATCCACACAATCACCAAACAGTTTAAGTTGGTGGAACAGACCTTCATGTTCCTTGGTTCGTGGAAGAAGATCCTCATCGAATCCAAACCTGCTTCACGGACCAAAGTCCAGGCTAAGCCAAGACTGCTGGTGACCTCTGCTCTGGAAATAATAAATTTAGGTTTAAAACAATATTGAGGAATACCTGAGTGGCTCAGCGGTTGAGTATCTACCTTTGGCTCAGGTCATGATCCTGGGGTCCTGGGATCGATTCCTACATCGGGCTCCCCACAGGGAGCCTGATTCTCTCTCTGCCTATGTCTCTGCCTCTCTCTGTATGTGTCTCTCATGAATAAATAAATAAAATCTCTTAAAAAATTGATAGGTAAAAAAAATTGATAGGTAATGACTTACTGTTGCCATTTTGTTTATTGCTTTATGATGGTTTTATAACATTTTTCTTTTCTATCTGTCTTCCTTTGTGATTTGATTGCTTTTTTGTAGTGATATGCTTTGATTCCTTTATCTTTTTTGTGTCTACTAGAAGTGTTTTTCTGTGGTTGGTATTAGGATTACATAAAATATCTTAGAGTCTATTTTAAGCTGATAAAAACTTTACTTTGATTGCATATAAAAACTCTATACTTTTACTCCCACCTCACATTTTATGTTACATCTGGATGTCCATGTTCCTACCATAATTTGGGAAGTTTTCTGCCATTATTTCTTTAAATAAACCTTCTGTTCTTTTCTCTCTTTTTTTGTAAGTCCCATAAGACATATATTATTTAGTTTGATAGTGTCCTATAAAACCAATAGTCTTTATTCACTCTTTTTTTAAGATTTTATTCATTCATTCATGAGACACACACACATACACACACTGAGAGAGAGAGAGAGAGAGAGAGAGAGGCAGAGACCAAGGCAGAGGAAGAAGCAGGCTCCATGCAGGGAGCCCGATGTGGAACTTGATCCCAGGACTCCAGGATCACGCCCTAAGCCGAAGGCAGGTGCTAACTTGCTGAGCCACCCAAGGATCCCCTCTTTCTTCACTCTTAATTCTTTTTCCCCCTTGATTGGATAATTTCAAAAGATCTATCTTTAAGTTCACAAATTCTTCCATTTGACAAATCTGTTGTTGAAGTTCTCTGTTGCATCTTTCATTTCTTTCATCATATTCTTCAGCCCCAGAATTTGGTTCTTTTTTAATTATTTCATTTTCTTTGTTGAAATTCTTTTGTTCATGTATTGTTTTCCAGATTTCATTGCATTGCCTGTGTTTTCTTTTAGCTTTCTGACATTACTTGAAACAATTATTTTGAATTATTTGTTAGACCATTTATAGATCTCCATTTGGGGTGGGGGTTGATTACTGGGAAATTATTGCACCCCTTTAGTAGTGTTATATTTCCTTGATTTTTCATATTTCTTGAATTCTTGCATTGCTATCTTTGCATTTGAAGGAGTCACCTCTTGTGGTCTTTACTGACTGGCTCTGAGACAGAAAGACCGTCACCAGTCAGCCTAGCTAGGCGCTCTGGGGATCTCTCAGACCTTTTCTATGGATGTACCCACTCTACTCCTCTTAGGGGTAATTTTAGAATTGTATGCACTTTCTCAATCCTGCAAGGCCAAGCCATGTGCCTCCCATTTATTTTACCTAGGCGGTGCCCTGAAGCATTCAAGGTTATGTGCCTTCTCCTGACCCAGCAGAATTGAGCCACCTATATGTGCTTCTGGATAATCTATAGAGGCTTGTGTGTGTATTTTGTGAGATTGTGTGATGGGGAGTGGGGGCACCAGTTCCAAAGGAGTGAGAGATGCATTCCATTCTCACTATTCCAAGTGTCTAGGGGGCACTTGTGGAATAATTGAGAAAGACTACATGTAAGGTATCTTAACAAGGTTTATGTGAGGGCCTCTTGGCAGATTATGCAAGGTGAGTAGTAGAATCCATGACTCTTTGTTGACTTCAACCTTCCAGTTACTCTAGTCCCCACCCCTTTTCCCTGTTCCTTTCTGCCCTCTGACTACTCAGCTATGCCAATATCCTAAGTGTTATGGGTGGGATGAGAATGGAGCAGCTAAGAAAGTCAGATACTCCCTTTCCCCCATGGAAGAAATCACAGGCTGAGGAGATCTCTCTTGCCACTGTGCTGTGCTGCCTTTGGGGAGAGGTTACACAGGTAAAGTGAAACTATTTTTGTTATCCTCTTCAATGAGTCTATTCTCAGATTTTTTAGCTCCAATGAGGTGCTAGAACCTCTCTGTGGATATCCATACATCCACAAAGTTATTCTCATTCATGGGAGTTTTCAAAATCTGTTTCTTTGTGGAGGATGAAGGCTGAAAATCCTATTGCACCACCTTGCTGACATTGTTTTCCTGAGGATTTAAAACCAGTTTGTCTCAATCAAACATCATGTTCTGTCCACTCTACCACACTACCCTATTTGCTGATTATGTCCACTTAGAATGTGTATATGAAAATTAAACATGTATTTTCATTTTATAAGATCTATCGATAGCTTTGAGCACAATTGACCCTTCTTGAAGTTCTTTTCTACCTTGGCTTCCATTAAGTTATATTTTCCTGATGTCCCTCTTATTTATGTGGCTACTTGCCAGTCTCTTTTTCTAGGTCCTTCTCCTCATCATGGCCCTTCAGTGTTTTATATTCAGGACTCTTCCGGGGCCCTTTGCTTTTCAATACTACATATTTTACCTAAAAAATGCCTGTAATCAATTTTTATGACCAGCCACCATCAATATGCTGATGACCCCCACATTTGTATCCCAGCATCCATCATTTTTCAAACTCAAGACTATATCCATCTGTATCCTCTACTTCTGCCTCTATCTTAATTACCTCAAGTTCAGTATGCTCAAAACTGAACTAATCATCTTTTTCTCCCTCAAAACTGCTCATCTTCTGGGGGTCTCAGACTCAGATGTGCTAATACTATCCATTCAACTACTCAAGCCATAAGCTTATGAATCAATCTTATCTTCTCCTTCTTCAACCCATATATACAGTGAATCAAAAATCCTGTTTATTCTACTTTCTTAAAGTCTCTCCAATTGATTAGCTTTTCTACATCTCTACCATAACTTACTGACCACAAAACTATTAACAATGTCCAATTGTAGTGTTTCAATAGCTTCTTAGATGGTTTCCTCATAAAATCTTTTGTTTCCAATCCAATATTTTCTCCATATAGCAAAGAGAAAAAATTTTTAAATTCAGAATTGATTATGCTATTGCCTTGATTTCCATTGCTTTCTGCAGCTCCCTAATTACTAAATCAACGTTAATATTCCCAGGTCACTGCCTACTTCTATCTCATATCCTACTTTCTTCCCCTCACTTTATTCTAGGTACACTAGCCTTCTTTCATTTCCTTAAGCATATCAAGTTATCTCCTGCCTCAGGCATTTGCCCATATTAGTCTATCAAACCTACACCCTTCACATAGCTTACTCCATTCTTTAGGTCTCTTAATTATTTACTTTGGTTCTGGTCCCATGAACACTAGATTATGTCCTTCATTATACACTTCTTTAACACCCAGAGCTCTCACTACTAGTAATAACATGCAGCTGTTCAATTCTGTGTAATTATTTAATTGCATGATTATTTCTTTGTTCTACTAAAACGTAAACTTTATGAGGGCAGGAATAATCATTGTATTATTAATTATTGTGCCCTCACTACCTGGAATATTATAAAACTGCTGAAAAAATACATATCAATGTACTACAACCTATTCCACTGACAAAACTGTTTCAAATTATTTTTCATTATAGATCACTAACGTCTTTATTCCCTTATACTGAAGCATAAGACTGAGAGATATACATATTTCAACCATGTCTATGGCTTAGACCTATTCTTCATTTTTCTATTACAATCCTATTATAAAGTGTACCTGAGCTGCTGACTCAAAATTTTTAATTTGTATTATATACTGCTTAAAACTCATGCATTATTCATTCAATGTCAAAATGCCCAGAAATACTTTTAATTCTTCCTTATTTCCAACTGCAACTTTTCAAATCCTGCTGGGTCAGGTAGTGTTGACTCATCTTGGAAAATATACTCATTTGACTTCACTTACTTTGACTTTCAAATAGGAGTTTCTATATTACAAAAAATGGGGGGAAGAATCATTTTCTCTTCTCCTCTCTTGGATATAAAACCAAGACACTACTATATATAGTCTATGAGTCTCACTGTATTATAAAGACACAGGTTAAAAGGAAATATGTGAAAAGCAATATACAATATAAAAAATAATTCAAAGAAAGCTGGAGTAGCTATGTTATCACATAAAATAGTACATGGAACATTTATCAAAATAGCCATATTTTGGGACACAAAACTAGTCTCAATAACTTTAAAAAGAGTGAAGTCATGCAAATTATGATGCACAGTGGAATTAAATTAGGAATCTATAAGATATCTCAAAGATTTCAAAATGTTTGGAATTAAAAAGATATTTGCACATAACACATGGGTCAAAGAAGAAATCATAAATTAGAAACTATTTTCAACAAAATGAAAATGAAAACATGGCATATGAAAATTTGCAGGTTGTAGCTAAAGCAGTGCTTTAAGGAAATTTGTTAAGTGTTCATTATACTAGAAAGTAAGTATTCAAATCAACAATCTAAGCTTCTACCTCAGTTACTAGAAATAGAACAAACAGAGAAGGGTAATCAATGAAATTGAAACCAGAAAAACAATAGAGGAAATTAGTAAGATCAAGAGCTGGTTATTTGAAAAGATTCATAAGCCTTAACTAATACGATAAAGAAAAAAGAGAGAAGAAATAAATTATGACTATCAAGAATGAAAGAAGCAATATAACTGCAGATTCTACATATATGAAAAGGATAGTAAGGAAATATGAACAACTTTATGTCAAAAGACTACAGCTTAGATGAAATTGATAAATTCCTTGAAAAATCAAATTTTGAAACTAACTAAAAAATTGAAAATCTAGGGATCCCTGGGTGGCGCAGCGGTTTGGCACCTGCCTTTGGCCCGGGGCGCGATCCTGGAGACCCGGGATCGAATCCCACATCGGGCTCCTGGTGCATGCAGCCTGCTTCTCCCTCTGCCTGTGTCTCTGCCTCTCTCTCTTTCTCTCTGTGTGACTATCATAAATAAATAAAAATTAAAAAAAATGGAAAATCTAAATAATTTTATATTATATAAAGACATTAAAAATACTACTAGAGGGGATCCAGGGATGGCTCAGTAGTTTAGCGCCGGCTTGGGCTCAGGGCGTGATCCTGGAGACCCCAGATTGAGTCCCACATTGGGCTCCCTGCATGGAGCCTGCTTCTCCCTCTGCCTGTGTCTCTGCCTCTCTCTGTGTCTCTCGTGAATAAATAAATTCTTTTAAAAAATACTACCAGAAGAGGGGTGCCTGGTTGGCTAAGTTGGTTAAGCATCTACCTTTGGCTCAGGTCAGTGGGGAGTCTGATTCTCCCCCTGCCCCTCGTCCCTGCTCATGTTTTCTCTTCTCTCTCTCTCTCTCTCCCTCATATAAATAAATGCAAATTTTTAAAAATACTACTAGAGAATACAGGCACGTTGACCACAGCAGCTTCTTGCTAAACATATTTCCAAAGGCAAGGGAAACAAAAGCAAAAATGAACTATTGGGACTTCATCAAGATAAAAAGCTTTTGCACAGCAAAGGAAACAGTCAACAAAACTAAAAGGCAACCTACAGAATGGGAGAAGATATTTGCCAATGTCTTATCAGATAAAGGGCTAGTATCCAAAATCTATAAAGAACTTATCAGACTCAACACACACATCCTCAAAAAAACACCAGTCCAGTCAAGAAATGGGCAGAAGACATGAACAGACATTTCTCCACAGAAGGCGTACAAACGGCTAACAGACACATGAAAAAATGTTCAACATCACTTGGCATGAGAGAAATACACTCTGGAAAACAGTATGGAGTGTCCTCAAAAAGTTAAAATAAAACTACCCTACAACCCAGCAATTATACTACTAGATATTTATCCAAAGGATACAAACAGTGATTTGAAGGGTCAACTGCACCCTAATGTTTACAGCAGCAATGTCCACAATAGCCAAAATATAGAAAGAGCCTAGATAGCCATCAACAGATGAATGGGTAAAGAAGTTGTGATACACACACACACACACACACACACTGAAATATTTACTCTGCCATCAAAAAAAAAAATGAAACCTTGCCATTTGCAATGACATGGATGAAACTAGAGGGTTTTATGCTAAGTGAAATAAGTCAGTCAGAGAAAGACAAATACCATATGGTTTCACTCACATGGAATTTAAGAAACAAAACAGATGAACATAGGGAAGAGGAGGAAAAATGAAATAAGATGAAAACATGGAGACAAACCATAAGAGACTCTTAACTATAGGAAAAAAACAGGGTTACTGGAGGGGAGGTGGATGGGGGGGATTGGGTAACTAAGTGATGGGCATTAAGGAGGGTACTTGAAATAATGAGCACTGGGTGTTGTATGCAAATGATAAATATCTAAATTCTATCTCTGAAACTAATAATATAGTATATGTTAATAAAAATTACAGTTAAAAATAAAAATTAAATATAAAATTTTCAAAAGAAAAATAAATTAAAAATAAAATACTACAGGACCAGAAGGTTTTAATGATGAATTCTATGAAGCATTTAAGGAAGAAATAATATCAGCCTTACACAAACTCAGAAATTAGAGGAGAGAACACTTCTCAAGTAATATTTAGGCCAGCATTATCCTGAACTGCAAGAAGAGAAAGCTACAGAACATCCTTTATCAACAAAGATACAAACATACTTAACAAGATATTATCAAAGTGGATCAAGCAATATGTGTGTGTGTGTGTGTGTGTGTGTGTGTGTGTGTATAGATAATGCATTATGTCCAAGTGGGATTTATTCTGGGGATGTAAGGTTGTATTAACATTTGAAGATAAATTGTTGTAAAACAAACGATCATAGGCAAATAAAAAGAGAGGCAAACCAACAAACAGACTTTTACATATAGAGAACAAACTGATGGTTACCAGAGGGGAGGAGAATGGGGGGATGGGTTAAATAGGTTATGGGGATTAAGGAGTGCGCTTATGATGAGCACCAGGTGCACAGAAGTGTTGAATCACTAAATTGTACACCTGAAACTAATATTAGACTATATGTTAACTAGCTGCAATTAAAATTAAAACTTTAAAAAAAGAAGAAAAATTGTTGTAATTTACCATATAAATAGAATAAAGGATAAAGCCATATGATCATCTTAATAGATTTGGAAAAAGCATTTGAAAAAAATCAAGACTAATTCATGAAAACAACAACAAAAACAAATCTGAAGGTTACTTCCTTAAACTGATAAAGGGCATTTACAAAAAAATAAAAATAAAAAGTAACAAAATTAAAATTTAAAAAGCCCTATTAGGTGATCCCTGAGTGGTTCAGTGGTTTGGCGCCTGCCTTCGGCTCAGGGCATGATCCTGGAGTCCCGGGATCAAGTCCCGCATCCGGCTCCCTGCATGGAGCCTGCTTCTCCCCTGCCTGTGTCTCTGCCTCTCTGTCTCTGTCTCTCTCTCTCTGTCATAAAATCTTTTTAAAAAAATAAATAAAAAGCCTATTATTTTACTCTTAAAATTGAGAACAAAGTAAGGATGTCCATTCTTACCATTTCTTTTCAACATTGTCCTGGGAGTACTAACCATTGCAATAAGGTCAGTATAAGAAATAAAAGACTTAAAGATTGGAAAGGAGAAACCAACACTATCTGTATTCATAAGTGAAATTATTGTGCACATGGAACATCCTAATGAAACTCCAAGAGAACTATTAAATACACAAGGGAACAAGATCAGAAGATACAAGATTAACATACAAAAGTGAATTGTGTTTCTATGAACTAAAAAATAACAATTGGCTATTGACATAAAAAAAATTACATGACAGTCTCTTCAATAAATGGTGCTGGGAAAATTGGACATCCACATGCAGAAGAATGAAACTAGACCACTCTCTTGCACCAGACACAAAGATAAACTCAAAATGGATGAAAGATCTAAATGTGAGACAAGAGTCCATCAAAATCCTAGAGGAGAACACAGGCAACACCCTTTTTGAACTCAGCCACAGTAACTTCTTGCAAGATACATCCACGAAGGCAAAAGAAACAAAAGCAAAAATGAACTATTGGGACTTCATCAAGATAAGAAGCTTTTGCACAGCAAAGGATACAGTCAACAAAACTCAAAGACAACCTACAGAATGGGAGAAGATATTTGCAAATGACCTATCAGATAAAGGGCTAGTTTCCAAGATCTATAAAGAACTTATTAAACTCAACACCAAAGAAACAAACAATCCAATCATGAAATGGGCAAAAGACATGAAGAGAAATCTCACAGAGGAAGACATAGACATGGCCAACACGCACATGAGAAAATGCTCTGCATCACTGGCCATCAGGGAAATACAAATCAAAACCACAATGAGATCCCACCTCACACCCATGAGAATGGGGAAAATTAACAAGGCAGGAAACCACAAATATTGGAGAGGATGCGGAGAAAAGGGAACCCTCTTACACTGTTGGGAATGTGAACTGGTGCAGCCAGTGGAAAACTGTGTGGAGGTTCTAAAAATAGATCTATTTTTAACTCTTTGAGGAACCTCCACGCAGTTTTCCAGAGTGTTTTCTCACTTTCTGACAAAAATCGAAGAGAAATAAATGGAAAAATACATCATATTCATAGATTGGAAGACCCAGTTGTGTTAAAGTGTCAATTTTCTTCATATTAGTTTACAAATTTAACTCAAGCAATCAGTATCCCAGCAGGTTTTTAAAAGCTATTTACAAACTGATACTAAAATTTGTATGGAAATGCAAACAATCTAAATGCTGAAAATAATTTTCTAAAATAACAAAATTTACCTGATTTTAAGACTTAATATAAAGCTGCAGAAATCGATAATTTCGTGTTGGCAAAAAGATATTCATTTAGATCAATGGAACGGAAGAGAGCATCCAGAAATAGACTCACACAGTTATGGGTAATTGATCCTTGACAAAGGTGCCAAATAATTAAACGAGGAAGAGATGATCTTTAAAGCAGGTGGTGCTGGAACAACTGGATATCTATGTACAAACACACACACACAACTTGATACCTCATGCCACACTAAAACTCACTTTAGATGAACAATAGAAAAAGACAAGAGAAAAATTCTTGCAACCTTTGAGTGAATAGATATTTCTTAGGACACAACTGTAAAGCATGGGCCACATTAAAAAAAAAACTTGATTAACTGGACTTCTCCAGAATTTAAAACTTTTATCCTTCAAATTATACTGTCAGTAGAAGACAAATAACAGATTGTGAGAAAGTGTTCACAAAACATATCTGAAAAGGATTTGCATCAACAATGAAACGCCGGGACACCTGCACCCCGATGTTTCTAGCAGCAATGTCCACAATAGCCAAACTGTGGAAGGAGCCTCGGTGTCCATCGAAAGATGAAGGGATCGAGAAGCTGTGGTCTATGTACACAATGGAATATTACTCAGCCATTAGAAACGACAAATACCCACCATTTGCTTCGACGTGGATGGAACTGGAGGGTATTATGCTGAGTGAAATAAGTCAATCAGAGAAGGACAAACATTATATGGTCTCATTCATTTGGGGAATATAAATAATAGTCAAAGGGAATAGAGGGGAAGGGAGAAGAAATGGGTAGGAAATATCAGAAAGGGAGACAGAACATGAAGACTCCTAACTCTGGGAAACGAACTAGGGGTGGTGGAAGGGGAGGAGGGCGTGGGGTGGGGGTGACTGGGTGGCGGGCACTGAGGGGGGCACTTGACGGGATGAGCACTGGGTGCTCTGTATGTTGGCAAATTGAACACCAATAAAAAATAAATTTATTATTAAAAAAAAGGATTTTCATCGAGAATATACAAAGAATTCTCAAAACTTAATAATAAGAGGAAAACAACCTACAGAAAAGAATGGGCCAAAAATTTGAACAGACATTTATAAAAGAAGATATACAGGCCAATAGGCACATGAAATAATCCTCAGCAAAACTAGTCAATAGGGAAATACAAATAAAATCACAATGTGATACTAATGTACACGCACTAGAATGGCCAAAATCAAAGGATGTAATAATACCCTGTATTGGTAAGGATGTGGAGAAACTGAAACTCTCCCCTCTTATTAGTGAGACCATTAAATGATACAACCAATGAGGAAAACATTTCAAGTTTCTTATAAAACTAAATGTATGCTTTCCATACAACTTCGTAATTCCATTCCTAGGTATTCGTCCAATAAATACAAAGATATTTCCATAAGCAGATTTGTACTTGAATATTAATATCAGCTTTATCCATAGTAGTCCTAACCTGAGAACAACCAAAGTTCCCATCAACAAATGAATAAACAAATTGTTACATCCATACAATGGAATACTATCAAATAATTTAAAAAAGAATAAACTACTGATACATGAAACGACATAAATGAGTCTCAAAAAATGTCTGCTAAGTGAAAGAAACCTGACACCTCAAGGTACGTTTTGTATGATAACATTTTTTATGGAATTCAACTGTAAACTACAGTGATTGATAGAAAGCAGATGGACATGAGGGTTGGGGGAGGGGCTTGAGAATACTTTCAAGGGTGATGGAAAGTTCAACATCTTGATATTGATGGTAGTTACATGTTTATAGACATTTGTCAAAACTCTCCAAACTATGATGGGTACACTTACTGTATGTAAAGTGTATCTCAGTGATTAAAGGTGATTAAAACATTACAAAAAAAGAACAAAGCAGAAATACTTTATATGAAGAAAAGTATAATACATGAGATACATAAAAGATAGTGTAACAGGATAAATAGGACAATGGATACAGCTAAGGAATGGATTAACGAATTATAAGACTAGATTGAAAAAAATTTTCAATCAAAAAGAAGATGTAAAAGAAAACCTTGAAAATATGTGTGATAGAAGTAAAACATCTGGGTAATGGGAGTCCCTGAAAGGAAGAAGAAAATTAAAATGGAGAAGAGAAAAATTTAAAGAAAGAATGTAGATAAATTTTCCAGAATCAAAGATAAACATTTCCTATTGACAGTGCTCTTAAGAATAAATAAGGAAAAACCCAGACCTAGTGATAGTGAAATTCTGGAATCTCTCTCTTTTTGTAAAGATTTTATTATTTTAGAGAGAGAAAAAAGAAAAAGTGCACGCACGCACACAAGGGGAGGGCCCGAGGAAGAAACAGACTCCCGGCTGATTGGGGGGAGCCTGACATAGGGCTGACATAGGTCCCAGGGACCTGAGATCATGACCTGAGCCAAAATCAAGAGTCAGACGCTTAACTGGCTCAGCCACCCAGACACCTCAAAACTTTGGAATATATTAAAGAGAAAATTCTAAGAGCTTATAAAGTGAATGAACAAATTGCCTAACAGTGGCATACCTAGTGTATTTATCACCCAGAACAGATCATTCTTTTTAGTGTTCTCTTTCTTCATAAGACAAAATTATTTTCAATGATAATCATGTAATAATATGCAAAAATCATGATCTTCTTGGTTTCATCTTAATTTTTTGTTTCTTCGTTAGTTTAAAAACAATATGTTAAAAGATTAAATTTCAATTTTAAGCACTTTATTCAAACTGAGTAAAACATTTCATGTGTGAACTAAAACTTTCACTATGAAACAAAAATATTGTAGCTTTTGGTTCATACTCTGTTATGCTAGTAACAGAGTTTATTTTATTTTATTTTTTTTTAATAAATTTTTATTTATTTATGATAGTCACAGAGAGAGAGAGAGAGGCAGAGACACAGGCAGAGGGAGAAGCAGGCTCCATGCACCGGGAGCCTGACGTGGGATTCGATCCCGGGTCTCCAGGATCGCGCCCTGGGCCAAAGGCAGGCGCCAAACCGCTGCGCCACCCAGGGATCCCAAGTTTAAAAAAATTAAAAAAAAATAAATGCAAGTATATACAGCAATAAAGGAGTAATAGGCATGAACTGTACCTGTAGCAAGCTTCAACAATTAGAAATAATTATGAACTAACTGCCCAAATGAACAAATGTTGATGAGTGTACCTGTGTCATGGGCCAACTGAATAATTGGGATTTCTCTTAATTACTTTCCATGTACAATTAAAGGGTAAGTGATCAAAATGTGCTAATTTGGAGGTTGCATATAAATTGTTAAAAGTAATTCTTACAAATCAACAATAATAGCATCAAATATTTAGAGCTTGGTCAAAAAGAAGATTTTTTTTAATTGATAGAATTACCAAAAGAAACTGACAAATATACATGGAGATTTAATACATTTCTCTCAATTAGCATAAGATAAAGGAGACAAATATAATCCAGAAGAACATAGAAGAGATCAACATCACAATTAAAAAGTTTGACATAAACTGGTAAATGCTGACAAAAAAATAAGAATTTTGAATACTTCTAGAATCATGAAATAAAGCAGCGTTTTAAAAACATTCCTCCAATGAAAATACCTGGTCCAGATGGTTTCACAGGCAAATTCGACTAAATTTCGAGATGATCATCCTAATTTTAATCAAACTCTCCCAAACAACAGATAAAAAAGAATACTTCGCAACTTATCTTTGAAGACAGCATAATCATAGTACCAAAGAGACAAACACATTATATAAAAGGAAAATGACATTTCTGTTTCATTTATAAATATAAATGTCAAATCCTACATGAAATATTAGTAATTGAATACAATGATGGATTTTTATGTTAGAGAAGAAAGAGTAGTTTAATATTAGGAAATATGTAAAAGTAATCCACTATATTAAGAGATTAAAAGACAAAGTTACATGATAATGGAAATCTGTTACTGAAAAAGCCTTTTATAACAATTGTGACTGTGGGAAGCAATGCAGTCTATTTTTCACTAGATAGGAACAAGGAAGAGTGTATTTCTGATGTGTGCCAGCAGCCATCCTATGACTTTAAAGGGAGTCAACAGTAGGATGAATCTCACAACACGGATGTCAGAATTCAGCAGAGAGATCTGAACAGGAGATACATTATTTTTATTATGATTATTTTTATTATCAACATATATATGGTACTTAACACTACAAAACTGGTTGAGGGAGGAAAGTAAGTGTAGATAGGGAAGAGATCCAAGGATGAAGCCCCAACGTTTGGAAGTTGCTCAGTTGTATGGGAATCCACTGAGACTTACCTTAAAGGGCCAGGAGAAAAAAAAAAAACCAGCTCTGAACTCGGTGATCCCAATAAAAAGAGCAAATTCTGACCTAAGGGTCAAACTTGAGAACCACAGGGTCACTAAGAGCCTAAAGATAGAGACTTGGGTATGCTGATGTTGCCTCCTTAGGATTTCTCTTATTTCTGAGAGAGAATAGGCCAAGGCTCCCTCTGGTGGAGGAAAATATCTTCAGAGTGGAAACTTGGATAGATCTGAGGATGGGAATAACATAGGCCATGTTATTTTTTAGTTGAAATATAATTGACATATTATTTTATATTAGCTTCAGGTGTACAGCATATTGATTTAATTCTATATGTAACCTGGGCATCCCGGGTGGCTCAGCAGTTTAGTGCCACCTTCAGCCCAGGGCCTGATCTTGGAGACCCAGGATCGAGTCCTACGTTGGGCTTCCTGCATGGAGCCTGCTTCTCCCTCTGTCTGTGTCTCTGCCTCTCTCGCTCTCTCTGTGTCTCTCATGAATAAATAAATAAAATATTTAATTCTATACATAACTCAAAATTCATGATAAGTGTAGTCACCATACAACATTATTACAATATCATTGATTGTATTCCCTATCTTGTACTTTTCATTCCCATGACTTATTTATTTTATAACTGGAAGTTTGTTTTGTTTGTTTTTTTAAAAAATGTTTTATTTATTTATTTATTTATTTATTTATTTATGAGAGAGGCAGAGACATAGGCAGAGGGAGAAGCAGGAGATCCCAGGACCCTGGGATCATGTCCTGAGCCAAAGGCAGACGCTCAACCACTGAGCCACCCAGGCATCCCTCTAACTGAAAGTTTGTGACTCTTAATCCCCTTTATGTATTTCAACTATCTCCTCAATCACCTCCCCTCTGGCATCTATCACTTTGTTCTATATATTTAAGAGTCTAGGGTTTGTTTTTTGTTTTGGTTGTTCATTTGTCTCTAGATTTCACATATAAGTGAAATCATACTGTATTTGTCTTTTCCTGTTTGATTTATTTCACTTAGCATAATACCTTCTAAGTCCATCCATGTTGTTGAAAATGACAAAATTTAATTTTTATGGCTGAGTAATATTCCATTGTGTGTATATCCTTATCCATTCACATTCTTTATCTGTTCATCTATGGATGGACAGTTGGCTTGCTTCCATATCTTCCCTGTTGTAAATAGTCTATAATAAATAAACATAAGGGTGCATATATCTTTTTAAGTTACTTTTCATTTTTTGGGGTAAATAATAGTAGAATTACTGAATCATATGATATTTCTATTTTCTTTTTTGGGGGGAATCTCCATGCTGTTTTCCATGGTGCCTGTACCAATTTACATTTCCACCTCCAGTGTACAAGGGTCACCTTTTTTCCACATCCTTCCCACTACTTGTTACTTCTTATCTTTTTGATACTAACCACTCTGACAAGTGTGAGGCAATATCTTCTGGTTTTGATTTGCATTTATCAGATGGTTAGTGATGGTGAGCCTCTTTTCGTGTGTCTATTGGCCATCTTTATGTCTTCTTTGGAAAAATGTCTATTCACGCCCTGTCCTTTTTAAATCAGATTATTTGTGGGTTTTTTTTGGGGGGGGGTGAGTTCTGTAAGTTCTTTATATATTTTGGTGATTAACCTTTTATTGGATATATCATCTGCAAATATCTCCTCCCATTCAATCCATTGCCTTTTTGTTTTGTCAACGGTTTTCTTTGGTGTGCAAAAGCTTTTTATTTTGGTGTAGCCCCAATAGTTTATGTTTTGCTTTTGTTTCCCTTGCCTGAGGAGACCTAGGCATGAATATGTTGTTAAGATGGATGTCCAAGAAGTTACTGCCTGTTTTCTTTTAGGAGTTTTAGAGTTTCAGGTCTCACATTTATGCCTTTAATTTTAAGTTTCTATTTGTGTATGGTATAAGACAGTCAAGTCTCATTCTTTTGTGTCGCTGTTTAGTTTCCCACACCATTTATTGAAAACACTGTCTTTCCCCATTGTATATTCTTGCCTCCCCTGTCAAAAATTAACCAAACACATAAGCATGGGTTTATGTATGGGCTCTTTGTCCTATTCTATTGATATATTTGTCTATTTTTTGTGCCCATACTATACTGTTTTGATTATTGCTTTGTAGTATATCTTGAAATTTGGGATTGGGATATCTCCAGTTTTGTTGTTTCTCAAGATTGCCTAGCCACTTGAGGTCTTTTGTGATTCCATACAAATTTTAGAATTATTTGTTCCAGTTCTGTGACAAATGCTATTGGTATTTTGATAGGAATTGCATTGAATCTGTATATTGTTTTGGATAGTATAGACATTTCAATTATATCAATTCTGCCAATCCATGAGCATGGTATATATTTCCATTTGTATTGTCTTCGATTTCTTTCATCGATGTCTAGTGATTTTCACAGTAACAGTCTTTCACCTCCTAAGTTAAATTTATTCCTAAATATTTTTTTTTCCTTTTTGGTGCAATTGTAAGCAGGATTTTTTTTAATGTCTCTGTTCCTTCATTATTAGTGTGTAGAAATGTGACAAATTTTTGTATGTTAATTTTATATTCTGCAACTTTACTGAATTCATTTACAAGTTGTAATAGTTTCTTGTTGGAGTCTTTAGGTTTTTCTACTAATAGTACCATGTCATCTGCAAATAGTGACAATTTTATTTCTTCCTTACCTATTTTGGATTTTTTAAAATTTCTTTTTCCTGTATGATTGCTGAAGCTAGGACTTCTAGTGCTAATTTGAATAAAAGTGGCCAGAGTGGACATCTTAGAGGTCCTTATCTTAGAGAAAAAGCTCAGTTTTTCAGTTTCTATCCAATGAGTATGATATTACCAGTGGGTTTGCCATATATGGCCTTCATTATGTTGAGATATGTTTCCTCTAACTCTATTTTTTAAAATCTTTTTTATCATGAACAGATGTTGTATTTTGTTAAATGCTTTTTCTGCTTCTATTGAGATGATTATATGGTTTTAATCCTTCCTTTTGTTAATGTGATGTATCACATTGATTTGAAAATATTGAGCCATGTTGCATCTTTGGAATAAATCTCACTTGACCATGGTGAATGATTCTTTTAATGTATTATTAAATTCAACTTGCTAATATTTTGTTGGAGACTTTACATCTATATTTATCAGTTATATTGGCCTGTAGTTTTTTTTTCTTTTTTGTACTGTCTGTCTGCTTATGATATCAGGGTAATGCTCTAGGCCATATCATTTTAGGGTTTAATTTTCAGTATTTGGATGGAAGAATAAATAGATATAAGAAATTTATCAGTGAGTATAACTGGAAAGACTGATTGAAAGTACATTAAGGGAAAAAAAACTGAACTACAAGTTTCTATCATATGTGTTTCCAAAATTAACTGCCCTATGGTTATCTTATGTAAAATAGTAGCCAGAGGACAAAGATGAATTAGAACAGTTCCACAGGGAAACGTAGAGACCCTGATATATGTTTATTTTTAATTAGACACCAGAAGGGTTAATTATATGAGGTCATTAGAAGAACAACTGCTCCAGATTACCTCTCTGTTATGTACAAAAGTGGAGAGTTGCAATAGCAGATATACTCTCCCAGCAACAAAAATACTAAGTCCTACACTTTAAGTAGAACACCACTGAACTGGAATTAGTCCAAAGGATAAGGAGGGTGATAGGAAATCAAATAAGAGCAGGAATTTTTAGCCTGAAGAAGAAATGATTCTAGGGTGGCAGAATCACTGTCTACAAATACTCAAAAAATTTGCCATGTAAAAGATGAATTGATTTGTGCTGCTATCATAGAAAATGAGCCACTTCTTGAAGTTGCTAATTGGCTGATTTAGGATCAACATCAGATACAATTCTAACTGTTCAACAATTGAATAGTCTTCTTCATGGAATAATGAGTCCTCTGTTCAAAACAACAGTTAAGAAGAGATACAATGATTCTTATTTGGGATACTGGTGAGAATATTATAGCATGGAGTGGCTGTTGGATGAAGGAAACTTTAAGATCTAATTTAGGATTATTTTACTCTAGGAAAAACATACTTTCAACTTATTAGATTCAACCCTGCATGTTACCTGTGGAATTGGTATTTCTGTGAAGATTTATATAATTTGCACTTTCTTTTTTCTTTCTTTCTTCTCAATTTTTTGACAAAACTACTAAATAGTACTACATCATGCCTTTCCAAGCAGAAAGCAATCTATGAATGAAAACATATTGGACACAAATGAACATAATAGGTATGCAAAATATTTAATGAATGAATCTGCTATGAATATCCTAATAATACCATTCAGTCCACATTTCACCATATCACTCACAAGAATAATGTCCACACACCCTTAATATACCAAACCAGAAGTCTATTAACAAATGGAAATAATAACAATAATTCTTGGCTCATTTGTTTTATTTCTTAAATAAATTCCACATATAAGTGGAGTCATATGGTATTTGTTTTTTTCTGAGTGACTTGTTTCACTTAGCATTATCCATTCATGTTGTTGCAAATGGCAAGACTTCATTCTTTTTATGGCTGAGTAATATTCCATTGTGCATATATATATGTACCACATCTTTATCCATTTATCTATGTATGGACACTTGGGTTACTCCCATATCTTCCCTATTATACATAATGTTGCAATAAACATAGGAGCTTCTATATCTTTTCTAATTAGTGTTTTCATTTCCCTTGGGTAAGTACCCAGTAGTGGAATTATTGGATCACAGGGTATTTTGTTTTTAATTTTTTGAAGAATCTTCATACTGTTTTCCAGAGTGGCTGCACCAGCTGGCATTCCCACCAATAGTGCAAGAAGTTTCCTTTTCCACTACCTCCTTGCCAACATTTGTTGTTTCTTGTGTTTTTTATTCGAGCCATTCTGACAGGTATGAGGTGATATCTCATTGTAGTTTTGATTTGCATTTCACTAATGGTGAAATAAATGAAGGGGATTAAGAGTACACTTACCATGATGAATACCGAATAATTATGGAATTGTTGAATCATTACATTGTACACCTGAAACTAATATAGCACTGAATGTTAATCACACTTGAATTTAATAAATAAATAAATTCTTTGAATAATAAAAATAGCAGAGCTTTATTGATCACTGACCATGTGCTACACAGTCTTATAAACCTCTTGCACATACTACTTTAACACAACCCTTTGAAACAAGTACTATTGTTATCTCCATTTTAAAAATAAGGAAGTAGAAACATAGAGATTTATGCATCTTGCTCAAACACAGCCACTAAATTGCAGAGCCAGGATGTAAATCGAGGAAGTCCTACTCCAAAGCTCCTGTTCCTAACCATTTCACTATGTCATTTGTTATTTATTGCAGGTGCTTACATGAGATTGCTTCACTTTTTTATATTAAAGATGAATTTGTAAGCAATATGTAAACTTTTTTATTATAAAGTGAAAATATTACTAATAAAACTAAAAGTTCCTTTTTTTTTTAATTTTTTTTTTATTTATTTATGATAGTCACAGAGAGAGAGAGAGAGGCAGAGGCACAGGCAGAGGGAGAAGCAGGCTCCATGCACTGGGAGCCCGATGTGGGATTCGATCCTGGGTCTCCAGAATCGCGCCCTGGGCCAAAGGCAGGCGCCAAACCGCTGCGCCACCCAGGGATCCCAAAAGTTCCTTTTTTAAAAAAGTTTTTATCTATTCATGAGAGACATGCAAGAGAGAGGCAGAGACACAAGCAGAGGGAGAAGCGGGCTCCCCACAGAGTGCCTGATGGGGGACCCGATCCCAGGATTTCGGGATCATGACCGGAGCCAAAGGCAGATGCTCAACCGCTGAGCCACCCAGGGGCCCCTAAAAGTTCTTTGCCAGCCACCCAAATTAGTATCATACCCAAATATGCCCAATGTTATCTGTTTGTTGTATAGTTTTGAAATGTTTTTAAACTTTAATAGACATATATATGTATACACAATGCACATACACACGAACACATATTTTTTAAAGTTATCAACATAAAAGTAGTATTCCTCTGCAACTTGCATTTTTTTATTCAACAATATACCTTGAAGATTTTTTAAAGATGTTATTTATTTATTCATGAGAGGCAGAGACACAGGGAGAGGGAGAAGCAGGCTCCCTGTGGGGAACCCGATGTGAGACTCAATCCCAGGACCCTGGGATCATGACCCCATGAGCTGAAGGCAGAGGCTTAACCACTGAGCAACCCAGGTGCCCCTATGTTGAAGATCTTTTAATTACAATACACAGAGATATCCTACTTTCTTTGTAACTGATGATGCACAATATTCCACAGAGCGCTGCCTTCGGCCAGGACGTGATCCTGGAGACCAGGGATCGAGTCCTGCGTCGGGCTCCCTACATGGAGCCTGCTTCTCTGCCTGTGTGTGTGTGTGTGTGTGTGTGTGTGTGTGTGTGTGTGTGTCTCATGAATAAATAAATAAAATCTTAAAAAAAGAAAAAGAAACTAGGGGCACCTGGGTGGCTCAGCAGGTTAAGTATCAGACTGTTGATGTCAGTTTGGGTCTTGATCTCTGGGTCGTGAGTTCAAGTTTGATGTTGGACTCCATGCTAGCATGGAGCCTACTTAAAAATAAAAAAGATTTCATTTACTTATTTCCCATGGGGGGCCAGCCTTCAGCCAAGGGCATGATCCTGGAGTACGAGATTGAGTCCCATGTCGGGCTCCCTGCGTGGAGCCTGCTTCTCCCTCTGCCTCTGCCTGTGTCTCTACCTCTCTTTCTCTCTGTTTCTCATGAATAAATAAAATCTTTTTAAAAATTTAGTAATTCTCTAATTTAGTGGGCATTGGGTTGTTTCAGATTTTAGTTATTACAAATAAGATTGTGGGAGTATTCTTGTCATGTCTGCTTTTGCTCATGTACAAATGTAACTATAGGGTAGATACAGGGAAGTGGAATTGCTCAATCATTGATGATGTGCATTTTAATCTTAATACATACTGCTAACTTATCCAAAATGGCAGGACACCTGGGTGGCTCAGTGGTTGAGAATCTGCCTTGGGCTCAGGGTGTGATCTTGGGGTCCTGGGATCGAGTCCCGCATTAGGGACCCTGCTTCTCCCTCTGCCTATGTCTCTGCCTCTCTCTTTGTGTCTCTCATGAATAAATAAAATATTTTTAAAAATGTCTGAATACATTGGCACTCCCTATAGGAATAGTAGAACTGTAAAGAACCGAACAGCTCCTATCTAATCTAGAAAGTATTAAAGACATGTGGATAGATGAGTTCACATAGGGAGAGTATAAACTACAGAATCTGGAGACACCCAAAGTTACATCTCCAGCACAACCTCTCAGCTGAGCACATGACTCTCATATCTTCTTGATATTTCTTTTTTTTAATTTTTATTTATTTATGATAGTCACACAGAGAGAGAGAGAGGCAGAGACACAGGCAGAGGGAGAAGCAGGCTCCATGCACTGGGAGCCCGATGTGGGACTCGATCCTGGGTCTTCAGGATCGCGCCCTGGGCCAAAGGCAGGCGCCAAACTGCTGCGCCACCCAGGAATCCCTCTTCTTGATATTTCTACTTCTACATCCAATAGGCATTTCAAATCTAATGTGTCAAAAACAGAACTCCTGATCTGCCACTCCCCTTATCCCAATCAAAACATGTTTCTCTCTGGCTTTCCTATCTCACTGACTGTACCATCACGCACCCAATTGCTCCAGCCAAAAACCCAGGTTCTTAGCCAATCTTGTTTCATCTACATCCCCACCCACTGCCTTCCATTTTGAAACAAGACAAAGATGCATGATTTTATCTATAAACATTTCAGTATATATCTCATAATGGTAAGAACTCATTTTTAAACATAATCACAATACCACATGTAAAGATAACAACTGTCCCCTAGTTGCATCTAAATATACTATCACATCTAAGGATAATAGCTATTCCTTAACATCACCAAATATCATGTCTAAATTTCTCTAGTTGTCTCCCACACTTTTTTTTTTCAGTTGGGTTGTCTGGGTCAGGATCTAAGCAATGTACATAAGTCAGACTTGATTGCTATGTCTCTAATCTCCTTTAATCTATAGGTTATATTTCTCTTCTCCTTCCTTTCAATGTATTTGTGAAAGAAATCAGTTGCTTCTCGTGGGAAATTTCCCACACTCTGGATTTTGCTGCATTCTCTTCCCCATGGTGTCATTTTACTTCTTCCAGGGTTCCCAACTCATTAACTTGTATCACCACTTACCAGTTTCTCTGACCCCTGTATTTCCTGTAGCTAGGTATAGAAGCTTATCAGATTTAGATTATAATTTTAACAAGAATAAGCTATAAGTCATGTTGTTTGTATTTCCTGTTGCATCACATCAGGAGACACATAATACTTGGTTGTCTTTTTGTGGTGTTAATACTGATTAATTTGTTTATGTGTTGACAGCCTTATCAATCTATTTTAAACTTACCCAACCACTTTTCACCTAATAATTTTTTGCATTTCTTGATGATCTCTGCTTAGAAGTATCATTTAATTATATATTTCAAAATGGTGATAGCCTATCATTCTTCTTGCATCTATAAGCTGGGATTACTTTTTAAAAGATTTATTTATTTATTCATGACAGGGAGAGAGAGGCAGAGACACAGGCAGAGGGAGAAGCAGGCTCGGTGCAGGGAGCCCGACGTGGGACTAAATCCAGGGTCCTCAGGATCACACCCTGGGCCGAAGGTGGCGCTATGGGCTGCCCATAAGCTGGGATTCTTCTGTGAAGAACTTATCCACATCAACTATTTGGTTACCCTGAAGTACGTTCATCAAGAAAGGCAGAAAAAAATGTTTGGTTCTTTCCATTTATTCGCTAGTTATAATAGATGGTTATTGCCTGAAATAATGCCATGCAACAAAGAGCTTAAAAAATCTCAGTGGCTTACAACAAGTATTTATTTCTTGTTCACAGGTCTGCTAGTTCTCTATGGTTCTGCTGAGTTCTGCTGGGCTTGGCTAGATTCAACCCCAGACTGAAAGTTCAATTCTAATCTGCTCCACTTATCATTGTATGACCACATTAGAGGTTATTCAAGGCAGGTTCTTTTCATGGCAGAGAGCAAAAGTAGAAGAAAAAGCCAACAGACAGGAAATATATTTAAATACTCTGCTTATGTCATATAAATTCATATTCTAAGAGCCAAAGTTACACAACTAAGCCAAATATCCTAAGTGTTCTATTGTCAACTGATTAGAGCTTGAAACTACATTTCCTAGAAACCCTTTATTTGAATGATTTCATGTTAAAGGAATCTGTGTGAGATTTAGGAGGTAGAAGTGAAACAATGGCTATAATTCTTGGAGAAGCTTCATGATTAGATGCTGTTCTGATTATCTATTATTACATAATTCCAAAACTTAGTGGCTGAAAAATTGTTATTCCCTCTTATTATTCTGTGAATTGACTGAGCTCACCTGAGTGATTCTCACTTGGGGTTTCACAGCTTCATTCAGATGGTATCTGGTGCTGGATTTATTTTAAAAATCAAGTCGATTGAAGATCCAAGATGGTTTATGCACATAATTGGCTGTTGCCTGGAAACTTATCTGGGGCTGTGGACTATAGCACTTACTTATGGCCTCACCATATGGCTTGGGCTTCTATAGTATGAAAGTTCTATAAGGGAATGTATCAATAGTGAGTGTCCCAAGAGGCAGGAATCAGAAGTTTTATGCCATGTAAATGCTGTGCCTAGAACTGCCATAATTTCACTTACACCATATTCTTTTAGTCAAAACAGTCACATATAGGGCTCAGATTCAATGGGGGTAAGAAATAGACTGTACTTCCTGATAGGAGAGTAACAAAGTAATATTGCAGAAGAGCATATAAGGTGGAATATTGTTGAAACCATCTTTGAAAAAATACAAATCTGCTGCTGATACAGTGACAGACAAATGCAGAGATGCCTTATAGATTCCAGTTTGTCATTGCTCTCTTCTGCTCAACATCCATCTCCTTTCCTGACCAACAGCAGCCCCAGATCTACCATTAGATACTAAGTCCCAAAGAAATCACAGCTTACACAAAGGCAAAAGCTTTTCATAGACCTCTAATAGGTCCCCACTTCATAGTCCTACTTAAATGGCTTAATGTGATTGGATTTTTAGATTACTCTGAAAAGCTTCAACTTATCCATCTGCTCTAGCGCTTCAGAGGAGTGAGAGCGACTCTTTCTCTAATCCTCAGTCCTACAATGGCAAGGAACTAAATTCAATAACCAGTGAGCTTGGAAGAAGACCCTGAACCTCAGATGAGATCACAGCCCTAGCCAACACCTTGATTTCCGCCAGCCTAGTGAGACCCTGAACAGAGAGGACCTAACTAACTTGTGCCTCAACTCTTGATTCATATAAATTATGAGATAATAAATTTGTGTCATTTTTAAGTCATAAGTTTGTGGTAATCTCTTACACAATGGAAAATTAACACGACATCTTAAAAATATTGAACATTCCAATACATAACCACGGTATATCTTCCCGTTTATTTATCTCAACACATTTTATATTTTTTGGTGTACAGGTATTGCACATATTTTATTTAACCAACCCATCCATGGTTAATGTTTTTATATGCTTCTGTAAATGACATTTTAAAATTTCAATTT
This sequence comes from Canis lupus dingo, assembly GCF_003254725.2. Classification (NCBI taxonomy): domain Eukaryota; kingdom Metazoa; phylum Chordata; class Mammalia; order Carnivora; family Canidae; genus Canis; species Canis lupus. The sequence goes on along the minus strand of NC_064281.1, from coordinate 124,411,721 downwards.
CCAATTGTTCATTGCTTAGTATATAGAAACACAGTTGATTTTTGTATATTGACATTATGTCTTGTGACCTTACTAGTTCAAATAGCTTTTTATATAGATTCATTAAGATCATAAGATATATGATCATGTCATTTGTGAATAAAGGGTTTGCTTCTACCTTTGCAATCAGTATATGTATTATTTCTTTTTCTTCCCTTACCTACCAACTAGGATTTCCAGTACCATGTTGAATAAAAATTGTGGGAGTTGGCAATCTTGCCTTGTTCATGATCCTAGGAGTCTTCATTCTTTCATTTTTAGATATGATGCTTGCTGCAATATTTTTGTAGATATCTTTTATAAAGCTGCGCTACAGGGAGGCTTTTCCCCCTTTCGCTCCTTGATCAACTTGGTGCTGCCTCTTCTCCATGTATCTCTTAGAGATCTACAAGGATACAGGCCCAGTTGCCCTTTGGTGTCCCCACAAATGTTGCTGCAAGTTTACCCTGTAATCCTCAGTGTTTTTAAATACCACCACAGGACCAGATAAGATGATGACTTAGGTGCATATATCAATTATAAAAGTTTGAGTCCTTCTCTTCCCACAAATTTCCCAGTATACTGGTCTTCTTTTCTTAAATCACTTGAGATTGGGATGGAAAAAAGTGATCAGAGAGTGTAGAGTGAGAAAGAAGTTTCTTTATATTTACTTTTATTTTCAAGTGAACACCTACCTACCTAGGCTCAACAAATGAACTTCCCATGTTTTGCTCCCCTTCAGAGCTCTATTTTCTCACTGCTGATACTATAACCTTATCATCAAAGGCCTTTTGACTCAGCAGTCACAGAACATAGTGCATTTTGGTTGGAGCCCCAGGACTTGCTGCCCCATTGTCATGATAACATCCCTACAAACTCCTGCCCAAAGGAGATTGAACAATGATCAAAGTATCCTTGGAGTGGCTTTTTGTAATTCTTGGGCTCATTAACAGCTAGAGCAGGGGAGAACCCTTATTCCCACATTGGCCCTCTCACCAGTGGGGAGAAAGCGTTATTTCTCTATTACACCCTGGGGAATCTTCTCATATCCTGTAACATTGCAAACACCCATCCTCATTATCAAAACTGTCAGGAACTGTGAGGGTCTAGAATTTTACTCTGCTTACAAGCTAATTGAGATTACTATTACTATTACTAGTTCATGAACACTCACAAAAAAACATGAGACTCCTAGATAGATCCTTAAACATTCTGTGGACTGTATTACAGGATATAAACAGAGATTAGAGTATTTGCCATTTTTACAGTGAACCACTGCTCTTTGTCTAAGGGACAGACATTACCTCATCCCTCTAGGCTGCTCACTGAAAACACAACACTGAGAAATGACCGAGGCAAAGAGTGCTCAGGGCCTTGTATTCTTGGCATACCTAGCAAGAACTTGAAGGGATACTAAGGTCCTATCATAGATTTCCTCTCCCAGTTGAAAAAAGGGCTCACTCTAGAAGAAATAAATAAATAAATAAATAAATCACTCGAGGAGTCATGGCTTTAAAAGTTATTCCCCATAATCTCCTTATTTGCTGCAAATAAAGTTTCCTTTCTGTGACAACTCCTCCTGGTGTAGTCTCTACCTGTAACTCACCAAGGAGCAAACTCATAAGAGTTCAATTACAAATTTGACAACTCAGATGGGACCCCTGTCCTTCTGAGATTCTGCCCTCTGGTTACCTGGGTCAAGCTACCAGGGCCTGGAGCCAATTCCTTGGAGGACTCTCCATGGTGCTTGTGATCACTGGCCCAATATTCTGACCTCACCTGAAATCCAATGGCCACTCTGAATACTTTTACTCAAAAGGATCTCTGCTGGGATAAGTTATGCTGGGTTTGTAGCACAGCTTTCAGGGGAAAACTAGAGTTGTCTCACAAAGTCTGGGCAGGCCAGAACAATAGAGTACTCTGAGGCATTGAATATTCATTCAAGTTAAGCCTAGACATCACTGGGTGTTGAAGTATCACACAACCTGACCATTCGGAGGCTCAGATCCCCCAGCCTGGCAAAACAAGAAATGGTCCAGCAGAGACCAATCTGAGAGATTGAACGAAAAATCTTTGCTCCACCTGGTTGTTTGATGTGTTTGTCAGACACTGTTGTTGTTCCCTGTTTAAATCCCCACCCTGGCTACTTGGCCTTTGTGCTTCTCTTTCTTCCTTTATAGTCCCAGACAAGAGAGGCAGCAGCAACCTGGATCACTGGGAACAGGTCTTTGATTATTAAAACACCTGAATTCTCTTAATATTAAGGGAGCTAAGTTTCGCTAATAGCTGTGTAACCCTCTGTATTTGCCTTTGGAATCTCTTGTCACCACCCTGGCTAAATAGATAATTAAATGTTAAGTTTATAGTGATCTGTGATCCTGTTTAGATATGTGCTTCAAAACCTTTTGGGGTTTTTAAGAAACTTCCCAGAAACTCTAATTCTAAATGAAGTCTTTCTGATTAATCAGACTTGTTTATTTGATATGTTAAGTTACATGACAAGCATTGTCAAAAAAGTTATGATAGGGATCCCTGGGTGGCTCAGCGGTTTGGTGCCTGCCTTTGGCCTGGGGTGTGATCCTGGAGACCCAGGATCAAGTCCCACATCAGGCTCCCGGCATGGAGCCTGCTTCTCACCTCTGCCTGTGTCTCTGCCTCTCTCTCTCTCTCTCTCTCTCTGTGTGTGTGTGTGTGTGTGTGTGCGTGTCTTTCATGAATAAATAAATAAAATCTTTTTAAAAAAATTATGATAAACCTTCATAGGTGGGTAGGTACCCATATGTTGTGTGGGTAAAGGCTATAACAGTTCCAGAAAGTATATGAAATTCCTAAAGTTTTAATATGTACTATTATAATGTCATCACTTAAAACTCTAATTATTAAAATGCTGTGTGTCACCCAAATAACTGAATTTCATTGTCAACTACACTATAATGAATTCTCGTCTGATTTCTGATTTTCTTTCATTCTCTTGACTTGAAATCAATGAGACCTAAAACTTCCTTTTTTCTTGAAGCCCTACAAACTGAAGCTAAACAAGTTAAAGTAAACTTCAAACAAATTGCCACACTGGCCCATGTTTATACAATCCTTTTTATCAAGATTTTTTAAAGATTTTATTTATTTATTCATGAGAGACACACACACACACAGAGGCAGAGACACAGGCAGAGGGAGAAGCAGGCTCCCTGCAAGGAACCTGATGTGTGACCCGATCCTGGATCCTGGGATCATGCCCTGAGCCAAAGGCAGACACTCAACCTCTGAGTCACTCAGGTGTCCCTTTTATCAAGATTTAATTAATTAATTAATTAATTTTAGAGAGAGAGAAAGAGAGAGCTCATAAGTGAGGGGGAGGGGCATAAAGAGAGAGAATCTCAAGCAGACTCCACACTACAATGTGAGGCCCTATCTCACAACCCTGAGATCATGACCCAAGCCAAAATCAAATGTCAGTCACTTAGCCAACTGAGCCACCCAGGTGCCCCATGTTTACACGATCTTCAAGCCTATTGCTGTATTGGCCACTCAGAAAGATCACTAGAGACATTTGAACTACAAATCAGAAAAAATCAAGCAGATTGCCACTGCCTGCTCCCACTCCCTCTGAGGATGCTTCAAACCCAACATCTAGAAATATTCTTGCTAGCAACGCTCAGGATTCAGACACAGGGTTTATATAATTTGCTCCAACTGTTAATCTGAGTTTTTCTTTTGTTTCCATAGAAATGTGTCATTAGTTACCTGATTGCCTGCACAATATAAGCCTAAGTTTGAAAGCCCACCTGCAGGGCTGCCTCCTGAAAAGAGACAAGTGTTAAACTAAATCAATCAATTTTTAAGACGAAGACTGGTGGTTCATAAGATGTGGAGCAAAGTTCTTACCTATGGCCCAGAACAAAACAGTTAAGTTCCAGCTAAGAGAAAACAATGTTGATCTATGTTGTTTTTCTAAGAAAATTCTTGTCAAAGGAGAGAATGTTAATCTTTAACCACAGCACAAAAACTTTTGATAGAAATTTATTCCAGATATGAGACAGATTCTTATAGATAATTTCTAGTTATGATAACATTAGAGGACTCCATTATATTGGAAATAAACTAATCATACTAAATACTGGGCTTTTTTTCTGAATCCCCAAAGGATTAAATCAATGTTACAGGAACTAATAAAGTTTGAGTTATATGTAATAATGAAATGTGCTTTCCAAACATTTGGCCATGCAAAATGTACATGGTTAACTAAGTACCAGGGTATATTTCCAAAAAAGTGCAAAGTTATTTCATTCCTCAAACTCCAAAACTGCACTATTTCAGCAGGAAATAGCTAGAGTGGTCATTGCCCCAATTACTTCAAAACTAAGGAATGGTCATAACTCTAGGAGGGATTGAAACCATGTCCCATGGGGTCAATGAGGTTAAAACTGTCACCAGAAAGGTCCCCACTAACCCTCCCCCCTTCTTTTTACAGGAATGTTAACCTTATCTTTTAGAGGCAAACAACAGGAAGAGCTCCGGCCAACTTAAACTAGTTTGAGCTTAATCACCCACTCACACCTGTGCAGATGGACCATGGAGTGTCCAATAGTCACCTCTACCTCATAATAATGTTAAAATCTCCACCCAACGATGAACATAAACCTCATTAACATAAAATACAATAGGGGGCACTTGATGGGATGAGCACTGGGTGTTATTCTATATGTTGGCAAATTGAACACCAATAAAAAATAAATTTACAAAAAAAACCATAACATACAATACATGTATAGGCATGTTTCCTAAGTAAGCATCAGTTACCTTATACCCACCTCTACATATGATGACAAAACTCCCTTTTCTGAGTATTCATCGTATCCCTAAATAAAAGAAACCCATTCACCCTCACTTGGGGAGTCACCGCTTTGAAGTTATTCCCCTGTGATCTCCTAATTTGCTACAAATAGTTTCCTTTGTGTGACAAAAAAGAGAATAGATTGCTTGAATATCCTTATATTTATCATTTATAATGAAATCCCCCCATACACACATACACCAAGCTCAGATTGTTACTGATGAATTCTGCAATTCAGGAAAGAAATATTTGTTCAGCACAAATTCTTAACAAAAATTGAAGAAAAAGGCATACTTACCAGCTTATGCTATGAGGCCAGGGTTACTCTGATATCAAAACCAGACAAAGATGTTCCAAGAAATTACAAGAAATTATAAATCAATATCTCTCAGGAACATACATGCAAAACTCAATACAAAGTATTAGGAAGTTGAATTCAGTAATATATGAACATAATGTCCAAAAACCATATATAACTAATAAGTGTGTTTAGCAAAATCGAAGGATATAAGGTCAATAATAACAAAAAGAGATCTTATTTCTGTATACTATTCATGTACATTTGAGAATGAAAAAAATCTAAAAATAATATCATTTACAATAATTCCCCCAAAGTGAAATACTTAAGTATAAACCTAACAAAACATCTACAGGACCTGTATGCAGAAAACTATAAAATGCTCATGAAAGAATTAAAAGAAGATCTAAATAAATCTAAAAATAAATATATCGTGTTCATGGACTGGAAAGTTAAATATATAAAAATATAAATTCTACTCAAAATCAATTATAAATTTAATTCTTATGAAAATCTCAGCAAGATGTTTTCCATATATACAGATAAGCTGATGCTAAAATTTATGAGAAGCAAACAAAATAGAATAGCTAATTTTTAAAAGAGATTTTATTTATTTATTTATTTATTTGAGAGTATGAGAGCATGACTGGGAGACTTCTGCTGAGCACAGAGTCTGATGCAAGGCTCAATCCCATGACCCATGAGATCAGGACCTGAACCAAAATTAAGAGCTGGATGCTTAACCGACTGAGCCACTCAGACAACCTTAGCTAAAGCAATTTTGACAAAAAAAAATCAAGTTGGAGCAATCACACTGCCTTAAGAATTACTGTAAAGCTACAGTAATCAAAACAACATGACGTTAGCAAAGACATAAACATATAGAACAATGGAGCAAAATAATGAGCCCAGAAATATGCCCAGAGAGAGGGGAAGATGGCGGTAGAATAGGGGGACCCTAGTCTTTCCTTGTCCCATGAATACAATTAGATAACTATCAATCATCCTAAATACCCCAGAAATTGACCAGAATTTTGACAGAACAAATTCCACAACTAAAGGTGAGAAAGGGGATCCCTGGGTGGCGCAGCGGTTTGGCTCCTACCTTTGGCCCAGGGCGCGATCCTGGAGACCCCGGATCGAATCCCACGTAGGGCTCCCGGTGCATGGAGCCTGCTTCTCCCTCTGCCTGTGTCTCTGCCTCTCTCTCTCTCTCTCTGTGACTATCATAAAAAAAAAAATTAAAAAAAAATAAAGGTGAGAAAGGTCATGTCAGGAAGGTAGGAAGTGGAGAGACACAGTTTGGGAGAAAAACAGATCATGGCCACTATGGTGAGGAGAGAGACCCAGTCACAGAGAAGCGTAAGAAACAGACTAGCAACAGAGGAGTGCACAGGGAAAATAAATCCCCACAGCAATTTTGGTAGGAAAGAGACAGGACCTGAATTTCATGAGTTCTTGCAAACAGCGAGGCTTAAAGCCTGGAGTTTTAAAGGTCAGTAGGTTTGGCTAGAATAGACCCCAGAGGGCTTTGGGGTTGGTCTTGGAGTGAAGGCAGGCAAACCACCCAGGAACATACAGCGTGGAAATAGTGATCTGAAGAATGCTTGGGGCACACAGTGGGGAGGTTATTTGCTCATTTCCACAGAGGCAGCATTTATGGAGAGATCTCTCTGGGAACAAAAGAACTGGCCAGTTCTATTGCCCACTCTCTCCCCTCAACATAAGTACACCTGTGGGAACCAGTGCAGAGCACTCACTACTTAACTCACTTACCCCAAGACCTGCCCTTCCCCATGCTCCTGTGGAACTGCCCTTCCCAGTCACACATGCCTCAGTCCCAGTGCAGTGGGAACCCTCCCCAAGAGGACTGGCCCAACTTCTGCCAATACTTTGTCTCCCAACGTGGGAGTTTTGCAGGGCCTTGGTTCTGGTGACAACAGGTCTCATTTCAGAAACAGACCAATGCACATCTAGTTAAAAGACACTGTGACCAGGGACCAAAAACTGCTCACAATAGTCAAAGAGAGCCTCTGCAGATGACTGGTTTAAAGTACCCAGGACTCAAGAGCAGAGCACACACAGCACACATTAGAGACACTCCCAGAAGTTCCAGGATATGGGGACTAGAGGACACTACAATGCAAGACACTGAAGGACCTCTTCTTCAAAAGCCATTACCCTCAAGAACAGGAGACTTCGGGATCCCTGGGTGGCGCAGCGGTTTAGCGCCTGCCTTTGGCCCGGGGCGCGATCCTGGAGACCCGGGATCAAATCCCACATCGGGCTCCCGGTGCATGGAGCCTGCTTCTCCCTCTGCCTGTGTCTCTGCCTCTCTCTCTCTCTGTGTGTGACTATCATAAATAAAAAATAAAAATAAAAAAAAAGAACAGGAGACTTAGATGACTTTCCTAACACAGAGAAACAAGCACAGAGACTTAGACAAAATGCGAACACAGAGAAATTTATTCGAAATGATAGAACAGGACAAAACCACGGCCAAATATCTAAGCAAAGGAGATATAAGTATCATGTCTGATGGAGAATTTAAAGCAGTTATCGCAAGGATACTTACTGGACTTGAGAAAAGAGTGGAGGTCTCATTTATGAGTGAGACAGACCATTAACAAAGATATAAAGAATAACATACCAGAGATAAAAGGCTCAATAAATGAAATGAATAACACAGTTGATGGAATGAACAATAGGCTGGAAGAAGCAGAAAGGGTTAGGTTTAGGATCCCCTAGAGGGACTCTGGTCCCAATTCACTTCATGAATGCAACTAGATAACTATCAAATCATCTTAAATATCCCAGAAATCAACCTGAAGAATAACAGAACAGGGGCACCTGGGTAGCTCAGTGGTTGAGCGTCTGCCTTCGGCTCAGGGCGTGATCCCAGGGTTCTGGGATCGAGTCCCATGTTGGGCTCTCCACAGGGAGCCTGTTTATCCCTCTGCCTGTGTCTCTGCCTCTCTCTGTGTGTGTCTCTTATGAATAAATAAATAAAATCTTTTAAAAAAAGAATGACGGAACAAACTCCATAACCAAAGGGAGAAAAGAGGCCACATTAAAGATGGTAGGAATCAGGGAGATGTGGTTAGGGGAGAAATGTATAAGGGCTGCTGTGGAGGTGAAGGAGCCATGTTTATGGAGAAGGGTGAGACAGAGAGGAGCACACAAAGGAACACACAAGAACTCCCCAAAGGCACTGGCTTGGAGATCAAGAGGGGCTGAATTTCATGAGTTCTTGCAATCAGCAGGGCTTAAAGCCTGGAGTTTTAAAGATTGGTGGGCTTAGCTGGGATAGAGCCCAGAGGGCACTGTGCTGCTCCCACAGAGAAGGCAGGCAAACAACCTGGGAGACAGACAGTATGGAAACAGTGTTGTGAAGAGCACCTGGGCCACAGTGCGGAGATTATCAACTCTTCTTGGATATCTTTGAGAGGCAGCATTCACAGAGACACCTCTCCAGGAACTCTTAAAAGAGCTGGTTGGAGCCTTCCCCTCACCTTGGCCCCTCAGCATAAACACAGAGCAACCTGCAGGAAGAAGCACAGCACTGACTCTGGCCACCTAACTTGTTTACAACAGGCTCTAACCCTCTGCACTCTGCCTGGACTGCCCTTCTCAGTCACACTTGCCTCAGTCCCAGTGCAGCAAGCCCCTCCCCCAGAAGACTAGCACAAATCTCTGCCCACCCCAGTAAGTATAAGTAGCAATACTTATATTGCATAAATTACACTTTAAACCAAAGGCTGTAACAGGAGATAAAGAAAGGCACTATACCATAATAAAGGGGACAATCCAGCAAGAAGATATACCAATTGTAAATATTTATGTACCCAACCCAGGAGCCCCCAAATATATAAAACAATTAATAGCAAACATAAAGGAACTCATTGATAATGACACATTAATAGTGGAGGACTTCAACGCCCCACTTACATCAATGTACAGATAATCTAAACAGAAAATCAACAAGGAAACAATGGCAGTGAATGACACACTGGACCAGATAGACTTCACTGGTATATTCAGAACATTCCAACCTAACACAGCACAAGGTATGCCTGGGTGGCTCAGTGGTTGAGCGTCTGCCTTCGGCCCAGGGCGTGATCCTGGAGTCCCGGGATCAAGTCCCATGTTGGGCTCCCTGCATGGAGCTTGCTTCTCTCTCTGCCTGTGTCTCTGCCTCTCTCTCTCTCTCTCTCTGTATCTCTCATGAATAAATAAATAAAATCTTAAAAAAAACTAACAGCACAATACACATTCTTTTCAGGTACACACAGAACATTCTCCATAATAGATCACATATTAGATCACAAAACAGCCCTCAACAAACACAAAAAGAATGAAATCATACCATGTACCTTTTCTCACCACAACACTATTAAACTAAAAGACAACAAAAGAAAAAATCTGGAAAGACCACGAATACATGGAGGTTAAACAACATGTTACTAAACAGTGAATCAACCAGGAAATCAAAGAAGAAAGAAAAAATACCTGGAAACAAATAAAAATGAAAACACAACATTTTTGTGTTTTCACAAAACCTTTGAGATGCAGCAAAAGCGGTCATTAGAAGGAAGTGTATAGCAATACAGGCCTACCTCTAGAAGCAAGAAAAATCTCAAATAAATAACCTAAAACTTAAACCTAAAGGAGCTGGAAAAGACAGCCAATGAAGCCTAAAGCCAGCAGAAGGAAGGAAATTATAAAGATTAGAGCAGAAATAAATCAGATAGAAACTGAAAAAAAAAAAAAAACGAACACAAAACACACACACACACACAACAGGACAGATCAATGAAGCAAGAAGCTTGTGTTTTTTTAAATTAGTAAAATTGATAAACCTCTAGCTAGATTTATGAAAAAAAAAGGAAAGCACTCAAATAAATAGTATCATAAATGAGAGAGGATAAATAACCAACACTACAAAAATACAAACAAAAATAAGAGAATATTATGAAACAATTTGCCAACAAATTGGACAACCTAGAATAAACGGATAAATTCTTAGAAACATATGAAGTTCCAAAACTGAAACAGGAAGAAATAGAAAACTTGAACAGACCAGTAACCTGCAAAGAAATTGGGTCAGTAATCAAAAAAACTCAACAAACAAAAGTCCAGGGCCAGATGGCTTCACAGATAAATTCTAGCAAACATTTAAAGAAGAGTTAATACCTGTTCTTCTCAAACTATTCCAAAACATTGAGAAGGAAAGAAAACTTCCAAATTCATTCCATGATACCAGCATTACCCTGATACTAAAACCAGATAATGACACCCCTAAAAAGAGAACTACAGGCCAATATCACTGATGAATATAGATGCAAAACTCTCAATAAAATACTACCAAACTAAATCCAAAAATACATTTAAAAAATCATTCACCACAATTAAGTGGGATTTATTCCTGGGTTGCAACTGTGGTTCAATATTTGCAAATTGATCAATATGATACATCACATCAATAAAGGGGAAAAAACATATGATCCTTTCAATAGATGCAGAAAAAGCATTTGACAAAATACAGCATACATTCTTGTTAAAACAAAAACAAAAACAAAAACCCTCAACAAAGTAGGGTTATAGGGAACATATCTACAACATAATAAAGGTCATATATGAAAGACTCACAGCTAATAATATCCTCAATGGGGAAAAACTGAGAGCTTTTCCTCTATGGTCAGGAACAAGACAGGGATGTTCATTTTCATTGCTTTTATTCAACATAGTAGTGAAAGTCCTAGCTACAGCAATCAGACAACAAAAAGAAATAAAAGGCATACAAATAGGCAAAGAACAACTGACATTTTCAGTATTTGTAGATGACATAATACTCTATATAGAAATCCCACTGGGACACTTGGGTGGCTCTGTAGTTGAGCAACTGCCTTTGGCTCAGGTCGTGATCCCAGGTCCTGAAATCAAGCCCCACATCAGGCTATCTGAAGGGAGCCTGCTTATCCCTCTGCCTATGTCTCTGCATCTCTTTCTGTGTCTCTCATGAATAAACAAATAAAATATTAAAAAAAGAAAAGAAATTCTGCAAGACTCCACCAAGAAACTGCTAGAACTGATAAATGAATTCAGTGAAGTTGCAGGATACAAAACCAATGTACAGGGGATCCCTGGGTAGCTCAGCAGTTTAGCGCCTGCCTTTGGCCCATGGTGTGATCCTGGAGTCCTGGGATCGAGTCCCCCATCGGGCTCCCTGCATGGAGCCTGCTTTTCCCTCTGCCTGTGTCTCTGCCTCTCTTTCTCCCTCTGTCTCAAATAAATAAATAAATAAATAAATAAATAAATAAATAAATCTTAAAAAAAAACAATGTACAGAAATTTGTTGCATTTCTCTACACCAATATTGAAGCATAAGGAAGAGAAATTAAGGAATCAATCCTATTTACAATTACACCAAAAACAATAAGATATCTAGTAATAAACTTAGTCAAAGAGATGAAAGACCTGTACTCTGAAAACTATAAAGGACTGAGGAAAGAAATTGAAGACATTACAAAGAATTGGAAAGACATTCTAGGCTCATAGATTGAAAGAAGAAATATTGTTAAGATGTTTGTACTACTCAAAGCAATCTATAAATTAATTGCAATCCTTATCAAAATACCACCAACATTTTTCACAGAGCTAGAACAAACCATCCTAAAATGTGTATGGAAGCACAAAGGACTCTGAATAGGCAAAGAAATCTTGAAAAAGAAAAGAAAAGCTGGAGGCAAAACAATTCTGGACTTCAGGTTATATTATAAAGCTGCAATCAGGGATCCCTGGGTGGCGCAGCGGTTTGGCGCCTGCCTTTGGCCCAGGGCGTGATCCTGGAGACCCGGGATCGAATCCCATATCAGGCTCCCGATGCATGGAGCCTGCTTCTCCCTCTGCCTGTGTCTCTGCCTCTCTCTCTCTCTCTCTGTGACTATCATAAGTAAATAAATAAAAATTAAAAAAAAAAAAAAGAGTCTCGTGCTCAACCCGCTGAGCTAGCCAGGTGCTTGTAGCGGGTCTTTAAAAAAAAAAAAAAAAAAAGCTGCAATCATGAAAAGAGTATGGCACTGACACAAAATAATCACAGAGATCAATGGAACAGAATAGAAAACCAAGAAATAAACCCACATTATATGGTCAATTAATCTCTGACAAAGCAGGATAGAATATTCAATGGGGAAAATGACAGTCTCTTCAGCAAAAGGTGTTGGGAAAAATGGACAGCAACATGCATAAAAATGAAACTGGACCACTTCCTTACATCATACACAAAAATAAATTCAAAATGGATAAAAGACCTAAACATGAAACTTGAAACCATAAAAATTCTAAAAGAGAACACAGGCAGTAACTTCTTTGAGATGGCTATAGCAACTTCTTTCTAGATATTTAAATTTGAGACAGGAATCCATCAAAATCCTAGAGGAGAACACAGGCAGCAACCTCTGTGACCTCGGCCACAGCAACTTCTTACTAGATATGTCTCCTGAGGCAAGGGGAAAAAAATAAAAAATAAACTATTGGGACTACATCAAAATAAAAAAACCCCAAAACTTCTGCACAGTAAATAAATCAACAAAGCTAAAAGACAACCTATAGAATGGGAGAAGTTATTTGCAAATGACATATCTGATAAAATGTTAGTATCCAAAATATATGAAGAATTTATAAAACTCAACACCCTCAAAATGAATAATTTAATTTAAAAAATGGGCAGGAGACATGAATAGATATATTTCCAGAGAAGACATAAAGATGGCCATCAGGCACATGAAAAGATGCTCAGCATCACTTTTCATCAGGGAGATGAAAATCAAAAATACAATGAGATATCACGTCATGCCTGTCAGAATAACAAAAATCAACAACACAAGAAAAAACAGGTGATTGTGAGGATGTGGAGAAAGAAGAACTCTTATGTATCATTGGTAGGAAAGCAAACTGGTGCAGCCACTGTAAAAAAAAAAACAGTATGATGATTATTCAAAAAATTAAGAGTAGAACTACCTTATCATCCAGCAATCACACTACTGAGTATTTACCAAAATATTCAAGAACACTAATTCAAAGGTATACATGCACCCCTTTGTCTATAGCAGTATTATTTACAATAGCCAAGATATTACAGCAGGGCAAGTGTCCATCAATAGACGAATGGATAAAGAAGACTATTTTTGTATATATTGGAATATTATTCCACCATAAAAAAGAAAGGAACCTTGCCATTTGCAAGAACATGGATGGAGTTAGAGGGTACAATGCTAAGTGAAATAAGTCAGTCAGAGAAAGACAAATACAATATGATTTCAGTCATAAGTGGGATTTAAGATAAGGGTCAAAGGGGAGAAAAGAGAGAGAGAGGCAAACCAAGACACAGACTCTTATTTATAGAGAACACACTGATGATTACCAGAGGGGAGATTGTGTGGGGGGATGGGAGAAATAGATAATGGGAATTAAGGAGGGCATTTGCTGTGATGAGCAGTGGGAGATGTATGGAAGTGCTTAATTAGTACATTATATTCCTGAAAGTAATATAACACTGTATGTTAACTAACTAGAATAAAAATAAACAGTTAAATAAAAACAAAAAGTGCAAAATTTAAAAAAGAAATATACCCACACAAATGTAGCCAAATGATTTTTGGCCAAGGTGCAAAAGAAATTCAATTTAGTAAAGATAGTTTTTTTTTCCAGAAAATGGTGTTGCAACAATTGGACATCAGTATACAAACCAGACAAAAACATCTTCAACCTTAACCTTACACCTTATACAAAATTGTCTCAAAGTGGATCCTGGATGTTAGTGTACAATGTACATTTATGTGTAGAACCATATTCCCTTATAATACCACTTGAATTTTAAAAAGTAGCACAAGATAGTTCTATGTGTCCATATATACTTACAAATAAGTAAAATACTTCTGAAAAGATACACTTGAAACCATTAACAAGTTTCTCCTGGGGAGATGCAATGGAGGATTTTATTTTACACTTTTTTGCCTTTCTGGCATATTTCCTTTAAAGAAATCAACACATGCATCCTTTATTTTTATAACAAAAGAAAAAATTTTAATTAATATTGACAGTACCAAGCACTGACAAGCATATGCGCAAATGGAGCTCTTGTACATTACTAGAAGGAACAAAAATGTGACAGTCACTCTGGAAAATGGTTTGGCAGTTTCCTGTAAAGTAAAACATAGGCTTACTATATGACCCAGCAATCTCGCACCTGAGTTCCCACCCCAGAAAAAAGAAAACTTACGTCTAAGCAGCAATGTTCATATCAGCTGTATTTATAATTTCCCAGAACTTGAAAGAATCTAAATGTCATTCCACGGCAAATACTGAATAAACTGTACTACAGTACACTCATACAATAGAATACTACTCAGAATTAGAAGAACAAACTATTGTTATACAGAACAATTTGGATGACTATCAAAGAAAGACATGATGCTGCATAAAGAAACCACTCTCAAAGGGCTACATGTTTTATTATTCCATTTATATTGCATTCTCTAAAAGGTAAGACTATAAATGATGGAGAACAGATTGTCAGGGTTTATGGGTGGAAGGAGAGATGACCATAAAGTGGTAGAATGAGGTAGTTGTATTTGGCTGCTGAAACTGTTCTGTGCCCAGATTGTGATGGTAGTTAAATGTATCAATACATATGCTAAAATTCATAGAACTTTACAGAAAAATACAAAAGTGCATTTTTAATAATTCACAAATAATATTTAACATATTTTGATAGGTTAATATTTGTTTTAAATCTTAAATGTTAGGAAGTCCACTGCTTTTTATTCTATATCAGAAATGAAAACTCAAATGTTTCCAGATGCCAAATAGGTAAAATATATTTATGATACCTAAATCATTCAGGTATAAGAACATAGAGAATTATATGGACTGTGTTTGAAGTATGTGCCCCCACTAAAGACATTCAAATCCAATTAAAAACAAGACTGCACATGTACACAGACACACAGACACACAAACACACACACACACACACACACACACACACACACAGAGCCCTGTGGCCCCCTGCTCTGTATTTTGTTTTTAGGTGACTTCATGTAATTTTATAACTTCAATCACCATATGAATATATTTTCTTTTAATATCTGCTACCCAGATCTACTCTGAGTTCCAAATCTATATCTTCACATGACATCTGGATGTCTTCAACTATGCTTCCCACTGATATTCCAAAACTTAACATGTTAAAAAAATGAGGTCATAATTTTTTCTTTCACTCAAAGCCTTATCCTTTTGTATTCACTATTATGTGTCCCTGGCATAGTTGGAGATAGCACTCTGTACTTTTCTTTCTTAACACTTAACATGGTTTAGAACTACATTTTTTTGTTTATATCCTGTTTCTTCCACTAGATTGTAACATATATTGTAACAAGAACTATGTCTGTTTAGCTGGATGTCCTATTTCCAGAACCTGGTATATAGTAGGCATCAATAAATTTTTGTTGAATGAATAAATGGTACCATCATCTATCGAATCACTCAAACCAAAAACTTGAGAATCACCTTCCCTCACTTGTCATGTTTTCACTCACCAATGAGTTAACTCATAGATTCCAACTCATCAACTCTCATATCTGTATCCAGTGCTTCTGCCTTAATCTCACATAGTTTCTTAAAATATACCAACATAGTTTTCTTTTTTCAAGATTTTATTATGTATTCATGAGAGACACAGAGAGAGAGGCAGAGACACAGGCAGAGGGAGAAGCTGGCTCCCTGTGGGGAGCCCAATGTGGGACTCGATCCCAGGACCCTGGAATCATGCCCTGAGCCAAAGGCAGACGCTCAACCACTGAGCCACCCAGGTGCCCCATAGTTTTCTTTTAGAGGCCTATTTTCATTTAAAAAAAATTTTTTTTGGTTTATTTTTATTTTTTAGGTTTTTATAAGTTTGTAGTCAATGTATAGTGTTATATTAGTTCCAGGTGTACAATTTAGTGATTCATCACTTCCATACATCACCCTGTGCTCATCACAATAAGTGCACTCCTTAAACCCCATCACCTATGTAACTCATCCCCCTACTTACCTTCCCTCTGGTAACCATGAGTTTGTTCTCTATACTTAAGATCCTGTTTTTTGGTTAGTCTCTTTGCTTCTTTTTTCTATTTGGTTCTTTGTTTCTTTTCTTAAATTTCACATATGAGTGAAATAATATGGTATTTGTCTTTCTCTGACTGAATTACTTCCCTTAGAATAATACTCCATAGTTCCATCCATGTCATCGCAAATGGCAAGGTTTCATTCTTTTGGATGGCTGAATAATCCTCATTATATATACCACATCTTCTTTATCCACTCAACTATGAATGGACATTTGAGCTGCTTCCACATCTTGGCTATCAAAAATAGTGCTGCTATAAACATAGGGGTGCATGTATCTCTAGATATGTCTCCTGGGGATCCTTAGGTGGCTCAGCGGTTTAGCACCTGCCTTTGACCCAGGGCATGATCCTGGAGTCCCGGGATCAAGTCCCACATCAGGCTTTCTGCATGGAGCCTGCTTCTCCTTCTGCCTATGTCTCACCTTTCTCTCTCTCTTTCTCTCTCTCTCTCTCATAAATAAATAAATAAATAAATAAATAAATAAATAAATAAAATCTTTTTAAAAAAGATATGTCTCTTGAGGTAAGAGAAACAAAAGTAAAAATAAACTAATGGGATTTCATCAAAATAAAATGCTTCTGCACAGTGAAGGAAATAATCAACAAAACTAAAAGGAACCTACAGAATAGGAGAAGACATTTGCAAATGACATGTCTGATAAAAAGGTTCGTACCAAATTATATAAAGACCTTACAAAACTCAACACCCAAAAAACAAATAACATAATACAAAAATGGGCAGAAGAACATGACAGACATTTCTCCAAAGAAGACATCCAGTTGGCCAACAGACACATGAAAAAATGCTCATCATCACTTACCAGTGAAATGCAAATCAAAGCTACAATGAGATATCCCCTCACATCTATTAGAATGGCTAAAGTCAATAATACAAGAAACAGATGTTGGTGAGGAAACAAGAAAGGGGAACTCTTGCACTGTGATGGGACTGCAAGCTGGTCCAGCCACTCTGGAGAAGAGTATGGACATTCTTCAAAAAGTTTGATAGAGAACTACCTTATTATCCAGGAATAACACTACTAGGTATTTACTCAAATAATACAAAATCATTATATAAAATTTTTTAAAGGGATACTCTCAGTTATTTTAGCTATCATGTTAGCTTTGCTCATATCATATTTTGGCATGGAGTTTTAAATTCCCATTGCCTTTACAGCTTACACCATACATTTTCCTACCTAACTGTATTTATTTTGATGAGTAATAAAGGCTACCATTACCAAATATCTGCTATGTGATAGGCAACAATATTACGTGGTACATTTGTATTGTTATCATTAAAAATTAGAAATCATTAAAATTAGAAATTTTACAAATGGAGAATGGAGGCTTAAAGAGTTTAAGTAATTCCCAATGCCACACAGTAAGTAAATGACAAGGACAGGATTCTAACCCAATGTGTCTATCAATATATCTGGTTTGTTTTGTTTTGTTTACTATATCATTATTATCTCCAGTCATTAGCAACTGTATTGTCATTGACCACATGTGACTATCTCTTCATAGTTTTTGAGGTACTGTCACATATTATCTCACCGAATCCTATTTCAATGGTCTGGGAATCTGAAACTTGGAGAAAAGTTCCTTTACCAAAGTCACAGAGTAAGCTGGTGGAATCCAAGGTTTATCACTCTCTGTCTATAACTCTTTCTATTATATCATGCTTTCTTTGTAAGTACTCCCAGGCAGGAATCTCATTTATTTCTCATGTTCTCCATAGCATTTAGCACAGAGTTGAGCACAAAGTAGCTGCTTAATGTGTTTCTTGGTCTTATAAGTTAACAAAATGCTCAGGTTTTTATAATACAGCTTCCTGACAACCTGAGTGATAATATTAACTCCTTTAGTTTCTCAGAAAGCAGAAATTTTCCTGAATTAATCTCTTAGTAGGTACATGGGCAACCTTTAATTCTCATTTTCAGATCATTAATACTTTAGCAGTCCCTACAGTCTTCTAAGCAGGATGATATTATCTTACTTTATGATCCCTTTTCTAGTCACAATTTAAATATCAGTTCAGAGAAATAGCAAAGAACCTTTCTACATACCTAAGAACTACCACTATTGTCCTCTTGTACAATATCCTTATGTTCAAATACACAGTGAATTAAAGATGGTTCTTGTCTCAACTATTAACATGTTATTTAGGGACTTTCTTTTAGTCTGTGGATACTAACACAGACATAGTTGCTACCAATCAAGTGACACTGTGCGGGGTTTTTTTGTGGGGAAGGTTTCAGTCTTGGGTGAAAGGGTATAGTGACAATGAGTCAGGAGCTTAAAAATGGCCCAACCTGCTGCCAGCATTGCTACAGAATCTCTTGGTGGAAAGCCCAGATCTCTTCCAGTAAACTGCTCAAAATGTTTGATTCCATTTTTTATTTGGTTGCCAATTTATTAAGTGGTTAACCTTGGACTGCATCTATCCAGCATTTAATTAATTAAGGCCAGTTTGAAATACCTTTAGAAACCTTACTAATTTCAATACACCAAGCTGGCACATTTATAAGCATCTAGCAATTGCCGAAATACTAAATCATCTTCACTAAGATGTTGTTGTTGCCAGCAGAGCATTAATCAACCAAAGAGCTAATTGTTAAGCTGAAAGAGTAAAGGCAATCCAACACATCTTCTCTCTCCCCACAGTTTGGGAGAAGGAGGAAAGTGGTGGGAATTACAGCTTTATGGAATTTCAGAGCTGGAAGGGTCCTCAGGGATTATTTAATTTATTATCTTTATTATAAAATGGGAAAAGTGGTACTTACGCAGTGAGTTAGTAGCAAAGTCAAGATTAGATCCCAAGGCTCTAATGAATAAACATCCTTCATTTCCAGAATGCTTTTTATTATGGAAAACGATTCTAACTTACAACTCACCCACTCTGTACTTCCATAGAGAATACTGGGAGAAGAGTGCAATGATACTAAACAGTACCTGTGCATCTCATAGAAAATTGCTGACCCACATCGTTGTTTTATTCTGTATCATATTCATGCAGAAACTCAAGGCATAAGTTTTGAAGTTCTAATTATAAAGTCATTGCTTTCTATTAAAATGAAAAATTATCATTTTCCTCATCATTGTTATTCCTCATTACCTACTATAGGTGTATCCCTGACATTTGGAGTTGTCAGGCCATAGTGGTACCTATAGCCACTGACTTACAAACAGTGGTTTAGACAAAAAACATTTCTCTTTAGCATTTGTGGAAGCACTAATATGCTAAGCCAAACCAAACAATGATTTCCATTGTCTGGGTCCACCAGTTGAATGCATGGCTCTGCATGTGCTAATATCAGCAGAAAAATAAAAGTCAACTATCTGTGCATGCTAGGAAACCAACTCCCCCCACAACATATCAACAGTCTATGAAAGAATAAGAGAAAGGAGATTGTATTCAAAGTAACCCTAGGCCAAGCAACAATAATAAATATGTCAGTGGTACTCAAACTGGAGTGTTTATAAAGACCACCTGAGAAAATTACTAAAAACAGTCTGAATGTAGACAGAGATAGTAGTAGTTCCCAAAGCTGGCTATATGTGTGGTAGTTACACAATTGTATACAAATATCAAAATTCATCTGACTGTACATGCAAAATGTATGAATTTTATTGTATGTGAATAATAACTTTATAAAAAATTTTAAGCTAATAGGTCATTTTGTGAGGGGGAAAAGTTCTTGTCCCCAAATCTATGTAGCCACAAAAGTAAACTCAATGAAATCTTATTACAGTATGCAAATGGTAGAGATGTTAATATTGATCTGAGGAAATACTAGGGACAAATATAGAAAAAAAGATATAAGCTAATGTGCTCCTCTCAAAATTAGATAATTTTATTCTTCAAGAAGCCAATTCAAACTACAATTGGTTATTACATTTTTTTCTATAAGTATGAGAAATGAGGTTAACACTTAACACCCTGGTCAATGACTATATAGATCACATTGAGTAACACATTGGTAACAAAAGCCTAGACATGCTCATTAACATAAGGCAAGTACTAAATAGCACATTCCATAATGCACATGACACAATAAATTTCAGTCAGGTAGTTGAACAGAGCCTATTAGAAAAATGTTAAGAAACTATAGAAATTGGCCCAGGTATATTGTCAATTTCTTGGAGGAGTTTGGCAGAGGTAGGGTGACAACTATAGGTGGAAGTTTAAAGTTATGACTCTAATACTATAGATGAGTAGCATATGAATAGCAGAAAGATTTCAGTATGAAAGTACAAGCACAGGTTTGGAATAAGACAAGGACTGTTGAGGGATGTGTAATTTAAGTTGGTAGCTTGACCATGTAAGAAGCTGAAGTGGGGAGATGCTAAAAGAATCTATTGAGATTATGTTTTGAGAGGAAATCCCAAGAACATATGAATTGTGACCTATCTTATCTTTCAAAGAGGTCCTTGAGGTAGATAGAGCCACAAAGAAGACAAAGAGAACAAATAAAAATCCTTTATTCCTAGCTGAGAACTTGGAACCAAATATTAAATATAATCTGTAGTAGGGTGGTAGGATCACATAGAAATCTCTCTCTCTCTCTCTCTCTCTCTCTTTATCTCTCTCTCTCCTCCCTCTCCCTTCCTTCTCTCTCTCTTCTAGCCTAGAGATTTAGGTGGCTTCCTTCCAAGCCCAAACCAGAACCTATGATGTTACCTTCCAATAACATGAAAGGCCACACCTCCCAATGCCATTGAAATGGAATGAAAAAAAAAAAACATTGCTCAGTATCTACAGCTCAGCTGACCTAGACTGTTTTCCTTAGACCCAGATACTATGTTTGAAAAAAAGAAAGAAGACAGGAGAGAAAAAAAGCAAGCTACAGTTTCTCGTAGGAGGTACAGGCTGCCAGTCATCTTATCGTCAAAAACACTTACATACCTGTCTCCTACTCTTTAACCATCTGTAATCTAAGAGAGCTCCCACTGAAGACTTTTTTATAGCTAAATTCAATGAACACTGTTCAGTCCTCATCTCATTTGACTTCTCCATGCAGCATTTTACTTAGTGAAACATACTCTTCCCCCTTCCATGACACCACACTCTTCTTGCTTTCTTCCTACCTCTCTGAATTCCCCCTTTCAGTATTATTTGGATATTTTCCCCCCTCTACCCATTCTAAATGTTGCGAGTTTCTCAGAGCTTGGGCTTGAATTCTCTTATCTTATGCTACAGTTCAACCCCAGCTGATTTCATTTGGTACAATGCCTTTAATTAGCAAGTATATACTGTGGACTTCCAATTTTATATCTTCAGGTCAGACCTCTTTGTCTAAGCTCATTTCTACACACACAATCTTTGTGAGACATCACTTAGGTATTTACTCATAGGCATTTCCTAGTTTGAGCCATCATTATTATTTGCCTTGGAGTTGTTATTGGAGGGAAAGTGAGCAATGGGTTTCTCTGCTCCCATTCTTTTTTTTTAATAATAAATTTATTTTTTATTGGTGTTCAATTTGCCAACATACAGAATAACACCCAGTGCTCATCCCATCAAGTGCCCCCCTCAGTGCCCGTCACCCAGTCACCCCCACCCCCTGCCTTCCTCCCCTTCCACCACCCCTAGTTCATTTCCCAGAGTTAGGAGTCTTTATGTTCTGTCTCCCTTTCCGATATTTCCTACCCATTTCTTCTCCCTTCCCTTCTATTCCCTTTCACTATTATTTATATTCCCCAAGTGAATGAGAACATATAATGTTTGTCCTTCTCCGATTGACTTACTTCACTCAGCATCATACCCTCCAGTTCCATCCACGTTGAAGCAAATGGTGGGTATTTGTCGTTTCTAATGGCTGAGTAATATTCCATTGTATAAATAAACCACATCTTCTTTATCCATTCATCTTTCGATGGACACCAAGGCTCCTTTCACAGTTTGGCTATTGTGGACCCATTCTTATCCCCCTTGTAACCCATCCTTCATATAACAGGTAGCTTCAAAATACAAAATTAAATCATGCTTGTCCACCACCTAAATCATCCCAGTGGCTTCCCAATTATCCTAGAATAAAATTGAAGCTCTTACCATGGTTCTTAGAGGCCCTGCATAATCTTGTCCCTCCCAAACTTTCCAACTTAATCCCATACAATTATGGCCTCTCATTCCTTTGCCTTTAGCTGCACCAACTTCACTTCCATTATGAATAAAAACACCAAGCTCTTTTCTCTATCAGAGTTTCACTTATACTATTTTCTTTGTTTGAAATACAGCCTATATAAACTCTTTCCCCCAATCTGTACCTAGAACAGTGTGTGGGAAAATAGTAGCTGCTACAAAAGTATTTCTTAAGTGAATGTATCTCAGCTGTTTCTTTATATTAATAACAATATTTTTTAAAATTTTTATTTATTATTTATGATAGTCACACAGAGAGAGAGAGAGGCAGAGACACAGGCAGAGGGAGAAGCAGGCTCCATGCCGGGAGCCCGACGTGGGATTCGATCCCGGGTCTCCAGGATCACGCCCTGGGCCAAAGGCAGGCGCCAAACCGCTGCGCCACCCAGGGATCCCTAATAACAATATTTTAACCCATCTTTTTTATTCTTTTCAACTTCCTAATTATTAATTCTACAGTAGTATTGTTTTGATCTTTGATTTGATCCCTGAGTTCTACACTCTGCCTTTTCATTTTGTCATTTTGTCACTGTATCATTTGTCTTTGGGTCCTTGTTTAATCAGATTCATGCAGTGTATTTAATAGAGTATATTCAAAACTGCTGCAACCATGAGACCCCAAAATACAGTAGCTCAAATAAGATAGAATTTTATTCTATTTCACATTATGATTGAGAGGTAAGGTGGTATGGTATGGGTGGTAGGACAAATTGTGTAGTTTCAATGTCTGTGTCTAAACAGGCTTTTCCAGTTACCATTTTCATATCTATAGCCAGTAAGAAAGAGAAAGGGTAAAGGGGAGCATACTCATTCCTCTCAAGAGGAGGATCTGAAAGTGAAGCATATTACTTGTTCCCACATCTTGTTGGTCAGAACTTAATTATATGGCCACATCTGGATGTAACAAAGGCTGAACAATGTAATTTTCTGACTGTGCAACCATAAGCCCAGGTGAAACACAGGAATTTTATTATTCAATGAAGATGAGGAGACTTTCAGTATTTGTTATGTATTTTCTTCCACATTTAGTTCTTTTGACCACTTTCCCCTTAGTTTGTTTGAATATTTGCTGTGGTATTTCTTTTCAGCTTGCTTTTATGTTAACAAGAGTGAGCCTGCTTATTCTAGATTTCCTTTTCTGCACTAATAAAATGTTGGCAACTTAAAGTTCTTTCTACCTATATATTATGCTCTAAATTCTCATTTATCAAACTTTAACTTACATAAGAGTCACTTGGAGGGCTTGTTAAAATACAAATTCCCAAGTTTTATCCCAAGATTCTAACTCAATAGTTCGGAGGAGGGGTCCATGAATTTCCATTTCTAAGTTTGAGGGTGAGTGAATACAAATGGGAAGCTCAGTTAAGATTTGTGCACAGCCTTAATTGGAGCACCTGGGTTTTCTTCTGAAATTTGTTAAATTGTTGGGATGAGACTTTATTCTACCTGGTCAGGAGTATAACTTATTCCTGATTATATGTTTCTAAGCCACAAATTATTTTTACAGTTTGACAAGAAGATCTGAAAAAGAGTAAGCCCTGTTTGTTTTTCCTACCTTTGTGTAGTGGTAGATAAGGATTTCTATTATCAAGAGTTTTCCCTTGATTTTTCCCCAGGCTTCTTACTCATACCTTCAGTCTCCTCTCCAAGATATTATTGATTCACATTCTCATCCTGGTATCCCCCATTTTCATCTCAGTTTCCTTATATCATCTGTAGCTATATGAAATTAACTTGTGATTATTTCTTCACAATAGAATGTAGGTTTTATGAGGGTAGAGACTGTATATGTCTAACTCACTTAGAACAGTGTTTGTCATAATCCCCTCCGGTTCTATTCATGTTGAAGCAAATGGTAGGTATTTGTCCTTTCTAATGGCTGAGGAATATTTCATTGTATATATAGACCACAGCTTCTCTATCCATTCATCTGTAAATGGACACCGAGGCTCCTTCCACAGTTTGGCTATTGTGGACAAACAAGGGGTAGTGGAAGGGGAGGTGGGCGGGGGATGGGGTAACTGGGTGATGGGTACTGAGGGGGGCACTTGATGTGATGAGCACTGGGTGTTGTATATATATATATACACACAGTGTTTGGCACAGAATAGGTACTCAACATTTTTTAATGTATGAACAGATAAATAAAGAGATATAACTAGCTAAGCCCCTTCTAAAGAAGAGTATGCCTCAAAACACACTTTATTTTTTCAGGATCTTTGGAGGAAGAGTCTACAAAAGAAGTAGCAGGAGAGAAGGCCAAAGTTTCTTAGCACAGATTGCTGAAAGTACATTTACCATTACAAACAAAAATGAGGAGAAATAGGGAAAGAGAAGAAAAATGTTATCTCTCCACACTTTTAGAAGAAAACATTGCTCTCCTAAGTGAACTGCCATTTAAAACCCACCCTCTAGAAAGATGGATATCTGAACAGAGCTCACTTTCCCTCTACTAACTCCAAATTATCTACCTCACCTGGATCAAATGGCACCCGTAGCCTGGAGATAAGCAAAGTTTTTGATATTGTGATAATTATAACAAAAAGAATTAGTGCTGAGATTTTTGCACTGTGAGCTAAACAAGTGCCTAGGAATCAATATCAAAAAGCTCTATGATATGGATCCACATTGATATATAGATGCAGGAGGCCAAATATGTGAACAATTTCAGCTTCAGAAGGAGAAAAAATATATAGAAAGTAACCAAACTAATCAAACAATAAGAGAACAATCCCTGAACTGAAAAAACTCTGCATTTGAAGTATAGTAGTTAATATAAATGGATAATAATAGACTCTCTGGAAATGGGTAACATAAATGTCAAATAAGGACTTTTGAAACAAAAGTTCCATATTTCTACAGACACTCTAATGTCTAGAACTAAAAGTACTACCTCATCTATGAAAAATAAGAGTTATGGGTAAAAAATGAATACAAACAGAGAAGTAAACATTCTAAAGATCTTATCTTTTATCTTATCATGGAAAGTATGAATTTAGTAGAGTGAGAAAAGTGAAAGTATTCCAAATAAATAAGAACATATCCTAAATTAAAATATTGGAATAGCAGAAAATCATAATAGAAAAAAAATATGCTTTCAGATAATAGTGGAGGCATATGTGTTGGAAAGTTGCAGTAACTAATAAAATGGTAAAGCATATTAGAGCTCACAAATTAACAAAGGAAAAACTGAGTTAATAGCTTTATCAAATTAGCAAGCTTGGGGAAACAATGCAAAATAAATAGATTTATTAAATTAAATATTAAATATGTAAGAAATTAAAGTGTATCAGATATTATAATAACAGATATTCTGTTATTCTTTTTATTCTTTTTAAAAAAGACAATGCCATAAAATTGAGTAAAAAACACATCTAGTATGTGTTGCTTGCAAGAAAGGAATAAAATGAAAATAAGTAAAAAATAAGAGGCTATGCATATTCATTTATTCAACAAATAATTTATGTAATGCTTACAATGGACCAGGCACTATTCCAATTCCTGGGAACACAGCAAAAAATAAAACGAAGTTTCTGCTTTCAGTGAGCTTACATTCTTATAGTAGATATAGGCAATATATGAATAAATAGTATATTAAGTGGTGGTAAGTGCTAAGAAGAAAACTAGAGAGGCATAAAGGGACAGAAAAACGGAGTGAGAGTATGAGGTAGAACCTCAATGACAAGGTGATTTTCATAGAAACCTGAATGAAGAGCACAAGCAAAACATGCAAGTACTGGGTGGAAGAATATATTCAAAGCAGTGAGCACATCAAATGCAAAGGACCCAAGGCCAAAACATTCTTGGGATTTTTTTGAAGGACAGCAAAGAAGTCAGTATGACTGAAGTACAGGGCCAAGACAAGGATTAGGCACTCACATGACCCTGAGAATGAATACTTCCTTAAATTTTGTGTACTGGGTTCCTCTTTTGCCTCATCCTAATCTTGGCCCTGCTAAAGTGGAATGAGCAAGGAAAGAAAACGATATGGGAAGCTATTGCAGAATTTGGCAAGAGATATGACATTATCTGACTTAAAATTTAACAAAACCACCTAGGCTTTTCTGAGGAGATAGAAGGTAAGGAGTACAGTAACAGAAACAAGAAGACCTGTTGGGAGGCTATTAAGGTAATATAGGTGAGAGATAATGTGAGCTTTGATAGGGTAGTGGTAGCAGTGGAAGTCATTAGAGGGGGTTGTATTCTATATATAATTCAAGTAGCATAGCCAAAAGAACTTCTTGATAGATTACACATGAGGTGTTAGAGAAAGAAAAGACTCAAGGATGGACATAACAACTAGAATAATGGAATTGTTGGACAATGGTGTAGAACAAGGTTTGGAAAGAAAGGATAAAGGAATGAAGACTAGGAGTTATTTTTGTTTCTGTTTTGCACCAAATACCCTTGCATTTTTTAAAAGATTTTATTTATTCATGAGAGAGAGAGAGAGAGAGAGAGGCAGAGACACAGGCAGAGGGAGAAGCATGCTCCATGCAGGGAACCTGATGTGGGACTCGATCCCTCCCTGGGCTGAAGGTAGGCACCAAACCACTGAGCCACCCAGGGATCCCCAATACCTTTGCATTTTTTCAAGTTAATGACAAAGACCCAGTTTACCAGCTTTACTTTTTTGAACCTAGGCTTAATATTACATATTTTGTTTAAATATTGTTTATTTTTAAAACTTACTAAGTTGTCAGCATTCACGCACAACTGGAAAAGAATCTTAAAGTCATATTAAATGAAAAATCTATCACCATTAATGCATTAATATATTAAATACTGACAAAAACTGAGATTATTTTTGTGTAAGATTCATCCTGGCAATGTTAACTTCACAGCAGGTTGACTCTATCTACCTGGCTCACATTTGAAACACAATGAAAAGCAGGTCTATGCTGGTGTTAGTCTGAGAGTCATGGCCACCTTGGATCATGTTGAATAAAAAAGCAAAGTGAGTGAGTTAAGCATCTGCCTTCAGCTCAGGTCATGATCTCAGAGTCCTGGAATCAAGCCCTGCATCGGGGCTTTCTGCTCAGTGGGGAGTCTGCTTCTCCCTCTGCCTCTCACTCTTAAATAAGTAAGTAAGTAAGTAAATAAGTAAATAAGTAAATAAATAAATAAATAAGTTTTGAGGAAAAAAGCAAAGTACATACAGAGGTTCACGACAATTTTATTTTATTTTTTTTTAAAGATTCTATTTATTTATCCATGGGAGACACACAGAGAGAGAGGCAGAGACACAGGCAGAGGGAGAAGCAGGCTCCACGCAGGGAGCCCGATGTGGGACTCCATCCCGGGACTCCAGGATCACACCCTGGGCCGAAGGCAGGTGTTAAACCACTGAGCCACCCAGGGATCCCCCAATTTTAAAGACAAAAACCAAAACAACAAGAAACCCCCAATTCCCAAATAGTGCAAAATAGTGGTCCTATTATGTGGTCCCAACAATAAACTCAAAAGTCTATGACAGGGATCCCTGGGTGGCGCAGTGGTTTAGCGCCTGCCTTTGGCCCAGGGCACGATCCTGGAGACCCCGGATCAAATCCCACGTCGGGCTCCCCGTGCATGGAGCCTGCTTCTCCCTCTGCCTATGTCTCTGCCTCTCTCTCTCTCTCTCTCTCTGTGTGTGACTATCATAAATAAATAAATAAATAATTTTTAAAAAGTCTATGACAAATAGGGTTCCAATGAGCTGTGTATAAATACTTTAGATTAGGTACAGTTATACTGAAAGTTCAGTTCATTTGAAATCTTCAAAAAATAAATGTTCCTGTTAATCCTCATTGGTGCCCATTATAGGTAACATTTCTGTTACATGCCTGCATTGAGTTGCTTGTTACCCAAGTGTAGCAGCTGCTCCTTACCATTTATCATTAAGAACTTTAGCCATTTTCTTCAACCTCTACTCTTTCTTCACCATTGTGAATAATTCTCTTTGTAGTGATTTTTCTGCCATTAACCATTTTAATGAAGATGATATAGATTTAGAGTTGCCTATCCCACTACCACCAAATGCTGTGGAAAAGAATGAAGTGAGGCTATGACCTAAGGAAGTAAATTCTGTATCAAAAGAAAAAACTCTTTCCAGAGACAGAAATCCACTGAAAGCAAGGAAGAATGAATGACCCTGCGCCTTGGCTCCTGCTTCCACGGGAGGCCTCTTTGACTCCCAAAAATGAACCTCAAATGCATCTTTGAAGAAGTCAATTGAAAATGGGCACCTTCCACCAAAAAATTCCCTGAAGATGTCACCTAGGTTATGGAATGTGAAACCAAACTCAAACAGATTGTCCAAATGAATTCCACCTCCACCTCCATCACTTATTCTTCTATGCCATATTCGTCATAGGTCCCCATTTTTTTAGCATCTAATAGCATTTCATATGCCTCAGCTACTTGTTTGAATGTTTTCTAGGCTTCTTTATTCTCAAGACTTATTTGTTGGAGTGAGTCTGAGGACAGGCAGCTGGCAGGATGGGTGGCAACTCCTCACACACTTCCCTTTCTCTGAAGACTTTAGATGTCCATCAAACATTCAAGCGTATATGCCAGCTGACTATATACATCTGGGTTTGAGAGAAGTCCAGGCTGAAGAAATTAATTTTGGAAATGTGTCAAGGTATAAATATTATATAAAGCAATAAGATTGGATAGCATCACCTAAGGTATGAGTATAGGAAAAAGAAAATGTCTGAGATTCAAACTCAGACCTTAATATTTGAAATTATCTTCCCACCATAAATAACGAAAAGAGTGGAGAAAACATATATAATGTCAGTTTTCAGACACTGGAGAAAAAGAGTAAAGGATTGTGACCTCTAAAATAAGGAAAAGAAGTAAAGTGGGCCCTATGATTATTTTGTGCTTGGAGATACCTTCTGGTGCCTTGGACTGTGGTGCTGGGAGAACACCAAGCAGAACACATTAGTCTGAGTTGACAGGACAGAGAATTGAGTTTGAGGATGGAGAACTGAAGAGGGGAGAATTAGTCAGGAAAATCTCTCCAGAAATCTGCATAAGGGTCTTCTTAAGTCTTTGGTTAAACATTAATCCACACATGTATACCCACCCCCACAACACAAATAAAATAACAACTACCAAGAGCCCCCACAGAACTGAGAACTAGAAGGATGGATGAACTGAGAACAGAAGGATGAAACTCCTTACTAAAGAGTTGTGACCAGCCAGAGTAAAAATACCTCTGATAAATGTTGGACATTAATAGAAATGCCAAAAAGGGTCACATCTTAGTAAATTAGCCTTAAAGAAAAGGCTATCCTAGATTTTCCCTGACAGAATTTAAAAAAAAGAAATCTCCAAGAAATCACCTTGATACAAAAGTCTGTCAAATTTTAACACTCCTTTTTAAAGATTTTATTTATTTATTCATGAGAGACACAAGGAGAGAGGCAGACACAGGCAGAGGGAGAAGCAGGCTCTCTGTGGGGAGCCCGATGCGGGACTCCATCCCAGGACCCCGGGATCATGCCCTGAGCCAAAGGCCAACAGTCAACCACTGAGCCACCCAGGCGCCCCAAAATTTAACACTCTTTAAAAAAGACAACAAAGTCCAACGTTCAAAAATATTAATTTTCATAGCCTAATAACCAATGAAAAATTATCAGGCATGCAAATGTTACTCATACCAGGAGTAAAATTGTAGAACAGAAACAGACACAAAAATGTTAAGAGATAATGTACTCAGCAGACAAATACCTTAAACAAGTGTGATAAATATAATATGCTCGGGATCCCTGGCTGGCGCAGGGGTTTGGCGCCTGCCTTTGGCCCAGGGCGCGATCCTGGAAACCCGGGATCGAATCCCACATCGGGCTCCCGGTGCATGGAGCCTGCTTCTCCCTCTGCCTGTGTCTCTGCCTCTCTCTCTCTCTCTGTGTGACTATCATAAATAAATAAAAATTTAAAAAAATATATAATATGCTCAATAATTTAAAGAAAAACATGCATACAATAAAAATAACAATGAGACAAGACTAACACACCTATTAGAGTAGCTAAAATCTTTTTTGAGTAACAATACCAAGTGCTGATGCTGATTTGGAGCAATTGCAACTCTGACACATTCCTGGTGAGCAATAGTATAGCCACTTGGGAAAACAGTTTGAAATTTTCTTATAAAGTTTGCTCATTAAAGATAAAAACTTATGTTTACATAAATACCTGCATAAGCATATGTAGAGCAACTTTATTCATCATTGCCAAAAATTGAAAACAATTAAAATGTCCTTCAAATTGCAAGTGAATACAACAGAAACAAACTACTGAAACATACAACAACATAAATGAATCTCAAATATATTATGTCAAATTAAAGAAGCCAGACTCAAAAGCCTATATACCCTATGATTCCATTTATACAACATTGATGAAACTCCTTACTAAAGAGATAGAAATAAGACTGCTGGTTGCCAGGGTCTGGGGCTGCAGATAAGAGTTATCTACAAAGGATTTGTATGAAAGAACTTTAGGGATATCTTGATCAGGGTGGTGGCTATACAGTGTGATGCATTTGTGGAAACTGAAAGAATTGTACATCAAAAATTATAAATTGGTGAGTCCTGGGTGGCTCAGCAGTTGAGCATCTGCCTTCAGCTTAAGGCATGATCCCGGTGTCCCGGGATCGAGTCCTGTATCAGGATCCCTCATGGAGCATGCTTCTCCATCTGCCTGTGTCTCTGCCTCTGTGTATGTGTGTCTCTCATGAATCAATAAGTAAAATCTTTTTTAAAAAGTATAAATTGTAGCTCTATAGGTTAAAAATAAATTTTAATTGTTTATAAATAATAATAATGTATTTTGGAAATATTGTCTATGACAACAGTAACACTAATGATGAGAGGAGAAAAATGGAAGTTTGTGGTAAAGTTCTTACCCTGAACCTGAAAGTGTAATGTATCTGAAGGCAGACTGATAAGTCAAACATTTACATTATCAACTCTAAGGAAAATGATCTAAAAAAATTTAAGAGGTAAAGCTAATAAGCCAATGAAGGAAATAAATTGTCAACCCAAACCAAACCAAATAAACAAACAAACCCTCTCAACACAAAAGAAGGGGGAAAAAGACAAAAAGGAACTAATAATTGATAGAACAAATTGAAAACAAAGAGTAAAAAAGTAGAATTACATCAGCCACATTAATTATTCCATTAAATGTAAATAACCTAAAAATTTTAATTTAAAATATTGTCACAGTAAAATACCATTATATGTGCCTATATAAGAAACTGTAAGTGCCTACAAGTCAACAGCCTTAAATATTAAGCCATAGGATGGAGAAAAATATACTATTTAAATTCTATCCAAAAGAAGGATTGAGTAGCTACTTTAATATCAAATAAAGTAGATTTCTAAATGAGTTATATTATCAGGGATGAGAAATACAAACCAAAACCACAATGAGATCCCACCTCACCCCAGTGAGAATGGTGAAAATTAAGACAGGAAACAATACATGTTGGAGAGGATGTGGAGAAAGGGGAACCCTCCTGCACTGTTGGTGGGAATGTGAACTAGTGCAGTCACTCTGGAAAACTGTGTGGAGGTTCCTCAAAGAGTTAAAAATAGAACTGCCCTACGACCTAGCAATTACACTGCTGGGGATTTACCCCAAAGATACAGATGCAGTGAAACGGCAGGACACCTGCACCTCAATGTTTCATAGCAGCAATGTCCACAATAGCCAAACTGTGGAAGGAGCCTCGGTGTCCATCGACAGATGATGGATAAAGAAGATGTGGTCTATGTATACAATGGAATATTACTCAGCCATTAGAAATGACATATGCCCACCATTTGCTTCGACATGGATGGAACTGGAGGGTATTATGCCTAGTGAAAGAAGTCAATCGGAGAAGGACGAACATTATATGGTCTCACTCATTTGGGGGATATTAAAATTAGTGAAAGGGAATAAAGGGAAAGGAGAGAAAATGAGTGAAAATATCAGTGAGGGTGACAAAACATGAGAGACACCTAATTCTGGGAAACGAACAAGGGATAGTGGAAAGGGAGGTGGGTGGGGGGTTGGGGTGACTGGGTGATGGGCACTGAGGGGGACACTTGGCGGGATGAGCACTAGATGTTATGCTATATGTTGGGAAATTGAACTCCAATAAAAAAATATTATCAAGGATGAACAGGATACCACATGATGATAAAGGAATCAATTCTAGGAGAAGATACAACAATTTTAACTGTGCATACATCTAAAAACAGATATTGAATAAACATAAAGCAAAATCTGTCATAAATGAGAGGAGACATAGATAATGTACAATTAGAGTTGGAAATGTCAATACACTTCATTCAGTAATTGATAAAACAAGCACACAGAAAATCAGTAAGGATAAAAAAGACCTGAACAACACTAAATACCAATAATGATTCAATTAACATTTATAAAACACTTCATTCCAAAACAGCATAATTTTCAACTACACATGAAACATTCCACAAAGGACCATATAATGTGACAAAAATAAGTCTTAATAAATTAAAAGAAATTTAAAGTAGAGATTGTTCACTCACCAAAACAATATTAAATCACAAAAAAATAGTTAAAGGATACCACTATATGTTGTATGTAAGTGATGAATCACTGAATTCTACTCCTGAAACCAATACTGCCGTGAGTTGGCTACCTAGAATGTAAATAAAAATCTGAAGAAAAAAAAGATACCTAGAAAATCCTCAACTACTTGGATATGAATAGACAGCCTTCTAAATAACCATGAGCCAAAAAGGAAACTGGAAATATTTACCACTTAGTGATAATCAAAATGCAACACATCAGAGCATCTGGGTGGCTCAGTCAGTTAAGCATCTGCTTTCAGCTCAGGTCATGATCCCAGGGTTCTGGAATTGAGCCCCACATTGGGCTCCCTATTCAACTGGAAGCCTGCTTCTCTCTCTCTTCTCATTTCCTCTCTCTCTCTCTCTGGCAAATAAATAAAATCTTTAAAAAATGCAATATATCAAAATGTGTAGGTCTACAGATACAGCAGTGTTTTTATGGAAATTTATAGCTTCCAATGATTGTATTAAAAAGAAGAAAGATTTTTAAAAAATCAATGATCTAGGGCAGGACGTTCAGAAATTCTGAGTGGGGAGCTTGGTAAGTCCTCTACACACACACACACACACACACACACACCACAAAACAACAACAAAAAACTAGACAAAACTTTCAAAAACTACGATTACAGAAATCTGTAAACTAGCAAAAGGCATAAAAAATTGAAAAGAGTCTATTCAAGGAAATCTACTAAACTTCAGTAAGAATAATGAGAGTTTGTGGCATTTTAGTCTGGAACTGCTCCTATATTCACCTCCAGCTCCGTGTCATGGTAATTCTCCAGAGATGAGGTAAGTCATAAGGACTAGCAACTTCATTGCTGGACAAAGTGGTCCTGAGCTAGATTTGGGCAGGGAAAAAGTCTCAACTGGTATTGTTGAAAACAAGAGCAACCTCAATGACAAACTATCAGGAAAAGCCAGCGTAACAGCTAACTTGAGATCTTGATACCGGTTATGGCAAGCAACAGACAAGCAAATCAGCCAGAAATTTAACATGATTTTTTTGGATATGACATCAAAAGCATGAGGCAACATAAACAAAAAGAGACAAGTGGGATTGCATCAAACCAAAAGTCTGCACAGAAAAGGAAACCATCAACAGAGTGAAAGACAGCCTATGGAGTGGAGAAAATATTTGCAAACTATTCATTTGGTAAGAGGTTAGAATTCAAAATACATAAGGAACTCACTCAATAGTAAACAAGAAAAAACCCCAAATAACCTGATTAAGAAATAAGCAGAGGACCTGAATAGACATTTCTCCAAAGAAAACATAAAAATGGCCAAAAGGTATATGAAAGGATATTTAACATCACTAATCATCATGAAAATACAAATCAAAACTACAATTGAAGTATCACTTCACACCTGTTAGAATGCCTCTTATCAAAATCATAAAAGATAATAAAAGTTGATCAGATGTGCAGAATTGAGAATCTTTGTATGTTGTCGGTGGAAATATACATTGCTACAGCCATTATGGAAACAGTATGGAGATTCCTCAAAAAAATTAAAAATGGAACTATCATATGATAGAGCAATCTCACATCTGGGTACATATCTGAAGGAAATGAAATCAGTATCTCAAAGAGATATTTGCACTCCATGTTTATTGCAGTGTTATTCATATAGTAATCAAGATATGGAAACAACCTAAGTGTCCATTGGTGGATTAATGCATAAAGAAAATTTATATTAGTCACCCTTCAAAAAGAAGGAAAATTATATTAGTCACCCTTTAAAAAGAAGGAAATTTTACCGTTTGTGACAACACTTATGAATCAGTCAAACTCATATAAGCAGGGAGTAGAATGGTAATTACCAGAGTTTGTTGGGAGGGGGAAATGGGGAGTTTGGAGGGTACAAAGTTTCAGTTGTGCGGTATGAATACATTCTAGAGATTTAATGTATAGCAATGTGACTGACTGAAAACTACATTGTATACTTGAAATTGCTGACACTAGATCTCAAGTGCTCCCAACACACACAAACTACATGAGGTCGATGGTCAGAATGGCTAAGATTAACAAGTCAGGAAACAGCAGTTGTTGGCAATGATGTGGAAAAGAGGGAAACCCTCTTACACTGTTAGTGGGAGTGCAAGCTGGTGCAGTCACTCTGGAAAACAGTGTGGAGGGTCCTCAAGAAGTTCAAAATAGAGCTACCCTACAACCCAGCAATTGAACTACTGGGTATTTGCCCAAAGGATACAAACATAGTGGTTTGGAGAGGCACACACACCCCAATATTTATAGCAGCAATGTCCACAATAATCTAATATGGAAAGAGCCCAGATGTCCATTGACAGATGAATGGATAAAGAAGATGTGGCATATATACACAATGGAATAGTACTCGGCCATCAGAAAGAATGAAATATTGCTATGTGCAGGGATGTAGATGGAACTAGAAAGTATTGTGCAAAGTGAAATAAGTCAGTCAGAGAAAGACAAATACCATATGTGGAATTTAAGAAACAAAACAGAGGATCATAGGGGAAGAGGAGAAAAAATAAGATGAAAACAGAGGGAGACAAACCATAAGAGATTCTTAAGGAAACAAACTGAGGGTGCTGGAGGGGTGGTGGGAGGACGGGGAAACTGAGTGATAGGCATTAAGGAGGGCACTTGATGTAATGAGCACTGGGTATTATATGCAACTGATGCATCACTTCATCCCCTCTGAATCCCCTCTGAAACTAATAGTACATACATTAGTTAAATTAAACTTAAATAAAAAACAAAAATAAAAAGTATGTAAGATGATGGATATATTAATTAGCTTGATAATGGTATTAGGTTTATAATATATACATATATCAAAACATTACATTATCTACTTTGAATCATACAATTTTTATTTATCAATTGTACCTCAGTAAATCTGAAAAAAATCTTGTTGACTGTATTGCCTTAAACGAATCACTTAACTTTCCAAAGTCTCAGTTTCCTTATCTGTTGTCAAGAGTTATAAAAAATCTGTGTCATAAAGTTGGTCATGAAGATTAAATTTTATACTTGGAACATAGTGGGATCTTGACAATTGTTATCTGTTATTTTTATAGTGCAGTTGTTTCCAAACATACATTAATATAAATACTTTAAAGAGGTCCAGTGAACCTGCCTTTGTTAATGACTGGAACTCTTACCAGTAAAAGTCTCTTTCTTTTCTCTAATTATGATAGTCATCACTTTATTTTTTTTAAGATTTTATTCATTTATTCATGAGAGACACACAGAGGGAGAGAGAGAGAGAGAGGAAGAGACACAGGCAGAGGGAGAAGCCTGACGTGGGACTGGATCCTGGGTCTCCGGAATCAGGCCCTGGGCTGAAGGCGGCGCTAAACCGCTCAGCCACCCGGGCTGCCTATAGTCATCACTTTAAAGGAAAGATTCTGTTAGTGTTCTGCATTTCTCCAGTGTATACTTTCTGGCAGAGATCATACACCCATACAATTCCAACCAACACTTTTTTTATGAGGATAATACTCAAATCTTCATCTCCTTGGAGTCTAAGCTGCATTGTGAATGAAGTAAAGTCATATACGGGAGAATAAACAACAACCACTAGAAAGTGCTAAAGGGGCAGCAATGTAATTTCAGGGTGTTAGTTAGTTCCAGAAGTGGAGAAATAAAATAAGCAGAGATTCCAAGGGGCAAGGGAAGAGTTTTGGGAGAGAACACAGTGGAACAATATATAAAGCAATGGGTGGCACACAGGCACATTTACCAATATTTGTTGACTTCCATAAAGATTGCTCTGTATGATTTCAGTCATATATGGAATATAAGAAACAAAACAAACGATCACAGAGGGAGAAAAGAGGGAGGCCAACTTAGAAACAGATTCTTAACAATTGAGAACACCCTGATGGTCACCAGAGGGGAGGTGGGTGGGGGTGAAGTGAAATAGGAGATGAGGATTAAGGAGGGCACTTGTAGTGATGAACACCGGGTGATGTATGAAATTAGTTGGTCACCATATTGTACAACTAAAACTAATATAACACTGTATGTTAACCAACTGGAATGAAAATAAATACTTAAAAGAAGAATTTATAGTATTTCTGAAAATGGGTGCAAAGATAGAGATCAAAAAAGAAGGACTAATTGAATATCCAGTTAGAGTATTTATAGTGCCAAACTCCCTCTACCTCAGCCAGTGGATGTTTGCCATGTTTATTCTCACCCCAACAAAAGTCTGAGGTTTTATTCTCTGGAGAGCTTTCTGAACTGCAGAATACAAGGCATATACTTATGCCCTCATCCTAACCCTGGCTGAAAACCAAATCCTACCTCAAACGCTAACCCTAACCACTAACCCCTAAACCTAGCCATAACCAAAACCCTAACCCTAATCTTATCCCTCTGCAGAGGTCTCTAAACTGCAGGATAATAGGCACATACTATCATCCTGGCTCCAACCCTGACCTTACCCATATTCTAGCCCTAAACTGAAGCCTAATCCTGGATCTGAGGAGGAAAAAAAGATTTGGTATATATATACAATGGAATATTACTCAGCCACAAAAAAAGAATGAAATCTTGCCATTTGCAATGATGTGGATGGAGCTAGAGTGAAATAAACTATTCATAGAAAGACAAATACCATATGATTTCACTAATATGTAGAATTTAAGAAACAAAACCTATGAGCAAATGGAAGAAGAAAAAAGAAACAGACACTTGACTATAAAGAATACAATGATGAATTAAAAAAAAGAAAAAAAGTTAAAAATATAAAAAAAAAACAAATAAAAATGAAATAAATTACAGTTTGAAAAAAAAAAAGAATACAATGATGGTTACCAGAGGGGAGATAGGTTGGGGTATAAGTTATATAGGTGATGGGAATTAAGGAGGGCACTTATGATGAGCACTGGGTGTTGTATGAATGTGTTCAATCACTAAGTTGTATGCCAGAAACTAATGTTACACTGCATGTTAACTGGGATTTAAATAAAAACTTTAAAAAATAATCTTATAAAAATAAAAGAGAAAGCTTGCTCCAATTTAACTACCACAATATCCATTTATTTATTCATTCAACAATAAAATATAGTAATGAGGTAGTAAGAAATCCTATCGGGAAAAAAATGAAGCAAAACAAGGATAAAATAGTGAGCAATGCTGATTTAGGATGGTCCTTAAGGAAGTGATATTTGAGTGGACCCCTGATATTAAACGAGGGACTGGGCCATGTACTTATCAGAAGAGCATATATATAGGGCTTTATAACCATGATGGAAATTATCAATCCAATTCTAAGTGAATTGGAAGACCATTGGAGGATTTTATGCAGGAGAATGACAAGATCCAGCCTTCAGTTTTGGAACAATCACTCTCGTTTCTCTGTTGGGAACAGACTTTGGGAGAGGGGTTAAGAGTAGAATCAAGGGGCTGCTGCAGTTATCAAGGGAGCAGACACAGGTGAATGAGACTGGGTAGTAGTAGTGAAAATAGAGAGAAGTGGTCAAATTTTGAATTTATTTTGAGGGTACAGCTAACAGGATTTGTTGACTAATTGATATGAAGAAAAAGTAGGAATCAAGAATACTTCAAAGTGCTTGGCTTGAGTCATTGGAAGAATGGAGTCATCACTTTTTTTAAGATGCTATTTATACATGAGAGACACATACAGAGAGAGGCAGACGCATAGGCAGAGGGAGAAGCAGGCTCCCTGTGTGGGACTCAATCCCAGCACCTCGGGATTACAACCTGAGCTTAAGGCAGACTCTCAACCACTGAGCCACCACCCAGAAGTCCCAGAATGGAGTCATAATTTACACAGAAACGGGGGAAACTGAGAGAGGAACAATTTTTAGGAGTATAGAAATCATTTATGTTCTAAATATGTTCAGTTTTATAATAATATAAAACTTTATATTATTATTATTATTATTATAAAACTTTTAAGTGTAGATTTTAAGAAAAATGTCTGGAATTCAGGGGAGAGATGAGGCTAGAGATATAAATTTGGGAGTCGTGAGTATATAAAAATGGTGCTTAAATGCAGGAGATTAGATGAGATCACCAAGAAAGTGAGTGTAGGTAGAGAAGAGGAGAAGACTAAGAACTGAAATTTTTGGCGCTTTAATACTTTAGAGAAGTTTCATACAGAGGAACCATAAAAGGACTTGGAAAAGAAGAGAGAGATCATTGAGGCAGGAAGAGGACAGGGAGAGTATGGTGTGCAGGATGACAAGTAAAGAATATATTTCAAGAAGGGGGGTGTGTTAAAAGTCTTTTTTGCCCCATGTCACGTGTTCCTCGACCCCCTTTTTGCTCAGGACATTGCTGTAGCAGCTGTATGCAGGGGAAACCTGATGCTACCTTATTCATCTGTTTCTTCTACTATCTCCTCCTGCCTTGGGGCTTCTTTGCTCTCGCTGGGTAGAACACCTACAGGAGCCTGCTCAGCGATTCTAGTTCATGGACGAGCCTGCAAGTGCCAGTGAGTGAATACTCTCTCAGATTACCCTTGGTCAATGGGAGATAGAATATGATGGATAAACACTCCTCTCTTTATGTCTGCTGGAAAATTCTGAAGTGCATCTACGCAGTTCCACAGGAAGTCCTCAGTGTGAATAGTCCACAGTTGCCTACAGTGGCAAACAGATCAATACTATACCCTGGAATTGATGGTCCCTCTCTTCCTGATTCATTCTTCTCAGTCCCCTTTCTTATTTCCTGAGTCAGCTCCTCAAATAAACCAACTGCATGCTAGTCCTCATCTCAGGTTCTATTGGTTTTCTGGGGAACATAAGTCATGATAGGGGGGTGTGATCAGCTTGGACAAGTGCTGCAGCAATTTGTGTGAGATGAAGATTGAGAATTTACCATTGGATTTAGGAAAGTAGAATCATCGAAGACATCAAGCAAAGCCATTTCAGTGGAGGATCGGTTCAAAAGCCTGGCTGGAGAAGATTTAGAAGAGAATGCCTCTATTTTCTCAATGGTATGTGGCAAGGTCATAGATGGAGTGGAGGCATGGACAAACTGGGAGTATTGGATGTGTGATGAGAGAAGTATGAGGTAGCCTTTTTGAAATTTGGAAAACAAACTGAAGAGAGAAGTAAAGTAGAAATATCTGGTGGTACTGATGGCTCATTTGAAGTTTGTGGTTGTGTATTTTTCTTTAACCACATTCATCTGTTAAGATGAAAATGTGGAACAAGTGGTTTCATTTCACTAAAGTTTAGATTTTTAAATCAAGCGTGCTAGGGAGATAAAAAAGGTCAAAGGTGCTATGATGGACCAGGGGATGCAAGCTGGATAAGAAGGACTTTAAAAATGGGGAGGGGGGTCAATTTCGGATGGTGTTTGAGGATAATAGGAGAGATGGACCAACATTGAAATTGTTTAGAATGCTTTTCATGCAATGGTTTTATCAAAGTTAGCTAATTAAGCTTACTATTACATGTGATATCCAAGTTGTGTCAGGATAAGTTCTCAGAATATAAGAAGGCACTATTAAATTTTATGGGAAGCAGGAGTTAACTGAAACTGTCCCAGGTAAATGGGGACATCCTATGACGCTACTCATATGGCAATTTTTATACTGAAAAGCAATAGATTATAGTCACTAGGAGCATGAAATATTTAGAGTCATGGTTTCTGGGATCAAAACCAGGCACAGAAAGCCTAAGTAACCTACCAAAGGTGCCTAACACCTAGTAGAGTGACCTAGAATTCTTTGGATGAAATTCATCAAGACTGGCTTCTACCATCTCATATTGTCTTATGTGTTATTACATTTATCTTCTAATTCTAAATTCGACGTTGCTTCTGTACTTCAGGTTATGTTCCAGGCTTTTATGGAATAAGTACCCTTTATTCTCCCCAGGTCCATTCTCCATTCTGTTTATTTGAAGTTCTCTTGAAATAGATGTCAATGTTACTACCATTAATGCATAACCAGTTCTAATTCCTTTAGAACTAGGGAAGTCAAAGCACAAGTACTTCATCAGCAGTGTAGCTATTAGCAAGGAGCTTTTTGGGTTATATTTTTAGGAAATCATAGCCCCCTGAAACACGGCCTTTAACAACCCAAGTTGAGACTAGGGTCATCACCTCTTAATTACCTGAATGGTAACTCCTGCCTGAGGCAGGTCTGGATTATAAGCACCTATCACTATACTTTTAGTCCTCTTGATTCATTCAAATTCCTTGACTCTCTGCTTCCCGCTTAAAAAGGAGGCATTTCAAGATGAAATGATGATATATATACTAAGTAGATTTTTAAAACTAGTTTGTAATGTGACATATAGAAATACCTAGTTTAATCATGACTTCTTTTTAATTTATTAGGATGGCTGAAATAAAAGGATAAAGGAGTGCTTTGTTAAATAAATACATTTTTGTATTTAAAAATAACTTTCAAAAATACTTAAAAATCATTGGCAAAAATGAATGATGAATTAGGAATGTGCATTATACTTTCAAAATAAGGAAGACACAAGAGGTCCATTTTATAAATGGTACAGAATTCCATTTTTACCAAATAAACAAGTAGCCAGATGTATGACTCCTAGGGGAATACAAGTGCCCCCCTCCGGAAATTCCTAATATCTGGGATGGATAAAACTGGAATGGGTCTAGAACTCTGTTCTGGGGCCCTGGAATTCAGGAAATGTGTTTCCTGTGGTTACAGATCATTCTGGGGATACTAGACCCTCAAATAATCCACTTCCTTAGATCAGCCAAATCAGAAAACCTCTTCCCTCCTTTCTCACTTCTTTAGCAGTAGCTTCTCCTAATCGGCAGCCCTTCCCTTGCCTTTACATGCATCCTGCCTTTCAGAAGAGACATCTTTTTTTTTTAATCCCTTCCCTCAGGAATGGAATCTACAAGTCTCCTAGAAACACTGGGCTAGTTCAGTCCTAAGGACATGTTTTAGTTGACTAATTATAAGAAGTCCAGATATGTCACTACTTTTATATTTTTAAAAATTCCAGTTGCAATGAGGGAAAGAGAAAGAAAATAATGACCTCTGACTTCTAACTTCTTGATTGTCACTGGTACCAAGTTAAGTTTAAAGGTACTTACAACCCACATAAGGGATACTTCTTGATACGTATTATTAGACACAATACCCAAATAATTGTCTAAAATATGAAACCATTTCCATTATGTTATTTTATAGACTCAGCTTCACATATGTGGTGTATATTAATTCCCTCAAGTATAACACATTCTTTCAGATTTGTGCAGAACCTTATACATTAGAAATGTGTCTGTTTTAAGGACTCTCATAAAATCTCTAGAATTCATTATCTTCATTTTACAAATGAGAAAAGCAAGGTCCAGAATGCACGGGATAGAAAAAGAAGCAGTGTAGTATGAAGATAAGATCTCTGGCCAAGGAGCCAGCAGATCTGGGTTCTCATAACTCCTAACTTTGTTTCTAACTCACTGTGTGGTTATGTTTAAGTCACTTCCCCTCTCTGAGCTTCAGTATCTACATTTATAGAATGAAGTGATTAGGCTTTCTCAACTCTGTTTGCATATTATAATCACACAGGAAATTTTTTAAACAGCCATTCTTCAGCCCTACCTCCAAAGATTTTTATTTTATTAACTGGTCTCAGGGTACTGTGATTTCCACAACACTACATTGACCATGAAGAAGCCAATCCAGGGAAAGCCACAAATCCAGTCTGGTATTTCTGAAGTAGAGAAACCTCGTCATTTAGTGTAAGATCCAGTTACTCTGGGACATGTCCTAGAAGGGAGTTTGAAAGGCTGAGAGTGTTAATGGGCATACTCTTAACTTTGAACCTCTAAGGGAGAGCTCAAGGCTCCATCCACATTTCTCTCTCTCTCTCTCTCTCTCTCACACACACACATGTACATGCACACGCACATGCACACACACACACGCACGCACACACACACACAGAATCACTCCAGTGGAAGTGTTATAGGAGCTTGAAAAAGAAGAGTAATGATAAAAGTCAAGGACAGAAAGAGTTCAAGAGGTTTAGGTGAGAGGAAAAAGACTGATCGCAGAGCTTTTTTCTTTCATATGGCTCATTTTCTTAACCCTTTAAAAAAAATCTCAACTTGCATTTAGTATTACTCCTCACTAATTTTTCTTTCCTTCCTTTAATATAGCTTATGTGTTAATATAGGCCTGGAGACTTCTCCTACTTGGGAGGCCTTCATTGCCATTGGGAAAGGTCCCTTCCATGCAGTAAAATTGTTACTAACTAATCTCTGATATTATAAAAATTGTATTCTTTTCCTTGAATTTCCTTTTTAGTTTTTTGTTTGTCTGTTTTGGTTTGGTTTTGTCATCAGAATGCTAAGACTTTGAAGACTAAGATTAAAGTGTGGACTGAAGAGAAAAAGGCCAAGTGAGTCATTCAGTGTCCCTTTAGTTTAAGCCTTAAAACATATGTTCAAAATGAACCTTTAGAATGCTTGTATAGTTCACCTCATCTTGTCATAGTAGGAAAACATACAGGTGATTTGAGGTTAAAGCCCTATATTAATGGAACTGAGGCATTTGCCTAAGTGTCTCTGTTTTCTTTCCTTAGTAACCTACATCAGCAATGTTTGTTAGTTCCTAAAAAACTTGGGGGTTCCCAGATCCTTGTCATCTGTGGCTTTTATCATCAGAGATGTGACAATTATATGGTATAGTCAAAAAACTGCCTGAAGAGTTGGAGAATGACAACTTGTGGGTGCAAATTACCCTCTACTTTTCTAGGAGACTGGCCAGTTAATACATTTGGAAGCAACATACATAACATTGATTGTAATGACATCAAGATCCCTAAAGAATGAGCAGTGTCATTCTCAAGATGTCTCTCCTTGAGGCTATGTGTCTTGTCATTCTGGCCTTTGAAAGCAGCAACACTGGTAATATGTTGATCAATTTGAGGGTCAAGATAAGGATGTGGGCCTAGGTTAGGATGAAAGGACCAAGGATTTCAGTCTTTGCCAGGGCATGTGGTGGCTCAGTGGTTGAGTGTCTCCCTTAGGCTCAGGTCATGATCCCAGGGTCCTGAGCTCGAGTCCCACATGGGGCTCCCTGCTCAGTGGGGAGCCTACTTCTCCTCCCTGTACCCCTCTACCTTGCTTGTGCTCTCTCTCACACTCTCTTTCTCAAATAAATAAATAAAATCTTTAAAAAAAAAAAAAAGGAACGATTAATGACCACATGCTAAATCATCAGAGTAAAAGGCTAATTGAGGATTTGAGGTTGAGAATTTAAGCTACATTTATTACTAATAAAATGCCTAGGAATAGGTACAAAGTTTTTTTTTTTTTATCTGAGCAGCCAGAAGCTTGGAATCGGCATTAAAAAAGATAGGAAATGCTGCAAAGATCAGGCTTGAGGAGAGAAAGATTAAGAGCTTGGTTTGAACATGTTATATCTGAAATTCCTACTAGCTATCAGAGTAGAGATGTGAAATAAGCAGT
The DNA here is from genome assembly GCF_003254725.2 of Canis lupus dingo. Lineage (NCBI taxonomy): Eukaryota > Metazoa > Chordata > Mammalia > Carnivora > Canidae > Canis > Canis lupus. The sequence goes on along the minus strand of NC_064281.1, from coordinate 124,367,222 downwards.
TGGATCTATGAGTGGGAAGTCCAAGAGAGTAGTCCAGGCTGGAGATATAATTTTGAAACTCATCATGTAAATGGTACTCCAAGAGTATATTTCAAAGACCAATTGCTGGGATACTTGATGATGAAGAGGTAAGGAAAATGAGAGAGTCCAGTAAAGAATACAGAGGACAAACAGTGAAGTAGGAAGGAAACCAGAAGAATGTGGTATCCTAGAAGCTATGTGGTAAAAGTGTTTTGGGGAGGACAGCATGAGAAACTATGTTAAATGTTGCTAGTAACTCAGGTACATGAGAACTGAGAAGTAACTGGACTCAGTAAAGTACATGTCATTGAAGGAAAGTTTTGCTGTATTGTTTGTAGTAGTAGCATGATTTCATTATTCACCTTGAAAATTTTTCAGGATTTTCCTATGCTCATCTTTCCTTACATGAAAAAAGCAAGAATGAAATCAGGGGAATGCATTCAATGCTTTTATGACATTGCCCATAGATATGAAACTATCAATGGGATGTTTTTATTGACTAGATGCTTTGGCTTCATGTATGAATGGTCTAAAGGGCACAGGGAACTATTGTTTATGAGAATAAACCATAGTACAGCACTTAGAATGTGTCTATGTGATATCATCATAATTAGTGGCTGAAATAGAAAAAAATTCAGTTGATCAACAGAATATTTTATTTTTATGTGGTTAAATAACCTGCTTAGCCATTTTTTCAGAGTTTATTAACTTGACCGGTTTTCCTGCCATTATGCTGATGAAGCCTAAATGAACATAAGTGCATTCTTGGACATGCATTGCTTTAGACATGTTTTTTTGAAGAATTCAGTAACATAAAGTTTCTTTTTATGCTAAGAAGAAGGATATTTTGAGACTTTATTATTCCTCTAGTTGAACCACAGAATTCATTTCCATGCAGAAGGAAGCCCTTGAAAGCAAGTCAGAGAATACATAGGTTATCACATTCATATGTCTCCCTATATCCACATACTCACTTGTGTGTAGTGGAGCCACTATAGCAGCCCCTTGCTGCTGAGGTGTGACATGCCAAGGTACATGCTTGAGCATCCACACATGTACTACCCAGAAGTGTAAGGGAGTTAATATCTCACAGGGGAGATATTTGACTGAGATAGAAGGCAGGAGCTAAATTCTTCTTCTCCCCCCTGCCCCCCGCAGATGGGCTATATGGAGATGCAATATGGCCTGTCATAAGAAACTGAGAAATTAGCCTGTCATGAAACAGATTATGACCAACACAATGATACATTCCTTTATGTTCATTGCCCTTCTTCCCTACTTCCCTACTCTTTTTCCTTACTCTTACTTCCTTGGTATCGCAAATAAGCTTTTGCTTTGAGTTTTCTTTTCTAAGAAATTCAGACATCTGGAAATAAGTCATAGTTCTACACAATTTCAGAACCATGTAACTTTGGACAGGTCATATTCTCACTCTGTGCGTCTTTTTCTCCAACTATACAATGTTGATGTTGGAGCAGATGCTCTTTAAGAGATGTTCTTTCTGGGTCTGAAGTAATAACAGGGTAAAGGATTGCCACTATGAAGGAGGTGATGGGACAATGGTCCTCAGCAGAGTGCTTACATTTGAGTCAGAGAATGCACTTGGTATAATCAATGAACTTACATGTTAACAATTCCAACTAGTCTCAAGTTCTAAAACTAGTTTTAGTTCTACTTTCTGCAGAAAGAAATCAAATTAGTTTTCCTGGGCCTATAAAGAAAAGGTTACACTCTTAAAAACTCACCTTGTCTGGCACAAGTGAAAATATTTCTCTTCCAGTTCTATACTGTAAACTGAGAAGTGGCCACCATCTTGGGAAGCAAGGCAGCTAATATATGGTATCTGTAACTATTGCTTTGATCCTAACACAGGAGCACATTTGTTTCAACTGTTAAACTGCAGAGGAACTGGAGTTAGGGAAAGGACTATTTACTGTTTGAGGCTTGTTATACCAGAAGTGTTTACTTTATGCTCCAGACTTCTATTCCTAAGTCTAGAGCATGGACTTTGGACTCAGACAGCTCTGGTTGATATATTAGGTCTTTCATCTACAAGCTTTGTTACCATTGGCAAGTCAATTAACCTCTCTGTGCTTCAGTTTTCTTATATGTGAAACGGGAATTGTAATGGTACCTACATCTTAATGTGTGAATTAAATGAACTAATATAGGCAATGTGCTTAAAACAGTGTTTAGCACATAGTAAGCACTATATAAGTGTTCACTATATTTATCATAGCCATTGTGATAAGGGCAGATGGGCTGGAATCAAAGAAAAACTCTTGGCTAAAGTCACGTGAAATGTATCAGGGAACCAATATGTGGAAAGTAGTAGAATCAGAGGGTAACAGATGACTTAACTGCAAAAAAATGCTAAGCAGGAAACAACCCTCTAAATATTCCTGTTTATACAGTACATGACACGAGGTAGCAAAATAATGAAAACAGAGGCTTTCTGCAGGATTTAGAGTTCTTTCATATATATTTTAAATATACATGTGCAATACATTAAAATATATAGAGATGTGTGAATATATATATTTACACACACACACACATATATATACATATACATATGTATGTATATGTATATATATGATTTCACAGAAGGGTACATATGCACACTCACACGTCTGTACACATACCCCAACAGGACCCATCTATACGTAAACCAGATGCAGCCCGTATCAGGCCAACTTGGACACAAGTGAAAGCCCTGACTCAGCAGCAGATTGCAGATTGCAATTGCATTTGAGTAACCCTTCAGTTTCTTCTACCAAGTGTAAGGCCATTTAGAAATACACTGAGAAGAGCTCTTCTGGGTGTATGGCAGAGCCCAGGGCCCCTCTGGCAGTGCACAATTTGCCTGAGTAAGGACTGCAGGATTGGGATATCAAGGAGCTATCAAGGAGGAGGGACTTGTGATAGTCTGGGCCCTGAAACTAATAAGCAAACATCCATAGAATAACTTTAGCTCCAGGAACAATGCACTAGTGTCATAGAATCCTTATATATCTCAGCTCTAAGCAGATTTCAGGCATAAGCGGGGAGAAGTGTGTGTTGCTACTCATCACCATCCAGCTAGACCCAGAGAACTGGGCACAGCTTTTAGGGGTAGATAAGTCAAAGTTCAATCAGGCAGACTCATACAATTTTAAAAAGTTACTTAAAATGGAAGGATCTGAAAGCAACTTAAGAGGTTACAGGTATTGGTTTGGGTTTATAATGTTCCAAGAAGCCAAACCTTATATATGGCACCATTTGCAGCAATATCGTTAACATTATTAATAATTGTCATAACATATTTATATATACAAAAATAGAGCAAAGCAATTCTAGAAGAGGAGGCGAAAGTGAAAGCATGGGGCTGTGTGCAGCCCAAATGTCAGTACACTTCAGGAAGATTCAGAACCAACAGAGACTAAGTGGCACATATTTCTCTAGAATATACCCGACAAAGGGATGTCGACGTTCCCTTCTTCTTCTCCCTGTGTATGACTATACATTTCTCTCCATGTCTCCACTCTGCGATACACATCCATGCACACTTTAAAAGAGATGATATATAAAGTTAGAGTCTGGAAGTCTTAAACTAAGTTGGAGCACCTTGATTTCAAGCAAGTGCCCTCAATCTCTGAATTCCTCAGTGAATTTTGGATTCACTTACAGAGGGAAACTGGATCTAATTCTTGTGTCTTTTAGCAGCTGTCTTTAGCTGCCTGCCATCCCCACTGCAGCCTTTTCCCATTGAAGTGGATTCACAACACAGGCTCTTGGTATTTTTGTAAAAGAGAAGTCAGTTCTCTGCTTTATGTGTCTTTCATCTCAGTTTTCCACTGTTGCTGAAATTTAAGTTCTCAGGCAATTGCCACGACAGACAAAGCCAGGAGTGAGCACAATGTGTGCAGCAAAGAGTAGGCGAAGATACAGCTTGGTTAGGGATTCCTTGTTTGTTTGTTTGTTTGTTTCCACACTTGAGCTTGTACAGGTGACAGAGCCAAAGGTGATGTCCAGTGGGGGCAGCCTCAACACCTGATGGTTAATGAGCTACCCACTATGCACTGCATAAAGACCACCACACTAACTTGGCATGGTTACAGCAAATTGAATGGCAATGGCTTTCTGTCACTGTGAACAGAGTCCTAAGAGAAAAGTCCCATGACCTAGTGTGATGTAGGGTAGGTAGAGAATACTGAACTAGGAGTCAGAAGGCCTGTATTCTAGTCCCAACCCTGCTATGAACTCCATGTGTGGCCTTGGGAAAATCCCTTCCTGTCTCCAGGCCTCAGTTTTCCCATCTGCAAAATAAGGGCATTGAACTAGAGTAACAGTTAAGATTCCTTCCAGCTCTAAAGTTTTATGACTTTTTATGTCCATAATTAAGGCCTGAGCCATGCAGTCTCAGGGCAGTTAGCTTCTAAGAGAGAACAGACCTCTGTAATACCCTTGCTTTGTTCATTTAGCTATAAAGCACGTCTGCCTTTGGCACTTGGGTCAGACATACAAAGTTATGAGCATCCTGATTTACTATCCTACTCCGCATGCTAGTGGAATCTGTCAGTACTATAAGTTGATTATTGGGAAAGAGCGTAAAACTCCAACTAGTTAAACCTGGAAATGTAAGATAATTTTTGCCTCATATGCTCACAAACAGGTGAGTGTGGTTATGAGTACACACACACACACACACGTCAGGATACAGACTATTGCTAGTGATCAGTTCATTACAGTAATCCATTTCCCTTAATAAAATTTAGTAAATAGTATAGCATAGCAAAGTTTGGCGTCAAAGGAAACACCTATGGAAAAACAGCACTTTTGGACGTAGTAGAGAAAGAAGGACAGGTAGCGAGAAACAAAGGGAGGTCAAACAAGAGAGAAATACAAGTAGAGAACGAATTAGGTGGAAAGAGTAAGAGGAAAGGAGTAGAGAGAAGGGATAGAGAAAGAAGAAAACCAAAAGAAGTAAGGGTGGGGATGAAGGAGGAAGGAACACAGAATAAGACGAGAGAGGGAGAAAAAGAGTAAAGAAGAGAAAGGGCAGTAAACAGGGCAAAGGGGTCAGATTCCCTGGAATATTGAACACTGTTCCACATGGACCTGTGAAAACCATCTAAGGAGAAAGTTTCCAAAGGCACCGTGGAAAGTAGAGTGACGCGCAGAGCCTGCATCAAGAGGCATTATGTTGGGGAGCCCCTAAACCTCCACGTTGCTGGCTCTGTCAGTCCTCGGTGTCCAAATCTCATGCCTATGTGTCACCTGAATTTGCCATGACAGCCACAGGGCTCAAATGGCAAGGTGTAAAAAGGTTGAAGAGGAGTGGGATAGATACTGTGAGAAAGAACAAGGCATCCTGCACCAGGATGTACTTGGCCATCCCCTGACACTGCAGGAGCAACACCGGTGAGGCCCTAACTTTGGCTGCTTTAATCCTTCTCCCCCTCTTCAAAGATGAGGCCTATACTTGACTAATGGGAGTTAGAAGGAGAAAGCTCTGGATCCATTTTTGGGAAGGTCATACAGACTTTTCCTGGGCCTTAGGGAACGGTGCACTACCAGAAGAGATTTTCCTGCACACAGTGTTGGTGTGCCTCTTACAGCGGCAGCCTGGTCGCCTGAGGCTATCATAGCCCTGCTGGCACAGATGGAGGCATCCACGGGTAGGCAGGTAGCAGCACAGGCAAGGTAGGAAGAGGGAGATGAGGCTCATGGCTGCCCAGCGGACAAAGCAAGAGCTAGGCCCACAGGAGCAGGGCTCATCAGCGCAGTTGTCTTCATCATCAGTGGAGCAGTGGTAGAAGAGGCCCTTAACACAGCAGAGACAAGTGCCATAATCGAGGAGGCTCTCGGCAGAGCAAAGGCAACGCTGGTTGCACAGCCAGCAGGAGGGGAGAGGACGAGCTGCTGTGCAGAGGACACATTTGCAGCGCCCACACTCCTCGCAAATGAAGAGGTGCTCACTGGGGTGCACTGCAGATTGCTCAGCTTCTCCCTTCAGAGCACCATCCACCTTTGGGTGGGCCCCTGCTCCAGGCTGGGTTCGGATGATGGACTGGCCTGAAGGTGAGGGTGTAATGCTGGCCAAGAGCCTTTGATCAGAGGCAGTGGTGCTATGGGACATTGAGCTGGCAATGCTAGATTGGCTCAGATGCTGAGGCAAGGGCTGCAATTGATGGCACTGGCTGAGACTGCGGGGAAGAGCAGTAGGCATGGTAGCCAGGGACCAATCAGATTTGTGGGTTTGCACTATAAGGGAAGGGCTGGAGAGGGCCTGTTTACAGGGGACTGGAGGCCGTTCCACATAATCATTGCTAGCATGAGTAGAGCGCAGCTGTTCGATAGGGAGAATTTGTTGGAAATCATCTGTCACTGCAGCATCCATTCTGCCTTGATTCTTGAGTTCTGAGTGGTTTTGGGTCAGGGTGGCACTTGTGGTGATAAAGAGCCCTTGGAGTTACATGGACCTTAGGGCACATCAGAAAATCCTAGGAGAGAAGAAATAGAAACAATCCATGAGAAGACACAAGCATGACTACTTTGCAGGGAACTAACAAAGCTCAGGCTCTACCTCTACCACTGCCTTCAGTTACTTTAGGGTAGTCTTCATGTTACACCTTCATTCTGTGATGGACCTTACCTACTTCTTTACAGACAGATCTGGTCAACCCATCCTGACCATAAAGCACTGTGGGAGCAAAGCTCACATCATTGATTCCTTTTGTATCCCATCATGTGATGAGGGTCACAGGAGCAGTGAGCTCATTCAGATGTTTGCTAACAGAGAAATCCAGGCCTTGAGTGTCAAAATTCTAATAAAAATGGAACCTGATTTCAAATGCAAACACGACATCCTGAAGTAATGCTAATGTTAAAGAAAAAGGTTCTAAAGTCTTCCATGAGAAGGTGTGTGTGTGTAAGAAAGAGAGACATACATATACACATGTACACACACGTATATATACATACACCATCAATCAAAATTCTCACTTCAGTATAATTTGTGATAGGCATACATAAATAGATGGGAGAGGAATTGCTCGATTCAATGACTACAGGCAGCCAAGGCACAGTGATACGGCGGACACTGAGCACAGAAATCAGGCTATCTGTAGAATAATAGGGAAAAAAACTTCTCCAAAGTGTAAGGAAGCCAAGACTAATCATCTTGCAGTTCTCCTCGCCTTCCATCTGCTTGAACTTATTGAGGAGGTAATTCTTCCTAAAAGTAGTATGGCTCCAGAAGCAAACTTCTATATATTTGTGTGAGTAACAACGGGGCTGGGGGAGCCATATAAGATGATCCCTGAATTATTTGAAATCTCACCTGTAGCTGTACCTATTTAAACCAAGTTGAATATCTAGAAAACATATGCGTGTGCCTCTGCTGTACCACCATCAGGAAGAGTGGATGGTCATTCCCTGGAGGATCTGATGAAGCATAGTAGTGATAATAGTGAAAAATATCGTACAAACAGTCCGGCATCGCATTACACCCCCTGGAGGACTGAACGACCAAAAACGTGTACACTAGAAAACCTAAATCCAAGAGTCACCCTGGAGGCATTAGGACCTAGGAAGCACTAGCATGAATAAAGTATATACTTGAAATCCATCATATTTCAGGCCTCCTCAAAATAGATCGATTACTCACACTACTGTATGGAACGCAAAGCTTGAATGAGTAATAGAAATGAACAAGTGAAAGAGGATAGTGCTTGATTAGGTTTCCATAAGCAAGCAAACACGACACGGAAATGTGCCCAAAGCTCAATACCAGGAAAAATAAGGAGGCCGCTGCTAAAGGACTCAGTGGCTAATAATATGACCAGATTCATTGCCTTTTGAGGCTATATCCCCATGCAAACCTGTTTAGTTGAATTTACATCTGTTCGTTTTTTGAAAAGAAGATTTAATTTGGTTAAAAATAACTTTTCTGGCACATCACAGAAAAGAACCAGTCTGACTATAATTCCACTTTTTAGCTAGTTGTTTTGATATTATTTAATGCAGCACAAGAGAATGCAAATAAACATGATGGACATTCTAAGGCTAGAATATCTATGAAACTTCTGTCAAATCACTTGCTTTGTTTGGGCTTCAATCCACTCTCCGGGTAATTAGCAGAGTAAACTAGGTGATCGTGAAGGACTCTGCCCCATTATGATCTGTGTTTGTATAACTAGACAATCTGACAACGATTTCTCTTCATTTACGCCTTCTACATCTTCAATCCTTGAGGGCTAACTAAGCAACATGGCCTTTTTCATTTCAGCATTCAGAAGCAAAATTTATGTCTCTTTTATTTACTTGGACTCACAGCGCCCTGAAGCCTCCCACATCTACCTTCACTGGACTTTGTTAAGATTCAGAATCTCAGCACTGGAAAGGAAAAAGAAGTTTTCATTTGAACAGCTAAAAAAACAAAGACACATTGTTCAGCTGACTTGCAGGGTATGTGGATGTAGAAACTTTGCGTCGGGAAGAGTCTTTTGGCAAATTGATAAGGAATGGATTTATTCCCTGTTGATCTGATAAAGAATGCACAGGACCATTTGTGTCCTTTATAGTCTAAGAACGGTGACCAATGCGCTGGATGCATTTTAGACTCATTGATTTCCCAAAGGAAATTAGATTCAAAACATATTGGAAATTCCAAGAATCAATAACTCAAAGGAAGGCATACAAGGTCTCAAAGTTACAAAAGATAATCCTATGGGATTCCAAAGATATCACTAGGTATCTCAGGGACATGCCCAGAAGGTTGAAAAGCTCAGCTTGGAGGAATCTAGGTCATAATAGAAATGACTCAGAACCATGTTCAAAGGGGAACCTGTCTTGGCAGCAGAAGGGTATATGGTGCTTAAATTGAGAAGGTGTATCTGGATATTGATTAGATTGCTGTAAGGCTGAAAAGTTGAGACGCACGGTTGGATGATTAAAGGAAGCTTTGGGGCATTGGCCCGGGATGATGAGGTACCACTGTCTTGTTTACAAGGGGCTTAACGGGATGAACTCTTCCTGCCCTGCAAAATCCTTCACCAGAATGGACTGTGGAAAATCTGCAATGGAGCAGGCAAGAGGACCTGGGCAAAATCAGGCTGTTGAGAAGGATAAAAACAGGGTTGAATGACAATAAAATGTTTGCTGACCTGGCTAACAGGATGACCCAAAGTAGACCCTGTAGGGGGAGGTAAGGCGGGGGAAAAGGTTGAGAAATGGGCAAGACACTGCTCCAGCACATAGGTTAGATGAAAAACTACTAGTGCATGCATGTTTAGGATTCAGAAATCCTCACGTTAAAGGGCCATTCATTGTGAGCAAAAACAGTAAAGAAACTGTGCTGTTGGTCAGTCCCATATCCTATGAAATGAGAGAGAGAATATGCATATCACATATTATTAAATAGGAGCCAAGGTGATTACAAGTCTTGGCTGCACATTGGTGGGATCTAGTGATTTCTGTCACGTAGTGCCTCTGCAGTAATGAATGATGCATTGTAAACCCACTCCCATCTCAGTCCCTCTGGCCAGGTGCTCAGAGCTCTCTCAACAGTTTTTCTGTAGCCCTGAAATTTTCTATGTTCAACCTAAACAGAAATTTCTTTTCTTATGCCAACTAAGGGACGAGAGAGCTAAATCTATTCAAGAAATGCTGTTTGTTCATGAAAGAAAAATGTATTGCCTCCCTGGAACCTAAAATCTGCCATGTTGAGGCCAAAGTTGAAAACTTGCCTATCTAAAGCCCTACTATGCCAACACCTTTAGACAGTTCGGATTTCTGTGGTAAATCCTTTCTGATACAATATGACTCAACCTCAATTTCAAAGAAAAGGAGGGGAGAGAAGGAGAGCTTGGCTCCCTTTTTCTCCCACTCCCATGGGTTCAATGCTGTTTTGTACCTTACCGTGTAACAGCTCTGGGGCGTGTTACTTTTTTCTGTGCTCTGCTGTTATATACACTCCTTCTCAGAATAACTGAAAGCAAACATAGGGGGAATTTCTGCTATGGCTTTATATGTTTTCTTAGTTCTACTGTTCCAAAGTCTGCTCTCCAAAAATCCCTCTCTGTGCAAAAGCATTTGCATCTCTATCAAAGCACTCCCCCCTTACAAATACCAAGTTGTATATAGTTTACATTACTAACCTCTCAGCCACTGACTGGGCCTCCCTCCTACCACATACATCTTGCTGGAGCTGCCAGGTTCTCACCACATTTAACTCTTAACTTGTCACTTTGCTACCCTAGCCCTATTCATTACTTTAATAGTTTCATTAAGACGCAGAGCAGTTTATTTCAAACTAGAGATTCCAGCAGTTGTAAGACTTGGCATTTTTAAAGATATGAGTGTTCTAGCGATGAGCAATAACGGGGGAAAATAGTAATAATACCTGATGGATTCGCATACTTCCAACCCTGAAGAAAATGCTAGTTGTTCACTCAAGAAGTAGGAATCTTTCTTTAAACCCCAGACCCTTTTGCAAGGGTCTAAGTTCTAGTCTTAAGTACTTTTTTGTGAGGCCATGGACTAGTGACTTCCAACCCAAGCCTCAGTTTTTCTCCAAAATGCAGGGCACAAAAAGAGGGCTTTTCAAGCCCCTTCTTGTCGTGATACTCTCAATTTTTTACTCTGGGTTTGTCGGTTGCATTTCTCTGCCTCAAAAAGTCTTTCATGAAGAATTAGTCTCCTTCCTTTAGGTTTTTCAATTCCTCACTACCCAATTCCTCAACTCTGAATAAAAACCTTCCAAGCCCAAGTCACTCAGATCACTATCTAGATTGGTTCACAGCGAGACAGACCTAAAAACGGAACACAAAGAAACCAAAATGCATTGAATCAAGTCTCAGTAAACGTTTATTTAGAGGTACAGGGAACAAGAGTAATACTTCCTGTGCCTTATTGGTATGTATGTATGCAGCTGACTTGTTGGGAACATGATCTAACACCTGGTATCTCCAAATTCATGTAATAGCACATTATGTTACAATGAGGTTTTAATGTACCCAGAAAAGCAACAATAGTTTGCATTTCAAAATAGATTTTCTGTTTAAGAGTTCAAGGTCTGTTTTCTGTTCATCCAACTTTGTTTGCTGCACGCAGAGGTGAATGCTAATTATAATTAGCCAGAGGACTGGAAGGCAGTGTAAACCACTCTACTAGGTCGTATTGAATGCTTATTGGCTAACTGGACATGCTCACAGGTTCTCACTTTTGACAAAATTTCCGTACGCCACACAGAGACATGTGCACACACACCCAGGCAGGGATCCAGAGATTTCTAAATCACTGCTCTGACTCAATGTAAGTAGGGGGTTATGCCGTGTCAGCTTGCGCCATTTCTACCCAGGGCAAGGTGATGTGATGAAATCTGAACGATGCACAGCCCAGACTTGTGAGCCAATAGCAGACCAGCCCCACGCTGACAGGATGCCCGCTGGGCAGCCAGACTGGCCTCAGCACGGGCTCTCCCTACGTCCTCAGCTTGGGTGGTTAGGCTGCGCTATAAGGGGCTTAGGAGAGCACCAAAATGCATTTAAAGGTCAACAGGCTAAAAATTCAATTGGCATTTGGGTACAAAAGGGTTATTTTGAAGTTCCATTTTGATTTATAAATTTCCAATACGGAGAGTTTTCTGCAAAAGCTGATTCATTTAAATCTCATTTAAATGGTTTTCATTTTATTTTACCCATGCGTTTGCTCTTGTACGCGTGCACACACGCGCGCGCACGCACACACACGCACACACACACACACAGGATGGCTGGAATGAATGGCAATGTATGCATTGCATAGAAAGAATTCTAGGGTCTTTAAGAGCTAATCTCTGTGGCTTACCTTGAGGAAAGGGTTTATCCATGCTGAGGAAAGCAGAAGAACTAATGCCCCATTTGGCTCAAAAGACCTCTTCTTCTCCTGAGTCTTTAGGTTTCTCCACCTCTCTTCGGAAAGTCTGAATGAAAACTCCTTCACAGGCAGTGGAGCCAGAAACAGAGATAGTTCTGTGTCGGTCTTTCTGACACAGCAGAGAAAACGGAAAGGAAAAAAAAACGGTGCTGCGGGGGGTGGGGTGGGGAGGAGAGTCAGACCTGTAGTGGCAGATACTTTGTATAGATTTTACATGCAGATCTAAATCTTGATGCACGTATTCCCCAAAGAAAGCTCAGCAGGGTAAGTTGTTCATCTCCTCCTCCTCTTTCTCCTCCTCCTCCTCTTCTTTCTCCTCCTCCTTCTTCTATTTCTCCTCCCCCTCCTCCTCCGCCTCTTTCTCCTCCCCTTCTCCTCCTCCTCCTTTCTTTTCCCCCTCCTCCTTCAGCTTTTTCCTTCCCTCCTCTTCCCTCCCCCTTCCCTCCTCCCCTTCTTCCTTCTTTACCTCCTCCCCCTCTTTCTCTTTTGCCTCCGCCTCCGCCTCCGCCTCTGTCTCCTCCAATCTGACGGATGAACCGAAGCAGCAGAAACTGCGGTTGTAGACACAGGGTATCTCAACAGAGCAATAGATACCGCCAGTGTGTGATTATTTATATAGCTCAGGGTGTGTTGGTATATAATCTGCAGAGACGGGGGGGGGGGGATGAGATTGCAGTGCGTTCAGCTCAGCTAGCTGGCTGTTTTGTGAATGTAGATGATTTCTGAAGGTCTTGTGAATGGATTATAGGGGAGGATGGGAGGAAAGGGATTTATTGCTCCTTGTTATAATTTCTTTCTCTCCCTCTCTCTGTGTCGTTTGCTTTCCCGGAGCTGTAGCTCTTAATGCTTAGCTAAGTGGCGTCATCCAGTTGAAATTGAATCGACCCATTAGAACTCCCCATAGGAATCTCTGTATCCGGTCCCTGGGTAATGACTGAAACAAAATTTAAAGGAGAATGGGGGTGGGGCGGAAAGTCACAATTTTAAGGAGGCCTCATTTAAATATCTCTGCCTCCAATCGCAGTCCTACCAAACCACTCAGCCCTTGCTGAGTGATTGCAGCTTCTATCACAGAACAGAGCTTCCCCTTTGTTTAAGGGTTTCTCCCACTTCTTACCCGCATTCATTCCCACTTTTTCAAACTAATAATGATTATCCATCCATCATCCACTGGGAAACCATTACCCAACTTACTTTCCCATTCTGCCTGTAGTGTGCCATATACTCAAATATTTTTTGAGTGCCTTCTTTTGTGCGACGTATTGTGGATTCAATAAAGAAGACAGAATCCCTGCCTTCATGCAGCCTCCTTAGGACTGTCAGTCTTCTCCAAATAAAGCAGCTTTGGACATTTTCTTTTAAAGTGAAGGACAAAGTTTTCTGTAAATTATCCTCAGCCCACTATTTAATTCAGTACAAACGGGTCTTCCTATTGAGCATCCAGACAGAAGCACTTGAATGAAAACAAGCCTCATATTTAAAATAAAAGAGATCTGATTTCAAGTCCTGCTTCAATGGATAAGTAGCAGGAGCTTGATCATCAACATTCTTAGGATGCCTTGCTTACCCCATCTATAAAATAGACATGGTAAATGGTGACAGTTCAGAGTAAAACAAACTTCTGAGTCAGGAAACTGAGATTCTTAATCTTCCTCTAACTCCTTCTGTGACCTTTGCAATTTACTTTCCTTCTGGTGCCTCAATTTCTACATTTACATGAGAGGATCTGATTGGGTGATTACTAAGGTCCCTTCTAGCTCTGACATTCTACTATTTACACTCTCTCAGGAGGGTTAAGAAAACAAAAGAAAGCACGGATTAAAAACATATATGGTTATGTGGATCTGCATGCTCATATGTATATGTGTTTGTCAAAACTGCTTCAAACTCTTTTACTGATGTGTGTATCATGTAAACACACACACACACACACACACACATATATATACACATACATATACATCTGTATGTAATTTCTAAGCCAATCCAGATCTCTTCTTAATCAGAATTTCGAGAGTCAAGAGATTTGCCTATGGAAATTCTTCTATTTTATGGCTCAAACATCTTTACTCTTTTTTTTTTTTTTTTGCTTAGCAAATTTTTTATGTTGTTTATTTTTTTAATTTTAAAATCTTTACTGAAACATCTTTACTCTTAATATTGACTTGAGCTTATCAAGATCATGAAAAACATTAAAGCTAATACGTAGTTTCATCTGCAGAAGAGGATACATTTACTGATATATTCATTCATCCATTTTTTCAACAGGTATTTATTGCACATCAACTATGTGCGAAGCACTGTACTAACTAGATTTGGGTCAAACAGATCAAGGTTCAAATAATTGCTTCTAAATCTATGAGCTATCTGACTTTGGGCACCTCAATTCACCTCTCTGAACCTGTTTCTTTATCTATAAAATGGAGGTAACAATAGTCCCCACATCACAAGATTTTGCTATTTCCTATAGATTTAATAAGGTCTGGCATTGGAAAGATTATGTGTCTGGCATAAAGTAAATGCTCAATGAACAGGAAATATGCATATTAAGAAAATTAAGAAATTGTTCTCACCCTAATGAAGCTCATTGGAGAGGCAGGAGATGATTTCAATTTGAAATCCTTTTATTTTTTTAAGGTCCAGCTTTAAATTTGAACAGATATATGCCAAATATATCTTTCTTAAATGTGACTTATTTTCATACTTTATTCCTTTGTTCAAAAACTTATTTTTGAGCCCCTAGAGCATTAAGATTACATTGCTTTGCCTGTAAATCAAGTTATTCTCCGACTCTATACATTCTACTTCTCAACATATCTTTTTAACATAAGACAAGTTGAATGTTTCACTCTTCTAAGATACCAATGTACATGGCTACCAATCCAGCTTTCCATATGTATCCTTCACATGACTTGTATATATTTATTCAGTTTCCACCTTTAGGTCCTAATTCCTCTGTGAATACTTTCCTGACTACTAAGGCTGTTTTGTTGTAAAGCTCTATGATAGTTTTTATTAGTGCCCTAATTCATTTCTACATTTTTAACTCCTACAACACTTTCATCTATGTCCTGTCCTACTTATTCAGTAGACTTTGTTAGATACTCTACATTCTTAAAATCTTTTTTTTTATTTTTTTTATTTATTTATGATAGTCACACAGAGAGAGAGAGAGAGAGAGAGAGGCAGAGACACAGGCAGAGGGAGAAGCAGGCTCCATGCACCGGGAGCCCGATGTGGGATTCGATCCCGGGTCTCCAGGATTGCGCCCTGGGCCAAAGGCAGGCGCCAAACCGCTGTGCCACCCAGGGATCCCGATACTCTACATTCTTTCAGAATCTTTTTGACTTAGCTGTTATATCAGAAATGATTTGCATAACCAGTTGCTGTAAGTATGGAAGGGTGTGTTTAATTAATTATACAACCATAACTTAGAGAGTTCTAAAACATAGTAGTAAGGAAGATATTTGGAGGGAAGAGTGATTTTCTGGTATTCTACAAGGTTACTTATTTATTTTTTGAAACTATTGGCTTTTAGAAATAGGTGGATTGATCTGTGCTAAGACAGCATTTCCAAATTCAATTGGATTTGAATTAATGTCTGCAAGGTGTCTATAAAGAGAAAAAAGCCATTGGATTGGGAGACAGGAAACCTGTGTTTGCTTCTAGGCCAACACTGTCACTAACTAGCTTTATGACCCTAGACAATTCAATGAACCTGTCTAAATGTGTTTCCTGAAAAGCAACACTATTAACTAAAGAGCTAATAAAGTATGTTTCTTGAAATACACTGACTCTAACATGTTTTCTGAAATACACTGACTCTAACAAGTTTGTAAAACAAGTTGTCAGATATCACATAGTAAATTTTGTAATGTCTCAACATCAATTTCTGTATATAATTGTACTATCCCAATATCTTTTCACGAATCATGAAACTGAAAATAATCTTTCAGAAACACAATAGCTTAAAGCACAAATAAAAAATAAATCTATAGGACAGTCTGGGTGGCTCAGCGGTTTAGCACCTCCTTCGGCCCTGGGATCGAGTCCCACGTGGGGCTCCCTGCGTGGAGCCTGCTTCTCCCTCTGCCTGTGTCTCTGCCTCTCTCTCTCTGTGTCTCTCATGAATAAACAAACGAGATCTTTAAAAAAATAAATAAATGTATAGGTTACCAAGAGTCAGTTATTTATTCATTTAATAGACATTAATTGAATGACCAGTGTGCCAGGCCCTGGGGATATAGCACTGAGGACAAATATGACAAATGTTATATCTATCCTCAAAGAGATCACTGTCTACAATGGGACACAGACAATTAAAATTAAGGGCGATAAAGAAGAGGACAGACACCTGAACTGGTGTTTTGGTGGGCAAGGGAGTATATAATGACATGAAATATTAAGGGATATCAAGTAATTGGAAAAGTTAGAGCAAAAATCCTTGAAGAGATTTGCAGATGAGAGGATTCTATGGTGTAGTGATTAAGAGTGTAAACTCTGGAATGAGTCAACTTGAGTCAAATTCCAGATCAGCCACTTGCCAGCATATTATGTATCCTTGGCCAAGTTACTAATCTGTTTGGACCTTGGTTTCTCATATGTAAAATCAGCACAACTTACAAATATACCTCATAGGGTTGCTGTGAGAATTAAATGGGTTAAAACATATTAAATGATTAGAACAGGATCTGGCACAGAACAAACATCTTTCCCTACCCACTTGAATGTCAACTCCACAAGAGAAGGAAATTTAGTTGTTGGATAATCAGCACTTAGTTGGTGGCCCATAGAAGGCATTGTTGAATGAATGATCATTAACATAATTATTATTTTTTTTTAATTTTTATTTATTTATGATAGTCACAGAGAGAGAGAGAGGCGCAGAGACACAGGCAGAGGGAGAAGCAGGCTCCATGCACCGGGAGCCCGACGTGGGATTCGATCCCGGGTCTACCAGGATCGCGCCCTGGGCCAAAGGCAGGCGCCAAACCGCTGCGCCACCCAGGGATCCCCATAATTATTATTTTTATGGGTATCATCCTAAGAAGTGAGGAGGTTGAATAATTTCAATTGTTTTTTTTTTATTTTTTTTATTTATTTATGATAGTCACAGAGAGAGAGAGAGAGGCAGAGACACAGGCAGAGGGAGAAGCAGGCTCCATGCGCCGGGAACGCGACGTGGGATTCGATCCCGGGTCTCCAGGATCGCGCCCTGGGCCAAAGGCAGGCGCCAAACCGCTGCGCCACCCAGGGATCCCAATTTCAATTGTTTTCACTGTTGCCCTAATATAGGCCCACAGTATAAAAATATAGTACTTAGGATATAAAGATAAATTAAATAATTCTGTTATTAATATAGATATTACATTATATGCTATTAATAAATATATGATTAATTAATGAATCTCTGGTCTCAAGGGACTCATAGTTTAGTAGGAAAGGTAGCAAACAGCAAATGTAATAAAGGATAAGTACTAAGGAAGGGAGCAAAGACATGAACAGAAGTCTCACAGAGGAAGACATAGACATGGCCAACAAGCACATGAGAAAATGTTCCGCATCACTTGCCATCAGGGAAATACAAATCAAAACCACCATGAGATCCCACCTCACACTAGTGAGAATGGTGAAAATTAACAAGACAGGAAAACCACAAATGTTGGAGAGGATGTGGAGAAAGGGGGTCCCTCTTGCACTGTTGGTGGGGATGTGAACTGGTGCAGCCACTCTGGAAAACTGTGTGGAGGTTCCTCAAAGAGTTAAAAATAGACCTGCCCTACGACCCAGCAATTGCACTGCTGGAGATTTACCCCAAAGATACAGATGCGGTGAAACGCCGGGACACCTGCACCCCGATGTTCACAGCAGCAATGTCCACAATAGCCAAACTGTGGAAGGAGCCTTGGTGTCCATCGAAAGATGAATGGATAAAGAAGCTGTGGTCTATGTACACAATGGAATATTCGTCAGCCATTAGAAACAACAAATACCTGCCATTTGGTTTGACGTGAATGGACCTGGAGAGTATTATGCTGAGTGAAATAAGTCAATCGGAGAAGGACAAACATTATATGGTCTCATTCATTTGGGGAATATAAAAAATCGTGAAAGGGAATAAAGGGGAAAGGAGAAAAAATGAGTGGGAAATATCAGAGAGGGTGACAGACCATGAGAGACTCCTAACTCTGGGAAACGAACAAGGGGTGGTGGAAAAGGAGGTAGGCGGGGGGTTGGGGTGACTGGGTGGCAGGCACTGAGGGGGGCACTTGACGGGATGAGCACTGGGTGTTGTGCTATATGTTGGCAAATTGAACTCCAATAAAAAAAAAGAACTATAATTTTTTTTAAAAAAAAGGAAGGGAGCAAATAAGAAATACACCTAATCCAATATTGAGAGGGTTATTGAATGCTTCCTAGAAAAAGTGATATTTAAAAATAAATTTGGAGGATGAGAAGGATGTCATAGCCAGAGGGAATAGCATGTCCAAAAGCCAAGAGGTAAAAGAAAGGATGACAGAATGAAATGCAAAAAGAACCATCACTGAATCTCCCACACTTAGCATAATGTCTGACACAGAGTAGATGCTCAGAAAATATTTGATAAATAAAAGAATGAATGAAAACACAAGCAGATATAACAGAACTAACAAAGATATAAAGATGTGAAAACAATGTTTTATAAACTATTCTAAAAGGGTCCCCTATACTCATAGCCTGAATGTTAGGAGTAGAAATTTTCTCTAGAAGGCACCACCCACATATTTTCTTCATTTTCCTAGAATGTACTCAGCTTCTTAAGATTTCTTACTTAGGTTTTAGTAAATCATAGCAAGTGGAAATAGATTAAACATTAAAAAATTTTTGTGTGATAGTCCGATATAGTGTGTAAAATAATCATTATCAGAAAGTTCATCCATAAACCCAGTAAAATATCAAAATCTCTCACCTATAATTATAATCCATACTCTCTGTCTGCATAAAACATGTATTCAACACAAATTCTGATAGTCTTTCCTCTTTTTTTTTTTTCCCAGAATGCAACTAAATCCTTTTGAGAGCCTGCAAGTTCCTATACAAGGCCACTTTTATCCATACTCTACTGAAGTCAAGAGGAACTCTTTAGAAATGGCAGATGAAAAGCTGACCTATGGTCATCCTGATTCAGCAATGATGCCAGAAGAAGTAAACAATGCCAAGGAAATACAGATTCTTAACCAAAAAGCTTATAGGGATGGTGATAATTATTTTTTCCCACAGAATCTGGCAAACAAATATAGGAGCAATATGACCAATAATGAAAGAATGGTATGGAAAAGTCAGAGAGAAAAAAATAATGTGGGAGAGAACAGAGGGGTAAAAGGTAGGGGCAAAGTCATTCTGTGGAAAGAAAACTAGACTAAGAGTAAAGAAATGTAAATTTTAGCATCCTAATCCATGTGGTTTTGTCAGGTCATTTTTCATCTTAGGCCCTATTTTCTCATCTGTAACATAGTAAGTTTCAATGTAATTCAATAAAACAAACATATACTGAGCACCTACTTAATGCCAGGGAATATACTTCATGTGAAAGATACGGAGATGAATACATACCGGTTGAATGAATAAATGAGTGGTCTTAGCCTCTCATTACTCACAATCCTATAGAAAAAATGGATGTGTAAACCTATAAACTGCAGTCCAATCTGTCACTAAATTAGATGAGAGATAATTGTGGCCTGAATCAAGGTAGGGGCAGTGTGGATGAAGAAAAGTGGATTATATGCAGAATATAGAGTAGATAAGACTTAGTGACTTATTAGATGTGAGGTATTAATCATGACATATACTGAGATATAGAAGGAATATTTAAAAAAATAGGTTTGAGGGGTGCCTGGGTGACTCTCAGTTGGTTAAACATCTGCGTTTGACTCAGGTTATGGTCCTGGGGTCCTGGGATGGAGCCCTGCATCAGGCTCCCTGCTCAGCAGGGAAATCTGCTTCTCCCTCTCCCTCTGCCCCTCCTCCCTGCTTGTGTATGTGCTCTCTCTCTCTCTCTCTCTCAAAGAAATAAATAAAATCATTTAAAAATTAGGTTTGAAAAAAAATTAGGTTTGAGAATGTTGGGTTTCAGATGCCCATGTAATATCTAAATGGCAATCCAGGCAAAATTCTACATGGGTTTTGACTTTATAAGAAGATACAGATCAATTCAATACAAATTTTAGGATTGTTTGTTCTAGCTCTGTGAAAAATGCTAGTGGTATTTTCATAGGGATTGTATTAAATGTGTAGATTGCTTTGGATTATATAGATATTTTAACAATGTGTGTCCAATCCATGAGGATGGAATGTTTTTCCATTTCTTTGTGTCATCTTTAGTTTCTTTCATCAGTGCTCTATAGTTTTCAGAGTACAGGTCTTTCACCTCTTTAGTTAGGTTCATTCCTAGGTACCTTATGGTTTTGGGTGCAATTGTAAATGGGATCTTTTCCTTGATTTCTCTTGCTGCTGCTACATGACTGGTGTATAGAAATGCAACAGATTTCTGTACATTTATTATGCATCCTGTGACTTTACTGAATTCATGTTTCAGTTCTAACAAATTTTTGGTGGAGTCTTTCAGGATGGAATGTTTTTCCATTTCTTTGTGTCATCTTTAGTTTACATATAGTATTATGTCACCTGCAAATAGTGAAAGTTTGACTTCTTCCTTGCCATTGTGGATGCCTTTTATTTCTTTTTGTTGTCTGACTGCTGTGTCTAGGACTTCCAGTAGATGCTAAATAACAGTGGTGAGAGTGGGCATCCCTGTCTTGTTTCTGATCTTAGAGGAAAAGCTTTTAGTTTTTCCCCATTGAGGATGAGATTAGCTGTGAGGTTTTGTATATGGCCTTTATGATGTTCAGGTATGTTCCCTCTCTATGTTGTTGAGGGTTTTTACCAGGAATGGATGTTTTACTTTGTCAAATGCTTTTTCTGCATCTATTGAAAGGGTCTTATGGTTCTTATCCTTCCACTAATGTGGCATATCATGTTGGTTGATTTGTGAATAGTGAGCCACCTTTGCAACCCAGGAATACATCTCATTTGATTGTGGTGAATGATTCTTTTATTTTACTATTGGATTCAATTTGCTAGTATTTTGTTGAGAATTTTTTGCATCCATGTGCATCAAGAGATATTGGCCTGCAGTTCTCTTTTCTTATTGGAGTCTTTGTCTGATTTTGGAATCAAAGTAATGCTGGCCTGGTAGAATGAGTTTGGAAGTTTTCCTTCCATTTCTATTTTTTGGAACAGTTTTAGAGTAGGTATTAACTCTTTAAATGTCCAGTAGAATTCCCCTGGGAAGCCAACTGGCCCTGGGCTTTTCTTTGTTGGGAAATTTTTTTATTATGGATTCAATTTCTTTGCTGGTTATGGATCTATTCAAGTTTTCTATTTCTTCCTGTTTCAATTTTGATAGTTTCTGTCTCTAGGAATTTATCCATTTCTTCCAGACTGCCCAATTTTTTGGCATATGCTTTTTCATAATATTCTCTTATAATTGTTTGTATTTCTGTGATGTTGGTTGTGATTTTTCCTCTCTCATTTGTGATTTTATTTATTTGAGTACTTTTCCTTTTCTTTTTAATAAATCTGGCTAAAGGTTTGTCAATTTTATTAATTTTTTCCAAGAACCAGCTTCTGGTTTCATTGATCGCTGAATAACCAAAGCAGTCTTGAAAAACAGAAGGAAAGCTGGAGGCATCACAATTCTGGGCTTCAAGTTATCTCACAAAGCTGTAGTGATCAAAACAGTATGGCACCAGCTAGTATCCAAAATATATATTTAAAAACTTATACAACTCAACATTCAAAAAACAAATAATCAAGTTTAAAAAATGGGCAGGAAACATGAATAGACATTTTTCCAAAGAAGACATCCAGATGGCCAACAGACACATCAAAAAATGCTCAACATCACTCGGCATGAAGGAAATACAAATCAAAACCACAATGAGATACAACCTCACACCTGTCAGAATAAGTAAAATCAACAAGATAGGAAACAACAGATGTTGGTGCGGATGCAGAGAAATGGGAACCCTCTTACACTCTTGGTGAGAATGCAAACTGGTGCAGCCACTCTGGAAAACAGTGTGAAGGGTCCTTAAGAAGTAAAAATAGAACTACCCTATGGCCCAATAATTATATTATGAGCTATTTATCCAAAGGATACAGTGATTGGAAGGGGCACTTGCAATGGTTATAGCAGCAATGTCCACAATAGCCAAACTGTGGAAAGCCCAGATGTGTGTTGACTATTGAATGGATAAAGAAGGTGGTGTGTGTGTGTGTGTGTGTGTGTGTATACACATTAGTTGAGATATATATACATTAGTTGATATATATATGTATATAGATAGATCTTGAACAAAGAATATATATGGACACAGTAGTTGAGATATGCTTTCAACAAAGCAGGAAAGAATATCTAATGGAAAAAAGACAGTCTCTTGAACAAGTAGTATTTGAAAAACTGGATAGCAACAGGCAGAAGAATGTTGGACCACTTTCTTACACCATACACACACAAAAAATACTGAAAATGAATGAAAGGCAATAGAATGGAATATTACTCAGCTATAAAAAATATGAAATATTGTCATCTGCAATGACATGGATGGAGTTGAGTGTATTATGCTAAATGAAATAAGTCAGGCAGAGAAAGACAAAGATCATATGATTTCACTCGTGGAATTTAAGAAACATAATAGTCGAACATGGTGGGAAAAAAGAGAGCGGCAAAACAAAACACTCTTTACTATGGAGAACACACTGAGGGTTGCTGAAGTGGAAGTGGTGGGGGGAGGGGTTAAATGGGTGATGGGTATGAAGGAGGGCACTTGTGACTAGCACCAGGTGTTGTATGTGAGCAATGAATCACTAAATCCTACACCTGAAATTAGTATTACACTGTTTGTTAACTAACTAGAATTTAACAACTTTAAAAACGAGGATATGGATCAAACATGGAAATATGAGAACCAGTAGTACACAGATATAAGTCATGTGAATGGATTAGCCTAGTAGGAGAGTGTGTGGAATGTTAGAGTGATAGAAAGATAGAAGTCAAAACCATCTCCACCCATTATCTTTCTTTATCTGACGAATGTGATAATAGGGTAAAGAGGTTGCTATTTCATGTATGGTGGTCATGGAAACTCTCTCAATAGTGACATTTGAGCTGAGTCCCAAACAAATGAGAGAAAAAGTCATTCAGCTATATGGGCGCAACATGTCCCACATGGAACGTAGAGTAAATGCAAATACCTGAGGCCAGAATGCATTTGGAATGTTCTAGGAAGAACAAGAAGATCAGCATGCCTAGACTGCAAGAAGTGAGGGGATACTGGTAGCAAAGGAAACCAGGGAGGTAGCAGAAGGCTGGATCCAGAGGAGTCGACATAATCTGACTTGTAATTTTAAAAGGATCTCTCTGGCTGTCCTATGGGGTACATATTCAGGAGAGGGGCTTAGGGTGCAAGCAAGGAGAACAATTAAGAGGCTATTGAAACAGCCCAGACTGGAGAGGAGTAACAGTGGAAGTGCTGAGAAGATAGAATTGGAATTCTGGAATTTTGGTTGTATTTCCCTCCATAGGGGGTACCTGCCTGGCTCAGTCTGCAGAGCATGTGACTCTTGATCTTGGGGTTTCGAGTTTGAGCCCCATGTTGGGGGTTGAGTTTGCTTTTTTAAAAAGTATTTTGCCCTCAAAAAATACCTGTTTTATCCTGTGTTTTTTTTTTCCCTTTCACTGAAAGGCATTATCTATACTTTCCCAACACTGTGTGTGTGTGTGTGTGTGTATCTTTTTCTAATGTATCCTGACCTTGGCCTGTCTGCATGCCCTATGTGAGCTCCCCAAGTTGTATATGCAGAAATCCCCACAGGACTTATTTCTATGCCACTTATAGTATACCTCAAGTATATCCTTATATACAGCCTATCACACTTCCTGCTGGGCCCCTGTGTTCACATTCATATATCAGAATTGTACCATGAAGGTAGCCAATATTGTATTAAGCATCTGGCCACATGGTGCTTAGATTCTGGTTTTTATTTAGCAGGACACTTCTGTGCCCCACATATATACTAACATTTCACTTTCTCTGGTTATTCTAATTTTTTTTCCCACATTAATCAGAAGTTTTAAAACTTGATAATGGAGCAAAGTAAGTCCTTGTCAATGTCAGGAGCTCTGAGGTAGCCAATATGTCCATGTTCCTCATTCCCCTAGAAGGGAGGCCAGCATGCTGCAGGTGACAACAGCACAGAGGATTACATTTGGTTCTGGGAGCAGTTTATTTTCAGAACTGACATCCTACCCAGTACTAAATATAGCCAGTCTCTTCCTTTCAAACAAGGTTTCTTTTCTGTTAAACTTCAATAAAGCTCTTAGCTCTGTATTACAAGGTCGGCCTCCCTCCCACCCTCTCCCCCACCCCCCATCTTCATGAACCTTATTGTTCTATTCCCTCTCCCCAAATACCTTCTTTCCTCTATCTGGCTTCCTTGGTTTCTTCTGCTTCTAACTTTCTTCTCTTTCCTATTCCTCTTCTCTGCTTTCTTGGTGTCCTTCACTATCTCCTCTGGGCACTTTCTTCATCCTCTCTTCAGTTTTTTAAAAATCTTTTAGGAACCTCTTCCCTTAGTGGGTCAAGAGAATACAGATGCCTTAAGGCTAAAATGGGATATTTTGTTTACTCACTTTTGAATATTCCCAGCCTGGAGAATGTCTGTTTCCTCATGTGCAAAGTGCCTGACATGTAATATTAACAACATGCTAGTATCTATTAAGTATTTTTTTTTAGATTTTATATATTTATTCATGAGAGACATATGGAGAAAGAGACAGAGACACAGGTAGAGGGAGAGGCAGGCTCCATGCAGGGAGCCTGATGTGGGACTCAATACCAGGACCCCAGGATCATGCCCTGAGCCAAAGGCAAATGCTCAACCACTGAGCCACCCAGAGGTCCCATCTATTAACCAGTAACAGTGTATTGTTACCATTGTTCTAAAGACTTTATAAATATATTCCTCATAAAAGTCCTGCAAATTAAGACACCAAAATCATCTACATTTTAGGATGGGGCAACTGAGACCAAGAGACCTAAACATAAGTTACCTTAGGTCAAACAGCAAATATATAGCATAAATGAGATGTGAACCTAGGCAGTCTGATTCCAGAGCTTATACACTTCTCTCATGCTACACTGTTTCTCTAGAGTAGGACTGGTGTCTATTGCATGCCTTGAAAATAAAGGGGGACCACTTACATGGGAAGGAAGAATGGGAAGGGTAACTGCATCTAAAGTAGTTTTCAGCTGACTGACAAGATTGTACTCTTTTTAACTTTTGCTTTTACTAAAGCAAAATGTGAAGGAATTCAGAGAAACTGGAAACAGGGAAGAATTGGAAAGAGTTTTGCTTTCACTTTTTGCTAATTCTGAATCTTAGGCAATGATAATCTACTCTCCAGTTGGACTCTTTGAGTTCACCAGGACCCAAACAATCTTTACAGATATATTTCAAATTCTGCCCCAATTACAGGAAATTAGTGGTGGAGTGGTTATATCCATACAATGGATTACAATTCAACAATACAAATGACTTGCTTTTTTCCACTATTATTACCCAATAGCCCATGATTATTACTTATAAAAGACTTTCTGAGCAACTTCTTTATCTAAAACTCACACACACACACACACACACACACACACAAACATACACATTCAGTTAGATGACAAAATACAAGATCAATATACAAAAATAAATTGCATTTCTATACACTAGCTATGAAGAATCAGAAAATGAATTTAAGAAACCAATTTTATTTACAATAGCATCATAATGCATAAAATTTTTATGATTCAATTTACAAAAGAAGTGGAAGACTTATACACTGGTAAATACAAAATATTGTTGAGAAAAATTGAAGGAGGCCTAAATAAATGGAAAGGCATTCAGTGTTCACGGATAAGAAGACTTAATAAGTCTTCTCGATACTCCCCAACAGATTCAACACAATCCCTATCAAAATTCCAGCTGGATTTTTTACAGAAGTTTATGAATCCAAACATTTATATGGAAATTCAAGGGAGCATAGAATAGCAAAAACAATCTTAAAAAGGACAAAATAAAAGTACTTGATCTTTCTGACTTCAAAACTTACTACAAAACTATAGTAATCAAGACAATGTGGTACTGTCTTAAGAATAGACATATAGATCAATGCAGTAGATTGGGAGTCCAGAAATAACCCCTTACATTTTTGGTCAATTGATTTTCTATAAGAGTGTCAGGACACTTTAATTGGGGAAAAGAATACTCTTTTCAACAAATGGCACTGGGACAACCAAATAGTTACATATATGTAATTATTAAAAAGTTTACATATAGTTAATATATGTAACTTTTATAGTTACATATATAAAACTATGTAAAAGAATGAAATTGTGCTTCTACTTCAAACCATATACACAAATTAACTCAAAATGGATTATCAACACAATGTATGAGCTGAAACTATACACAAAATTCTTAGAAGAAAGCATGGGACTAAATCTTTATGACCTCAGATTATGCAAAAAACTTCCTTAGATACAATAACAAAAGCACAAATGACAAAAGAAAAAATAGATAAATTGCACTCCTTCAAAACCAAAACTTTTTTGCTAGCAATCATCACGAAAGCAAAAATACAACACACAAAATGGGATAAAATGTTCTCAAATCATGTATCTGGTAAGAAACTTGCATCCACAATAGATAAATTTTAAAATAATTTGTTCTAACTGTCTGAAGAAAGTCCGTGGTATTTTGATAGGGATTGCATTAAACGTGTATATTGCCCTGGGTAACATTGACATTTTCACAATATTAATTCTGCCAATCCATGAGCATGGAATATTTTTCCATCTCTTTGTGTCTTCCTCAATTTCTTTCAGAAGTGTTCTATAGTTTTTAGGGTATAGATCCTTCAGAGTGTAGGGATAGAGGAAACATTCCTCGACATCTTAAAAGCCATCTATGAAAAGCCCACAGCAAATATCATTCTCAATGGGGAAGCACTGGGAGCCTTTCCCCTAAGATCAGGAACAAGACAGGGATGTCCACTCTCACCACTGCTGTTCAACATAGTACTGGAAGTCCTAGCCTCAGCAATCAGACAACAAAAAGACATTAAAGGCATTCAAATTGGCAAAGAAGAAGTCAAACTCTCCCTCTTCACCGATGACATGATACTCTACATAGAAAACCCAAAAGTCTCCACCCCAAGATTGCTAGAACTCATACAGCAATTTGGTAGCGTGGCAGGATACAAAATCAATGCCCAGAAATCAATGGCATTTCTATACACTAACAATGAGACTGAAGAAAGAGAAATTAAGGAGTCAATCCCATTTACAATTGCACCCAAAAGCATAAGATACCTAGGAATAAACCTAACCAAAGATGTAAAGGATCTATACCCTCAAAACTATAGAACACTTCTGAAAGAAATTGAGGAAGACACAAAGAGATGGAAAAATATTCCATGCTCATGGATTGGCAGAATTAATATTGTGAAAATGTCAATGTTACCCAGGGCAATATACACGTTTAATGCAATCCCTATCAAAATACCATGGACTTTCTTCAGAGAGTTAGAACAAATTATTTTAAGATTTGTGTGGAATCAGAAAAGACCCCGAATAGCCAGGGGAATTTTAAAAAAGAAAACCATATCTGGGGGCATCACAATGCCAGATTTCAGGTTGTACTACAAAGCTGTGGTCATCAAGACAGTGTGGTACTGGCAGAAAAACAGACACATAGATCAGTGGAACAGAATAGAGAATCCAGAAGTGGACCCTGAACTTTATGGCCAACTAATATTCGATAAAGGAGGAAAGACTATCCATTGGAAGAAAGACAGTCTCTTCAATAAATGGTGCTGGGAAAATTGGACATCCACATGCAGAAGAATGAAACTAGACCACTCTCTTTCACCATACACATAGATCCTTTAAATCTTTAAACTTAACAACAAAAACAAATAACTTGATTGAAAAATGGGCAAAGGATTTGAATAGACATTTCTCAAAAGAATACATACAAATAATGTGTGCATGAAAAGATGCTCAACATCATTGGTTATTAGGAAAATGCAAAGCAAAACACAATTAGTTACCTCCTCTTACCAACTAGAATGTCTAAAATCAAAACAAGAGTCAACAACTGTTGACAGGGATATGGAGAAATTGGAAGTCTCACATACTGATGGCAAGATGGTAAAATGGTGCACTTTGGAAAAAAGTTTGAAATTCAAAATGTTAAACTTAAACTTAGTATATGATATAGCAATTCCATTTCTAATAGCAATTCCATTTCTAAATATATATACCCAAAGGAATTGAAAACCTATGTCCATGCAAAAACCTCTATGCAAATATGAATAGCAGCATTATTTAGAATAGCCAAAGGCAGAAAAAACCTCAAATATCTACGAACCTGATGACTGGGTAAATAAAATGTTGTATATCCACACAATGGAGTATTTTTCAGCCACAAAAACTATTGTGATACTGATTCATGTTACAATGTAGATGAACCTTTAATTTCAGCATGTCATATTAGTTTCAGGTGTACAATATAGTGATTCAGCAATTCTCTATATAACTCAGTGCTCATCATGCTAAGTGTACTGTTAATCCCCTTCACCTAATTCACCCATCTCCCCTTCTCTTCCCCCCTCACCTTCTGGTAACTATCAGTTTGTTCTCTATAGCCAACAGTCTTTTTGTTTGTTTGTTTGTCTCTTTTTGCTTTGCTTGTTTTCTTTCTTAAATTCCACATATGAGTGAAATCATATAGTATTTGTATTTTACTGACTTGTTTCATTTAGCATTATACTCTCTAGACCCATTCATGTTGTTGCAAATAGGAAGATTTCATTCTTGTTTGTGGCTAAATGTTCCATGGTGTGTGTATATACACACACACACCACATCTTCTTTATCCATTCATTTATCAGCAGACACTGGGCTCCTTTTGTAATTTGGCTATTGTAAATAGTGCTGCAATAAACCTAGGGGTGCATATATCTCCTTGAATTACTGTTTTTGTATTCTTCAGGTAAATACCCAGTAGGGGAATTGCTAGATCATATGGTAGATCTGTTTTTAATTTTTTGAGGAACCTCTATACTGTTCTTTAGAGTGACTTCACCAGTTGGCATTCCTACTAAGAGTGCATGAAGATTCCTTTTTCACCATCCTTGCCAACACTTGTTGTTTCTTGTGCTTTTGATTTTCACTATTCTTGCAGGTGTGAGGTGATATCTCATGGTTTTTTATTTCCCTGATAATGAATAATATTGAGCATCTTTTCATGTGTCTATTGGCCATCTGTATGTTTCCCTTGGAGAAATGCTTGTTCATGTCCTCTCCCCTTTTTTAAATTGGATTATTTGGGTTTGGGGTGTTGAGTTGTATAAGTTCTTTGTAAATATTGGATACTAACCATTATTAGATATAAGATTTGTAAATATTTTCTCCCATTCTGTAAGTTGTCTTTTAGTTTTGTTGATTATTTCCTTCACTGTACAGACGCTTTTTAAATTTTTTTTAATTTTTATTTATTTATGATAGTCACACACACACACACACACACACACATACACACACAGAGGGAGAGAGAGAGAGAGAGAGAGGCAGAGACACAGGAGGAGGGAGAAGCAGGCTCCATGCACCGGGAGCCCGATGTGGGACTCGATCCCGGGTCTCCAGGATCGCACCCTGGGCCAAAGGCAGGCGCCGAACGCTGCGCCACCCAGGGATCCCCCAGACGCTTTTTATTTTGATGTAGTCCCAATACTTTATTGTGCTTTTTTGCTTTTGTTTCTTTTGCCTTAGGAGACATATCTAGAAAAGCGTTCCTTGGCTGATGTCACAGAAATTACCGCCTGTGATCTTGATTGGGATTCTTATTGTTTCAGGTCTCACATTTAGGTCCTTAATCCGTTTTGAATTTATTTTTGTGTATAGTGTAAGAAAATGGTCCAATTTTATTGTTTTGCGTGTAGATGTCCAGTTTTTCCACTACCATTGGTTGAAGAGACTGTATTTTTTCTGTGCATATTCTTGCCTCCTTTTTAAAAGATTAATTAACCATATAATTCTGGGTTTATTGCTGGGCTTTCTATTCTGTTCCATTCATCTATGTGTCCATTTCTGTGCCAGTGCCATTCTGTTTTAATTATACAGTTTTGTGGTACATCTTAACTCTGGGATTATGCTACCTCCAGTTTTGTTCTTCTTTTTCAAGTTTGCTTTGGCTATTCAGGATCTTTTATGCTTCCATGCAAATTTTAGGATTGCTTGTTCTAGCTCTGTGAAAAATGCATTGTTACTTCAACAGAAATCACATTAAATCTGTAGATTGCCTTTGGTAGCATGGACATTTTAACAATATTTTTTCTTCTAATCAGTTGGCATGGAAAATCTTTCCATTTGTGTCATCTTCAATTTCTTTCATCAAGTTTTATGGCCTTCAGAGTACAAGTCTTGGACCTCTTTGGTTAAGTTTATTCCTAGATATTTTATTATTTTTGGTGCAACTGTAAATGAGATTGATTCCTTAATTTCTTTCTGTACTTCATTATTAGTGTATAGAAAAGCAATGGATTTCTGAATATTGATTTTGTATACCACAATCTTCTGTTCATTTATTAGTTCTAGTCGTTTTTTGGTGGAGTTTTAGGGTTTTCTATATAGAGTATTATGTCATTTGCAAAGAGTGAAAGTTGTATGTCTTCCTTATCTTTTTAGATGCCTTATATTTCCTTTTGTTGTCTGATTGCTGAGTCTAGAACTTCCAGTACTATGTTGATTAAAAGTGGTGATAGTGGACATCTTGGTTTTGTTTCTGACCTTAGGGGCAAAGCTCTCAGGTTTTCACCACTGAGTATGAAGTTAGCTGTGGGTTTTTCACATATGGCCTTTATTATGTTAAGATATAAATCTACTTTGTTGGGGGTTTTATCATGATGAATGTTGTACTTTGTCTAGTGCTTTTTCTGCATCCTTTGAAATGATAATATGGCTCTTATCTTTTCTCTTGTTGATGTGATATATCACACTGATTTATTTGCATATACTGAACCAGACTTGTATCCCAGGAATAGATCCCACTTGATCATGGTAAATCATTTTTTTAATGTATTGTTGGATTCAGTTTGTTGATATTTTATTGAGGACTTTTGCATCTATGTTCTTCAGAGATATTGGCTTATAGTTCTCTTTTTTGTAGTGTCTTTATCTGGTTTTGGTATCAGAGTAATAACGGCCTCATAGAATGAATTTGGAAGTTTTCCTTCCTCTTCTATTTTTTAGAATAGTTTGAGTAGAATAAGTGTTAACTCTTCTGGAAATGTTTGGTAGAATTCACCTGTGAAGCCATCTGGTCCTGCCTGGACTTTTGTTTGTTGGCAGTTTATTTGTTCGGAGTTTGTTGATTATTGATTCAATTTCATTGCTAGTAATCAGTCTGTTCAAGTTTTCTATCTCTTCCTGATCCAGTTTGGGGCGTTATATATTTATAGGAATTTATGCATTTCTTCTAGGTTGCCCAGTTTGCTGGCATATAATTTTTCATAATATTCTCATAATCCTTTGTATTTCTATGGTGTTGGTTTTTGTTTCTCCTTTTTCATTTCTGATGTTGTTTATTTGAGTCCTTTCCCTTCCCTTTTTTGATGAGTCTACTTAAAGGCTTATCAATTTTGTTGATCTTTTCCAAGAACCAGCTCCTAGTTTCATTGATCTGTTCTATTGTTTTTCTAGTTTCTGTATCATTTATTTCTGCTCTACTCTTCATTATTTTCTTCTTCTACTTGTTTTGAGTTTTGTTTGTTCTTTTTTCTAGCTACTTTAGGTGTAATATTAGGCCTTCTGAGATTTTTCTGGCTTCTTGAGGTAGGCCTGTATTGCCTTAAACTTTCCTCTTACAACCGTTTTTGCTGCATCCCAAAGATTTTGGACTGTTGTGTTTTAATTTTCATTTGTGTCCATGTAATTTTTGACTACCTCTCTGAGATCCTGTTTGACCCATTCACTGTTTAGTACCATGTTACTTAATAGCTATGTATTTGTGTTCTTTCCAGACTTTTCCTTATGGTTGATTTCTAGTTTCATATCTTTGTGACAGAAAGATGCATGGTATGAGTTTCACCCTTTTGTATTTGCTGACATTTGTTTTGTGGTCTAATGTGTGATAATCTATCATGGAAAATGTTCCATGTGCAATTGAAAAGAATGTGTATTCTTCTGTTTTAGGATGGACTGTTCTGAATATCTGTTAGACCCATCTGGTCCAGTGTGTCATTCAAAGACACTTTTCTTTATTGATTTTCTGATTGGGTGATCTGTCCATTGATGTAAGTGGGGTGTTTAAGGTCCCTACTACTGTTGTATTACTATAAATTTTAGTTCCCTTATGTTTTTCATTAACTGTTTTATGTATTTGGGGGCTCCCATGTTGGGTTCATATTTACAATTGTTATATATTCTTTCTGGATTATCCCCTTTATGATTATATAGTGACCTTCTTTGTCTCTTGTTACAGTCTTTTTTATTTTTATTTTTTTACAGTTTTTTGTAAAGTCTATTTTGTCTAATATAAATATTACTGCCCCAACTTTCTGTAATAAGTGTAATAAATGTAAATAAATGTAAACACGTAATAAATGTTTTTCCATCTCTTCACTTTCAATCTGCAGGTGTCTGGTTCTAAAATGAGTCAGGGCACTTAGGTGAGTCAGTCAGTTAAGGGTTCAACTCTTGCTTTTGGCTCAGGTAATGAGCTCATGGGTTTTGGGATTAAGCCCCACACAGGCTCTGTACTCAGTGGGGAGTCTGTTTGAAGACTCTCTTCCCTGCCCCTCCCCCACTCTCTCTCCCTAAAATAAATAGATAAATCTTTAAAAATAAACTAAAGTAGGTCTCTTAAAGTGAAATAAAATGAATAAAATAAAATGGGCCTCTTGTGGGCAGCATATAGATAAGTCTTGCTTTTTAAATCCATTTTGTCACCCCATGTCTTTTGACTGGGGTGTTTAGTCCACTTGTTTTTAAAGTAATTATTGATAGATATGTATTTATTGGCATTTTGGTTCTTGTTTTTTTATTGTTTTGTGGTTCTCTGCTCCTTTCTCCCCCTACTCTCTTTTCTCACAGTTTTTTGGCTTTCTTTAGTGACATACTTTGACTTCTTTCTCTTTATTTTTTGCATATCTATTACTGGTTTTTGATTTGTGGTTACCATTAGGTTTGCATATAACATCTTCGGCATATAACAGTCTGTATTAAGTTGATGGTTGCTTAAGTGTGAATCCATTATTTACTCCTCTGCCCACCTCCACATGTTAGGTATATGGTATCATATTTTACATCCTTTTATTTAGTGAATCCCTTGACTGACTTTTATTTAATTAATTAATTTATTTATTTTTTCCTTGACTGACTTTTATAGATATACTTATTTTTACTGCTTTTGTGCTTCCTTCTTTTCTTACTCCTACTTATGGTCTTTCCTTTCCACTCAAAGAATCCACTTTTATATTTCTTGTAAAGCTGGTTTGGTGGTCATGTATCTCCTTTAGCTTTTGCTTCTTTGGGAAACTCTATCTCTCCTATTCTGAATGATAACCTTTCTGGATACAGTATTCTTGGCTGCAGAATTTCCTCTTTTAGCACTTTGAATATGTCATTACCTCCCTATTGGCCTGCAAAGTTTTCTGAAAAATCAGCTTATAGCCTCATGGAGTTTGTTTTATATATAACTGTCTTCTCTTGCTGATTTTAAAATTCTCTATCTTTACTTTTTGCCGTTCGTTTAAAGATTTTATTTTTATTTGACAGAGAGAGCACAAGTAGGCAGAGTGGCAGGCAAAGGGAGAGGGAAAAGCAGGGTTCCCCACCAAGCAGAAAGCCCAATGCAAGGCTTAATCTCAGCACCCTGAGAACCACCCAGGTGCTTCACTTTTTGCCATTTTAATTATTATGTGTCTTAGTGTAGACCTCCTTGGGTTGATTTCCTTGGGGACTCTGTGACTCCTGGATCTGAATTTTTGCTTCTTTCCCCAGATTCAATAAGTTTTCACCCATTATTTCTTCAAATAAAATATCTGTTCCCTTTTCTCTCTATTCTTCTGAGATCTATATAATGTATTATTATGCTTAATGGTGACACTGAATTCCCTGTCTGTTTTCATTTTTATTTATTTTTCTCTATCTTCCCCAGCTTGATTGCTTTCCATTACTCTGTCCTCTAGGTCACTGATACATTCTTCTTCTTCCTCTAGTCTACTATTTGTTCCATATAATGTATTTTTAATTACAGTTATTTTTATTACAGTTTAATTACAGTTATTTAATTACAGTTATAATGTATTTTTAATTACAGTTCTTCATCTCTGACTGGTTCTTGTTTATATTTTCTATCTGTTAAGGGTCTCACTGAAGTCCTCCACTCTTTTCTTAAGTCCAGTGAGTATCTTTAATGATCATTACTTTAAATTCTCCAAAAAGCATATTACTTATCTTTATTTTGTTTAGCTGTCTTGCTGTGATTTTGTCCTGTTATTTCATTTGGAACATATTCCTCTGTCTCCTCATTTTGTCTAGCTCTCTGCTTGTTTATATGTGCTCAGAAAGTTGGCTACGCTTCCTGCTCTATAAAGTGGTGACTTTATGAAGCAAAGG
Source organism: Canis lupus dingo (assembly GCF_003254725.2). NCBI lineage: Eukaryota > Metazoa > Chordata > Mammalia > Carnivora > Canidae > Canis > Canis lupus. The sequence continues at coordinate 124,332,525 of NC_064281.1, read as the reverse complement.
TCCTGTAGTGTCCTGCAGTATAGTGCTCTGAAGAACCTGTGCTTCAGGAATATCTACTATGTGTGTTGAGTGTGCCCTACTGTTGTGGCTGAGCTACATTTGCCTTTAGTCCAGTCTTCTGAAATGGCTCTCATTGCTTGTTGTGGACAGAGTTTGGTCCCTGTGTTGTTACCAGGCCAGTCTGAAGTTGCCTTGGACTTGAGTTTAGTCAAACAAGGCATTTGCCATATATGCAGCAACACTGAACTGCAGGGCATTTTCTCTGAGAAGATTTTGTTGGTGGACAGGGCCTGCAGTCAGATGTCTGCCCCTAGTCCACTGCTTTGGCTGCAATCAGACTGGTGTGTGTGGTTATCTTCCCGTCTCCCCAGGGTAGGAGTCACTTTGGCATGGTGCTGGCCCCTGTCAGGGCTGCTTGCACACTCCAGGCTTGTGACACTGCTTTGGATGGGCTCTGGCCAAGGGCATATTGGGTGGGAGAGATCTTCAGGAGAACATAGGGGTGGAGCACATGTTACTATCAAGGTCTACTTCAGTCTGCTGTGGGAGGGGAACTAAAGCCACTGGGAACCAAGGCAGGCCAGGCTGGAGGGGGAAGATCCACAGAATCATGCACATGGGCAGGACATTTGGTGTTAGCAAGGTTTGTGCAGGTCTGCTGTGTGAGGGGAACTGGAGCAGCCTTAGAAAACATGGGGCCAGCAAAAGCATGTCCACAAGAGAATGTTGGGGCAGGGTACACTGTCAGCAATTTAGGTAGTAAGTGTTAGCACTGTGCTGGTTCCTGCAGGTATGCCTGTGTCAAGGTGGGGGGCTGAAGATGGAAATAGCACTGCCAGCTCCTTTGTTCCTGGAGAAGTCTCCTCATGATCCCCGCTACTCCAGCACATGCTCTGAAATTAGTAAGTAAATCTCCTTCCTGTACACTCCAAGTGTTTTTCAAACTGCTGTTCCTATGATATATGCCAGCAGGCCTGTCTGTTGTGCTGTCTCTTTAAGGGCAGGGACTCAATTTCCTATCACCCTCCCAGCTCTCCCAGAGCCAAGCCTACTGATTTTTAAAGTTCCAGGAGCTAAGCCCCCTCCCCCAATTATAAGAACACCTGAAATCTGGCCCCTCTGATTTTCAAAGCCAAATGTTATAGGGACTTGTCTTCCTCCTGTGTGTTCCCCATGCCTGGGGTGCCTGGGGTGAGAGTCTGTTTTTGTCCCTTCTCTATGCCCAAAACATCCCTCTTTCCTATGGGCAGCATTGAGAAATCTTTATAGCTCCTGACTGTATCTCTGCCCTTTCTACCCTCTTTGATGTGGCCTCTTCTCTACATTTAGCTGTGGAGAGTCTGTTCTGTCAGTCTTTGGGTCATTTTCTGGGTTAGTTACATAGATGCAGTGTTATCTAGTTGTATCTATGGGATGAGATGAGCTTAGGGTCTTCCTACTCCACCATCTTTTCTAGACGTCCCCTTGGTGGACTCTTTAAATTTGAAGATATAAGTCATTCTTCAATTTAAGAATATTTTAGTACAGTATTTCTTTGGTTCCTTTTTCCTTCCTTCTTTCATTTCTTCCTTCCTCTCTTTATCTTTCCTTTCTTTCTTTCTTTCTTTCTTTCTTTTTCTTTCTTTCTTTCTTTTTTCCTTTCCTTTCCTTTCCTTTCCTTTCCTTTCCTTTCCCTTTCCTTTCCTTTCCCTTCCCTTCCTTTTCTTTCCTTTCCTTCTGTTTGTCTGCTCATTTCTGTCTCTCTTTTGTCCTCACTTTTGTTCCTTCCCTTTCCTTTCTGAAACTCTCATTAAATAAATATTCTCAAAAAGATCAGCATGTCTCTGAACTTTTCTTTTTTCTTTTTTTTTTGTTTTTTGCTTTTTTGTGTTGCATCTTGGGAGAATCTCTGTTCAAACTTCAACAAAAGTATAATTCTGGTTTCATTTGTATGCATACTAACTCTTTTAGCAATGAGTAAATTTTTGACAATCATGTGTTCAATTTCTAAAAATATCTATAGTAGATGTTTGTCATATTGTGTCTGACTAGCATATCATGAATGGATTTTTGATATTTGGGAAATTCTTACATTATAATTTTTATCTATAAAATGTAAAACTCAAAACTAAAACTTCTTGTCAGAAGTTGTGTTTGTCAAAAGCTGTGCTGAAACTAAGATGTAGGAATATGACTTAGTGTCTACCAGTCAGATGCCCTGACATGAGAGTTTGATCTGGAATTGCAGACATGAATAAAGTGGTACTGTGTGGTTTCTATTTTGCTGAAATAGGTAGTAGTGAAGGAACTTGGCTTTGAATGATGGCAGAGATTGCAAGGTCAAATTCTTAATAAAGTAGTGGCATCAGTGCTGGCAGCAGTAGCTGTTGCAGTAAAGTCAATTTGTTGGCATCTAATGCAGGAGCAACAGTTTTCCATATCAGTTCTGTGGCATTGGCCTTAGGCAATTGTTTCTGGAAACTAAGCCTCAAAATTGGTTTTCCAGCTTTCCTTTAATAAATAACTACACTATGTATATAGTCTCAATTTCAACATCCCCCTTCTCAAGCCATTTTCTCCTATCTTTTCTTACTCTTTTTAACGCCCTAATTTCAAATTTTCTTGACCCTTCTGGGAACTCCAATCCATTGACCTTTTACTACTACTTTCCTTTTTATAACTTTATATTTCATGGTCCACTATTACAATAACACCTAGGCATATACCATTAACTCCTTTGCCCTTCTTTCCATTTATTACACTCACCAGAAAAAATAATCCCAAGCCTGCTTAAACCCAAGTCTTCACTTAACTTTGTTTTCATGTTAACTTGTTTGATATCCATTTAATTTTAGTCTTCAAATTCATGACTACTAACCTTAGAGGGCCATTAGTGGTTTCTTCCAATGTTATGACATTTTCATAACACATTCTCTAGATGACTATTGTATACCATCTAACTCTCTTTAAGCCTCTAATATCTAGTGGCTGTAGGAAGATGGCAACATAGTAGGAGGATCCTAGCCCCACCTCATCCCATGAATACAGCTGAATAACTATCAAATCATCCTAAATACCCCAGAAATCAACCTGAACACCGGCAGGACAAACTTCATAACTAAAGGTAGAGAAGAAGCCACATCAAGAAGGTAGGAAGTGCAGAGACATGGTTTGGAAAAGAAATGGATCATGGCCACTGCAGTGGGGAGGGAGCCACAATTGTGAAGGGTGAGAGACAGACCAGCACACAGGAGAATACAAAGAGAAGATGAATCCTTATAGTATTTGACTTAGAAAGTGAGAGGTCCTGAATTTTATGAGTTTTGGCAACAAGCTGAGCTTGAAGCCCTGAGTTTTAAAGGTTAGCATGCTTGGCTAAGATAGAACCCTGAGGGCATTATGCTGCTCTTGGAGAGAAGGCAGGAGAGACAGCTCATGACACACAATGTGGAAACAGCAATCTAAAGAGCACAAGGACACGACTGGGGGTGGGTGGGAGATAATCTGTGCATTTTGGAGTACATCCCAGAGAGGCAGCATTCAGGAGAGACCCCTCTGGGGACAAAGGCTGGCTAGCACCATTTCCATCCCCCACCCTTCAGCATAAGCACAAGGCCACCTGTGGGACCTAATGCAGCAATGATACTACCTAACTTGCTTACACCAAGCCCCACCTAAAACAACCCCTGGGGTCCCCATGGAACCAACCCTCCCACTTAGCTTGCATGTAGACCCCACACCCAGAAGATTGACCCAAACCCCTGTTCACACTGTATCTCCTGCATAAGAGTTTTATGGAGCCTCATTCCAGGGGTGGTGGCAAAAGTTCTCATTTCACAAACAGACCAGAGCACACCTAGTTAAAATGCGCCACATTCAGGCCAAGAACCAAACACTGCCAACAGCAGTCAAAGAGATCCTCTGCAGACAACTGACCTGAAGGAAAAAGCATACAGAACAAGGCAGCAGAACACATGCAGCACACAGTAGATACTCAGAAGCTCCAGACCCTGGAGAACAGGGAACACTACATGGAAGGCCATTACCCTCAAGAGCAGGAAACTTAGCTGACTTTTATAAGACAGAGAATCACAGAGAGTTAAACAAAATGAGAATGCAGAGAAATTTCTCCCAAATGAGAAAAGGGGAGAAGGCCTTGGCCAGAGATCTAAGTGAAACAGATGTAAGCAACATGCCTGATAGAGAATTTAAAGTAATGATCATAAAGATACTCACTGGATTTGAAAAAAGAGTGAAAGCTATGAATGAGACTTTTCATGCAGAGGTAAGGAGTAACATATCAGAGATAAAGGGCTTGATAAACAAAGTAAGAAACACACTTGAGGGAATAAATGGCAGGCTGGAAAAAGCAGAGGAATGAATTAGTGACCTAGAAGCAGAGTAATTGCTCAAGCTGAACAAAAGAGAGAATAAAGAATTGCACAAATGAGAATAGACTTAGGAAACTCAGTGAGTCCATTAAATTTACTAATTTTCATAATATAGGAGCCCCAGAAGAAGAAAGAGAAAAGGGAGCAGAATATTTATTTGAAGAAATAATAGCTGACAACTTCGCTCATTTGGAGAAAACAGATACTCAAATCCAGGAGACACAGAGAAATCAAAATCAACAAAAGCAGATGCACACCAAGACATATTGTAATTAAATTGTCAAAATATAGTGATAAGGACAAAAGTATAAAAGCACCAAAAGAAGACAGTAATTTACAAGAGAAAACTCAGGAGGCTTGCAGGAGATTTTTTTGACAGAAACCTTGCAAGACAGACAAGAGCAGCATAATGCTAAATGAAAAATTTGGGACCCCTGGGTGGCTCAGTGGTTGAGCATCTGCCTTTAGCTCAGGTCGTGATCCTGGGGTCCTGGGATCGAATCCCATATTGGACTCCCTGAAGGGAGCCTGATTCTCCTTCTGCCTGTGTCTCTCTGTCTTCTTCTTGCCTTGCTCTGTGTCTCTCATGAATAAATGAATAAAATCTTTTTTAAAATCACAAAACAAATAATAAAATGGCACTAAAACATATCTATCAACAATTGCTCTGAATGTAAATGCACTAAACACTCCAAACAGAAGATATAAGGTGACAGAATGGATAAGAAAATAAGACCCATCTATATGTTGCCTACAAGAGACTCATTTTCTTTTTTCCTTTTTTAAATATCTTATTTTATTTAAATCAATTAGTTAACATATAGTATATCATTAGTTTCGGGTGTTGAATTCAGTTATCCACCAGTTGCATATAACACCCAGTGATCATTACATCAAGTGCCCTCCTTAATGCCTGTCACCCAGTTATCCCATCCCCCTAACCATTTCCCCTCCAGCAACCCTGTTTGTTTCCTAGAGTTAAGAATCTCTTACAGGTTGTCTCCCTCTCTGATTTCATCTTATTTTATTTTTCCCTCCCTTCCCTTATGAGCCTCTGTTTTGTTTCTTAAATTCCACATATTAGTGAAACCATATGATAGTTGTCCTTCTCTGATTGATTTATTTTGCTTAGCACTATACCCTCCAGTTCCAACCATGTCAGTGTAAATGGTAAGATATCATCCTTTCTTATGGCTTAGTAATAATCCAGTGAATATATATACCACATCTCCTTCAACCATTAAACTTAAAGACACCTGAAAATTGAAAGTGAGATGATGGAGAAACATTTGCTATGCAATGGATGTCAAAAGAGAGCCAGAGTAGCAACACTTATTTTGGAAAAAACAGACTTTAAAACAAAGACTGTAAAAGGAGACAAAGAAGGACATTATTATTATTATAAAATAATAAAGGAGATAAAGAAGATATAACATTGTAAATATTTATGCACTCAGCATAGGAGCAACAAATACATAATACATTTAAAACAAACATAAAAGAACTAATAATAATGCAGAAATAGTAGGGGACTTTAACACCTCACTTACATCAATGGACAAATAATCTACGCAGAAAATCAACAAGGATACTATGGCTTTGAATGACATGTTGGAACAGATGGACTTAACAGATATATTCAGAACATTCCATCCTAAAACAGAATACACATTCTTTTCAGGTGCACGGGGTATGTTCCCAAGAATAGATCAAATACTAGCCCACAAAACAAGCCTCAACAAATTCAAGAAGATCAAAATCATGCCATGTACCTTTTGTGACCACAAGTCAATCACAAGAAAAAATCTGGAAAGACCACAAGTACATGAAAGTTAAATAGCATGTCACCAAACAATGAATGGCTGAACCAGGAAATAAAGAAGAAATAAAAATATACATGGAAACAAATGAAAACTTAAAGGTCCCAAACCTTTTGGATGCAGCAAAAGCATTCTAAGAGGGACGTTTATAGCAATAAAGGCCTACCTCAGGAATTAAGAAAATTCTCAAATAAACAACTTAAAATTACACCTAAGGGACTAGAAAAAGAACGACAAAGAATCCAAATCCAGCAGAAGAAAGGAAATAATAAAGAGCAGAAAAAATTTAGACACTAAAACAAAACAAAACAAAAACAAAATAAACAAAACAATAGAACAGATTAATGAAACCATGAGATGGTTCTTTGAAAAAAAATCAACAAAATTTATATAAAAACCTCTAGCCAGACTTATCAAGAAAAAACAGAAATGAATCAAATAAATAAAATCATAAATGAGAGAGGAGAAATAATTACAAACACCACAAAAATGCAATTATGAGTTTATTTTTGTGTTTTATTTTCTATAGGCTTATTGTTTTGGTGCTATTTCAAATGAGATCAATCTTTTGATTTCTTTTTCTGATGTATCATTATCGATGTATAAAAATGCAATAGATTTCAGGGGTTTGGGGTGGCTCAGTTGGGTAAGTGTCTTAATTTTGGTTTTGGCTCAGGTAATAATCTCAGGGTTGAGAAATCAAGCCCTATGTCTGGCTCAGCACTCAGCGTGGAATCTGCTTGAGATTTTCTCTCCCTCTACCCCTCTTGCTCCACTCACGTGTTCACTCTCAAATAAATAAATAAATAAATAAATAAATAAATAAATAAAATCTTTGAGAAAAAAGAAATACAAGATATGTTGATTTTATATCCTGTGACTTTGCTGAATTCATGTATTATTTCTAGCAATTCTTTGGTAGAGTCTTCTGGGTTTTCTACATAGAGTATAATGTCATCTGCAAATAGTGAGAGATTCACTTCTTCCTTTCTGATTTTGATGATTTTTATTTCTTTTGTTGCCTGATTGCTGAGAGTAAGACTTCCAATACTGTGTTAAATAGTAATGAGAGTGGACATCCCTGTTTTGTCCCTGACCATAGGGGAAAAGCTCTCAGTTTTTCCCCATATACATGAACAAATTGAACAACCTCGAAGAAAAGGATAAATTTCTAGAAACATATAAACTACCAAAACAGAAACAGAAAGAAATAGAAAATTTTAATAGTCTGATAACCAGCAAAGAAATTGTCAGTAGTAAAAGAACTCCCAATAAACAAAAGTCTAGGACCAGATGGCATCACAGGTGACTTCTACCAAACATTGAAAGAAAATTTAATACCTACATTTTTCAAACTATTCCAAAAAAATAGAAAGGAAGGAAAACTTCCGAATTTATTCTATGAGGCCAGAATTACCCTCACACCAAAACCAGATTAGGAGACCACTAAAAAAAGAGAACTATAAGCCAAAATTCCTGATCAACACAGATGGAAAAATTCTTAATAAAAATTTAGCAAAATGAATCAAACTATATATTAAAAGAATCATTCACCATGATCAAGTGAGATTTTTTTCCTGGGTGCCAAGGGTGATTCAATATTCACAAATCAGTTAATGTAATACACACATCAATAAGACAAAGAATTAGAACATGATAAGTTCATAGATACAGAAAAAATATTAAATAAAATATGATATCTGTTATTTATTTAGAAAACTGTTTAAAAAAGTAGGGATAGAGGAAACATACCTCAACTTAATAAGACTATATGTGAAAATCCCACAACAACCATTATCCTCAATAGAGAAAAATCTGAGTTTTTCTCCTAAAGTCAGGAAAAAGAAAAAGATGTCCACTCTCACCACTTTTATTCAACAGAGTACTGGAAGGCCTAGCCACAGTAATCAGAGGAACAAAGAGAAATAAAAGGCATCCAAATCAGCAAGAAAGAAGTCAAATTTTCTCTATTTGTAGATGACATGACACTCTACATAGAAAACCCAAGACCCTCAAAAAAATCTGCTAGAACTGATACCTGAATTCAGTGAAGTCGTAGGATACAAAATCAATGTACAGGAATCTGTTTCATTTCTATATACCAAACATGAAGAAGCAGAAAGGGAATTAAGGAATCAATCCTATTTACAATTGCAACAAAAATAATAAGATACCTAGGAATAAATTTAACCAAAAACACTGAAAACTATAAAGTACTGAGGAAAGAAATTGAAGACATCACAAAGAAATGGAAAGACATTCCATACTCATGGATTGGAATAACAAATATTGTCAAAATGTCTATATTGCCCAAAGGAATCCATACATTTAATGCAATCCCTATCAAAATATCAACAGCATTTTCCACAGAGCTAGAACTAACCACCCCAAATTTGTATGGAACCACAAAAGACCCCTACAAACCTAAAGATAATATGGTACTGGCACAAAAACAAGAGACATACATCAATAGAGCAGAACAGAAAAACCAGAAATAGACTGACACGTATATGGTCAATTAATCTTCAACAAAACAGGAAAGAGTATCCAATACGTAAAAGACAGTCTTTTCAGCAAATGGTGTTGGGAAAACTGGACAGCAACATGCAGAAGAATGAAACTGGATCACTTTATTACAACACAAAAATAAATTGAAAATGGATTAAAAACCTAAATGTGAATCAAAAAAATCCTAGAAGAGAACAGAGGCAGAGACTTCTTTGACATCAGCCATAGGAACTTCTTTGTAGATATGTCTCCTGAGTCAAGAGCGTTTAAACAAAACCAAAAATAAAATTTTGGGGCTTCATCAAAATAAAAATTTTTAGGGATCCCTGGATGGCGCAGCGGTTTGGCGCCTGCCTTTGGCCCAGGGCGCGATCCTGGAGACCCGGGATCGAATCCCACGTCGGGCTCCCAGCGCATGGAGCCTGCTTCTCCCTCTGCCTGTGTCTCTGCCTCTCTCTCTCTCTCTGTGACTATCACAAATAAATAAAAATGTAAAAAAAAATAAAATAAAATAAAATAAATAAAAATTTTTGCACAGCAAAGGAAACAATCAAGAAATTGAAAAGTTAACCTAAATAATGAGAGAAGATTTTTGCAAATGACAGATCCAATGAAAGGTTAGTATCCAAAATGTATAAAGAACTTTTATAGCTCAACACCCAAAAAATGAATAATTCAACAAAAAAATGATAGTGGAAATGAACAGACATTTCTCCAAAGAAGACATACAAAAGGCCAACAGACACATGAAAAGATGCTCAGCATCTCTGGGCATCAGGGAGATACAAATAAAACCACAACAAGATACCACCCACTCTGGTCAGAATGGCTTATATTAACAACTCAGGAAACAATAGTTGTTGATGAGGATGTAGAGAAAGGGGAACCCTCTTGCACTGTTGGTGGGAATGTAAGTTGGTGCTGCCGGTCTGGAAAACAGTGTGGAGGGTCCTCAAGAAGTTAAAATAGAGAACCCTATGACCCAGCAATTGCACCACTAGGTATTTATCCAAAGGATGCAAACATAGTCATTCAAATGGGCACATGCACCCCAATGTTTATAGCAGTAATGTCTGCAATAGCCTAATATGGAAGAAGCCTGAGTAAAGTAAGTCAATTGGAGAAGGACAAACATATGGTCTTATTCATTTGGGGAATATAAAAAATAGTGAAAGGGAATAAAGGGAAAAGGAGAGAAAATGAATGGGAAATATCAGTGAGGGTGACAGACCATGAGAGACACCTAACTCTGGGAAATGAACAAGGGGTGGTGGAAAGGGAGGTGGGTGGGGGGTTGGAGTGACTGGGTGACAGGCACTGAGGGGGGCACTTGACGGGATGAGCGCTGGGTGTTATGCTATATGTTGGCAAATCGGACTCTAATAAAAATATACAAAAAATAAAAAATAAATAAAGATGCATTCTGGAAAAAAAAGCCTAGATGTCCATCAAGTGGTGAATGGATAAGGAAGATGTGGTATATTGATAAAATAGAATATTACTAAGCCATCAAAAGGAATAAAATCTTTCCATTTGCAACCACATGAATGCAACTAAAGTGTATAATGCTAAGCAAAATAAGTTAGGGAAAGACAAATATCATATGATTTCACTCATATGTGGAATTTTTTTTAATTCTGAAAAAAAGAAGACATGAATAAGGAAATTTTGCAATATCTTTGTGCAAGATATTGATGGAGGTAGAGAGTATTCTTCTAATTGAAAACCTAATTCTAAACCAAAGTACCCCTAACCCCAAACTGCTAACACTACCCCTAACCCTATGCCCTCACCATGACCATATTCTTTGTCCTAAACTTATCCCCCTATATAGGTCTTTCAACTACAGGACAATAGACCAAAACCCTCACCACAGCCCTAACCCTAACCCCACCCTTATTCCAGCCCTACACTGAGCACTACTCCAAGATCTGAGGAAAGAAAAAATTTTATATATATATATATATATATATATATATATATATATTCCATTGTGTGTATATATATCATATACACAGCCATAAAAAATGAACTCTTGCCATTTGCAATGACATGGATGGAGCTAGAAAGTATAATGCTAATTTAAATAAGTCAGTCAGAGAAAAACAAATACCATATAATTTTATTCAGACGTGGAATTTAAGAAACAGAACAAAAAAAGAAGGGGTAAGGAGAAAAAGAAGAATAAACCAAGAAACAGACTTTTAACCATAGAGAACAAACTGATGGCTACCAGGGGGGAGGTGGGAGGGGAGGGGGAAATAGATGATGGGGATTAAGGACAGTGCACTTATCATGAGCATCAGGTGATGTATATAAGTGTTGAATCACTAAATTGTGCCCCTGAAACTAATATAATACTCTACGTTAACTAACTGGAATTAAAATAAAAACTTAAAAAAAACCCCTCCAATATCTAGTATTTCATTCTCACCCTGAACTGATAAACCTATTTAACAAACTACCCTTAAGTTTACCAATGACCTCCATATTGCTAATTTCAAAGGTTAATTATTAGTCTTCATCTTAGTTGACCTGTCAATATTATTTAAGTTGTCAATTACTCTCTTCTTCTTGGAACACTTTATTTATTTGGCTTCTAGGACACCTCTTTATACTTCTCCTCCTATCTCACTGGTTATTTCTTCTCCATATCCTCTGGTGGTACTTTAGCCCCCAGCTGCAAAATATTGAAGTAACACAAGACTCATTCCTTGGTCCTCTTCTCTTTTCTATCGACACTCATTCCTTAGCTGTTATTATCAGTTTCATGGCTTTATTTTTTTAAAGCTTTTATTTATTTATTCATGAGTCACATACACACACACACACAGAGAGAGAGAGAGAGAGAGAGAGAGAGGCAGAGACACAGGCAGAGGGAGAAGCGGGCTCCATGCAGGGAGCCTGACGTCGTTCTCGATCTCGGGTCTCCAGGATCACTCCCTGGGCTGAAGGCAGTGCTAAACCTCTGAGCCACCCACGCTGCCCAGTTTCATGGCGGTAAATGCCTTCTCTACATAGAGGGCTATGAAATTAATATATGTAGCCTAAGATCCCTCCCCTGAACTTCAGGATAATAGATCCCACTGCCTACTCAATGTCTCCACTTGGATGTTCAATAGATATCTCCTACTTAACATGTCCAAAACCTCAGCTTTTCATTTTCCAACAAAAATAAACCGATTCTCCTGCAATTTTCTCCATTATAATAAATAGCACCTTAGTTATTCTAGTTCCTCAGGCAAAAATATTGGAGTTATTCTTGTCTTTTCTCTTTCATGCCCCAAATTTAATCCACCAACAAATCTTGTCCATATTTTCTTTTAAATATATCCAGAGTCTGACCATATATCTTCATTCCCACTGGTAACACCATGCTCAAAGCCACAATCATCTCATTTACATAGCACTATAATAACCTGCTAACTGTATCCCTACTTATACTCTTGTTCCCTCAAGCCTATTGTCTACACAGCCACCAAAGTGAAACTATCAAAATATAAGATTATGTCAGTCTTCTGCTGTAACCATACAATGGCTTTCCATATATCTAATAATGAAAGCCAAAATACAATGATTTACAAAATCCTATATAATCAAGTCTGCTCTTATTGCTTTTTCATTAAACTTCTACCACTCTTTATTCAGTCTGCTGAAAGCCACACTGGTCTTACTATTAATCAAAAACTCCTAGACACTCCTTTTGGCTCTTGGCTCACCTTATCATTTTCTTTAATTCCTAGCTGAAGAATCACCTTATCAGAGAGGCCTATTCTGACCATTTCATCTATAATAGCACACACAAGAGCTCACATACTCACAGACACAAATACACATGCCCCTGTCATTTGCTGTATTCCTTACTCTGCTTGATATCATTACCTGAATCATATGCCTTTTTAAATAAAGATTTATGTGTTCATTTGAGGGGGTAAGGAGCAGGAGAGAAAAACTTTTTTTTTTTTTTTTTTTTTTTTTTTAGGAGAGAGAAACTTAAGCACAGCCCTATGCCCCTATGCAGGGCATGATCTCACCACCCTGAGAACATGACCTGAGCTGGAACCAAGAGTCAAACACTTAACAGACTGAACCACCCAGGTACTCCTTGAATCATAAACTTTTGTAGTCTCTAGACTTTCACTGAAATATAAGCTTTATAAGAAAAGGACTTTGTTTTACTTGCTGCTATATCTCTAATGTCTAAAAGAGTAGCTGGAACATAGTAGCCACTCAATAAATATTTGCTTATGCGTAGACAAACCTATATGGATTATATTATTTACAAATAAGAACCCTGTTTATTTCTTTTTTGAAAAGGAGTTTATTTTTATTTTATGAATATGAATTACTTAATGATGTATTCTGAGGGTGATGAATCTTTCTCTAAATACTATTTAAGCATATTTATAGTTCTTTTCTGTTTTCTCCATTTACTAGTTCCTTTGACATTAGTTATTCTGTTGGCTGAGTCTGGTGACTCCCTTTAACGTTTTTGCTTTTCAGTAAATATTTGCTGTATTTGGTTGCCTGTCTATATTTACAAATGAAGACCTAGATTAAAAATTGTTTGTAGCTGGCATTCATATTTTCTATAGATGTGAAAATTATTGTTCTCTTGGCAGTAATGCAGAATCTGATTGCTATATCCCTACTTCATTGAACATGGGGACAGGGGAAAACCAGGAAGTTCCCCATTCATGATAGATGATTAGCTTCTAATCAGCTTTGTGATTCCATGTAGTAGATATTCCATGAAGTACTGCCCTGTTCATCAGCCTTAATGTCCAACCTGATAGCCTTCAATGTCAGACTTCATTTATTTTTTTATTTTTTTATTCTTTTCTTTTCTTTTTTTGGAGTTCAATTTGCCAACATATAACATAACACCCAGTGCTCATCCCACCAAGTGTCCCCCTCAGTGAGACTTCTTCATTTAAAAAAGTTTCATTTTGAAGCAAACACCGGTGACAGAGGAAGGCAAATCATGTAACTATTCCTCAGTTATTTAATTAAATATACCATCTGTCATTCTATGGCCCATTCCTCCTTTTTGCTACCTCTGACCTAAGGTAATTCCAGGATTCTGGAAAAAATACCTTTAGGGGGATCTCTTTTGCCTGTGTGGCCTTGCCATTTCCTGAACTCTATTTTCGGTGATTACCTAACTGAAAAAAATATGTTTGATGCAACTTACCATCAGGCAAACATATTTTCCCTTACACATATGATTAGCCAAGATTTCATAATTAAACTATTTCAAACATGATCTATAAATGGCAACCGGTTTCATTGACAGGCTCTGCATAACCAAGTATTTACTATATCCTTAAGCATGGCCACTAATTTGTATTTAACACACATACATTTGGTGCTTACCAGTGGCAGGAATGCTTAAATTAGGATGGCACTTGAACTATACTGAAAGAATTAGGTTGCCAAATGTAATTCTCAGCTTTTCTAATTCAGCATGTGTTCCACAGACCAATACTAGTCCTAAAACTGTTTGTTGCCAATCCCTGATAAGTATGTGAATATACAGATCATACAAGTATTAGTATAATAATCAAATATGCCAATGGAAAGCATTTAGAAATTTTTAGAGCATTTTCACATTGCGGCTACATCCAAGTGCATGATTTCCTATTTTATAAAAGTCTATGGCAGATTGAAATAATACTTTTTTTTTAAAAAGGTCCACCACAAAGAGTTGAGAAGCCCTGCTTTAGAGTGTTTCAATAATGCTTTTGGCGTGGTGGCATAGTTTCCCTTCTTGTATTACCTTTGTCTTCTTCAGGGTTGGCCTTTATGCCAAGGGACCTGGCTGACTTCCAAGCAGTTGTTTCCACATAGTATAATAACTATAGCCAGTGAACTGAAAGTGCATTTCCTGCCACCATACTGTAAAATTATTATTAATGTAATAGGAGAATGCATTTCTGGTTTTGGCACTGATATTTGGGATGCTGCATCAGGGCTACTAGCTTTAAAGAGTAGACAATATTTTGGAATATGGATTAATGGAGATACAATCACTATGAATACTTCCTGTTAAAATATGCCATATTTGATCTGTTTAAAGATTAATGTACAACATTTGGATAGTACAACATTTTAAATGAAAATAGAGAAATCTCTTTTTATAAGCCTTTCCTCAAAGAAAATTTAGAGAAATGGGTCTTATTTTAAGAAATATGTTTTCTAACGACTCATGAAGTAGTCTTTCTTATCAGGTAAGTACTCAGAGACTGATTTACAAACTATCATTGATTCTGTAATAATGAACCCTGCAATGAGCTGAAAATTAGATTAAGCTCTAGGGCCCTTTTCAAAGTGAGATTCTGTAATTATGCGCTGGGTAATTTAGGCATCTAAGGAAGGAAAATTAATTTTGAATCAAGAACCATTTAGTGTGAGAACCTGTGATTTCCCTTTAATTTAGAGAAAGATTCTGTTATGCTTCAGAAAAGATGCAGCGCTGTAGGTACTTAAGGGCTGAAACCTGCTTGGATATATATGGTCCCAGATCCACAGTTTGGAGCCAAGAGGAGACAATGAAGAATTCAAAGAAGTAAATGAAAAATAAGCAAAAATACAGAATTATAGTACCTGGAAACTTTGTGTGTAAAGTGAACATTTCCAGTAGCCTTCTTACACAATTTTAACCATTCAATCATTCATCCTTCAAAAACTATTCCCATGCTTCTAGTCTAGAATTAGTTGCAGATTCTGCAAGAGTTCATTCATTGAGGTTACACAGCAGTTCATTATACATCAACCAGGTTAGTTATTCCAGAACCTAAGGGCACTCTAGTGAAGAAAGACTAATGCAGATGTGCAGTTATTTATTAATGTTAGAGAATGTAATACTCCAAACACAACAGGGTACAGTGAAAAGTGACTGGTCACTATTGGAACCATCTTAAGGCTTGACAAATACATAAGTAAAAATGTTTTTCCCCTCTGTACAATTTTAAATTGAATATTAACAGCTATCCAAATTATTATTATAAATACGAAATTGTAGAGAATAGAAAAGTTTATTTAATGTGAGCAGATTTTCCAACTGTTTATAAAGTTTTTGCATGGTCTTTTGTTCATTTAAATGGAAAAATGTAATAAAATATTAGAAACATTAGAACAATATTTTTAAAAAATTAAAACAAAAAAATTAAAATTAAAAATGTTACTAATGAGACTGTCCTCTACTGAAATAATTTCTTGAAATCAAAGTAAAAGGAAGAATTTAATGTCAAATTCCCTATAGTGTCTAAACCAGTTCATTTTTATAAATTATTTTTGACCAAATGTCCCAGAAACAAATCAATATAAAAGATTATTAATATTTATTTGCTTACAGGTATGGGAGAAAGTAATGTGAAATGCTTTTTGAAGAGAAGAATTTTGTTATGAGCCAATTCATACTGCTGCAAATATCTTGGATCCAAGACTGAAAGGCAGAAATGTAAATAATGATAGCACTGCTGCTGCTGCCCTAGATTGAATTACAAAACAAGCAGCACATTTAGAAATTTATGCTGGAAAAATCCTTTCAAATGTGTCTGAATACAGAACAGTTACAGTGTTTGTGCAGTCATGCAGTTTGGACTTGTGCCAAGTGTAACGCTCTTATTCCTGGTCCCACCCTCCTGATGAGGAATCTGAAGGCCAGG
Source organism: Canis lupus dingo (assembly GCF_003254725.2). Classification (NCBI taxonomy): domain Eukaryota; kingdom Metazoa; phylum Chordata; class Mammalia; order Carnivora; family Canidae; genus Canis; species Canis lupus. The sequence continues at coordinate 124,316,157 of NC_064281.1, read as the reverse complement.
TTACAATTCAAGGTCTCTATGGCTGGCTCAAATTCCTACCCAGTGTTACAGAGCCTTTAGCCCTACTAAATTTGCTAGTGAAAATAATATTAATAACCTTTGGTACTTACTATGTACCAAGCATTAGACAAGATTAATTACATATTTTATCTCAATTAAGGTTCACAACAAATTTATGAGGTAAACACTTCTTATATTCAGATGGGGAAATTGATAGTCAATGAGGTCAAAAAATTACTAAAAACCAAATTGCTTTATCTGTTCAATTAGAAGTCTACTGAGATATCAGCAGTTGATTCTGATGTCAAGGATTGTTTTTTTTTTTTTGGAAGACAAGCAGATATATTACTACAGTAAGGTCTTCCAAGCCTGAACATTTAGTTGTTGTTCTCACAGGTGATCCCTGCTGACAGAAGTTTTTGTCTGTTATTCCTATTGTTTGCTTACAGCCACACCTTTATTTTTTTAAGATTTTATTTAAATTCAAATTAGTTAACATATACTATACTATTCGTTTCAGGGGTAGAACTTAGTGATTCATCAGTTGCATATAACACTCAGTGTTCATTGTATCAAGTCCCTCCTTAATGCCCATCACCCAGTTTCTCCATCCCTCCACCCACCTCCCCTCCAGCAACCCTCAGTTTGTTTCCTATGATTAAGAATCTCTTATGGTCTGTCTCCCTCTCTGATTTCGTCTATTTTATTTTTCTTTCCCTTTCCCCTATGTTCATCAGTTTTATTTCTTAGATTCCACATATGAGTGAAATCATATGGTATTTGTCTTTCTCTAACTGACTTATTTTGCTTAGCATAATACAGCCACACCTTTAAAAAGGTGTCAGTGGCTCTCAATAGCTATGCTTCATGATGGTCCTTGTACAAGCCCCCAGTCTTATAGTTACCTCAGTAGTGATGTAACATTACAACAGAGTCTCTGATGCACCCTTACTGACAGAAACATTTAAATAATAAGTGAAAAATTCTTACCAATCTCCAAGAAAACCAATCTATGGAACACCAAGTAGCTTACCCCTTCTAATTGCTTATTCTTTGATTCAAGCAAAATTTAGGGAATTAGAATTGGTCTTGGATGAGGTGAGTTTCTCCAGCTTAGAGAAAATGGTTTTCTCTGGAGCTCTTCCTGAGACTAGAGTTGCAGTGGATCTTTCTGTTCCTCATAAGAAATGTTTGAGTGGTGGCAAGAGACTCAGAATTGAAAGGTGTTTCTATGTTCCTAAGACATGAATTTAGACATTATTGGAAGTTATTGCAGTCAGTACTTAACCATTCTAGTCTCCCTTGATCCCATGTTTTTCTAGAATACAATTTCATCAAATGCACATCAAAAAGAACCCCCAAGGCCCAATTCAACGAACTGAGGCAGCCTGAAAATCTAGGCATCCACCTGGAAAGGCTGCTGTGAAACAATCCACAAGTAGAGTGGCCCAGGCCAAGCCAAAGGAATCCATTGCTAAGAGGGTTGCAGCAGGTTTCTGTGTAAGACTATTTCCCTCCAGTAATGCTCTGTACAATGTGAGCAAAGGTTGCATGAAGCTCTGGCTCTATCTCTCTGACTTTAGTGTTCTGGGCCTGGGCTCACTTCGGACTTTTTTCTTCTGTTTGGGGTGTGTGTGTGTGTGTGTGTGTGTGTGTATCTAATTCTCTCTGTGGGATTAGTGTTTTTCTGTACAACATGACACCGAAACATTTTAGAACGCATTTGCCAGGAAAAGTCCCTTACCCTTGGAATCTAAAGTGAAACCAACACCACACTTTGCAGAGATATAGATGGCAGGATTGTTGAAGGAAAATGTCACCCCAATTGCCCCAGGAAGTAGGAGCCCTTTTGGCTGCTGATTAACCACTTCTTGCCCATTATTATGGCAGGTTGGCTTCCTTCACACAAATTAACTCAGATCTTCCAGATAATATTGTGTCTGATCTTGCAAGAGCACATTATTATAAGATGTTACCTATTCATGCTGTTCTTGCTTCTCCAACGCTCTTGCTTATTCATAGCATTTGGCTGGAATTTTTATGGTAGGATTACCATGGATTACACACACACACACACACACACATGCGTGCGCGCGCACGCACACACACACACACAAAACCAAGAGTTTCAGAGTTGTCTTGAATTATGCTTTTTCAATATTCACACAATTTTCCCAGAGTTCCATCTGGTTAATAGATGGGTTTACCTCCAAAATCCCAGAGTGGCAAGATGCCTTGAGTGTTAAGCTTTTCCTTCTCTTCTCTGTAGCCTTTTCCTGTCAAAGTCACTGGGCTGTTAAAATTGCATGCCTTCCATTATTTCTCTGGGCAGTCCAGCTCCCAAGAGAAGAGAGAACTGAGCTTTGCAAACATACCTTTTTCTTAATATAATATAAATATATAAAAATGTAATATTAATTGAAACATGCAATATTAGTCCTTTTTGTGTCTGGCTTATTTTATTTAGCATAATGCTTGCAAGGTTCATTCATCCATATTGTAGCATATGTCACAATTTCATTCCTTTTAAAGCTGAATAGCATGCTATTATATGGAGAGACTACATTTTCTTTATCCATTCATCTGTTCATAGACATTTAAGTTGTTCACCAGTTTTGGATGCTGTAAATAGGAATCTTATCAAATTTGGCATACAAGTTTTTCCTTACAAACCTGTTTTCACTTATTTAGTGTATATACTTAGGAGTGCAATTGCCGTGTCATATGGTAATTCTATGTTTAATATTTTGAGAAATTGTTCAAAATTGTCAAACTGTTCCACAGAGGCTGATCCATTTTCCATTCCCACCAACAATGTAAAAGGCTTCCAATTTCTCCACAGCCTCACCAACACTTGTTATTTTCCATTTAAAATTTTATTATGGCCATTCCAGCAGTGGAAATGGTATCTTATTGTGGTTTTGATTTGCTTTTCCCTGATAGAGGAATGAGTGAGAATCAAAGAAAAGATAGATATGTTTTTGTTTTCCCTTAACATAAGATATGCCAGGAAAAACTGTTTCCTTCAGAATAGATCTATGAGATGAGGTACTATTATTACTTTTATAAATAAGGAAATTGAGACTCAGAGAGCTAAAATTATTTACCCAAGATCACACAAAGAGGTGATAAACTCATGTTACCCATGCAGTTTGACCTGAGTCTGTATGCTTAACCACAATGACACTCAGAAACTAAACTAAAAGGTCTCTAGGAACAGATACCATGTGTCTTCTATGCTTGCTCCAACTCTCACACAAACTAGACAATTTTGGACTTTGCACACAAGAGGGACTCTAGAAATACTTGTTAACCAGTCATGAAAATACCAAAAGTTCTGCTGAAGGGCTCAGAATTATTGAAACATAAACTGTAGGAGTAGAGTAATCATAACTAGAAAGAATTTTATTAATACTTCTTGATGCAGCTGTTCTGATCTGAGTGCTTCTTATCTGTTTTCTCCCTGGAAGCTATGTTTTTTTTTCTTCAGGACCTACATTTTTCTGTGTACTGTGTAAATAAAAGAGGAATTTAAAAACCCCATCTTGTGGGAAGATAGTCTTCCTGCTTAAAGTTCAAACTTAAAACTGGTCTTGTACTTTGCTCGAGCTTGTAGGATAGGAAAAAGAATTAAATTCAAGTACTTACAACTTACACTCCACACATCCACTTAAGAGAATTCTGTCCTTGCATACTCTTTTCCTGGACTTTGTTCCAAAGATCAGGATAATGGTTAAGAGAGAGAAATGAAACAAGCCAGGATCTGTTTGATTTATATTGGAAAGAGTAGACAATTACTAAAAGAAGAAAAAATTTACTTGGGCTACTTATCAGTGTTTTAGGTAATTTTGAGAGAGATGAAGATTGGAGTATCTACTATGCCATGATGAGTGGGGATTTCAGGAAGTAAATGGGTGAAAATAATTTTTTAAAAGATAGCTTGCTGTGTGTTGTGAAAGGCATATTAAAAGGCAAAACTAAAATGTAAAAGGCATATTAAGAGGCAAATTTAAAATGTGATTTTTAATAGTGAAAGGGAAAATAAGGGAAGGGAGAAGAAATGTGTGGGAAATATCAGAAAGGGAGACAGAACATAAAGACTGCTAACTCTGGGAAACGAACTAGGGGTGGTAGAAGGGGAGGAGGGCGGGGGGTGGGAGTGAATGGGTGACGGGCACTGGGTGTTATTCTGTATGTTAGTAAATTGAACACCAATAAAAAAAAAAAAAAAAAAAAATAAAATGTGATTTTTTAAACTTTCTTTTTGAATTTTAGACAATTGTTTATTTGAACATGATATCATGCTGAGACTGCCATGAGGTGGATTGATTTTATAAAAGTTATATTTGGAAGATAAGATATAACTTTAGAAAGAGTACAGGGGATAGCCCCGGTGGTGCAGCGGTTTAGCGCTGCCTGTAGCCCAGGGTGTGATCCTGGAGACCCGGGATCAAGTCCCGCGTCGGGCTCCCTGCATGGAGCCTGCTTCTCCCTCTGCCTGGGTCTCTGCCTCTCTCTCTGTGTGTGTCTCATGAATAAATAAGTAAAAATAAAAGAAAAAGAAAGGGTACAGGGAAATGATGGAGGTATAAATTAGTACAGCCACTTTGGAGTATAATCTGTCAGTGATAGTAAAGTTCAAAATGTTAATCTATGACACATTAATTTTATTTCTTCAGAGAAAAACATACATGTGTCTTAGGAGGCATGTACAAGAATATTTTCTATGACACTGTAAAATTAGAAAAGAGTCTGAATGTCCAATTATAGAGAAATAGTTAAATAAAATTATATATAGAATGGAATGCTACAGTCACAATAAATTAATTAAAGCTATATGTATCAATATGAATATATCTTTAAAATATAACATTGACTGTGGACACCTGGGTGGCTCAGTGGTTGAGTGTCTGCCTTTAGCCCAGGACATGATCCCTGCATGGAGCCTGCTTCTCCCTCTGCCTGTGTCTCTGCCTCTTTCTCGTCTTTCATGAATAAATACATAAAATCTTAAAAAATTAATGAAAATTCAAAAATAAAATAAACTATAATGTTGACTAAAAAAGGCAAGCTACACAATGACATGCACCATATAAGAATATTCATGTAGAAATCACGCAAAATAATACTATATATTTGCATATATTTTATAAGTACATATATAAGTGCATAAAATAAAAAAGAATTATGAAATGATACATACTAAATATACAGCAGCAGTGCTTTCTGGGGTGGAGAAGTGAATGTAATCAAGAATAGTGACCAAAAGGGATTTTAGACTTATACGTGATGTCCTAATTCCTTTGTTTAAGTCAGTATACCTTAATATAATACTACCTTTGGTGACCCCTTATAGTTCTACATCACTTTACAGTTTTACAATTTGCTTGCATTTTTATTACCTCACAATCTTCACAACAGCCCTCTTAAAATAAGCAGATCAAGAAAAATGAGTCTAGTTTTATAGAGTGGGAAATTGAAGCTAGAATAGATTAAATGACTGCCTAACATCCTATACTTAAGTAGGACAGAGGTAAGAACCAAATCTCATGTCTCCTGGCTCCATGAGATCTCACCCCACCACAGGTGTCTCCAGACCTGACATTCTTACAAGTTGATATTACTTGAAGCATATTTGGAGTTGTCTTTGTTTATTGCCATAAGTGAAAAGGTAGGAAGTACACAAAAAAAATTCTTACTATTCCAAAGATACATCTTTGGATGTCTGACCTAAAATTATATGGCCCATATGCTTTATTCACAACTATAAGACTCCAATGATGCATGACTTTTCAAAAATCAAATTGACCTTCAGAAGAGAAAAAATTTAAAATATACCTCAGATTGTGGTGATATTTTAAAAGTGGAGCTATTCATTTTTCGATGCTAAGGTGTTTGCTTTGATCAATGCAGTTTTTTGGTTCAGTTCTCAATATGACCAAAATACTTTGAAGGAGTTACAGTTAGAATACAGTAGTTTGTCTTGAGGGAAAAAAATAATACATATCACAACTGAGAATTTAATTGAATTTTTTTTGGAAATGTGTTTCTTTTTTTAATAATAAATTTATTTTCTATTGGTGTTCAATTTGCCGACATACAGAATAACACTCAGTGCTCATCCCGTCAAGTGCCCCCCTCAGTGCCCGTCACCCATTCACCCCCACCCCCCGCCCTCCTCCCCTTCCACCACCCCTACTTCGTTTCCCAGAGTTAGAAGTTTTCATGTTCTGTCTCCCTTTCTGATATTTCCTACCCATTTCTTCTCCCTTCCCTTCTATTCCCTTTCACTATTATTTATATTCCCCAAATGAATGAGACCATATAATGTTTGTCCTTCTCCGATTGACTTATTTCACTCAGCATAATACCCTCCAGTTCCACCCACGTTGAAGCAAATGGTGGGTATTTGTCGTTTCTAATGGCTGAGGAATATTCCATTGTATACATAAGCCACATCTTCTTTATCCATTCATCTTTTGATGGACACCGAGGCTCCTTCCACAGTGTGGCTATTGTGGACATTGCTGCTAGAAACATCGGGGTGCAGGTGTCCCGGCGTTTCATTGCATCTGCATCTTTGGGGTAAATCCCCAGCACTGCAATTGCTGCTGGATTTTTGTTATTAATTTTCTTAAGTTTTTCTTCACAACCTAGGAAAGTATTTTTTTTAAACTTATTTTGAGGGACGCCTAGGTGGCTCAGAGATTAAGTGTCTACGTTCGGTTCAGGGCGTGATCCTGGAGTCCCAGGATCGAGTCCCACTTCAGGCTCCCCACAAGGAGTCTGCTTCTCCCTCTGTCTGTCTCTGCCTCTCTCTGTGTGTCTCTCATGAATAAATAAATACATTTTTTAAAAAAAGTATTAGAAGTAATAAATGAATTCAGGACGCCTGTGTGGCTCAGTGGTTGAGCGTCTACGTTGGGCTCAGGGCGTGATCCCGGGGTCCCGAGATCCAGTCCCACGTCGGGCTCCCTGCAGGGAGCCTGCTACTCCCTCTGCCTGTGTCTCTGCCTCTCTCTCTGGGTCTCTCATATATAAATAAATAAATAAATAAATAAATCTTATTTTGAAATAGGAAGCTACAAAAATAGTCTATAAAATTTTGTGAACCCTTCTCCCAGTTTTCCCTAATGGTGACATCTTATATAATTTAGTATAATATCAAAAATCAGGAATTTAACACTGGTAAACAATGTTAGTTAGACCACAGATTTTATTCAGTTTTCACCATTTTAAATCTGCATCTCTGTGTGTGTATGTGTGTGTGCTGGTTCTATGCAATTAAATTCCACGCACAATTTTTGTGTAACCATCACCACAATCAAGATGCACAACTGTTCCATCACCATAAAGAAATTCCTTTGTGCTACCTTATGTATTCTCACTTATCCTCTACACACCCCACCTACATCCCTGCCCCCTGGCAACCACTAATTTGTTCTTCATTTCCATAGACTAGTCATTTTGAGAATGTTATATAAATGGAACCATACAGTATGTAAGGTGTTGGAATTGACTTTTTTCATTTAGCATAATACTCTTGAAGTACATCTTGGTTGTAGCGTGTATCGATGGTCCATTCACTTTGATGGCTGAGTAGTATTCCACAGTATAGTTGCAAAATAGTTTGCTCAAACATTCCCCTGTTGAACAGCATTTGAGTTGTTGCCAATATTTTTCTATTTTTTAATTAACATTCATGTACAATTTTTTATATATGTAGGGATTCATTCCTTTGGATAAATGTCCAGGAGTGTAAATGCTTGGTTTTATGGTAATTGAATGTCTATTAAAAGTGTGTTTCATAGAGCCTTTATTATTTGGCATTCACACCAGGAATGTATTAGACATCCAGTTTCTGTGCATCATCACTAGCATCTGGTATTATCACTATTTTTCTTTTGACTATTGTAATAGGCCTCTGATGATATTGCATTGTGGTCTGAATTTGCATTGCCCTTACAGCTAATGATATTGAACCTCTTTTCATATGCTTATTTGTCATCTGTATGTATATCATTTATCCTTTTTGGTGAAATTGCCATGTCTTTAAACCATTTTCTAATTGGATTAATTGTTTTTACTGTTGAGTTTTGAGCACACTTTATAGACTGCAGATACAGGTCCTTTGTCAGATATCTGGTTTGCAATTATTTTCTTCAATCTGTACCCTTAGTTTTCCTCTTAACATTATTTTCAGTTTTTGATTTTGATGAGGTCTGATTTATCCATTTTTTTCTTTTATAGATTGTACTTTTTTGCTATCATGACTGAGAATGCTTCATGTATCTCTAGGTCCCAAAGATTTTATCTTATGTTAATTTTCTGAAACTTTTGCGGTCTTACATTTTATGCGTAAGTAAGTCCACGATATATTTTGAATAAATTTTTGTATAAGGTGTGAGGATGATTTTATATATTACTTGGCTAATTCAAATTGAAATAAAAAATCGGGGGATCCCTGGGTGGCTCAGCGGTTTAGCGCCTGCCTTCAGCCCAGGGCGTAGTCCTGGAGTCCCAGGATCCTGTCCCACATCAGGCTTCCTGCATGGAGTCTGCTTCGCCCTCTGCCTGTGTGTGTGTGTGTGTGTGTGTGTGTCTGTCTGTCTCATGAATAAATAAATAAAATATTTTTAAAAATGAAATAAAAAATCAGAGGCAGTAATAATAAAGAATGAAATACACCCTATATTTTCCTATTCTAATTCATTCTCATTTGGAAGTCAAAGAATCCACCTTTTTTCAGTTTTTATTTACATTCCAGTTAACGTACAGTATAAGGTTAGTTTCAGGTGCACAATTGAGTGATTCAATACTTACATAAAACTTACTTGTTGCTCATAACAACAAGTGCCCTCCTTCTATTTCCCCCACCTCTCGCCCACCTCCCCTCTGGTAATCACCAATGTGTTCTCTATAGTTAAGAGTCTGTTTCTTGGTTTGCATCTCTCTTTCTTTTCTTTTCCCTATGATCATTTGTTTTGTTTCTTAAATTCCACATATTAGTGAAATAATATGGTATTTGTCTTTCTCTGACTTATTTTGCTTAGCATAAAAATTTCTAGCTTCATCCACATCATTGCAAATAACAAGATTTCATTCTTTTAGTAATGAAATAGCTGAGTAATACTAATAGCTGAGTAATACTGATACTGATAGCTGATAGCTGAGTAATACTCCCATATATATTTTATTAAATATTATATATATATATATATATGTTATCTCACATTTCTTTATCCATTCACCAATCAGTGGACATTTGGGCTCTTTCCATAATTTAGCTATTGTTGATAATGGTGCTATAAACATCAGGGTGCATGTATCACATCAAATCTGTATTTTTATATCCTTTGGGTAATTATCTAGTAGTACATTTGCTGGATCATAGGGTAGTTCTATTCAATTCTTAAATTTTTGAGGACCCTCCACACTTTTCCAGAGTGGCTGCACCAGTTTGCATTCCCACCAATAGTGTGAGACTATTCTCCTTTCTCCACATCCTCACCAACACCTATTCCTTCCTGTGTTGTTGATTTTAGCCATTCTGACAGTTGTGAGGAGATCTCATTGCAGTTTTGATTTGTATTTCCCTGATGATGAGTGATGTCGAGCATCTTTTCATGTGTCTGTTGGCCATCTGAATGGCTTCCTTGGAAACATGTCTGTTCATGTCTTCTGCTCATTTTTAAATTAGATTATTGGGGGGTTTTGTGTGTTGAGTCTTATAAGTTCTTTATATATTTTCTATACTAACTTTTTATTGGATATATCGTTTGTAACTGTGCAGAAGCTTTTTATTTTGCATACTCCCATTTATTTTTGCTTTTGTTTCCCTTGTCTCAGGAGAGATATCTAGAAAGAAGTTGCTAAAGCCAATGTGAAAGACGTTATTGCCTGTGTTCTTCTCTAGGATTTTAATGGTTTTCTGTCTCACATTTAGGTATTTTGAATTTATTTTTGTGTAGGTGTAACAAAGTAGTCCAGTTTCATTCTTCTGCATGTGGCTATCCAATTTTCCCAACACCATGTGTTGAAGAGACTGTCCTTTTTCTTTTTAAAAAATATTTATTTATTTATTTATTCATTCATTCATTCATTTAAGAGAGAGACACAGAGAGATAGTATGAGCAAAGGGAGAGACAGAGAAAGAAGCAGACTCCCCACTGAGCAGGTAGCCAAACATGGGGCTGGATCCCAGGACCCTGGAGTCATGAACTGAGCCTAAGGCAGACACTTAAATGACTGACCCACCCAGGTGCCCCTGTCCTCTTTCAATTGGATAGTCTTTCCAGCTTTGTTGATTAATTGACCATATAGTTATGTGTTTATTGCTGGGTTCTCTATTCTGTTTCCCTGATCTCTGTGTCTATTTTGTCCCAGTACTATACAGTCTTAATCACTACAGTTCTGTAATATAACTTGATGTCTGGAATTGTGAGGCCTCAAGATTTGGTTTTCTTTTTCAACATTCCTTTGGCTATTTGGGGTCTTTCCTGGTTCTATACACATTTTAGGATGATTTCTTCCACCTCTGTGAAAAATGTTGTTGGTATTTGATAGAGAACACATTAAATGTGTAGATTGCTTTGGTAAATATAGATATTTTAACAATATTTGTTATTCTGATCCATTAGCATAGAATGTCTTTCGTTTTTCTGTGTCATCTTCAATTTCTTTCATCTGTGTTTTATAGTTTTCAGAATACAAGTCTTTCACCTCTTTGGTTAGGTTTATTCCTAGGCATCTTATTTTTGGTGTAGTTGTAAATAGAATTGATTCCTTGATTTCTCTTTCTGCTGCTTCATAATTGGTATATAGAAATGCAACAGATTTCTGTACATTGATTTTGTATCCTGTGACTTTACTGAATTCATGCATCAGTTCTAGCAGGTTTTTGGTGGAATCTTCTGGGTTTTCTATATAGAGTATCATGTCATCTGCAAATAGTGAAAGTATGACTTCTTCCTTGCTGATTTGGATGCCTTTTATTTCTTTGTTGTCTGATTTCTGTGCTTAAGACTTCAGTAAAGAATCTTTCTAATATACAAGTAAAATCATATCAGTCATCAGCTTACATTTTTTCAATGGCTCTTTACTTATCTTAGGATAAATTGCAAACTCCTTAATGTGAACAAAAGTCTTCACATAATTTAGGCCTTCTTCAGTTTCATTTTGCCACCCTGCCCTCTATTCCCAAATCACACTGCACAATCCAGCTACAGTGAAATTCTTTAAGTTTCTAAAATGCATTGCTAACTATCACCTCCTGTTCTTCAAACATGTTTGAAACACTTTTTAATTTCCTTTTCCTGGTTAGTTCTTATTCATCCTTTAGGTCTCAGTTTGGTCATAATTTTTTCTAATAAAGCCTTCACTGACCCCCTAGTCTTTATTATCTGTCCTTCCTATGTTTTTACATTAAACTGTATATGATCTTTATTATGGCACTTTTCAGATTGTGTTAGAGTTGTCTGTTTAATTGTCTGAATCTCACCTCCAGATTGTGAGTCTTACAAGAACAAAGATTGTTTGTTTTGTTCATTGTTTTGCAAGTAACTAAAACATTTCCTGAATCATATAGATTTCAACAAGTATTTATTGGATGAATAAATAAGGACATAGAATATAATTAATTAACAATGTTGAACAAATTTAGAATATTGTTGGAAGTTATTTTTAAATATCTACAGAAAAGTTATAAAATTTATTGTATAATATGCTATGAAGCAAAAAAAAGTTTAAAAAAATAAAATAATATGCTATGAAGCAAACTCAAAACTTTTAAAAATATGACTTAGAGGACAAATTCTCTATGATTTTATTAAAATAAAAGTTAAATAAAAAAATAGAAACACCTGGAAAATTTTAAACTTCACTTTAAATACACTGGGCAGATACAACTCTTAAAACATTATTACATTTAAGAAATTTTAAAAATAAAATAAAAATCTTCTGATTTCTGGACTGACACATAAAGAGGTTGGAAGTCACCATTCCTGTTATCACCACAAGAAAAAAAATACTGAAAACTGAAAATCAACAACTCTTCTCAGATCCATCAGAAAATTGAAGTCACAGGGCAAGCCACTCCCACAAAAACTGGAAAGGCAGAGAAGATAGCTGGATATAGAGAATCATAGCTTAGTGGGAGCAGAAACTGAACTGAAGCGAGTATGGGATAGAAACACAAGGCTGCTTGTTAAAGACTAAACATGGATTAGTTTGAGAGATTAAAAAATCCTCAAGGTCCAGCTTTATGTGAAACTTTCAAGAGTTTTATCTCTGGGAATCTCACTATGCCTTCAGGGTAAAGATCAGAGAAAAATCTCCTCATGTTTCCAACAGGAGGAGGGGGAAAACTAGCTATGTTGAAATACACCCAGAGTGTTCTAGTCTCCTTAACACAGGCCTGTCTTCAAGAGAAACTACTTTATCAAAACTACAATGAGATATCACCTCACACTTGTCAGAAAAGCTAAAATTAACAACACATGAAACAACAGGTGTTGGTGAGGATGTGGAGAAAGGGGCATCTTCTTGTACTTTGGGTGAGAATGCAAGCTGGTGCAGCCAGTCTGGAAAGAATGAAATATTGCCATTTGCAATGACATGGATGAAACTAGAGGGTATAATGCTAAGTGAAATAAGTCAGTCAGAGAAGACAAATACCATATGATTTTACTCATATGTGGAATTTAGGAAGCAAAACAAATGAACAAAAGGAAAATAGAGAGTCAAATCAAGAAACAGACTCTTAACTATAGAGAACACACTGATGGTCACCAGAGGGGAAGGGGTGGGGAGATGGATGAAATAGGTGATGGGGATTTAGGAATGCACTTGTGATGAGCACCAGGTATTGTAAGGAAGTGCTGAATCACTATATTGTATACATGAAACTAACATTACACTGTATGTTAACCAGAATTTAAATAAAATTTTTTTAAAAAGGGAAGCAACTTTACCAGAGCCTTACCAGTGTGAGTTTTATCAGAGTCTAAATGATTTGAGGAAAAGGAAATACCGAACTCCAGAATTTCCTATTCTTCCTGGTGGGTTAAGGTAAATACCCCATTGTAAAGCCCTTGTGAAGGTCACAGCCCAGAAGCACGTACTCACTAAAAGACTAAGACAGGAGATTTCTAAGATAACTATATTTGCACATTGTTATTTTCAATATATCATTCAATTCACCTTGCCAGTATTTTATTTTTTTTATAATTTTAACACATAAATCCATAGGTAAAATAGATCCGTAATACCCTTGTTGGTGATATATTTCTTGGTGTTCTTTCTTAGAGTTTTGCTAGCTTCATAAAATGAATGAGGTATCTTTCAATATTTTCCTGTGTTCTGGGATAATTTCTATAGGCTTTGAATTAACTGTTCCCTGACATTTTCTAAAATTTATCCAAAAGTTTGTAAGGCTCAGATCCCCTTTTTCTTTTTTTTCTTTTTTATTTTTTTAAGATCCCCTTTTTCTTTATTGGCTATTGGTCTATGCATTTTTTTCAGCATTAAATGACATTTATTGTTCCATATATGTTGAGACTCAAAAAGGAATGCTAAACAGACAAGCAAAACTCTAAAACAAGAGATATGCTCACTTCTTTTCCAAATGAGTGGTACAGAAGAGGTGTTCATATGAAAGCAAAGGGAGCTGGCAGAAAGAAAAGTTCCCCCTCTTCAGGGTCTACAGAATTACAGATCTTTTCAGACTGAAGATGAAAATGTATGAGACCAGGCTCCTCTGTATCCAATAACCCCCTCTACAGATAAAACACAAAATGTCAAAGCTTTTTCCCATCGAAGTAGTTTGTCTTCTGGGAGAGATTTCAAAGCCCAAATTACTCATTCCTATTCCTGCCTGAACAAAGATAAGAATCAAGGAACACATTCAGAACCAAGACAGCTGGTCAATGGTCAGAGATGCTACAGTCAGAGTGGAACTGAAGTTTAAAAAACCGGTCTCCTATACCACAGGCCTCAGAGATGCTTGCTGGGGCATGTGGGGAAGGCTTGGGGCCTGGAGAAGCAACAGAGGAAAACAGCAAAAGCTGTGGACTCCCTTTGAGAAGTGCACTGGCAGACAAGCATTTGGTTTTGTGGAAGAGGCACCTTTTTATGGAAAAGAAGCTATTATGTTGTGTATTAAAAAGTCTCTTAATCACCAAAATGTTTACCCATGATTGTACTAAAGCTCAATATTTCAGAAGTGTGGTGAAATTTTACGGTACAATTTAGTGTTTCATTTATGACATCTCGTTTGCCATGAATAATTTCCACTTGTTGGTAACTCAAAGACCCCTTCACAGCAAGTCAGAAACTACCATACTTTCCCCCCTACCTAGGTCACCGGTTTCCACTGTCTGGGCAAGGGCTTTAAAAACATTTCAGAACAGGACAGTGCAGGGTGGGGAGGACAGAGAAAGGGAGGAACACCACATGAGTTTAAAAAGCAATGGGGTTTCAAAAATGAAAACCAGAAACAAAATGCTAAAAATGGAAGCAGAAGCAAAAGGTTTTTCAATAAATCTTGACAAAGCAAAAACACAAAAGTCTTTGTACCTATTAGGATTTACACTGATCCTCTCACCAAGGTACTCTTGATAATGCAGTTTGCTTCAAGTCCGCCTTCCTGGCTTGGATCTTCCCCGCTCTGGCATGAGCCCCTCACACACACCCTTAGACATGATTTGTTCCGAGAAGGTGCCAGGCCTCTTACCTGACCACTGATCATGGTATGGGCACATCACATCTGCAGACAGATTCTGTGCTGAGTCCACGACACCACTGTTCCCACCCCCACTCTGGGTCAGCATAAGGTTCAGGCAATAAGAGCCAAACTGGCACAGAAGGTAAATGCCCACAGTACGTTTTTACATTCATTTCCAAACCGCATACAGTGTAAAAAGCATTTTTATATGTCTTTACTTAATTTTGGTAATTTGTACTCTTAGAAAAGATAAAGATAAATAAAGATTTTATTTATTTATTCATGACAGAGAGAGAGAGAGAGAGAGAGAGAGAGAGAGAGAGAGGCAGAGACACAGGCAGAGGGAGAATCAGGCTCCATGCAGGACGCCTGACGTGGGACTTGATCCCAGGTATCCAGGATCACACCCTGGACCGAAGGTGGTGCTAAACCGCTGAGCCACCTGGGCTGCTCCATAGTATTAGTTTATTATCATTTGAGTATCCACAGGATCAGTGATGGCCAATTTTTCATTTCTGATATTAGTAATTTCTGTCTTCTTTTTTTCTTGATTACCCTTAGAATTTTATCTATTTTATTGATTTTTTTTAGATTTCTTTGATTACTCTTGTTCTATTTATTTTTTTATAATAAATTTATTTTTTATTGGTGTTCAATTTGCCAAAATACAGAATAACACCCAGTGCTCATCCAGTCAAGTGCCCCCCTCAATGCCCGTCACCCATTCACCCCCACCCCCCGCCCTCTTCCCCTTCCACCACCCCTAGTTCATTTCCCAGAGTTAGGAGTCTTTTTTTTTTTTAATTTATGATAGTCACACAGAGAGAGAGAGAGAGAGAGAGATAGGCAGAGACACAGGCAGAGGGAGAAGCAGGCTCCATGCACCGGGAGCCTGACGTGGGATTCGATCCCGAGTCTCCAGGGTCATGCCCTGGGCCAAAGGCAGGCACCAAACCGCTGCGCCACCCAGGGATCCCAAGTTAGGAGTCTTTATGTTCTGTCTCCCTTTCTGATATTTCCTACACATTTCTTCTCCCTTCCCTTATATTCCCTTTCACTATTATTTATATTCCCCAAATGAATGAGACCATATAATGTTTGTCCTTCTCCGATTGACTTATTTCACTCAGCATAAATTTATTGATTTTTAATCTATTAATTTCCTGTTTTCAATTTCATTAATTTTTGCTCTATTTTTATTTCATTTCTTCTTATTTTAATGAAATTTGCTCTTCTTTTTCTAGTTTCCTAAGGTGGAAGCTTAGATTATTGATTTTAGATCTTTCTTCTTTTCTAATATATGCATTCAATGCTATAAATTTCCCTCTAAGCACTACTTTTGACATATCCCACAAATTTTGATGTTTTATTTTAATTTTCATCTAGTTCAAAATATTTTTAATTACTTTTGAGACTTCATCTTACATTCGTGTGTTATTTAGAAGTGTGTTGTTTAATCTCCAAATATTTGGAATTTTTCTAGTTATCTTTCCATTTAATTCCATTGTGATCTAAAAACAAATGTTACATGATTTTTCTTCCTTTAAATTTGTTAAGGTGTGTTTTATGGCTCAGAATGTGGTTTGTCTTGGTGAATATTCCACATTAGCTTGAAAATAATGAGTAGTTTGCTATTAACTTTAATTATATTTTTACTGATTTTCTGCCTTCTGAATCTGTTAATCTCTGAAAGAGGGGTATTGAAGTCTCCAACTATAAAAGTGGATTTGTCTATTTCTCCTTGCAATTCTATTAGTTTTTGCTTCATGTATTTTATGCTTTGTTTTTAGGCACATATACATTAAGTATTGCTGTGTCTTGGAACCTTAACCCTTTTATTATCAGATAATGGCCCTCTTTATCCCTGAAATGTTTCCTTGCTCTGAAATGGCTTTATCTGAATTCATATAGGTACTCTAGCTGTTTTTGATTGGTATTAGCATGGTATATCACTTTCCATCCCTTTATTTTTAACTTATCTGTGTCTTTATACTTCAAGTGAGTTTCTTGTACAGCACATATAGTTAGGTTTTGGTTTTTTATTTTTTTATTTTTTTTTTATTTTTTTTTTATTGGTGTTCAATTTACTAACATACAGAATAACCCCCAGTGCCCATCACCCATTCACTCCCACCCCCCGCCCTCCTCCCCTTCCAACACCCCTAGTTCGTTTCCCAGAGTTAGCAGTCTTTACGTTCTGTCTCCCTTTCTGACACTCGGATAGTTTCTGCCTTTTAATTGGTGCATTTAGACTATTTACATTTGAAGTCATTATTGATATAGTGAATCAACATCTACATTATTTGTAACTGCTTTCTATTCTTTGTCCTTTTCTTTCTTTTGTTTTCCACTCTTATCTTGCTTTTGTTATTTTAATTGTACATTTTATATGGTTCATTTTTTTCTCCTCTCAGCATATTAATTATTTTTAAAATTTTAATTGGTTGCCCTAGGATAAATATACATTTACAATTTTCTATATCCACATTCAAATAATACTATACTGCTTCACAGGGAATGTGAGCACCTTATAATAACAAATCAATTCTAAATCTTTTCTTCCATGCCTTACAACATTGCTGTCATACATTTCACTTATTCATAAGCTATAATCATCCAATACATTATTGATACTATTATTTTTTAAGATTTTATATATTTATTCATGAGAGACACACACAGAGAGAGAGAGAGAGAGAGAGGCAGAGGGAGGAGCAGGGAGCTCCTTGCAGGGAGACTGATGTGGGACTCCATCCCAGGTCTCCAGGATCAGGCTCTGGACTGAAGGCGGCGCTAAACCGCTGAGCCACCTCAGCTGCCCGATACTATTATTTTGAATAATATTTTCTACTAGATCATTTAAGGATAAATATTAAAGATTTTATTTTACATTCATTTATGCATTCACAATCTTGATGTATGAAAAATTTGACAGTTTATTTATGTTTTTAAATTTGACAGTTTAAAAGAAATTGATCTCATTAGTAACATTCTTAAGAAATAGACATTGCAAAAGAAAAAAACAGAACATTTTAGAAAAGGTTTTAAACAATATTATCAACAGTATTCAAGAAAACATACTTACACAACTAAATTAGAGAGGCTGGAAGCACTTGGGTGGCTCAGTTAGTATGGCATCTGACTTTTGGTTTTGGCTCAGTCATGATCTCATGGGTTGTGGGATTGAGCCTCACATCAGTCTCTGCACTCAGCGGGAAGTCTGTCTGAAGATTCTTTTTCTGCTCTCTCTCTAAAATGAATACATTTTTAAAAAATAAATATGGGTGCCTGGGTGGCTCAGCGGTTGAGCATCTGCTTCCAGCTCAGGGCATGATCCAATTTTAGGCTCCCTGCAGGGAGCCTGCTTCTCTCTCTTTCTAGGTCTCTGCCTCTTTCTCTGTCTCTCATGAATAAATAAGTAAGAAATAAATAAATAAATAAATAAATAAAGGCCATTACGCAGTAGGAAAGAGGATGTAACCGGAGTGGACCAAAATGAAGACATCATGAAAGAAATCACTGAAAATCTAAAGCACTCATTCATAACCAGAAGAAAGTAAATTAGCCTAAGGACAAAAATCATAGTTATTATTAGGAGAAAATCATCTAAACAGAAAACCAACAAGGAAACAATGGTTTTGAATGATACACTGGACCAAATGGATTTAATAGGTATACATTCAGAACATTTCATCCTAAAATAGCACAATGCACATTCTTTTCAATGCATGGGGAACATTCTCTAAAATAGATCACATATTAGCCCACAAAACAAGCCTCAACAAATTCAAGATCATGAAAATCATACCATACACCTTTTGTGACCACAGCACTATGAAATTAGAAGTCAACCACACACACACACACACACACACACACACACACACACACAAAATAAAAACAAACAAAACAAAACCTGGGAAGAACACAAATACATGCAGGTTAAACAACATGCTACTAAACAATGAATGGGTCAACAAGAAAATAAAAGAAAAAAGTGAAAAGTACATGGAAACAAACAAAAAGAAAACACAATGGTTAAAACCTTTAGGATGCAGCATAAATGGTTCTGAGAGAGAGTTTTATGGGATAGTACAGGCCTACCTCAAGATGCAAGATAAATCACAAATAAACAACCTAATCTTACACCTAAAAGAACTAGAAAAATAACAACAAACAAAACCTAAGCCAGAAGCAGGAAGGAAATAATAAAGATTAGAGCAGAAATAAATGATATAGATATTTTTTAAATGACAGAATAGATCGATGAAACCAGCAGATGGTTAATAAACCCCTAGCCAGACTTATAAAGAAAAAAGAGAAAGGACTCAAATAAATTCACAAATGAAAGAAGAGAAATCACAACCAACACCACAGAAAAGCAATTATAAGAGAATATTATAAGAACCTGTGTCAAAAAATTAGACAACCTAGAACAAATGGATAAATTCCTAGAAACATATAAACTATCAAGCCTGAATCAGGAAGATATAAAAAATTTGAACAGACTGATAACCAGTAAAGAAATTGAGTTAGTAACCCAAAAATTCCTGAGAATCAGAAGTCCAGGACCAGAGAACTTCACAGGTGAATTCTACCAAACATTTATTTTTAAAAAATATTTTATTTATTTATTCATGAAAGACACACAGAGAGGCAGAGACACAGGCAGAGGGAGAAGCAGGCTCCATGTAGGAAGCCCAATGTGGGACTTGAACCCAGGACTCTGGAATCACGCCCTAAGCCACAGGCAGACGCTCAACCACCGAGCCACCCAGGCGTCCCACTCTACCAAACATTTAAAGAAGAGTTAGTATCTATTCTCAAACTATGCTACAAACAAATAGAAAGGGAAGGAAAACTTCAAAACTCATCCTATAAGGTCAGCATTATTACCATGATACCAAAACCAGATAAAGACATCATTTAAAAAGAGAACTATGGGCCAATATCCCTGATGAACATAGATATAAAAATGCTCAGCAAAATACTAGCAAACTGAATCCAGCACTACATTAAAAAAAATAATTCACCACACACAAGTGGAATTTCTTCCTGTATTGCAGGGGTGCTTCAATATTCACAAGTAGGTTAACATGATACATCAGATCAACAAGAGAAAAGAATAAGACCTATGTGGTCATTTCCATAGATGGAGAGAAACATTAGACAAAGAACAACATCCATTCGTGATAAAACCCTCAGCAAAGTAGGGATAGAAGAAACATACCCACATAATAAATGTCCTATATGAAAAACACACAGCAACCATCATTCCTCAATGGGGAAAAACCGAGAGCTTTTCTCCTAAGGTCAGGGACAAGACAAAGATATCAACTCTCACCACTTTTATTCAACATAGTACTGGAAGTCCTAGACACAGCAGTCAGAGGAACAAAAATAAATAAAAGGCATCTAAATCCACATGGGAGAAATCAAACTTTCACTATTTGCAAATGACATGATACACTGACGAAGAAAATTGTGGAAGACACAAAGCAATGGAAAGACATTCCATGCTTATGGATCGGAAAAACAAATATTGTTAAAATGTCTATATTTCCCAAAGCAATCTACACATTTAATCCCTATTTACACATGCAATCCCTGTCAAAATACTAACAACATTTTTCTCAAACTAGAGTAAACAGTCCTAAAATTTGTATGGAAGCACAAATGACCCTGAACAGCCAAAGCAATCTTGATAAAGAAAAGCAAAGCTGGAGGCATCACAATTCTTGACTTCAAGTTGGTATTACAGAGCTGTAGTGATCAGGACAGTATGATAGCAGCAGAAAATAGACATATAGATCAATGGAACAGAACTGAAAACTCAAATGAACCTACAACTAAATGGTCAATTAATCTTTGACAAACCAGAAAATAATATCTAATGGGAAAAAGACAGTCTCTTTAACAAATGGTGCTAGGAAAACTAGACAGAGACACACAAAAATTAAAACTGGACCACTTTCTTACATTATAAAAAAATTCAAAATGGATTACAGACCTAAATGTGAGACCTTAAACCATAAAAATTGTTGGAAAGAACACAGTTGTTAGCATTTTTTTCTATCTATGTCATCTGAGGCAAGGGAAACAAAAGCAAAACTAAACTATTGGGACTACATCAAAAGAAAAAGCTTCTGTACGGTGAAGGAAACAATCAATAAAATGAAGAGAACCTACAGAATGGGAGAAGATATTTGTAAATGACATATCCAATAAAGGGTCAGTACCCAAGATCTATAAGAACATATAAAACTCAACACCCAAAAAACAAATAATCCAATTTAGAAATGAGCAGAAGCCCTAAACAGTTTTCCCAAAGAAGACATCTAGATGGCCAGCAGACACATAAAAGGATGCTCATCATCAGGTATCACCAGGGAGATGCAAATCAAAACTACAATGAGCTGTCCCCTCACAACTGTCAGAATGGCCAAAATCAACAATGCAAGAAACAGCAGGTGTTGGTGAGGATGTGAAGAAAGGGGAACCCTCTTGCAGTGTTGGTGGGAAGGCACACTGGTGCAACCACTCTGGAGAACAGTATGGAGATTCTTCAGAAAGTTACAAACAGGGCGCCCAGGTGGCTCAGTGGTTGAGCATCTGCCTTTGGCTCAGGTCATGATCCTGGGATCCCGGGATCGAGTCCCACATCAGGTTCCCCGCAGGGAGCCTGCTTCTCCCTGTGCCTAAGTCTCTGCCTCTCTCTGTGTGTCCCTCATGAATAAGTAAATAAAAGTTTAAAACAAGAAAGTACAAACAGAACTACCCATGACCCAGCAATCACACTACTAGGTATTTACCCCCAAAATACAAAAGCATTAATCAAAGGGATACACACACCCTGATGTTTATAGCAGCATTATTTATAATAGCCAAATCATGAAAGCAGCCTAAGTGTTTATGGATAGATGAATGGATAAAGAGGATGTGGGACACACACACTTACACACACACACACACACACACACACACAATGGAATGGTATTCAGCCATGAAAAAGAATGAAACCAATATAACACTATATGTCAATCATATTAGAATAAATATTTCAAAAAAGAAAAAATCTTAGAAAAAATATGAGTAAACTTTATTATCTTGAATCAGGCAATGGTTTCTTAGACTGTTGACAAGTATCAAAATAAAAAGTAGACAATTTGGACTTTATCAAAATTAACAATTTTTGTGCTGTTTATGATACAGTCAAGAAAATGAAAACAGAACCCTCAGAATGAGAGGAAAATTTTGCAAATAATGAATTGATAAGTGACTTTTATAAAGTTTTTATTTAGATTCCAGTTAGTTATTGTACATGTGATATTATTTCCAGGTGTACAAAAGAGTTATTCAACACTCCCATACAACACTGGTGCTCATCACAAATGCACTCCTTAATCCTTTTCACGTATTTAACCCATGCCCTATCTACCTCCCCCCTGGTACCCATTAGTTTGTTCTTTGTAGTTAAGTGTTTGTTTCTTGGTTTGCCTCTCTCTCTTATTTTTCCCCTTCTGCTAATTTGTTTTGTTTCTTAAATTCCACACATGAGTTAAATCATATGGTATTTGTCTTTCACTGACTGACTTATTTCACTTAGCATGATACCCTCTAGTTCCATCCGTGTCACTGCAAATGGCGAGAGTTCATTCTTTTTCATGATTTAGAAATACTCCAGTGTATGTGTGTGTTGTGGGTAAATACCACAATTTCTTTGTCCATTTATCAACCAATGGACACTTGAGTTGTTTCCATTATTTGGCTATTGTTGATAATGCTGTTATAAACATTGGAGTGCATGTATCCTGATAAAAGATCTGTATCCAGAATACATAAAGAACGTTTACAACTCAATAATAAAAAAATAAATATCGCAATTGAAAAGTGGGAAAATGATCTGAATATACATTTCTCCAGAAAAATTATAGACAAATTCATAATAAGCAAATATGCTCAACATCATTAGTCATTAGGAAAATGCATAGCAAAAGTATAAGAGACGCCATTTCATACCCACTGGGATAAACACAATAAATGTAGACATTAACAAAAGTGTCCAAGGATATGGAGAAATTTCAACCCTTATACACTGTTGGTGGGATTGTGAAATGGTAGCATTACTTTGAAAAGCAGTTTGGCCATTCCTCAAATTGTTAAACATAGAGTTACAACATTACCTACCCATCAGTTCTACTTGTAGGCATGTGCCAAAGAGATATAAAAACATATGTCTACACAAAATCTTGTACAAAAACAGTATTAGCAGAATGATTCAGAGTAGCTAAAAAGAAGAAATAAAGCAAAAATCTATTAATTGATGTATGGATAAATAAAACATTGTATACTCATACAATGAAATATTAATTGGAATAATAGTGTGAAGTGCTCATTCAGATTAGCTCCTTTGCCCTTTCAATTTGACTTCATCTCTCCTCCTTTTTTGAACATTTAGTTTTAGGCTTTATCAGAGTATCCTTTAGATTTTCCCATCCCAGCCCAATAATCACCTATTTCTTCAAGAAGCCCTTGCTCCTTTATTAGAGAATGATATTTAGAAACCAACATTTGAATGCTAGATGTGATTGTTGCTACTGAATGTCATCCACGTAATTGCATGAATCAATAGTTTATTCCTTTTTATTGCTGAGTAGTTTTCCATTTTGTAGATGTGCCACAGTTAATCAATTTACTTATTGAAAGACACCTAAGTTATATCCATTTTTGTTCAGTTACTTCAATTGCTTTTATTGGTTTGTTTTTTCATGTTAAGTTTTGAGAATTCTTGATATATTCTAGATAAGTCCTTTGCCAGAAGTGATTTGCAAATATTTTCTCCGAGTCTGTGCCTTGTCTTTCCTTTCTCTCAACAGTGTCCTTTGTGGTACAAGTGGTTTTCAAATTATAACAAGATCCAATTAATTATTTTTTAAAATGGATTTTACTTTTGATATCAAATCTAAAAACTCTTTGCTTAACTCAAGACCACACAGATATTTTGTTTTCTTCTAGAAGTTTCATGGTTTTTACATTTAAGATTATGGTATGTTTTGAGTCAATTTTTAACAGATTTATTGATGTGTAATTGATATACAAAGAACTGTATATATTTAATGTTTGTAATTTGATGAGTTTGGAATATTCAAGCACCTATGATACCATCACCACAGTCAGGGCAATAGATGTATCAAATACTTCCCATGGTTTCCTTGTGTTATGTGTGTGCATGTTTGTGTGTGTGTGTGTGTGTGTAAAATACTTAACATGAGGGAAGCCTGGGTGGCTCAGTTGGCTAACTGTCTGCCTTCGGCTCAGGTCATGATTCTGGAGTCCTGGGATCAAGCCCCACATCAGGCTCTCTGCTTGGCAGGGAGTCTGCTTCTCTCTCTGCCCCTCTCCCTCACTCGTGCTCTCTCTCTCACTTGCTCTCTCTTTCTTTAAAAAAAGGGTACTTAACATAAGATCTGCCCTCTTAACAAATTTTGAAGTGCACAATACTGTATCACTAATTACAGGCACTGTGTTGTATAGCAGACCTCTATAACTTATTCATCTGGGATGACTGAATCTTACTGAATTTCTTCTCTCCATTTTTCTTATCCCTTAGACATAGAAACCACTACTGCATCCTCTTCTTCTATTAGTTTGATTATTTTAGATAAGTCATATAAGTGGAATCATGCAATATTTGTTCTTCTGTAACTGGCTTTTTAGCTTAGCATGTCTTCAAGGCTCATGCATGTTGTAGCATGTGACAGGATCTCCTTCCTTTTTAAGACAAAATAAAATTCTATTGTATGTATATACCACATCTTCTTTATCCATTCATCTGTCAATTAATCTGCTCAGTTTTTTATAAAGGTATGAACTTTACAACAGAAATTTTTGCCCATTAATATCCAATTGTTCCAGGACCAATTTTTGAAAAGGCTATACCTTATCCTTTGAATTCACTTTTTTAAAAAAATGTACTTATTTTTGGGCTCTCAATTCTGTTCCATTGAGCTATGTGTCTATACTTTCAGCCTCAACACCACAGTATCTTGATTATTGTAGCATTACAGTAAGTTTTGAAATCAGATGGTGTGGGTCCTCCAACTTTGTCTTTTTTCAAAATTGTTTTGGCTGGGCAACCCTGGTGGCGCAGCGGTTTAGCGCCGCCTGCAGCCCAGGGTGTGGTCCTGGAGACCCGGGATCGAGTCCCACATCAGGCTTGTTGCATGGAGCCTGCTTCTCCCTCTGCCTGTGTCTCTGTGTCTCTCTCTCTCTCTCTCTCTGTGCCTCTATGAATAAATAAATAAAATATTTAAAAAAAAAACAAAACAAAATTGTTTTGGCTGTTCTGGTTCCTTTCACTTTCCATGTAAATTCTAGAATAAAGTCATTATTATGTACAAAAAAGCCTTTTGGGATTTTAAAAAAATATTTTATTTATTCATGAGAGACAGAGAGAGAGGCAGAGACACAGGCAGAGGGAGAAGCAGGCTCCATGCAGGGAGCCCGATGCAGGACCTGGGACTCCAGGATTATGCTTTGGGCCAAAGGCAGAGACTTAACCACTGAGACATCCAGGAGTCCCCTTCTGGGATTTTGATTGGGATTTTATTGAGCTTAAAGATCAAATTGGGAAGAAGTGACATCTTAACAATATTGAATCTTCAATCTATGAATATGGTATAGGTCTCCATTTATTTAGGTGATCTTTGATTTCTTTCAGCAGTGTATTTTTTTGTTATCAGCATACAGAAACTTCACATATTTTATTAGATGTATATCTGTTTCATTTTTGCACTATCATAAGTGGTATTTTTAAAACTTTGAAACCCATTTGTGCATTTCTTGTCTATAGAAATATAATGGAATTTTCTATTCTGACTTACTATCTTATGACCTTGCTAAAATTTATATACTAGGTATAGGATCCTTTTTTTGGTAGTTTCTTTGGTATTTCCTTCCTTTAAATAATCATGTCGTCTGAAAGTATAGATAGTTCTATTTCTTCTCTTTCAATCTCTATGCATTTTATTCTTGTTTTCCCTTATTACATTGATTGGGACTTCCAGTATTTTGTTGAATAGGAATTATAAGAGAGTATTTCCTTGCTTTGTTCTGCATCTCTCAGAGAAAGTATTCCATATCTTATCATTAAGTATATAAACTAAACTTTTACTGTATCTCCTTTATCATGTTAATGAAGTTTCCTCCTAGTCCTAGCATCCTGGAAGTTTTTGAAATATGATGAATAGATGCTTAATTTTCTTAAATGCTTTCTCTGCATCTATTTAAATGATCATGTGCTTTTTCTTATATTATTAATATGGTGAATTACATACATTTATTTTCAAATGTTGGACCAGCCTTTCATTCCTAGGATGAACCACTCCCACCTTGGTCATGATATATTATTCATTTTATACATTCCTATATTTGATTTGCTAATATTTTATTGGGTATTTTTGCATCTATGTTTATGAGAAATATTGGTTTCTAGTTTCTTTTTTGTAATATCTTTGATTTGGTATTAGAGTATTGCTTGCCTCATAAAATAAGTTGAGAACTATTTCTTCTATTTATAAAGAACATTATATGACTGATAACCTTAAATTTATTGAGGTTTGTTTTTTGACACAAAATATGATCAATAATGGTGAACATCCATGTACATGAGAAAAGAAATTATCTTCTGCTTTTGTTAGGTGGAGTAGTTTTCTCAATTACAGAAAAACTTATATTTGTAATAGTAAACATACAAATTCATAATTTAAATAAAAGTTCAGTGCAATGGAATATACTTTTTAAATTAATTTTCTCTTCTTAATTATGTAATTTTATATTTTTACAATTTTTTAGGGTTTTTGTATTTATTGATTTTTTTAAATTCAACCTGCCAACATATAGTATAAGCTAAAGGGTAGGTAGGGGATGGGATAACTGGGTGACAGGCATTAAGGAGGGCACATGATGAGGTGGAGTGTTTTATAAATGTAAACCAAGTATGGTTCAGGTCTTCTTTTTAAAATATTTTATTTATTTATTTGAGAGAGAACACAAGTGTCGAGGGAGGGGCAGAGGGAGAGGAAGTTCTCTCAAAGGTTCCCAGCTGAGCAGAGAGCCCTGTGTGGGGCTAGATCCCAGGCTGGATCCCAGAACCCTGGGACCTAGCCTGAGTGAAGGCAGACACTTAACTAACTGAGCCACCCAGGTGCCCCAGGTCTTCTATATCCTTACTGATTTTCTGTTTACTTGTTTACCAGCTACTACAAAAGAAATGAAGTCTCCAACTATAACTGTAGATTTATATACTTTTTCAGTTACAGTAATTTGTGATTTTTGCCTCATGGATTCTGAAGCTCTGTTGTAGAGAGCATAAACACTTAAGATTTTGTCTTTTGGAAAATTTGTCCCTTCATCATGTGTAATAACCCTCTATATCCCTGTTAATACTCTTCTTTCTGAAGACATTTTTGTCTGATAATGTAACCACTCTGGTTCTGGTTAATGTTTGCATTATATATCTTTCTCCATCCTTTTACTTATGTGTATGTCTTTATAATTAAAACAGTTTTCTTGTAAACAGCATATAGTTGGGTCTTGATTTTTTTTCATCCAATATGATACTCTCTGCCTTTAAACTAGTATGTTTAGACTTTTCACACTTAAAGGTTACTGTGATTATTGATATGGCTGAATTAAAATATGCCACCTTGATAGCTGTTTTCTATCTGTTCTATGTCGTCTCTGTTTCTTTATTCCTCCTTTTCCATTTTATCTTCTTTCAGTTGAACATTTTAAACTTCTAGTTATCTCCTCTTGATGAACTATTTATACTCCATTTAAATAAAGTTTTACAAGTTATTCAGAGTATGATATTCATATTTTAATCAGAATCTACTAGCAAAAGCTATTTTCCTGCTTCACAAGGAATATAAGACTTTTACAATAGTATGTACCCAATTAATTCCTACCATCTTTTGTGCTTTAGTTGGCATAATTTCACTTTTATATATGCTATGAAAATATAATAAATTTTCACTATTCCCCTAGACAGTGAGTTATGGTTTAGACCAATAAACATAAGAAAAAATCATTTAATTTTACTTTCATTTATTTCATTTTCAGCATTCTTTATTTCCTTGTGTAGTCAATCCCACATTAATCTGATATAATATTTCTGCATCAAAAACTCCCTTTTGTCTTGCATAGTGAGCCTTCTGACAATGTATTCTCTCAGCTTTGAATTGTCTGATACAATATTTTACCTTAATTTTTAAAAGAATTTTTTTTGGAGCAAAGAATGCTAGGTTGGAAGTTTTTTCTTTCTACACATTAAAATGATCACTTTATTGTCTCCTGACTTGCATGGTTTCTAATAAGTGGTTTGTTGTTATTCTTTTTCCTCTGTCTTTGAAGTTTCCTTTTTCCCTCTGCCTTTAAGATTTTCTATTTGTGGGACACTTGGGTGGCTCAGTGGTTGAGAGTTTGCCTTCGGCTCAGGGCATGATCCTGGGGTTTGGGATTGGGTCCCACATCGGGCTCCTTGTGGGGAGCCTGCTTTCCCCTCTGCCTGTGTCTCTGCTTCTCTCCCTGTGTGTGCCTCTCATGAATAAATAAATAAAATATTTTAAAAATACATTTTCTATTTGTTTATGTTTCCAGTTTTTTGAATATCATATGTTTAGATTTTCATTTCTGTTTGGATTGCTCTGAGTTTTTGGAATTGTGGTTTGGTGTCCATCATTAATTTTCAAAAGTTTACATTCATTATTACTTTAAACAATTTCTTTTTTTTTTTACTTTAAACAATTTCTGTGCATCACTGTCTCTTCTCTTTCTGAGACTCTAATTAAATTTATGTCACCTGAAGTTTACTGCTGTTATTTTCTCTTATTCTTTCTTCCTTTCTTTACTGGACAAAATGAAAAGACAGAGAAATTTACCTCAAATGAAAAAAACAGGAGGTTGTACTCACTGCCAAGAATTTAATCAATATTGACATAAGCACAGTGTCTGAACTAGAATTTGAAACAATGATTATAAAGATACTATCTGGGCTTTAAAAAGCATAGAAGACACTAGAAAATCCCTTACTGTAGATATCAAAGAACTAAAATATAGTCAAGCCAAAATTTAAAATGCTACTACTGAGATGCATTCCCAAGTGGAGGGTATAGAAATGAGGATGAATGAATCAGAAGAATCAATAATATAGAAGATAAAAAGATGGCAAATAAGGAAGCTGAAAAGAAGAAAGTATTAGATCATAAAAGGAGACTTACAGACTCAGCAATTACATAAAGTGAAATAATATCTGTATATTAGGGGCCCCTGAAGATGAGGAGTGGGAGAAAGGGGCAGAAGGTTTATTTCAACAAATTATACCTGAGAACTTCCCTAACCTGGGGAAGGAAACAGGCATTCATGTCCAAGAGGCACAGAGAACTCCCCTCAAAATCAACAAAAATAGTCAACGACTTG
Organism: Canis lupus dingo; assembly: GCF_003254725.2. Lineage (NCBI taxonomy): Eukaryota > Metazoa > Chordata > Mammalia > Carnivora > Canidae > Canis > Canis lupus. Next base: position 124,286,957 of record NC_064281.1, on the reverse strand, counting down.
CCATATTATAGTGAAGCTAACAAATTTTAAAAATAAGGAGAAAATCCTGAAAATATCTAGTGACAAGAGGTCCTTAACTTACAAGGGCAGACACATAATGCTGCCAGCAGATCTGTCCACAGAGACCTGGAAGGCCAGAAAGGACTGGCATTATATATTTAATGGAATAAAATGTGAAAAATATGCAGCCAAGAATACTTTATCCAGCAAGACTGTCATTCAGAAAAAAAAGGAGAGAGAGTTTCCAGGACAAAAAAAAAAAAAAAAACACTAAAAGGATTTCTGAACACTAAACCAGCCCTGAAGGAAATAATAAAGAGGATCCACTGAGTGGAGAGAGCCCAAAAATAACAAAGACCAGAAAGGAAAAGAGACAACATACAGAAACGGCAACTTTACAGGTAATACAGTGCCACTAAATTCATATCTTTCAATTATTAGTCTGAATGTAAATTGACTATGTGCTCCAATCCAAAAGACATAGGCTATCAGAATGGATTAAAAAAAAAAACATTGATACACTGCTTACAAGAGACTCATTTTATTTTTTTAAGATTTTATTTATTTATTCATGAGAGACAGAGAGACAGAGAGGCAGAGACATAAGCAGAGGGAGAAGCAAGCTCCCCACAAGGAGCCCGATGTGGGACTTGATCCCGGACTATAGGATCATGCCCTGAGCCAAAGGCAGAAGCTCAATCACTGAGCGACCCAGGCATCCCAAGAGACTCATTTTAGACTCCAAGACACTTCCAGATTGAAAGTGAGGGGTGGACAACCATTTATCATGCTAATGGACATCAAAAGAGAGCTGGAGTAGCCATCCTTATATCAGGCAAACTAGATTTTAAACCAAAGCCAAAGACTGTAATAAGAGATGAGAAAGAAGAGTATATCATAATAAATTACAACAAGAAGATCTAACAAATGTAAACATTTATGTCCCTAAGATGGGACCAGCCAAATATATAAACCAATTAATAATGATATTAAAGAAACTCATTGACAATACGACAATAAGAATAGGAGACTTTAACACTCCACTCACTGCATTGGACAGATCATCTAAGCAAATGATCAACAAAGAAACAAGGGCTTTGAATGGCACTCTGGACCAGATAGACTTCACAGATAAATATTCAGAGCATTTCATCCTAAAAGAGCAGAATACGGGGATCCCTGGGTGGCGCAGCGGTTTGGCGCCTGCCTTTGGCCCAGGGCGCGATCCTGGAGACCCGGGATCGAGTTCCACGTCGGGCTCCCGGTGCATGGAGCCTGCTTCTCCCTCTGCCTGTGTCTCTGCCTCTCTCTCTCTCTGTGACTATCATAAATAAATAAAAAAAAATTAAAAAAAAGAGCAGAATACGCATTCTTCTCGAGTACACATGGAACATTCTCCAGAATAGATCACATACGGGGTCACAAATCAGGTCTCAACTGGTACAAAAACATTGAGATAATACCATGCATATTGTCAGACCACAATGCTCTAAAACTATAGTCACAAGAAAAAATTTGGAAAGGCCACAAATACACGGAGAATAAAAAGTATCCTACTAAAGAATGAATGGATCAACCAGAAAATTAAAGAATTTTAAAAACACATGGAAGCAAATGAAAATGAAAACACAAAAGTTCAAAACCTTTGGGAGGCAGCAACAGTGGTCCTAAGAGGAAAGTATGTAGGAATACAGGCCTTCTTCAAAAAACAAGAAAGGTCTCAAATACACAACCTAACGTTTGCATCTAAAGGATCTGGAAAAAATAGCACATAAAATCTAAATCCAACAGAAGAAGAGAAATAATAAAGATTAGAGAAGAACTCAATCATATAGAAATTTTTAAAAAATCAGTAAAACAGATCAATTAAACTAGGAGCTGGTTCCTTGAAAGAATTAATAAGATTGATAAACTCCTAGCCAGACTTATTGAATGGAAGAGAGAAAAGACACAAATTAATAAAATCATGAATGAAAGAGGAGAGATCACAACCAACACTGAAGAAATACAAACAATTATAAGAACATATTATGAGTAACTATATGCTGACAAATTAGGCCATCTGGAAGAAATGGATACATTCCTAGAAGCATATAAACTACCAAAACTAAAACAAGAAGAAAGAGAAAACCTGAAGAGACCCATAACCAGCCAGGATATTGAATCAGTAATCAAAAATCTTCCAACAAACAAGACTCTGGGGATGGATGGCCTCCCAGCAGATGTCTACCAAGCATTTAAAGAATTAATACTTAATCTTCTGAAACAGTTTCAAAAAATAGAAATGAAAGTAAAGCTTCCAAACTCTTTCTATAAGGCAAGCATTACCTTGATCCAAAAATCAAAGACCTAACCATATAGGAGAATTACAGACCAATATCCCTGATGAACATGGATGCCAAAGTGCTCACCAAGATACTAGCTAATAGGATCCAATAGTGCATTAAAAGGATAATTCACCACGACCAAGTGGGATTTATTCTTGGGCTGCAACAGTGGTACAACATCCTCAAATCAATCAGTGATACACCACGTTAGTAAAAGAAAGCAAGAACCATATGATCCTCTAAGTAGATGCAGAAAAAGCAGTTGAGAAAATACAGTACCCTTTCTTTATTAAAAAAAACTCTCTGTAGTGTAGGGATAGAGGGAACATACCTCAATATCATAAAAGCCATCTACGAAAAGCCTACAGTGAATATTATTCTCAACGGGGAAAAACTGAGAGCTTTTTCCCCTAAGGTCAAGGTACATGACAGGGATGCCCACTCTCGCCACTCTTGTTCAACATAGTGCTGGAAGTCCTAGCCTCGGGAGACAACAAAAAGAAATAAAAGGTATCTGAATCAGCAAAGAAGAAGCCAAATTCTCACTCTTCACAGATGACATGATACTCTATGTAGGAAACCCAAATGACTGCACCCAAAAATTGCTAGAACTGATACTGGAATTCAGCAAGGTCACAGGATATAAAATCAATGCACAGAAATCAGTTGCATTTCTAAACACTAACAATGAAGCAGAAGAAAGAGAAATTAAGGAACCAATCCCATTTACAATTGCACCAAAACCCATAAGATACCTAGGAGTAAACCTAACCAAAAAGGCAGAGGATCTGTACTCAGAAAACTATAGGACACTCATGAAAGAAATTGAGGAAGACAGAGAAATGGAAAAACATCCCATGCTCATGTATTGAAAGAACAAATATTGTTAAAATGTCTAGGATACCTAGAACAATGTATACATTCAATGCAATCCCCATCAAAATACCATCAACTTTTTTCACAAAGCTGGAACAAACAATCCTAAAATTTGTATGGAACCAGAAAAGACTCTGAATAGCCAAAGGAATGTTGAAAAAGAAAACCAAAGCTGGGCGCATCACAATTCCTGACTTCAAGCTATATTACAAACTTGTAATCACCAAGACAATATGGTTCTGGCACAAAAACAGACACATAGATCAATGGAACATAATAGAGAACCCAGAAATGGACATGCAATTCTACGGCCAACTAATCTTTGACAAAGCAGGAAAGAATCTCCAATGGAAAAATGACAGTCTGTTCAACAAATGGTGTTGGGAAAATTAGCCACATGTAGAAGTATGAAATTGGACCATTCTCTTACACCAGACACAAAGATAAACTTAAGATAGATGAAAAACCTAAATCTGATACTGGAATTCGTCAAAATCCTAGAGAAGAACACAAACAATTATTTCTGAGATCAGCCACAGCAACTTCTTACTAGACATGACTCCAAAGGCAAGAGAATCAAAAGCTAAAATGAACTACTGGGACTTCATCAAGATAAAAAGCTTCTGCACAACAAAGGAAACAGTCAACAAAACCAAAAGGCAACCATCAGAATGGGAGAAGAGGGATCCCTGGGTGGCTCAGTGGTTTAGCGCCTGCCTTCAGCCCAGGGCGTGATACTGGAGTCCCGGGATCAAGTCCCACATCAGGCTCCCTGCAGGGAGCCTGCTTCTCCCTCTGCCTGTGTCTCTACCTCTCTATCTGTGTGTCTCTCACGAATAAATAAAATAAAATAAAATAAAATAAAATAAAATAAAAATAATGGGAGAAGATATTTGCCAACGTCTTAGCACATAAAGGGCCAGTACCCAACATCTATAAAGAACGTACCAAACTCAAACTTATCAAACTTCTTTTGGCCAAACAGCCAAAGAACAAATAATCCAATTGAGAAATGGGCAGAAGACATGAACAGACATTTCTCCAAAGAAGACCTACACATGGCCAACAGGCATATGAAAGAATGCTCCACATCACTTGGCATCAGGGAACTACAAATCAAACCACAATGAGAGACCATGTCACACTTGTCAGAATGGCTAAAATTAACAATTCAAGAAACAACATATGTTGCCGAGGATGCAGAGAAAGGGGAATCCTCTTACACCATGGGTGGGAAGGCAGGCTGCTACAGCACTCTGGAGAACAGTGTAGAGGGTCCTCAATAAGTTAAAAATAGAGAACCTTATGACCTAGAAATTGTACCACTAGTTATTTGTCCAAAGGATACAAACACACTGATTCAAATGGGCACATGCACCCCAATGTTTATAGCAGCAATGTCTGCAATAGCCTAATATGGAAAGAGCTTAGATGTCCATCAAGTGGTGAATGGATAAGGAAGATGTGGTATATTTATACAATAGAATATTACTGAGCTATCAAAAGGAACAAAATCTTGCCATTTGCAACCACATGGATGCAACTAGAGTGTATAATGCTAAGCAAAATAAGTTAGAAAAAGACAAATATATGATTTTACTCACGTGTAATTTAAGAAACAAAACAGATGAACATAGGGGAAGTGAAGGAAAAATAAAATAAGATGAAATAGATAGGGAGGCAAATCATAAGAGACTCTTAACTCCAGGAAACAAATTGAGGGTGCTGGAGGGGAGGTCAGTGAATAGATGGGATAATTGAGTAATGGGCATTAAGGAAGGAACTTGATGTGATGAGCATTGGGTGTTATATACAACTTATGAGTCATGAAATTCTACCTCTGAAATTAAGAATATATTATACGTTAACTAAATTGAATTTAAATAAAGATTTTAAAATTTTAAAAATAATATAAAAAATTAAAATAAAACAAGTGATGTCAGAACATTTGATATTGTCCTACAGTTTTGGGATGTATTTCAGTTTCTCTTTTCTGTGTTTCAATTAAATCTATCTTCAAGTCCACTGACTTTTCATTGAGGTATAACTGACATATAACATTATATTAGTTTCAGGTATTCAAGATAATTCCATATTTGCATATATTGTGAAATGATCATCATGATAAGTCTAGTTACCATCAATCATCATACATGTTTACTAATTTTTTGTGTGATAAGAATTTTTAAGATCTACTCTCTTAGCAATTTTCCAATACGAAATATAGTATTATTAACTAGAGTCACCATGCTGTACATTACATCACCATGATTTATTTTATAACTAGAAATGTATGCCTTTTGACCCCCTTCACCCATTTTTCCTACAATCACACTCCATTCTGTCAACCATCCACTGATTTTTGTTTTCCTCAGAGCTGTCAATTCTGACGATCCCCTTAAAGCATTATTCATTTATGTTATTTTATTTTTCACTACTAATATTTTCATTTTATTTTTTGGATTCTCTACACAATCTTGTTGTAGGTGCATAGAGCATTACATTTCTTCCCTTCTAATCTGTTTGCCTTATATTTCTTTTTCTTGCTTAATTTCACTGATTAGGACTTTCAGTACAATGTTGATTAAGAATAGTGTAAGTGTATATCCTTGGTTTCTTTTCAATCTTAATGGGAACAAGCAGTCTTTCATTATTATCATGAAGCTATAGCTTATTATCACTGGCTATAGTCCTTTTTGGACACTGTTTAGCGTGTTAAATTTTGACTGTTTAACGTGTTAAAATATTCGCTGGCTATGGAAAGCTCTGGACCATTAGTTTTCACATGTAATGGTCAACTAAATGCTGATAGCCATAGTATATTAATTATCACTATCTAACCATATTATCTGTTATGCAAAGGAGAAAAGGGGTCACAGATATTTAGAGTGAATAGTTAGAATGAGATAAGTAGTAGATTACTTCTTTGCTTCTCTTCATCTATTACCCTTTTATTCTGGTAACAGTTCTTTGAATTCCCTTTTGGAAATTAACCTCATATTCTTAACCATCCTGATCATAGTAATTAATTTAGGAATTGGCACATAATTCATTCATAACCCATGAGATGTAAAAAATACTTTCCTGGTTAAAAAGAATTAATATCTCCTAGGAATTGGTAGTATAATAGGAGGTTTGGAGCAATAGTAGATATCTTCCCACCATATGAGGGCCAGCTTAAGGATAAAGTCCACAGTAAGGTAGAAAGAACTGAGAGATACAGAGAAATGGAGTGTGAGAAACACTGTTTATTGGCTGACCCAACATTCATTCCCAGTTGCATTTTTTTCCTTGTGGTTTGCCATTCTAAAGATTAGAAAATCTGAATATTCACTTTACCATTCTACCTTGTAAATGGATATGTGCACATAACAGTTTTGTCAATTAGATATAAGTGAAATTTTGCTAATATTATTCCAGAAAATTTTTGCTTTTTTGATAAAGGAAATATATATGGGTGGCACTGCTCATCCATCTCTTCTCTTCTGCATTGAATTTAAATTTGATTTCTGGAGATGCAACACTATCATGCACCCATGCAGTGACAAGCATGAGGGAAACTCAAGGAAAAAAAATGTAAAAATAGTGATATTGTCAGGCTGTTAATCAAATTTGCAGCAACCTATTTACAGACTTCTTTATATGTGAGAAAGATACATAATTCTTTGAATAAGCCTCTGTAGGACATTCTTTTTTAAGATTTTATTTATTTATTCATGAGAGACAGAGAGAGAGAGAGAGAGAAATGCAGAGACCCAGGCAGAGGGAGAAGCAGGCTCCATGCCAGGAGCCCAACGTGGGACTTGATCCCGGGTCTCCAGGATCACACCCTGGGCTGAAGGTGGCGCCAAACCACTGAGCCACCCAGGCTGCCCTTTGTAGGACATTCTTTATCAATACATAAGCCATTCAATTTTCTGGTTTTGCTTGAGAAAGAGTACATTAGGTTTTCTTATATTTAAAACCAAATTTTTCTAATGGATACAGATAGTATTATAATGGAATTTCTCAAGTAATTAGGTATACCTAAATTCAGCCTCATCTCATCCACTCCTTCTGCACATGGAAGAGCTGTAATTCAAACCCATGCTTATATTTCCTTATCTGCAAAGAGGGTATAATAATAGTATGTATTTCACATGGTTGTTGTGAAGATTAAATGGGATTTTACACGCAAAGTATTTAGAACAGTGCCTGGTGTACATTTTAAGTACATATTAAGTTTTAGCTTGTACTACTCTGATTCTTGAGAGCTCTCCAAAAGGCCCTTAATTACAGATTTAATCTTGACATTTTAAAAGGAATAACTACAGAAGCCCAGTTCTCTTTTTATATTATTATTGATATATAGTTGACATACAGTGTTACATTAGTTTTAAGTGTACAACATTGTGATTTGGCAATTCTATACATTACTCAATGCTCACCATGGTAAGTGTAGTCACCATGTCACCAAACAACATTATTATGATATTAACCATATTCCTTATGCTGTGCTTTTTATGTCTGTGACATATTTGTCTTATAACTGGAATTTGATACCTCTTAGCCCTCTTCATCTATTTTGTCCTTCCCCCACCTGCTCCCCTCTGGCAACCACCAGTTTTTTCTCTGTTTTTATGAGTCAGTTTCTGCGTTTTTTAGTTAGTCCATTTGTTTTGTTTTTTAGATTTCACATATAAGTGAAATCATATGGAATTTGCCTTATTCTATCTGACTTATTTCACTTAACATGCCCTCTAGGTCCATCCATGTTGTCATAAATGGCAAGATCTCATTCTTTTTATGGCCAGAGATCAGGGAAGATTGATAGAAGGATCCTGAGCTCACCTTGTCCCATGTATACACTGAAGCAACTACGTGTATTGTAACTAACTCTGAAAACAACCTGACAACTGGCAGGAAAACTCTTCCACACCTAGTCATAGAGAGAATACTACATTGAAAAGTGTGGAGGAAAAGAAAAAAAAAGAAAAGTGTGGAGGGTTAGAGATATGGTTAGGAAAATAACCTTCAGCATGACTAACCACAGATATCAAAGCATGAAGGAGCAAGGGAAACAGACTCCACCCTGTGCACCCCCAGCCCTGGAGACCTGCACTGAGAAGATGAGCACCCATAATGGCTAATCTAGAAAACCAGCAAGATTTAACTGAGAACTTTAAAAATCAATAGGGCTTAACTCTAGGGGAGCTGCTGGGCTGTAAGAAACTGAGTCTTCTTAAAGTGGTTATGGGAACAAAAAAAAAGAAAGAAACTGAGTCTTCACCTTTAAAGAGCCAGTATGCTAAATAACTTGGACCAAAACACAGCACAGAAGCAACGGAACCTGGGGTATATATGAAAGAGAATTATTGATTAATTTCAGGACATGTGCCAGAGGGGCAGAAATCTGCAGGAGAGTTCTCTGGGAACAGAAGTTCCAGTTTTCTTAAGGATAAGGGTCACAATCATCAACCCAGAATTTTCCAGTATTTATGTCTTTGAGGAGAGTTATACCTTTTACCTAAACCAGGAATTCAGTTGGATTGTCCATACTGCATTTGGACATTATGGGATAAAGCACAAAATAAAGGTTATGGTTCTGCTGGTAGTGGCTATGTTTACTTAGTATCTTAAACCTTATTTCATGACCAAGTTACTCTCAAAGTCAATAAATGTGGGTCTAGACACAGGGATCCTGAAACTATTATTTGCTTAATTACATTAAGCTTTGATTTGATTGAACAATATTAATTACAACAACAGAATAGATTGTAAGAATAGAACTATGAAAAAATGGGAAAAAAAGAATAGAACTATGAGACTGATTCCAAGGCATCACTTCTGGGGAGAAAATTGTTCATATTTAGCAGATTGCTCACTATATTCTTGGAGTCAATGTGAATGTATTTTAACAATCTTAGAACTCGATGAATATACTGGTTAAGGGTTAGACTCGGTTAGACTCAGTTATCAATCTCTTATGGGTATAAATAAGAATTTCAAAATATCAAATTAACTCTTAAGTAATTCAGAATGTTCTGCCTCAGATATGACAGTATAAACCCCTTATAGACCATTTTTCCCACAAAAACCAACTATTAACTTTAGACAAAAAAGGGGGAAAAAAAAGGGGGGGAAAAAACCTTGAGTATTCGGAAGTATGAACAAAATAAGGCATATAAAGTAGAGTAGTCAAAACTTAGAAAAACAACTGGCAGTGAAGTGTGTTTCCTATTTTAGTGTCTGAGAAAACAAAACATCAACATTTTTCAGGTAACTCTATAGAACCCAGTGCCTCTACAAAATAATGTCCACGATACTCAGGGTACGATCTAAAATTAATGCATACACACACACACACACACACACACAAACAGAGAGGAAATGTGACCAATTCCCAAGGGAGAATACAATTAGCAGAGGCCAACTCTGAGATGAGCTAGATGTCAGAATTATCATACATGGGCTTTAAAACAGCTATTACAACTATTCAGTGAAATGAAAGAATACGCACTAGAAATTAGTGAAAATTCAGGAAACCTCAGCAGAGAAACAGAAAGTATAAAAAAAGAACCAAAAGGAAATTTTAGAAATAAAAATACAATAGCTGAAATTAAAACTTTATTAGATGAGCTTAAGAAAAAAGTGGTGGTGAGAGAGGAAGAAAAGGTGAGCTTAAATATAGATTTATAGAAATTGTACAATCTGGAATAGAGAACAGCTTGAAAAGATGAACAGATTCTCAGATTTGTGGGACAGCATAAAGAGGTTTGGCTTATGTCAAAATGGAACCCAAGAAGAAATGGAAAAAGAAAATGGATCAGAAAAAGAAGTGAAAAAATAATGGCTGAAAGCTTCTCAAATTCAATGAAAGACATAAATTTTTAAACCCAGAGAATTCCAAACAAAATACATTCAAAGGAAATCAATCCTAGGTACATAATAACGGAACTACTGAAGAAAGAAAAAGAAAGAAGAAAGAAAGAAAAAAAGAAGAAAGAAAGAAGAAAAGAAAGAAAGAAAGAAAGAAAGAAAGAAAGAAAGAAAGAAGAAAGAAAAAAAGAAAGAAAGAAAGGAAGGAAGAAAAAGAAAGAAGGAAGGAAGAAAAAAAGAAGAAAGAAAGAAAGAAAAAGAAAGAAAGAAGAAAGAAGAAAGAAAGAAAGAAAGAAAGAAAGAAAGAAAGAAAGAAAGAAAGAAAGAAAAAGAAAGGAGAAAGAGGGATGCCTGGGTGGGTCAGTGGTTGAGCATTGTCTGCCTTTGGCTCAGGTCGTGATCCCAGGGTCCTGGGATCGAGTCCCACATCAGGCTCCCTGCAGGGAGCTTGTTTCTTCCTCTGCCTGTGTCTCTGCCTCTCTCTGTGTGTCTCTCATGAATAAATAAATAAAATCTTTTTAAAAATTAAAAAAAGACTCTTAAAAGCATAAAGAGAAACATGACACATTAATTACATAGAGACAAGCAATGATTTGGATGACTGCAAACTTCTCATCAAAAACTATAGACACCAGAAGATAGTTTCATATCTTTAATGTGTGGAAAGAAAAAATGTCGATCCAGTATTTTATAACTAATGAAAATATTCTTCAATAATGGAGATGAAATAGACATTTTTAGAAAATGGAAGGAAAACTAAGAAAATTCATGCCCCACAGACCTGCATTACAAGAAATGCTAAAAGTTCTTAAACCTGAAGGGAAACATGTATCTTCAAGAACAAAAACAAGAGCATCAGAAGTGGCAAATAGGTGGGTAAATATAAATGATGATTTCCCTTCATAATTTCTTTAAAATACATATGCGTAAAATCTACACTATTATGTAGTATTGAAACGAACACTACACCATATGTTAGTATTGTAGTCTAGTATCGAAACCAATACTACATTATATGTTAATAAACAGAATTTAAATAAGAATTTGAAAAAATAAAATACATATGCCTATTTAAAACAAAAATTATGGGCCACGAGGATGGTGCAGTCAGTTAAGCATCTGATTCTTGGTTTTGGCTCAGGTTGTGATCTCAGGGTCATGAGACCAAGCCCTATATCAGGTTCTATGCTCAGCACAGAGTCTGCTTAGAATTTCTCTCTCCCTCTCCCTCTGCCCTTCCTCCCCACTTTCTCTCTCTCTCTCTCTCTAAAATAAGTAAATAAAATAAGTAAATACATTTTTATAGACTGAATAAATAAAACAAAATTGTAACATTTTCTTTTTGGAAAAGTAGATTTTTATTCAGCCATTTTCATTGTTATCAATCATAGTGATATATTTATTAAATGTTTTCGTTGATAAAATAATAATATATATGACCTTAATATAATTAAATTCATATCCCTTAAAAAAAGAATTTACTAAAACCTTATTTGACAGTAATGACAACAACATCATCATCCCATTTAAGGAGACATGTACATAGCCAAATGATATATTTCAAATAGTACTATTTGGACTTTTCCCTAGTCTCAAAATTTACAGCAAGCCCAAAAAATAGGACCAAAAATATTTATTATATTTTTTCTTTTTCAAGTTTTTATTTAAATTATAGTTAGTTATTATGTAGTGTAATATTGGTTTCAGGAGTAGAATTTAGTGATTCATCACTGACATATAACGCCTACTGCTCATCACAACAGATACCCTTAATACCCATCACCCATTTTCTTGAAAGTTCTTTAATGCATGTAGTTTCAATACATATGAGAACTATAACATAAAGAGATGTAAAGTTATCATATATTTCCACAGTGTCTACATTTTCTAAATAGTAGTATGATATTAACTGTAAGTGGACTATGAAAAATTGATAATGTATCTTTTAATCCCTAGAGAAGCCATTAAAATGAAAAGCACACATACACACAGACAACATATTATCTAAAAAGACCATAAATAAAATTCAATACTTAAAATATTGCAAAAATCTAAAAGAAGACAGGAAACAGGAACAATAAAATAGAGGGGACAAAGTTAAAATATTACAATGGTAAACAAACTCAATCATACTAATGGTCTAAACACTCCAATTAAAATTCAGAAATTATCAGTATATATAAGAAATATTATAATATCCTACTTCAAAACAGCACATTTTAAATATAAAGATGCAGGTAAGTTGAAAGTAGTTGGCTGGAAAAAGATATGTCATGCAAACAATAAGCATAAGAAGGATTGCATGGCTACGTTGAAATGAGATAAAACAGACTTCAAGATAAAGACTTCTGGGCAGCCCGGGTGGCTCAGCGGTTTGGCGCCGCCTTCAGCCCAGGGCGTGATCCTGGGGACCAGGAATCTAGTCCCGCATCGGGCTCCCTGCATGAAGCCTGCTTCTCCCTCTGCCTGGGTCTCTGCCTCTCTCTCCTCTCTCTCTCTCCTCTCTCTCTCTCTTTCTCTCTCTCTCTCTCTCTCTCTCTCTCTCTCTCTCTCTCTCTCTCTCTCCATGTCTCTTATGAATAAAGAATTTAAAAAAAAAATAAAGACTTCTGTACAGGGACGCCTAGGTGGCTCAGCGGTTGAGCGTCTGCCTTTGGCTCAGGTCGTGATCCTGGAGTCCTGGGATCCTGCATTGGGCTTCCCGCACGGAGCCTGCTTCTCTGCCGGTGTCTCTGCCTTTCTCTCTGTGTCTCTCATAAATAAATAAAAAATCCATAAGAAAAAAAAAAGACTAATGCCAGATATAAAGAGGGATATTTCACAATGATAAAAGGAACTATTTATCAGGAGGACATAATAATGATATATGTATATTTGCCTCCAAATGCATGAAACAAAAATTGACAGCAATAATGAACAATTACGCAATTATTGTAGAGGATTTTAACACCCATGCTTCAACAATTGACACAACTATAATTAGAAATCAGTAAAAATATATATAACATAAACAATACTATCAATTATCTTGACTTAATATTTATAAAACACTCTACCAAACAATTGCATAATATACATCATTCTTTTAAAGTACACATAGTACACTCACAAAGGTAGATTGTGAGGAACAGAGGAAGTTGTCTGACTATAGTGGAATTAAATGAGAAATAAATAATAATGCACTGATGAAAATTTTAATATCTGAAAATTTTAAATCACACTTCTAAATATAAATCATGAGTCAAAGAATAAAAAAAGGAGATTATAAAATATTTCAATTTGAATGATAATGAAAATGCAACATATGAAAAATTGTGGAACTAAAATAACAGATTAGAAGGAAAATTAAAGGGCAGCCCGAGTAGCTCAGTGGTCTAGCGCCGCCTTCAGCCCAGGGCGTGATCCTGGAGACCTGGGATTGAGTCCCACATCGGGCTCCCTCCATGGAGCCTGCTTCTCCCTCTGCCTGGGTCTCTGCCTCTCTCTCTCTCTCTCTCTGTGTGTATCTCTCATGAATGAATAAATAAAATTTTTTTTTAAAAAAGGAAAATTAAAGACTTAAATTTGAGGGGAAGAGATAAAAGGTCTAAAATCCATGACTGATAAGCTAGAAAAATAAGGAAAAATGCTAAATAAAATAAATCAAACATAAATAGCATATGATTTCAATCGTATGTGTAATTTAATGAACAAAGGAGAAAAAAAAAGAGGGAGGCAAACCAAGAAATAGAAAGACTCTTAACTATGGAGAACACACTGATGGCCACCAGACGGGAGATGGTGGGGGGAATGGGTGAAACAGGTGATGGGGATTAAGGAGGGCACTTGTTAAATAAATAAATAAATAAATAAATAAATAAATAAATAAATAAGGAGGGCACTTGTCATGAGCACCATGTATGGTACAGAAGTGTTGAATCACTAAACTGTACACCCAAAACTAATTACATTGTATGTCAACTAACTGGAATTTAAATAGGAACTTTTTTTAAAAAAAAGAACAAAGTAAAACTGAAGTAGAAGAAAAAAATAAAGCTGAGAAAGCAATAAAATAAGAAAGCAAACAAAAGGTAGACAAAAATGATAAACTTCCAGCTAGATAGATCCAGAAAATAAATAAGAGAGAAAACAAGTCAGCCATATCAGAAATGGAAAAGAGCATATCTATTACTTATCATATAGATAAAACATAATAAGTATATGTTATAAATAATTTTATCCAAGAATATTTGGCAATCTAAATGAAATGGGCAAATTGCTGAAAAAATGCATCCTACAAAAGTGGACAAAAGCTGAAACAGAGAATATGAGTGATTTTATATGCATTAAAGAAGTTAAATTTTTCAATAAAAATTTAAGTAAGTCTTTAATCCATTTTGAATCTATTTTTGTGTATGTGGTAGTAAAATGATTATTTCTTTTGCATGTAGCTGTCCAGTTTTCCCAGCACCATTTATGGTGCTCTCTTAAGAGACTTTATCCCATTGTATATTCTTGCTTCCTTTGCTGCAGATTAATTCACTGTAAGTGGTATAAGCGTAGGTTTATTTCTGGGTTCTCTATTCTGTTCCATTAATCTATTTGTCTATTTTTGTGCCGGTACCACACTGTCTGATTACTCCAGCTTTGTAGTATATCTTGAACTCTGGAATTGTGATACCTCCACCTCTGTTTTTCTTTCTTAAGATTACTTGGCTATTTAGGGTCTTTTGTGGTTCCATAAAAAAGAGTATTTGTTCTAGTTCTGTGAAAAATGTTGTTGGTATTTTGATGGAGATTGCATTGAATCTGTAGATTGCTTTGGGTAGTATGGACATTTTAACAATATTAATTCTTCCAACCCATGATCATGGCATCTTTCATTTTGTTTTGTTGTCTTTAATGTTTTATAGTTTGCTGAGTACAGATTTTTTTGCCTCCTTGGTTAAAATTATTCCTATGTATTTTGTTATTTTTGGTTATTTTTGGAGTTGTTTTCTTAACTTCTACTTTTAATAGTTTCTGGTGGAGTCTTTAAGGTTTTTGGATATAATATCATCTCATAAAAATAAAAAAATCATCTCACCTGCAAATAGTGACACTTTAGTTTCTTCTCTACTGACATAGATTCATCTTCTTTCTTTCTGTCTAGGACTTCCAGTGCTATATTGAATAAAAGTGGTGAGAGTGGACATCCTCGTCTTGTTACTAACCTTAGAGGATCTCTCCATTTTCCTCATTGAGTATGATTTTAGATATTTTTTTCATATATGGCCTTTATTGTGTTGAGATATGTTCCCTAAAGCTACTTTGTTGAGAGTTTATATTATGAATAGATATTGAATTTCATCAAATGCTTTTTCTGCATCAATTGAGATGATATGACTTATAGCCTCCATTTTCTTGATGTGGTGCATCACATTGGTTGATTTGCAAATATGAAGCCATTCTTGCATCTCTGAAATAAGTCCTACATGATGGTGTAAATGATCCTTTTAAAGTATTATTGTTTAAGGCAGTTTGCTAATATTTTGCGGAGGATTTTTGCATCTATGTTCATCAGGGATATTAGGCCAGTAGTTTTCTTTTATTGTTGTGTCTTTTTCTGGTTTTGGTATGAGAGTAATACTGGCCTCATAGAATGTATTTGGACACCTTCCTTCCACTTTTACTTTTTGAAATAGTTTGAGGAGAAAATGTATTAACCCTTCTACAGATGTTTCATAGATTTTACCTGTGAATCTAACTGGTCTTGGACTCATTTTTTGGTAGTTTTTTGATTATCAATTCAATTTTGTTACTAGTCATTGGTCTGCTCAGATTTTCTGTTTCTTCCTGATTCAGTTTTGGAAGATTGTATGTTTCTATAAATTGATCCATTTGTTCTAGGTTGTCCAAATTCCTGGCATATAATTTTTTGTAGTATTCTCTTATAATCCCTTGTATTTCTGTGGTGTCACTGTTACTTTTTTTGTTTCTGATTGTATTTATTTGGATCTTTTCTCTCTTTTTCTTGGTGAATCTGGCTAAGGGCTTACCAATTTTGTTTGGTTTTCAAAGAACCGGCTCTTGGTTTCATTAGTTTTTCTATTCTTTCCTTTTTTAGTCTCTGTGTCATTTACTTTTGCTCTGATCTGTATTATTTCCTTTCTTCTACTCACCATCGGTTTTGTTTCTTCTCTTTTTCTAGTTCCTTTAGGTGTGAGGTTAGATTATTTATTTGAGCTTTTTCTTATTTCTTTAGATAGATCTGTAGCACTATAAAATTTCCTCTCAGAGTGCTTTCATGGTGTTGCAAAGATTTGGACTCTTGGGCTTTCATTTTAATTTGTCTTCATGTATTTTTTTAATTTCTTATTTGATTTCTTCATTGACTCATTGGTTCTTTAATATTATATTGTATAGCCTACATGTGTTTGTAGTTTTTCCATTCTCTTTCTGGTGACTGATTTCTAGTTTTTTATACATATGTGGTCTGAAAAGATGCATGGTATGATTTCTCTTTATTGTTCTATTTTCTTGTTGGATTGATCCCATTATCATTACTTTGTCTCTTGTTACAGTCTTTGTTTAAAGCTTATTTTGTCTGATATAAGTATTACTACTTGTGCCTTTTTAATTTCACTTCCATTTCCATGGTGAATGTTTTCTCATCTTTTCAAACTGTATGTGTCTTTAGGTCTGAGGTGAGTCTCTGGTAGGCAGCATAGAGATGGGTTCTGAGAGATTTTTAAAACCATTCTGCCTCCCTATGTCTTTTGATTGGGCCATTTACAATCAAATTATCCATAAGTATGTACCTATTGCCATTTTGTTGCTTTCTGGTGTTTTTCTAGTTCTTCTCTATTCCTTTCTTCTTCTCTTGCTCTTTTTCTTTGTGATTGATGTGTTTCTGTATGGTTATGTTTGGCTTCCTATCTTTTGTGTATCTCATACAGGTTTTGACTTTGTGGTTACCATGAGGTTCATATGTAACATCCTAAGTATATAGCAGTCTATATTAAGTTGACAGTCTTTTTAAAATTGTTTTTATTGATGTTCAATTTGCCAACACATAGCATAACACCCAGTGCTCATCCCGTCAAGTGCTCCCCTAGTCTTTTAAATTCAAACACATTATAAAATTTTTTTATTCCCTCCTCCACATGTTATGTATATGCTGTCATATTTTACATTTATATTCATAATTTCCTTTTGTCTAATTATGGCCTTTTCTTTTTCACTTAAAGAAGTCCCTTTAACATTTCTTGTAAGGTTGCTTTGGTAGTAATAGACTCATTTAACTTTTATTTGCCTGAGAAATTCTTTCTCTCTCCACAATTCTGAATGATAACCTTTACAGACGAGAGCATTCACGGTTGTGGGATTTTTGTTTCTTTCATCACTTTGAATATATCATTCCACTCCCTTCTGGCCTGCAAAGACTCTCCTAAAAATCAGCTGATAACCTTGTAGGGTTCCCCCTGTAGGTAAGCGTTTGCTCCTCCCTTGTCGCTTTAAAATCCTCTCTTTAACTATCTTCGACATTTTAATGATCATGGGTCATGGTGTGGACCTCCTTGAGTTCATCTTCTTTGGAATAATCTGTGCTTCTTGGAACTGTATGTCTGTTTCCTTCTGTAGGTTACTGAAGTTTTCAACTATTATTTCTTCAGGTAACTTTTCTGTCCCTTTGTCTCTCCTTTTCTTCCTCTGGGATCCCTAGAACATAAACATGTGTTTGCTTGATGTTGTCCGAGAGATCCTTTAACCTAGCCTCACGTTTTCAAATTATTCTTTTCTCTTTTTGCTTGCTTTCCATTACCTTGGGTGCTTTCCATTACCTTGTCTTCCAGACCATTGCTATGTCCTTCTGCACCCACTAGTCTACTGCAGATTCCCCCTAGGGTATTTTCTAAATCGCTATTATTGAATTCTTCAACTCTGATCGGTCTTTCTTTAAAAAGCCACGGTAGTAATACAATCTCCTTGTTGAAGGTTTCACTGAGTTTTTCCACTCTTATCTTCAGCTCAGTGAGCATCTTTACCATCATTACTTTAAATGGTTCATCAGGCATATTGCCTGTCTCCACTTCATTTTGTTATTTTACTGATGTGTTGTCTTGTTTCTTGGGGAGCATGTTGCCTTGTCTCCCCATTTAGCTTAACTTTCTATGTGTGTTTCTATGGCTTAGGCAGAACAGCTACTTCTCCTAAAATGGAAGGAAGGGTCTTGTGTCTGGTTGTCCCACGTGTAGACTGTGTATGCTTGGCGATCTCTGCTGGCTGGAGCTGTGACTGGCATGGCCCGAGGGTCTGGGAGTTCTCCACACAGAGGGCACCGTGGCAGGAAAGCTAAAGCTTGAAGTGGGTCCAGGTCAGTACAGTCCCTGGACTCTTCACACAGTGCGTCGATGTTGTCCAGGGTATTCTGGGTTTTCCATATGGCAGTGCCCTGGCAAGGTGGCTGGAACTGAGGCTGTGGGTCGGCCAGGAGGTCCCAGGGCCCTCCATACAGAAGGTGCTCTGACAGGATAGCTGAAGCCAAAATGGATTCACAATGGGATATGCCAGGACTCTCTACACAGAAGGTGCCCTGAAGTGGTAGCTAGAGCCAAAGTAGGGTATAGGCTGGGGTTCCCAGAGTGTACCATATGGGGGGCATCCTGGCAGGATGACTAAAGCTGAAGTGGACGTGGACTGGTGCGGTCCCTGGGCTCCCCCCACAAAGTGTGCCCGACGGGACAGCTGATGCTGAAGTGGGCACAAGCTGGGATGTCTTGGGGTACTTGACATGGGGGTGCTTTGACCAGGTGAATGGAGCTGAGGCTGGCATGGACAGAGGTCATATGGGGTGCTCGACACAGGGGTGCCCTGGTGGGGCAGCTGGATCCAAAGCCGACATTAGATTTGAAGTTTCAGGGCACTCTGTGTTGGAGGTCCCTAGCAACCCATCTGAAGCCAAAGCAGTTGGGTCCTGGAGTGTTGCATGGTGCCTTGACCCTTGTCACCTTGTCACAATGGCTGGAGCTCTACTGTGAGCACTAACCAGTATAGGGGTATCCCCCTATGCACCACCGCTCTGTGGTCACCTTGGTGGGATGGCTGGAGCCAGTGTGGGCAAGAGGTCCGGGGTTAACTGAGGCAAAGCAGACTAATTTTGGTGCCAAGACTGTGTACTGGTCTGTGCTTTCAAGGTGGCATGAGGAGAATAGACCATGTCTGTCAGCCTCTCCCACCCAGAGACTGTTCTAGCAGCTCCCTGACCATTTGGTGGCATTCTAGTGCTGGCTCTCTCATATGCTGATTACTCTTTTAAACTAGGTTTTTCTGCGCAGCAGGAGTTCAGAGCTGATGTAGGATAGGAGAGCTGGGGCTCGCTAAAGCAGCAAACCGGCTTTGGTGTCCAGACCCGCTCCCGTCAGTGTTTTCGAGAGGAAGGGGGAGCATAAACCATGTCCTTCACCAGCCCCTCTAACCCAGAGAGTTCCAGCAACTATTCTGCTCTTTGGTGCAGTTGCTGGGGTAGCTCTTTCATGAGCCAGTTTCTCTTTTAAACCATGGCTTTTTTTTCTGTGCCCAAGGACAGATGACTGTGCTCCCAGTCCCTCAGTACTATATCCCTCACCACTGCAGTGGGCGGCATCAGGGGTAGGGGTTCCCTTCATTACTGTGTCTCCATCTCTCTTGCTGTTGTCTTTTGCTTTTCTATCTTTTGTTGTGCAGCCGCTGTTCAGCAGGCCTTCAGTTCCTCCTCAGAAGCAACTGCTCCATCAGTAGGAATAATTTGGTGTGTTCCATGGAGAAGATGCGATCAGGATCATCCAACATCACCATTGGACTGAAAAAATGGGGTTGTTTTCTTAATTTCCTTTTTGGATAGTTCATAGTGTACAGAAATGCAACTTATTTTTGCATGTCGATTTTGTATCCTGCCACTCTACTGAATTTATTTATTAGTTCAAATGATTTTTCGTGGAGTCTTTAGGGTTTTCTATATGTAAGATTATGTCATCCACAAACAGGTAATTTTATTTCTTCTTTTTTGATTTGAGTGCCTTTCTCTCTTTCTTTTTTGTTGAATTGTTTTGGCTAGCCTTCTAGCACTATGTTGAATAGATGTAGCAAAAACTGAAATCAGGATCTCAAAGAGTTATTTGTACTCCCATATTCACTGCAATATTATTCACAATAGCCAAGATATGGAGACAATCCAAATATTCATTGACAACTAAGTGGATAAAGAGAATGTGGTGTATGTATATATATCAATGGATTATTTTTCAGCTTTAAAAAAGAAGAGAACCTTGCTTGCTCTTTGCAACAATATGGATGAACTTGGAGGATATTATGCAATGAAATTAGCCAGTCACAGAAGGACAAATACTGCATGACTCTACATATATGAGATATTTAAAATAGTTAAACTCATGGAAGCACAGAATAGGATGTTGGTTGCCAGGGCTGGTGGAAGGGAAGAATAGGTTTTATTCAATGCATATAAAGTTTTCAGTTATACAAGGTGAATAAGTTCTAGAGTCTTCCTGTACAACATAGCATCTACAGTTGGCAATACTTTATTGTACACTTCAAATTTTGGAAAAAGGATACATCTCATATTAAGTGTTCTTAACGCACACACACACACACAAACATAAAGAAGCATAAGAGAACTTTTGGAGATAATGGATATATATCTATTACTTTAATTATGGTTTCATGGATATATGCATGTGTCCAAGCTTATCAAATTCTATACATTAAATATGTGTACTTTTGGTATATCAATTTTACTCCAATAAAGCTCTTTTAAAAAAAGAATAAAATGGGCCAGAGAGCTAAATGTAGAAGAAAGTAACTGTAAAATGTCCAGAGAGAAGCATAAGAGAAAATATTTTCAACTTTGTAGGAGGAAAGTAATCCTTAGATAAGATACACCAAAAAATCATCCACCACAAAATAACTTTACAAACATTACTTTATGAAAAGAAAAACATTTGTTCTTTGAAAGACACTAGTAAGAAATGAAGTCAAGATACAGACTGGGAGAAAACATTCACTATACATATATTAATAAAGATGTATCCATAATTGATACAGGCGCGTCCAGAATACATAAAGAACTCTTTCACAAAATAAGAAGACAAACAGCCTAAATTTAAAATAGACAAAATATTTAAAAGAATCTTCACAAAACAATGACTGATTATCATAAGACATTCATCATCACCAGTTTATTAGAGAAATGCAAATTAAAACCACAACAATGTATCACTACACCTTCAGTAGGATATCTATCATAATTTTTTAAAAACTATAAGAAATATTGGTGAACTTGTTGAGGAACTGGATCTCACACTATTGCCTAAAGGAATGTAAAATGTTAAAGAGACTTCAGTGAACAGTTTGTCAGTTAAAAATACAACTATAAGATCCAGCAATTCCACTTTTAAGTGTTTACCAAAGAGAAATGAAAATATATTTCTTTGTGAAGACTTTAATGTGAATGTTCAGCAGTTTAATTTTAATAGCAAAAAAAGGACACAACAAATATTCATCAACTGGTTGATAAATAAATTATTGTGTATGAATTCAACAGAATACTACTCTTAAAGAACAGAAACAAATGAATGAGACTCAAAGTAACATGGATACATCTCAAAATCATTATAGTAAGTAAAATAAGTGACACATAGAAGACTATATACTGTATAAATTGAATTTATATAAAAGCCTAGTAAATGCCAACTAATCTAGAGTGAGATAAAACAAATCCATAATTGCCAGGGTATGGGGCACAGGGAGGGATGGATGACAAATGTGCACAAGAAACCTTTGGGGGTTACAGAAATGTTAAGTATCCTAATTTGGTGGTCATTTCATATATATATACATTTCTCAAAACTTTTGTATTGAAAATTGAATATTTTAAATATGTGTTGTATGAAATATATCTCAATAAAGTTAATTTTAAAATAAATCATAAATAATAAGTTCTTAAAAAACTAGATGAGTAACTGAGAAATGTGAGTCCTAATTAAGCCTTTTGCTATTTTTAAGGTAAGATATTTGGAGTAGCAAACAGAGACTCAATCCTCTACCTATAAAAGTTTTCCAGTCATCCTTTTTATCTTCTAGTTCACTTACATAGTCTTGTGTGATGTAGAAGCTTGAGATTAAACTTAGAAGCCTGATCTGTTGTAGGTAATGTCACTAAGATATATAATGTTCTTACATAATGATTTCCCTGTATGTGTTCCTGTAGTCCATAAAACTCCAGGTGTTTTTCCTCTGCATGTTGAAGATTTTGGCACCTGAATCACAATTATTATCTGCATGCCAACTTGCACCTCCAGTATATTTCTTTGACTTCATCTATAGATGTTCCACTTACTCCTCCTCATTTACCAAATATTTGGGCTGGCAGTTTTCCTCTCTACCTCATTCATTGAACAAACATCTGTTTAATGTTGTATTAAGATGGACTAAACTGTTGCTGTAACAAACTTCCCCCAAATGACATTGATTTAATGCAATGAAATCTAGTTTATTCCTCATACTACATTCCAAAAATGGTCAGTATGGCTGTTATCTTTATACAGTCACTAGAGACTCAGAGTAATGAAAGCTCTACCATCATCTAGCTATCCCATCTGGAACATGGTCATGGTAACCACCTCAAGGGAGACATAACTGGCTGATTTTACATCAATAATCAAAGTTTTGGCCCACTGGCCAAGAACTAGTCACATGTCCTCACCTAACTGCAAGGGAACAGGGAAGTGTAATATTCTCTCATGCCTAGAAGAAGAAGAAAACTGGAGATTGGTGAGTACTAGAAATTTCTACCACAAGTGTCTCCTATGTGCCAGGTTCTCTTCTAGGTGTTAGGGACATAGCAGAAAAAAAAAGACAAACAAGGTCTCTGGTCTCTTAGACTTTACCCTATAATTTGGGAGCTATCCAAAAAATAAGTAAACATATTATAAAACATTATCTTTCCTTGACTTCTCTTGTTACAACATTGTCCTGGTTTTTAACTTCTGTGGATATTCTCTGTAGTCTCCTTTGCCAAATTACTTTTTTCAGCCCATCCCTTAAATTTCAGTGATCCTCAAGGACCTAAGCCTTCTCTTCTTTAGAAAGAAATTAATACCTAAGTAATACTTGAACACATTCTCATCGTAACAACCATAAATATTACAGATAAAGTTAATGTCTCTTTTTTGGTACATTTTAATTTAAATTCTAGTTGGTTAACATGCAGTGTAATATCAGTTTCAGGTATCCAATATAGTGGTTCAACACTTCAACACAATACCCTGTGCTCATCACAAGTGCTCTCTTAAATACCCATCATCTATTTAACCCATGCCCACATTCACCTCCCTTCTGGTAACCATCAGTTTGTTCTCTGTAATTGAAAGTCTGCCTCTAGGTTTGTCTTCCTTTATTTTTTTTAACCTTTGATCATTTGTTCCTTAAATTCCACATATGAGTGAGATAATATCGTATTTGTCTTTCTGTGAATGACTTATTTCTCTTAGCACAATACTCTCTAGTTCCATCCTTGTAAATGCAAATGGCAATATTTCATTCTTTCATATTTTATTCCTGAGTAATATTTCATTGTATATATATATTAAATATTTTCTTTTTTTCCTCATATCTAAGGTTAGGGTTAGGGCTAGGGCCACAGTTAACCCTCCTTCTTATGCTTTCCTCCTGCCCTTTTATCTTCTTATTCTTCAGATCAATGGTCTCAAACCTGAGTGTATATCAGAATCACCTGAAGAGTTTGTTAAAACCCTGGTTTCTGAACCCCATACGAATAGTTTCTGACTCAGTAGGTCTGGGATAAGACCCAAGAACTTGCACTTCTAACATGTCCTAGGTTATACTGCTGCTACTATTCTAGAAACCAGACTTTTATACATCCAGGTGTACTATTTATCTGTTCATTCTTTCTCTCATCATCTATTGCCTCTTTTTTTATTTTTTAAATTAATTTATTTATTTATGATAGTCACACACACACACACACAGAGAGAGAGAGAGGCAGAGACATAGGCAGAGGGAGAAGTAGGCTCCATGCACCGGGAGCCCAACGTGGGACTCGATCCCGGGTCTCCAGGATCGCGCCCTGGGCCAAAGGCAGGCACCAAACCGCTGCGCCACCCAGGGATCCTTATTGCCTCTTTATTTGGTAGTGCCACCCTGATTTTACTTTGGGAAGATCATCGTAGATGATCAGTGATGTGCTTTGAGTAAATCTAACTTTATCTCTGGTCTCCAGATTATACATATAACACGGACCTGGTCAATCACTCTCTTAGGCCACAATATGTGATTAGAATATGAGCATGTGACTCAAGTAAACCATTGTGTTTCAATCAGAAATAATACTATGAAAAAAAAAAGAAATAATACTATGACTATTGTTCAAGAAATAGAGAAAGACATTTCTCTATTCTGCTGGACTTAAAGTCATAACATAGTAAATAAGAAGCTATCGGTAACCACGGTGAGGGGAAGAAGCTATATGAAAATGAATGCAATGTCAGGAAAAGCATAGCTGAGAGGGCACCTGGGTGGCTCAGTAGCTGAGCATCTGCCTTTGGCTCAGGTCATGATCCTGGGGTCCTGGGATCAAGTCCTGCATCAGGCTCCCTAGAGGGACCCTGCTTTTCCCTCGGCCTGTGTCTCTGCCTCTCTTTCTCTGTGTCTCTCATGAATAAATAAATAAATAAATTTTAAAAAACCATAGCTGAGAAATGGAGAGAGCTCATGCCTTGATGAAATTATGAGGTCCTGGATTAGGGCATATTACCTAACACTTGATATATCCCTGGACTATTCTGTCACATGAGCCAAGAAATTGTCCTTTTGATAAAGCCAATTTAGATTGAGTTTCTCACCAGTTGCAAATGTGAGTCATAACTGAAATACCACTCAGTATTGTGGGTACAGGTAACTATTTCTGTTAGTATGAAGGTATCCTGAGGTTTACAGCAAGTTACCCTGGTCTACATTGACAGGTGCAAGGCAGGTGGGTCAGAGACTTAAAGCTAAGTAAACCAGGTTAAACCTGGAACATTCCCTGATCAATTTCCAAATGATGTCCAGTTGTAAATTGTATCATGGAAGGACATCAGAATTGAAAGTTACTCAAACCAGTATAATGTTTTTTTCCTCAGATGTTCCCTCATGAGAGGACTCAATGCAACTCCAAACTCATAAGTGAATACTGTAGTACAAAGAGAGATTCAGAAGAAGTCTGGCTTAAGGAGTAGGAAATGCAATACCTAAAGCTCGAGGATGGGGAATTGTTCCTTTTTTGCCTCCTTTTTTCCCATTCTTTTGTGCCCCAGCCTCCAGGCAATCCTGTGGCAGTAATATCGGCTGGCAGGGGAGGGATGTAAGAGCCAAAACTCAAAGAGGGAAATATTCCTTTCCTTTGGATGGAGTTGTGGATCCAAGAGGGCAGGAATAAATTGCATTGCCTCCCCTTCCTTTTCTTTGTCCTTTTTCTGCTTGACTCTGAACATGTTACAATCATGGAAGTGGGTGAGTAGGTTTTGGGTGAAAGACTAAAAATAAGATTTTACATCCAAAACCATGAGATCCAGAAAGAAGCGCACAAGCTTTCAAGTGCTGAAATAAAAACTGCCAACTCAGAATTCTAAATCCAAAGAAAATATCCTTAATAATGAAGGTTGAAATAAATACATTCTGAAAGAAGAAAAACTAAGAGAATTTGAAACAGAAGACCTACTTTAGAAGAATTGCTTAAAAAAATCTTCAGAAAGAAATAATGATAGCAGAAGAAAAGTTACATTATCAGGAATGAAAAAAGGGCATCAGAAATGGTAGATATCTGACAAGGTTTTCAATGTATGTAGATGTGATATATAAGGCAACTATAGCATAAATATGTGGAAGGTAAAAGATATCGATATGGTGGAATGGTTTCTACATTTCAATTGAATTAGTAAGATATTGATTTGAATTTATTCTAAATTTATTGATTCTAAATAAATTGTGAGAAATATACATTTGGTAATCCTTAGAGCAACCACTAAAAAAAAGAACTATAACTAAATTACAATGCAATACTTAAAAAAGTTCAAAAATAAACAAAGAAATAGTAGACTTAATTCCAACCATAACAATAATTAGATTAAATGATCTAAACATAGCAACTAAAAGAGATTATCAGGTTGGATAAAAGAAAACATGACCCAAATATACGCTGTATGTAAGAACTAAACAACTCAAATGTTCTTCAGTGGGTGAATGGATAAATGCTGATACATCCTTATAATGGAAGATCACTCAACAATACAGAACAAATATTAATACATGCAAAAACCTGACTGATTCTCAAAAGTATTATGCTGAGTGAAAAAAGCCAGGCTCAAAAGATTACATACCAATCCCATTTATATAGCACTCTGTAAAAGATGAAACTATAGGGATAAAGAACAGATAAGTGGTTGCTAGGGATTATGGGTGGGGAGGAGGATATGACTACAAAGGGATAGCAAAACTGAGATTTTTAGAGCAATGAAACAGTACTATATCCTAACTACGTTGATAGTTACATGAATCTAGATGTGTAAAATTTACACAAAAAGTTGAAAAACAAATTTTAAAAAGCCGACCAACCAGAATATGTGGACCTTACTTGGATCCTAACTTTTGAAAAAAACTCTATAAAATGTGTTTTTAGATTTATGAGACAATTGGAAATTTGAATGCTTACTGTATGTTTACTATTAAGTAAATTGATTATTTTTAAATGTAGTCATATTTTGTCTTTTATAAATAGAAACAAATCTTCTATAAATACATATAAATAAATACTGAAGTTTTTATTGATAAAATTTTTTAAGTCCTTAGGTGAAGTGTCTCAAATAACAAGGTATAGAGTCCCCTCATCATCTCAGAGCCCAGCATAGGGCCTGCAGGGAGCAATCAGGGTATCACTTCCAATGTTCAGTGAAATCCTCCTGCCCTTCACTCAGACTCCACTGACTCCAACAGGGCAGAGCTCTAATTAGCAGGGATTGGAGTTCCCAGCTGAAGCAATGGGGTGGTAGAGGGAAGACCACACTGGGTGCCAGGAGACAGACAGGGGGCAGCTAGACATGGCCTGCCAGGAAGAAACAGAAAACCCAGGCCACCCTCACCCCACCCAGAGCCTCTGACCACAGGCCCAGGAGGCCACACTGGTAGCCTCCACAACAGAGCAAGGAAGTGTCCCACATTCACTAATGAAGAGTTGTTGGATGCGAGGAAAGCCACTGCCAGGTCCACCCAGGAGGATGCTGACCATGATCCAGGTGAGGCCCATGGCAACAATCAGGGCCACAATGCAGAGGGGGCCTGGAGGCAGGACAGACAGGGGCAAGGCTACCTCGGTTGCCAGTGAGCATCTGAATGAGCCTAATGCTTTGGGCCCTTCTTCCCCAGAAGACTAGCACAAACACCATGAGCACCTGATCTCCCAACCTGCAGGATTTGCATGATTTCAGTCATGGAGGTGGCAGGATGTCCCATTAAACAAACACAGCAGCACACAACTGGTTAAAATGGGCCCCACTCCTGCTGGGGATCAAACACTGCCCAAAACAGGCAAAAAGAACCTCTTCAGACAACTGGACTGAAAGTAAAAGAGACCAGGACTAAAAAGTAGGCATACACAACACACATAGGAGATACTCCCTGGAGCTCCAGGCCTCAGGGAACAGGGGACACTGCGCTCCAGGGCACTACAGGACCCCTTCTTCATAAGGCCATTACCCGCCAGGAGCAAGAGACATACCTGATGTTCCTAACACACAGAAATAGGCACAGAGAGTTAAAGGGAGGACACAAAAATATGTCCCAAATGAAAGAACAGAACCAAACCACAGCAAGACATGTAAGTAAAAATGGATGTAAGAATATGATGCCCGATAGAGAATTTAAAGTAGCGATCACAAAGATACTCACTGGACCTGAGAAAAGAGAGGAGGATGTCAGTAAGAGCCTTAACAAAGAGACAAAAGAAGAACCAATCAGAGAAGAAGAACACAATACATGAAACTAAAAATACACTTGACATAATAAATAGCAGGCTAGAGGAAGCAGAGGAGTCAATCGGTGACCTGGAAGACAGAGTAATGGGAAGTAATCAGGCTGAGCAGCTGAGACGAAAAGAAATTATGAAAAATAAGAATAGCCTTAGGAGGGACGCCTGGGTGAATCAGTGGTTGAGCAGCTGCTGTCATGGGATCAAGTCCTGCATCAGGCTCCCTGAGGGAACCCCAATTCTCCCTCTGCCTGTGTCTCTGCCTCTCTCTGTGTGTCTCTCATGAATAAATTAATAAAATCTTAAAAAAAATAATAGTTTTAGGAAAATCAGCCATTCCGTCAAGCATAATAACATTCACATTCCAGGGAACCCAAGAGAATAAGAGAGAGACAAAAGGAGACAGAAAGTTGATTTGTAGAAATAATAACTGAAACCCTCCTTAATCTGGGGAAGGAAACAGATATCCAGATGCGGGAGGCACAGAGATCCGCCCCCTGCCCCAAATCAACTCAAGGAAGTCCACACCAAGCACATAGTAGTTAAAATGGCAAAAAGTAATGATAAGGAAAAAATTTTAAAGCAGCAAGAGAAAAGAAGACAGTCACATACAAAAGAAACCCCATAAGACTTACAGCAGAATTTTTCAGCACAAAGTTTGCAGGCCAGAGGGGAGTGGCAGGATATATTCAGAGGTCTAAAAGGAAACAATCTTCAGCCAAGAATGCTCTATCCAGTGAGGTTGTTGTTCAGAATAGAAGGAGAGATAAAGAGTTTCCCAGACAAACCAGACCTAAAGGGCTTCATGACCACTAAACCAACCCTATAACAAATGTTAAATGTTAAAACAAACTCTTTGAGTGGAAAGGAAAAACCAAAAAGGAGTGTATGAAAAGTTAAAAACACAAAGTCAGTAAAGATAAGTATTTATGTAAAGATCAGTCAAGGGATTCATAAAATAAAAGAATGTAAAATATGACACCATAAACCTAAAACATAAGGAGGAGAGGAGCAAAGTCCATAAGTGACCATCAACTAAATATAGACTTCTATATGCTGAAGACGTCATATACAAACCTAATGTAACCACAAATCAAAAACCGGTAATAAATATGCAAAGAATAAAGAGAAAGGAATCCAAGTATATAACTGAAGAAAGCTAGCCAAATGTGAAAGAGAGCAAGAGAAAAAAATAATTCGAGAAAAACTACAAAAACAACCACAAAACAAGTAAGAAAATGGCAATAATACTTATTTATCAATAATTACTTTGAAAGTAAATGAACTAAACAACTCAATCAGAAGACATAGGGTGACAGTGGATAAAAAGACAAAATCCATCTATATGCTGCCTACAAGAGATTCATTATAGACCCAAAACCTGCAGATTGAAAGTGAGGAGATGGAGA
Organism: Canis lupus dingo; assembly: GCF_003254725.2. Classification (NCBI taxonomy): domain Eukaryota; kingdom Metazoa; phylum Chordata; class Mammalia; order Carnivora; family Canidae; genus Canis; species Canis lupus. The sequence continues at coordinate 124,257,453 of NC_064281.1, read as the reverse complement.
AACATCTATCATGCAAATGGATGCCAAATGAAGGTCAAAATACCAATACTTTTGTCAAAGTAGAATTTAAAAGAAAGACTATAACAGGAGACAAAGAAGAACACTATATAATAAGAAAGGGGACACTCCAACAAGATATAACAATTGTAAATGTTTATGCACCCAACATGGGAGCATCCAAATACATAAAGCAGTTAGTAACAAACATAAAGTAACTAACAGATAGTAAAACACTAATAGTAGAGAACTTTGACACCACACTTAACATCAATGGACAGATCATCCAATCAGAAAATCAACAAGGTAACAATGGCTTTGAGTGACACACTGGACAAGATGGTTTTAACAGACATAATCAGAACATTCTGTTCTAAAAGAGTAGAATACACATTCTTCTCAAGTGCATGCAGAGCATTCTCCAGAATTGCTCACATTAGCCACAAAACAAATCTCAACAGATTCAAAAAGATCAAAGTTATACCATGCACTTTTTTTACCACAATGCTTTGAAAGTAGAGATAACCACAATAAAAAATCTGGAAAGAGCACAAATTCACGAAAGTAAAAAACATGTTACTAAATAATGAATGAGCCAACCAATAAATCAAAGAAGAAACAGAAAATCACATGGAGACAAACATTTTATAAAATGAAACAAAACAGTCCAAAATATTTGGGATGCTGCAAAAGCTGTTTTCAGAGGGAAGTTTGTAGCAACACACGCCTACCTCAAGAAGCAAGAAAAATCTCAAATAAACAATCTAACCTTACACCTAAAGGAGCTAGAAATAAAAGAACAAACAAAACTCAAAACCAGCAGAAGGAAGGAAATAATAAAAATCAGAGCAGAAATAAATGATATGGAAACTTTAAAAACAATAGAACAGATCAATGCACCAAGAGTTCTCCTTTGAAAAGATCAACAAAATTGATCAGCCTCTAGCTAGACTCATCAAAAAAAGGAAGAGGACCCAAATTAACAAAATCACAAATGAAGAGGAAAAATAACAACCAACACTACAGAAACACAAACAATTGTAAGAGAATGTGGGACGCGTGGGTGGTTCAGTGGTTGAGCATCTCCTTCCGCTCAGGGTGTGATCCCAGGATCCAGGATCGAGTCCCATATCAGGCTTCTCACGGTAAGCCTGCTTCTCCCTCTGTCTGTGTCTCTGCCTCTGCGTGTCTGTGATGAATGAATAAATAAAATCTTTTTAAAAAAATTGTAAGAGAATGTTATGAAAAATTGTATGACAACATATTAGACAACCTAGAAGAAATGGATAAATTGCTAGAAACATATAAAGTACCAAAACTGAAGCAGGAAGAAATAGAAAATTTGAACACACAGATTACCCACAAAGAAATTGAATCAGTAAGAAAAAAAATCCCAAATAACAAAAGTCCAGAACCAGATCTTCACATGGGAATTCTACCACTTAAAGAAGAGTTACAACCTATTCTTCTCAAACTATTACAAAAAAAAAATAGAAATGGAAGGAAACTTCCAAACTCATTCTATGAGGCCAGCATTACCCTGATTCCAAAACCAGATAAAGATGCCACAACAAAAGAGAACTACGGGCATTCAATATCCCTGATGAACATAGATGCAAAAAATCCTCAACAAAATATTGGCAAATCGAATTCAACAATACATTTGAAAAAATCATTCACCACACTCAAGTGGGATTTATTCCTGGGTTGCCAGAGTAGTTCGATATTCACAAATCAATCAACATGACACATCATATTCATAAAAGAAAGAATAAAAACCATTAGATCATTTCAATAAATTCAGAAAAAGCATTAGACAAAGTACAACATCCATTCATGATAAAAAACCGTCAACAAAGCAGGTTTAGAGGGAACATACCTCAACATAATAAAGGTCATATATAAAAAACCCACAGCTAATATTATCCTTAATGGGGGAAAACACATGTCCATTCTCACCACTTTTATTTAACATAGTACTAGAAGTCCTGGCCTCAGCAGTCAGACAACAAAAAGAAATAAAAGGCATCCAAATCAGCAGGGAAGAAGTCAAACTTTGACTCTATGTAGATGACATGATGCTCCATTTAGAAAACCCAGAAGACTTGACCAAAACACTGCTAGAACTGCTCAACAAATTCAGTAAAGTCAAAGGATACAAAAATCAATGTAGGGGATCCCTGGGTGGCGCAGCGGTTTGGCTCCTGCCTTTGGCCCAGGGCGCGGTCCTGGAGACCCGGGATCGAATCCCACGTCGGGCTCCCGGTGCATGGAGCCTGCTTCTCCCTCTGCCTATGTCTCTGCCTCTCTCTCTCTCTCTCTCTCTCTTTGTATGACTATCATAAATAAAATAAAAATAAAAAAAAAAATAAAATAAAAAAAAAAACAAAAATCAATGTAGAAATCTTGCATTTCTATACAACAATCATGAAGCAGCAGAAAGACAGTATAAGGAATCAATCCCATTTACCACTACACCAAAAATAATAAGATACCTAGGAATAAACCTAACCAAAGAAGTGAAAGACCTGTACTCTGAAACTATAAAACATTGATGAAAGAAATTGAAGATGATACAAAGAAATGGAAAGACATTCTACACTCATGGATTGGAAGAGCAAATATTGTTAAAATGTCTATATTACTCAATGTAATATACACATTTAATGCAATCCTTATCAAAATACCAGCAGCATTCTTCACAGAGCCAAAAGAAACCATCCTAAAATTTGTGTGGAATCACAAAAGACCCACAATAGCCAAAGCAATCTTGAAAATGAAAGCAAAACTGGAGGCATCACAGTACTGGACTTCAAGTTATATCACAAAGCTGTAGTGATCAAAACAGTATGGTACTGGCACAACAACAGACAGATCAATTGAACAGAATAGAAAAAAACAGAAATGAACCCACAACTGTATGGTCAATTCATCTTCAACAAAGCAGGAAAGAACATCCAATGGAAAAGAAAGTCTCTTCAACCAATGATGTTGGGAAAACTGGACAGCCAAATGCAAAAGATTGGAACTGGATCACTTTCTTACACCAGACCCAAAAATAAACTCAGAATGGATGAAAGACCTAAACGTGAGACTTGAAACCATCAAAACCCTAGAGGAGAACACAGGCAGTAACCTCTTTGACATTGGCCATAGCAACTTTTTTCTAGATATCTTTTTTAAGGCAAGGAAAACAAAAGCACAAATAAACTATTGGGACCTCATTAAAATAAAAAGCTTCTGCACCGAGAAGGAAACAACCAACAAAACTAAAAGGCAGCCCATTTGTAAATGTTATATCTGATAAAGTGCTGGTATCCAAAATATATAAAGAACTTTTACAACTTAACACCTCAAAACCAAATAATCCAATTAAGAAATGTGAAGAAGTCATGAATAGATATTTTTCCAAAGAAGACATCTGGATGGCCAACAGACACATGAAAAAAGGCTCACCATCACTTATCATCAGGGACCTACAACTCAAAACTACAATGAGATATCACCCCACACCTGTCAAAATGGCTAAAATCAACAACACAGGAAGCAACAGGTGATAGCATGGATGTGGAGAAAGGGGAACCCTCTTGCACTGTTGGTGGTAATACAAACTGGTGCAGCCGCTCTGGGAAACAGTGTGGAGGTTCCTCAGAAGGTCAAAAATAGAACTACAATATGATCCAGTAATGACAATACTGGATACTTACACAAAAAATACTAATATAAGGTGATACATGCATCCATATGTTTATAGCAACATTATTAACAGCCAAATTATGGAAGCAGCCCAAGTGTCCATTGACTGGTGAATGGATATATATGTATATATAATATATATAACTCAGCCATCAAAAAGAATGAAATCTTGCCATTTCCAATGACACGGATGGGTCTAGACAGAATAATGCTAAGTGGAATAAGTGAGGCAGAGAAAGACAAATACCATATGATTTCACTCACATGTGGAATTTAAGAAACAAATGAAATGAGCAAAGGAAAAAAGAGAGAGAAGAAACACACCAAGAAGCAGACTCTTAACTATAGAGAATAAACTGAAGATTATCAGAAGGGAGGTGAAAGGTATTACAGAGTATGCTTATCATGATGAGCACTGAGTAATGTATAGAATCGTTGAATCATTAAATTGTATGCCTGAAACTAATACAACACTATTAATTATCCTGGAACTAAAAGGAAAAAACTAAAAAATAATTTTTGCTAAGAAAATAAGGGAAAATAAAACACATTGTAATAAATGAGATTTATAGATTACAGGTTTCTCTTTGACATTTAAATAAAATGTAGCCTAGACTGATTTGACTTGCATAGTTTGCAAGGCATCATAATTTCCTATGCCTTTCTCTTGCTTCAAGAAGTATTAAAAACATCATCCAAAAGCCAATCTTTTTAGTTCTTTTACAGTATAGTTACTCTTCTCCCACTTTTGGTCCATTTTTTTGCTCCAAGTGAAAGGGATAATATGGGAGCTTTGGCAAAGGAACACAGACTGTTAATTTGCTAAGTATTTGCTAAGGGATTTCTCCAGCCAGAAAAAAAGGACATTAGAATTGGATACTTTATAGATTAACATAACAGAATCACAAATAGAAGGCCAGCATCTTACTCAGCATGGTTTTTCCTGTCCCTTCTGAAGGGTACTGGAGTCACTTACTGCAGTGATCAAAGTTTTTTTTTTTTCCTCTCCTAAAATATAATTATAGAACTTTTTCCCAACTGCATTTTAAAAAGTTGGGAGGTAGAATGTGGAGTTTTTTCCTAAATTCATATCACAGACAATTAAAGGTAAGGAGAGAAGATTTCTGTTATACTGTAAGATCTCCTTTGACAACAAGCCCATTCAGTCTAGAAGTAATAAACCATTACAGTCTGTAGGAAGCCTCACATTTCAGCTCAGGCCCTCATTCAATGTAACAGTGCTGAGATACCCCTATAAATATCTCTCTGCCTTGTTAAAAAAAAAGCCTACAAGCTTATGTGGAAGATACTAGTACAGCCTGGCACAAGTCTAAGGGCTTTGTGTTGTTGTTGTTTTAATAAGAACCACACCTTGTGTGCTTTCTGGTGAGAGTTTTCCAAAGTTACTGAAGTGCCTAATGACAAACTAGTCACTAGGTAGGGATTTTAGTCTGTTAATGGAAGTAATGAAAAAATATTACATCAGAAGATCAACAAAGTCTTGGCCAGGAAAATAGACAACATTTGTGTTCTGATAAGACATTCACTGGAATGACTCCCCACATACATAATGGAGCATGACTGAAGTCCACAGAGGCTGCATTCACTTTCTAGGTTTGTAGGAGTTCTATGTCCTGATTATATAGGTTTTAGAAGGCCACAATATAACCCAACCCCTGTTCTTTGTCAGAGTTTGGAACCAATTGAAAGAGAAGTCATGCACATGGAGATCAAAACGTCAACTTTATTACTGATAAAGCTAATATTGGAGAATGCAGATTCCCTAATATTGCACCAAAGAGTCAGTCAGACTTACCCATCCATTTACAGGCAATACTGTACAACCACAGGTATCCTTATGTGAAAGCCTCTCCCTCTAATACTTAAGAAGCAGACACAAATGCATGTGGGGAGCTGGCAGCCAAAGGAACAGAAGGAAGAAGAGGCTCAATTACACATGCTCATTTATGCTCCCAAATTCATCAGTCAGGTAAGTCACCAGAATAAGCAGGTGAGGGAACAGACAGATGCCGGGAGACAGTAGGGTAAACCTTTCCTCGTGGAAACCAAAGGAGACTAAAAAAGTTGGTCTCCACTTCCCAGAACATGTTTTCCACCTGAAACGCCTAACGTTCTAAAATTCTGTATCTATAGGTAGAAGTAATTAGATATTTCCAAACTTTGCATCAGTATTTTTTTGCATCAGTATTTTTTATTAATTAGTATTCATTTTTAACCTGATGTTACTGGTAACTTGATGGTATCTTAGCAAATGACTGTTTAATTTGTTGTGTTTCTCCCTGTGAACATGCTATGAGAGATGAAACTATATAGTTTTATGATCCAATTAACATCTGTAATCACTGATCTGAATTGGCTAAAATACTTCTAGAAATGGGCAGGATTAAAAATAAAACATAGGAAGAACACGAAAGGGGTCCATGATATCTTTAAAAACAATGAATAACATATGTGGTAAGTATCCATTTCTATAGAAGTTTCATATCCAAATACACCCTTAGAACCACAGAATATGTGAAAGAACCTAGGCATCATTTTCCCCAACTCATTTGACACTAAGGTCTGTAGAGGGGAAGCAATTAGCGAAAAATCTAAAAACAGCAAATATGAGCCCAGGAAAGGAAGTAGGATTGAAAATCAGGTCTTCTGATTCCCATTACAAGATATATCACCAAGATTTATCCTTTGAGCACCACTCATATCTGATTCGCATGGGGGGAATGCTTGGACGATATGCCAACATATGATTTTTAGAAAGATCAGAATTACCTAGCTACCATTTTGCCCCCATCCTCTCTGTCAAAGATAATGATTTTTACATTAGACACATTACAATTTTGGAAAAACAGACTTTAAGCCTAATATAGGTGATAAAACAGAGGAAAGTATGTAGTTCACTCAATACATTCAAGTCTTCTGACCAGATGAATCATATTCATACTGAGAAGAGTTATGGATAAGATTCTTTTTGGTGATCTTTGAAGACTCACAGAGAATGGAAGAAGACCTCTGAAAGGTGCTCAACATCATGAATCATCAGGGTAATGCAAATCTGAAGTAGAGTATCACCTCATACCTGTTAAGATGGCTATTATCAAAAGATAAGTGTTAGTTAGGATGTGGAGAAATTGGAACCCTTGTAAACTGTTGGTGGGAATGTAAAATGGTGCAGCCATTATGGAAAACATATGGAGGCCCTTCAAATTAAAAATGAAATGACAGTATGATCTAGCAATACCACTTTGGGTATATATCCAAAAGAATTGAAATAAGGATCTCAAAAATGTATCTGCACTCGCATCTTCAATGCAGCATCATTCACAAAAGCCAAGACACATAAACAACCTAAATGTCCACTGATAGATGAATGAAAAAATAAACTGTACTAAATATGTACATTTGAATATTATTCAGCCTTATATAGAAGGAAATCCTGCCACAATGTGACAACATGGATGAACCCTGGGGACTTTACGGGATAAATACCACATGATTCTACTTATATGAGGTACCTAAAATAGACTCATAGAATCAGAGAGTAGAATGGCGGTTACCAGGGGCTGGGGGAAGGGGAAAGGGGGCGTTATTCAACAAGTTTCAGTTATGCAAGACAAATAAGTTTTAGAGATCTGTTGTACAACATAGTGCCTATAGTTGGAAACACTATATTTTACACTTAATTTTGTTAAGAGGGGAGATTTCATGTTAAGTGTTCTTACCACAATTTTTTAAATGGGCAAAAGATCTGAGTAGACACCTCACCAAAGAAGATATATAGACAGCAAATAAGCATATGAAAAGATGCTCAACAACATAAGTCCATAGTAATTGCATATGAAAATAACGAAGAGATACCACTACACACCTAGGGGAATGATGAAAGTCCAACAATAGGAACTCTACTGATGGGAATGCAAAAATGGTGCAGCCACTTTGAAAGAAAGTTTGGCAGTTTCTTAAAAACCAAAAGTACTTTTGCCATATGATCCAGCTATTGCATTCCTTGGTATTTACCCAGATGAGTTAAAATTTTCTACACAAAAACCTACATATGAATGTTTATAGAAGCTTTATTAATCATTTCCAAAATTTGGAAGCAACCAGGATGTCGTTCAGTAGGTAGTTAGATAAATAAACTATGGTCCATCCAGACAATGGAATATTATTCAGCTCTAAAAAGAAATTAGCTATTAAGCTATGAAAAGACTTGGAGAAAACTTAAGTGCATATCACTTAAAAAAAGGCAATCGGAAAGGGCTACATACTGTATGACATTCTGGAAAAGGCAAAACTATAGAGACAGTAAAAAAGATCAGTGGTAGCCAGAGGTCAGAGACAGAAAGGAATAAAAAGGCAGAGTACAGAGGATTTTTGGTGCAGTGAAACTATTCTATATGATGCTATAATGGCAGATACAGATAGATACATTCATCTAAACCCATAGAATACACAACACCAAGAGTGAACCTTCATGTGCATTGTGGACTTTTTGTGATAACACTATGTCGATGTAGGTTCATCAATTGTAACAACATACCACTTTAGTGTGGGATGTTAACAGGGGGGAATCTGTGCGTGTGTGGAACAGAGATTTTATGGAAATTATCTGTACTTTCTGTTCATTTATGCTGTGAATATAAAACTTCTCTAAAAATATAAAGTCTATTAAAAATAGAGGCTGAATAATATAGTCCTTAGTTTCAAAAGAATACAAGGAAATTTCAAAACTTATAAAGTGTGATCTCAACGTTAAGTTTAGTCAGGGCTTTAGAACTGATTACTAAAAAAGAATTATTGATGAGAAGAAAAAAAACTGCTGATCTCCAAGAACTAACATGTGTGACCAACAGCTTTGACGGACCACTCTAATTTCCTACTGAACACTCCATGCTGATTTCTGATAGAACAAAGGCCCAAATTAAGTTACTATGAAAACTCTATTTTGGCATATGGTACAGCTAGAAATATCTGTTGTACTGAGGCAAGCAGTTTTCTTTTCCCCTAAGCATCATCTTTTGCATATTGTATACCCTTGGCACAATGTTACATTAAGAAGCTCAATTAACAGAAAACAATATATAACAACATTGTCAGTAGCTGGCATATGTAGCTGGCCAGACACACCTCTCCCACACTGCTTAATTCATAGTCTTTTGGATGTCCTTTGTCTCACTTGTAATGACCAAAGTTGCAGAAAATATTTCTGTTTAGGAACCACCATCTTGACTATGTTTCTCCTAACACCTAAAATCTTGTCCCTCCCACCCTGATGGGTCCCAACTGACTAACTTTACTTCTTATTTTTGGAGTTGCTGTCATTTTATTTAAGCTATGTGCTGCTCACTCCCAATGACTCTAATACATCTGCCTTCTCATTGCATGATTCCCCCAGTGTTCTTCTCTTTCCATGCACAGACATATTTCTGGTTTCCCTTGGAGCCTTTCTCCTCAAGCAAGCCAGGGGACACATCCCCACTACTTCTTCCTGTATACTAATTGGCAAATGACAGCTAATCTTCCGACTTATAATTTCATATCTTTTCATAGACATGTTGCACTTCCTTCTTAAGGTTTACTAGGTTAGTTGATAAGGTGAATGCTGTATATATATACTGTAACTGGAATGAACAATCCAGGCACTTGACAAAGTTGCACACGAGATATTTATGAAAAAATGGGAAGATGACAACACAATTAGATGGGCTTATAACTAATTGAACAATTACACCAAAATAGTTCTTTTTATTGGATTAGTCATAAGCTCCATGAGGAAGGGAATTGCAGGTGTTTTGTTCATCACATAAAAGGTGCTCAAGAAATGTTAAGCAAGGGGATAGAAAGTATCAAATACAGGGAGATTGGTAGTTCTTAGCCTCCTCAATATTTTTGCTGATAACTTGGATAGGGATGAAGAAAGATGAAACAGACCTAATATTTTAAAAACTGAGATGTGATAATTGGAAAAATCCTTAAAATACATAGGATGGAACAGACTGGCTTAAGAGCTTCATATGTAAAACAAAAAAGATATTGAGGACTTAGTTTACAGTGAGCCTATGAATCAACAATGTATAATCTCTAAATACAAAAGGTATTAAAATCTCAGTCTTCGTTAGTAAAAGTATAGTATACAGAAGAAGGAAGTTGTAAAACTTCTACTTGAGTGGGCTCTGACTTCCAGCCTGAAGGAATGTATCTTTTGTGAGAGGTAATTTTCAGTCTAGTAACAAGTAGAACTATATAACCATCAGTCTTACCCAACAATGGAAACCCATTTCCTTCCTTGATAGGCAGTGAATTTCCCAACACTGGACATATTCAAAAAGAGAATGGTAATGTGCTTGGAAAGATCCTGTATAGGAAATTCATCTTCAGTGTGAGAGGATTGTAGGGAAACAACTGAGATTTCAGAACTTCCCAATTGGTGTGTTGTTTTCAGCACAAATGGTTCCCCACAAATGCATTATAGGTATGTACTAAAATATTGATTCCTTCAGCCCTCATGGCTGACTAGACAGGGCTTTAGGTAGCTAGAATCTCCAGGCCAGTTGCCTCTGGCTGCAAGCAACCTTGCCTGTTTGTCTTGGTAAGATATACAAATACTATTTTCTATTTGCATCATGATGTGAAAAAGATTGCAAACCACTATCCAAAATGAACTCTGGGTTCCTGAACTATGATGACTAAATTGTACGATTTAGTGTTAGAATTTTCACTAGAAATTAGTCCAGCGTTCTTTCTAAATTACAGTACCCATAACAGCAAAACATCATAGAATCTTGAAGCAAAATAAGATAGCTGTTGTGAAATTTGAATAAGAGAAAGATGGTAAACAAGACAAATGGCATAGGCTATAGTTATAACAGTCTGGTATAAGGAGGAGAAATCCCATCCTTTATGCATTAATTGTAGAATTGACCAGAGGTGAATATAACTGTCTTCTATTTAAGTGTATCCTGAATCAGTGCCAATCACTGAAGGGTTAATCTTTCTAAGTCTATGACCTTATGAAAAAAAAAAGAGTATATATACATTTTGACCAGTGAAAGACTAAATAGAAAACTCCAAGAAGGAACTGCCCAGGTCAGGCAGATGTGGGTGAGTTGCAATAGGAAGAGAGTTTGGAAAGCTGAGGGACAGTTTGAAGGCATTGGAGATCTGAGAGCCAGTAGTCAGGGAGGTTGGAAGGGCACCAAAGAAACATTGGCTGATTTCACACTTTGGCAGCATTTCTGACAAACTTTGGCCAGAAACATCTCCCACTGCATCGTCCCCTTTTGAGAATACCAGGCAGGATTTACTAAAACCAACAAATGCTTTTCACAGAAGCAATATCATCTTTTCAAACCTACTTCATATTCAGTGAACAAAGAAGAAAAAAATGCTATATATGTGGAGTAGTTTGAAAGCATATCATGCTCATGGTCATGTGTTGTGCTCATGACATGAGGTCACTGAAGGTAGAAACTGTCTGGAGCTTTTGTGATTGCATTTTGGTGCCCAATAGAGCACAGCATGATGAATACATGATAGATTAAAATGATAGATTAGATAAGTAGGTGATAGATGACAGATGATGATGATGATAGATAGATAGATAGATAGATAGATAGATAGATAGATAGATGGAAGGAAGGAAGGAAGGAAGGGAGGGAGGGAGGGAGGGAGGGAGGGAGGGAGGGAGGAAGGAAGGAAGAAAGGAAGGCAGGCCATGGATATCTACTCAAAACTAATGTTTGAATGAAATAGTTGGGTAATTGTTAAGACTTGGAATGACACTCATAAGAAGACAGAATGATTTGTCCTAGCCCTTGGCACGCCCTTCCTGCTTCCTCACCAAGCAAATACCAATCCTCAAAATATCCCCACCCCCCAGACATTAAGAGAAGCAATAACCTTCCTGCAGAAGAAAACTGGCTCTTTGCCTCAGGGATCAGAGTGACTCAGGAGATAGAGTGATTAACAAAAAATGTTATCAGGACAGAAGATTACTGTTTAAATCGTGAGCATCCTAGAAGAAAAACAATTTAAAATAGGTAACTGTCTTTCTCTTCCCAGCCCATCATTCCCCTATGTCTCCTAGTTCTACATTCCTAAGCCCTCAGCTTCCTCACCACCTCTAAAATAAAGTATCATACCCCAACAGATTGTGTTAGCACCTTCCAAAACCTCAGAAGGTGGGAGTACAGTGGTTCAGCAGGAGATAGATGGAGGTAAATGTCACAGAGTGTGCCAAGTGTGTTATATAAAAGGAAAAGGTTGCCATGAGCTTACATCTAAGGACAAGGAAAAATCATGGACTAGTAACTGGTATGGCTTTCCTCAGGGAACTCTGAGGATGATCAGTGAATCTGGCCCCTAAGAGATTTTGAAAGGCCAGTATGGTAGTATATAAAGAACATTAAAATAGAAAAGTTCTAGCTCTGGTTCTGCTTTCTGTGACTTTAAACAAGTTCTTTTGCCAATAAAGGCCTAATTTAAAAAAATATATATATTTATTTATTTGGTGGGGGGAGGGAAGAAGGCAGAAGGGAGGGAGAAACACTGAGTGTGGAGCCCCACCTAGGGCTGGATCTCAGGACCCTGATATCAGACCAGAGCCAAAACCAAGAGTCAGATGCTTAACTGACTGTGCCACCCAGGTGCCCCTGGGCCTAATTTTTAAAATAGAAAAAAAATATCCAGTTTGCTTAACTCATAAGTTATTATAAGGTCAGATGAGATAGTTCTCATAAAATAATTTTTTAACTCTAAAACAATATGCAAACAAAGAGAATTTTCTACTCTAAGCTCTTCATTTTACAGAAGAGACAATTCTGAAGCTAAGAGATGTTATGGCACTTGCTCAAAAATATCAATAGTTAGTAGCAGAGCCCAACCAAGAACTCATTCTCCTGACTCCATCAAGTGGTTTCTCCACTACACTATTCTCACCTCCTTCACTAACTTGGTATATGTGAGAACTCAATTGACTGAATATGCAAGCATGGCATGTCTAATTAATTTAGAACGATAATCTACACATTTACATTCACGCTGCAATGGAATTTACTGAGGAATGTCTATATACTGTCCCTGTATATTTATTTTTCTTTAGATTTTACTTTAGAAAAGGCTTTGTAATCATAAACATGTCTAGCCATTAATTGAAACAGTACTGTGGTCTGTGTTCTGATGAGCATATAATGTATCAGCATAGGGATTATAAAATTTCTTATGACTCATCTTTTTGGAAGGTGTGAGATTTTCAAATTAAGGTCAGTTTCTTAGAGATACAGGTAATAATGTAGGAGATTAACTTGACTTATATGTATTGTATACCTTAAATCCTTTAATGCTTAGAACGTGGAAAGTGAGAGGTCCAAGGATAAATTTTAAAAGGCTTTGTAGAAGATTAATGAGAAACACCACTGTATAAATGGTTAGCATGATGTGAAGGAATAGGAACAGAAGGATAGAGGAAGAATGAGAAGAGAGGGCAAAGGAGAATTAGCTTAAAGGTATAAAAGCCATTGATGATTATTTAGAGGCATATTAGAAATTATTCAGTGGGTACTTAAAACCCAGAAATAATCCCTTTATTACTTGTCTAATCTAGATTGCTTATCTCCTAAAGCAAATCATTGGAATGAAGCCCGTATTGCATTAGGGTTACTAATGGCTCCTTGTCTATGATGGCCTAATTTTTAAGACACTTAAAGAAAAAATCTTCTATAAGTAGCCCTGAGACCTTGGACCTTCATAACATGGACAGTCCTAAATCATGAAATAGGGAAGAGGGCAGAAATAGAATATCCTAGAGCCGATTGTTATGGCTTAAAATATAGTGACTGGAATATTCTGTAAGATCAGCCTAAGCAAAAGAGGAAGGTGAAAGAGGATCAGCAATAGAACAGAGAAGACACAGGAACAATATTCCTAAAATGAATAAAGAGCAATAATCTGAAGTTCACAGCTAAATAAAATTGCATGTATGTATATATACCTGTGTAACACCTACACAGAACATACCTAGAGTACAAAGAACATATCTAGCATACAAAGTTTCCTCTGGTCCTTTCTGATTCTATATTCCATTTCTCCCTTCCCAGAAGGTAACCCCTAGCCTGACTTTTTGTTATCATAGGTTAGATTTGCTTTTTCTAAAAATTGGTGTAAATGAAATAATATAGTATGTACTCTTTTGTGTCTGACTTTTTTGTTCAGTAAACTACTTAGAGTAATACTTTCTAGCTTCATCCATGTTGTTACAAATGGCAAGATTTCACTCATATTTATGGCTGAGTAATATTCTTTATTTCTTTGCTACATCCCAGAGGTTTTGGACCATTGTTTTCATTTTCATTTGTTTCTTTGTATTTTTTTATTTCCTTTTTGATTTCATGGTTGACTCATTCATTGTTTAGTAGCATGTTATTTAACCTCCATGTATCTGTGGTCTTTCCAGATTTTTTCTTCTGGTTGATTTCTAGTTTCATAGTGTTGTGGTCAGAAAAGATGCTTGATATGATTTCGATCTTCTTGAATTTGTTGAGATTTGTCTTGTGGGCTTTTATGTGATCTATTATGGGGACTTCTGTGTGCACTTGAAAATAATGTGTATTCTGTGGTTTTAGGATGACACATACTGAATATATCTGTTAACTCTATCTGGTCCAGTGTGTCACTCAAAGCCACTGTTCCCTTGATGATTTTCTGTTTAGATGATCTGTCTGTTGATGTAAGTGGGGTGCTAAAGTTCCCTACTATTATTATATTATTATTTATTAGTTCCTTATGTTTGCTCTTAACTGCTTTATGTATTTGGGTGCTCCTATGCTGGGTGCATAAGCACTTAAAATTGTTATATCTTCTTGTTGGATTGTACCCTTTATTATTATATGGTGTCCTTCTTTGTCTCCTATTACAGTCTTTGTTTTAAATTTTACTTTGTCTGACATAAGTGTTTCTACTCCAGCTTTCTTTTGACATCCATTTGCAGGACAGATGCTTCTCCATCCTCTCACTTTCTATCTGCAGGTATCTTTAGATCTAAAATGGGTCTCTTCTAGGCAGCATACATATAGGTCTTACTTTTTGGCCATTCTGTCACCCTGTCTTTTGATTGAAGCATTTAGTTTATTTATAGTCAGATTAATTATTGATATTTCTTTATTTATTTATTGCCATTTTATTACTTTTTTGTGGTTGTCCCTGAAGATTGTCTCTGATCCTTCCTTATCTTTCTTATTTTTGTGTTTTACTGGTTTTCTGTAGTGATATATTTGGATTTCTTTTCTCTATTCTTTGCATGTTTATTAGTGGTTTTTGATATATGGTTACCATTAGATTTATATATAACATCTTCTGCATATAGCAGTCTATATTAAGTTCATAGTGACTGCAGATTGAACCCAGTCTTTTCTTCTTTCCTTCATCCTCATGTTTTAGGTATATGTTACTATTTTACATTCTTTTCTGTGTGAATTACTTGACTGTTTTTTTACAGAAATATTAATTTTACTGTGTTTGTGTTTCCTACCACCATACTGTCAGTTTTGGTCTCTCCTTTCCACTAAAAGAGTCTCCTTTAATATTTTTTACAGGGCTGGTAAGTGGTTATGAACTCTTAGTTTTTGTTTGGGAAATTCTTTATCTTTCCTTCTATTCTGAATGATAGCCTTACTGGATATCCTTGGCTGCAGATTTTCCCCATTCAGCATTTTGGATATATCATGACACTCCCTTCTGGCCTACAAAGTTTCTCTTGAAAAATTTCCTACTAGATTTAGGAGCTTTTCTTTGTAACTTAATGACTACTTTTGTCTTGCCGCTTTTAAGACTTTTTTCTTTATCACTATATTTTGCAAATTTAATTAAAATATGCCGTGGTGTAGGTCTACTTTTATTGATTTTGCTGGGGGTTCTCTGTGCCTCCTGGATCTGGATATCTGTTTCTCTCCACAGATTAAGGAAATTTTCAGCTATATACTTCTTCAAATAAATTTCTGCCCCATTTTCTTTTCCTTCATGAACTCCTATAATACAAATGTTATTATACTTGATGGAGTGACTAAGATCTCTAAAACTATTCTCATTTTTCATAGTTCTTTGTTCTGTCTTTTTTTCAGCTTGATTGCTTTCCATTACATCATTTTCTAGGTTACTAATTCTTTCCTCTGCTTCTTCTAACCTGCTATTCATTCCATCAAGTGTGTTTCTCATTTTATTTCTTGAGCCCCTTCTCTGCTATGTTATTCCTTACCCCTGTGTTAAGAGTGCCACTGAAGTCTTCCACTCTTTTCTCAAGTACAGTGAGTTTTATGATAATTGCTTTAAATTCTGTATCAGACATGTTACTTATATCTGTTTTGCTTATATCTCTGGCCATGGCCTTGTCTTCTTCTTTCATTTGGGATAAATTTCTCTGTTTTCTAATTTTATCTGCCTTTCTGTGTCTGTTTCTGTGTGTTAAAAAAAGTCAGTCGTGTCTTCTGCTTTTGAAACTAGTGATTTTATGATCTAAATGAAGACCTAAAACCATAAAAAATGCTAGAGAACACGGGCAGTAACCTCTTTGACATTGGCCATACAACTTCTTACCAGACATGTCTCCTGAGGCAAGGGAAATCAAAGTAAAAATAAACTATTGGGATTTCATCAAGATAAAAAAGCTTTTGTACAAAAAAGGAAACAACCAACAAAACTAAAAGGCAACCTACAGAATGGGAGAAAATATTTTCAAATGACACATCTGCTAAAAGGTTAGTATCCAAAATATATAAAGAACTTGTATAACTCGACATCCAAAAGCCAAATAATTCAGTTAAAAACTGGGCAGAAGACATGAATAGACATTTTTCCAAAGAAGACACACACGTGACCAACGGACACATGAAAAGATGCTCAACATCACTCATCATCAGGGAAGTACAAATCAAAACTACAAGGATGGGATGAGCACTGGGTGTCATACTATATGTTGGCAAATCAAACTAAAAAAATTAAAAAGAACTACAAGATATTATCTCACACTTGTCAGAATGGCTAAAATCAACAACACAAGAAACAGGTATTGGTGAAGATGTGGAGGAAGGGTAAACTGTTGGTGGGAATGCAAATTTGTGCAGCCATTCTGAAAAACAGTATGAAGGTTCCTCAAAAAATTAAAAATAGAACTACCCTATGATCCAGCAATTGCACTACTAGGTATTTACACATAGGATAAAAATAGTAATTCAAAGGAATATATGCACCCTAATGTTTATGGAAGCATTATCTATAATAGCCAAGTTATGGAAACAGCCCCAGTGTCTATTGACTGATGCATGGATAAAGAAGATGTGGTATATATACACAATGGAATATTATTGAGCCATCAAAATAGATGAAATCTTGCCATTTGCAATGACATGGATATAGCTAGAGAGTATTATGCTAAGCGAAATAAGTCAGTCACAGAAAGACAAATACCATATGATTTCTCTCATATGTGGAATTTAAGAAAAAAAACAAATGAGCAAATAGGGAAAAAAAAACAGAGAATCAAACCATGAAAAGATTCTTAGCTATGGAATACACACTGATGGTTACCAGAGGCAAGGAGGGTAGGGGGATAAGTTAAACAGGTGATAGGATTAAGGAGTGCACTTGTGATGAGCATCAAGTGATGTATGGAAGTTCTGAATCACTATATTGTACACCTAAAACCAGTATTACACTTTATGTTAACTAACTGGAATTTAAATAAAAATTAAAATAAAGCAAGTAATGACTTTATGAAGAAGTCCTGGAGTGCATTGCAATGCAGTTTCCCCTGTTCATCAGAATCTGGTGATTTTTTAAAGATTTTATTTTATTTATTCATGAAAGACAGAGAGAAACACACACACACAGACATAGGCAGAGGGAGAAGCAGGCTCCATGCAGACAGCCCAACGTGGGACTTGATCCCGGACCCCAGGATCATGCCCTGAGCTAAAGGCAGACACTCCACTGCTGAGCCACCCAGGGACTCCCAGAATCTGGTAATTTAGGAGAGTATCTTATGTGTGTTGCTCAGCCCTGCTCTTGTGTCTGAGTCACTGACTCAGTGTCATTCTCTCTGCACTGACTCTCTGACTGTTGTGGGATATGTTTGCTCTCTGTGGTATTAGTGGAACCTAAGTAGGTCAGCTCTAAGGGGACATGCCCACTGGGGAACTTGGGAGCTGGGCAGCAGTATTAGCAACATTTGGTCTGGGCCACTAGTCCTATGCTAGATCCCTTGAAGCACAGTGGCAGTTGGGGGCCATATGCTGGGGCTGCTGGAGGTGCAAGGGTGGGCAGGGATGGGTATGGCATTGAAGGTGGCTGGGGGCACACAGCTGGGTACTGCACAACAGTACCTTGAGGGTGCATGAAAGTACATATATATATGAAATAATATCAATACAAAAATCAACAAACACAAAGAAAGACGGCAAGAAAGGAAAGGAGGAACAAAAGAACTAAAAGAAGACAAAAACAATTAAGAAAATGGTAACAGTAAATTCTTTTTATCAATAATTTCTTAAATATAATGGATTAAATCCCCAGTCATAAGACAAAAAGTAGCTGAAGAGATTAAAAAAAGATCCAACTATACATTGTCAATAAGAGACTAACTTTAACTGAAAGGATGTGTATAGACTGAATATAAAGGGATAGGAAAGAATATTCCATGCAAATGGTGAACAAGAGAAAGCAGAGGTGGCTATATTTATTAACAAATAGACTTTATTTATTTATTTTTATTTATTTATTCATGAAAGACACAGAGAGAAAGAGAGAGGCAGAGACACAGGCAGAAGGAGAAGCAGACTCCATGCAGGGAGCCTGATGTGGGACTTGATCCCGGGACCCGAGGATCACACCCTGAGCCGAAGACAGACACCAAACTGCCGAGCCACCCAGGTGTCCCAACAAATAGACTTTAAATCAGAAACTATCATAAGAGAAAAAGAAGAATATTATGCAATGATTAAAAGGTTCATTTATTAGAGAGAAATAACAAAATACATATGCACCAAATATCAGAGTATCCAAATATATAAAGCAAACATTGACAGAAGCAAAAGGGGAAATGGCCACCAATATAATAATAGCAGGAGACTTCAATGCTTCCTTTCAGTAATTGATATAATATCAAGACATACAATTTTTAAATAAACATCATACCTAAGTAATGCTATAGATGACATGGACCTAACAGACATATACTGAACTTTTCAGCCCACAACATCAGAGTATATATTTTTTCAAGTGTAAAGGGAGCATTTTTCCAGAGTAAATCACGTGGTAGGTCACAAAACAAGTCATAAATTGAAGAAAAATTAAATCATATAAAGTGTCTTTCCAAACCAAAATAGAATAAAACTAGAAATAAGTAACAGAAGGAAAATTGTAAAATTCACAAATATGTGGAAAATATATGACACACACTTGAACAACCAATGAACTAAAGACAAAATCAAATGGCTAATCAGAAAATACTTTGAGAAAAATGAAAACACGACACACCTAAATTTATAGAATTCAGCAAAAGCAGTAATAAAACAAGTTTATAGTAATTAATGCATATGTTAAATAAGAAGGACCTCAAGTAAGTAATCTAAAATTATACTTCAAAGAACTAGAAAAAGAAGTAACAAAGCCCAAAGTTACAGTAGGAAAGAAACAATGAAAATCGTAGTAGGAATAAAAGAAATAATAGTGGAAAGAAAAAAATTTAAATCAATGAACTAAGAGTTGTTTTTTAAAAAGATAAGCAAGCTTGACATGCCATCAGCTAGACTAATAAAAAAGGAGATAAGGCTCAGATAAAATCAGAAATAAAAGTGGAGACATTACACCTGATGACACAGAAATAAAAAGGATCATAAAAGACTATTATAAACAACTGCACATCAACAAATTGGATAAACTAGAAGAAATAAATAAATTCTTAGAAATATACAACCTACCGATACCGAATCATGAAGAAATAGAAAATATGAACAGACCAGTAATTAGTAAGGAGACTGACTCAAGCAATTAAAAACTATTCAATGAAGGCCTAGGATTAGATGGCTTCACTGGTGAATCACACCAAACATTTAAAGAAGAACTAGTGCCAATCTTTCTCAATTTCTTTTTTTAAAGATTTTATTTATTTATTTGTAAGAGACACACAGAGAGAGAGAGGCAGAGACACAGGCAGAGGGAGAAATAGGCTCCATGAAGAGAGCCTGACGTGGGACTCGATCCCGGGTCTCCAGGATCACACCCTGGGCTGAAGGCAGTGCTAAACTGCTGAGCCACCTGGGCTGCCCTCTTCCTCAATTTCTTCCAAAAAATCAAAGAAGGTGAAACACTTCCAAACTCCTTTTATTAATCCAGCATTACCCTTATATCAAAGCCAGACACAGATGTGACAAGAAAACTATAGTCTAATATCCCTGGTGAACATATATGCAAAAATCTCAATAAAGTCTAGTTAAACGAAATTCAACAGCACATTAAGGGTATCATACACTATGACTAAGTGGGATTTATCCCTAGAATGCAAGGATGGTTCATATTATGATAATCAATTACTGTGATACACCACATTAACAAAATGAAAGATAATAATCACGATTATCTCAACAGATGTAGGAAAAGAATTTGACAAAATTCAACACCTTTTTATGATAAAAACACCCACAAAATAATAGTAGAATAAAATTATGTTAAATAACAAATGTCATATATAAAAAGCACCAAAATAACACCATACTAATGGTAAAATACTGAAAATGTTTCCTCTAAGATCAGAAATAAAGCAAGGATGCCTACTTTCATCACTTATATTCAGCATACAGGGATCCCTGGGTGGCGCAGCGGTTTGGCGCCTACCTTTGGCCCAGGGCGGGATCCTGGAGACCCGGGATCAAATCCCACGTCGGGCTCCCGGTGCATGGAGCCTGCTTCTCCCTCTGCCTGTGTCTCTGCCTCATTCTCTCTCTCTCTCTCTCTGTGACTATCACAAATAAATAAAAATTTAAAAAAATTATATTCAGCATACACTGGAAGCCCTAATCAGAGAAATTAGACAAGAAAAAATTAATTGGCATCCACATTAAAAAGAAAGGTATAAAATTACCCCTCTTTGCAGATTATATGATCTTATATGTATAAAACCGTGAAGACTTACCAAAAAAGAAAAAGAAAAAGAAAAAAGAAAAACCCTGGAACTAATAAATTCAGTAAATTAGCAAAATAAAAAGATCCACATACAACAAATCTTTCGTGTTTCTATACACTAATAATTAACTATCAAAAAGGAAATTAGGAAAACTCTCTTGCTTATGATAGCATAAAAACAATAAAAATTTAAGAATAAACTTAACTAAAGAGATGAAAGACTTGTATACTGAACAGATCTATAAAAACATTTTTAAAAAAGATTTTATCCATTTTTTTGACAGAGAAAGAGCACAAGCAGGGGGAGAGGGAGAAGCAGGCTCCTCGCTGTAAAAGGAGCTGGATGTGGGGCTCGATCCCAGGACCCTTGAACACGACCTGAGCTGAAGGCATATGCTTAACTAACTGAACCACCCAGGTGCCCCAAAAACAATTCTGAGAGAGACTAAAGAATATAGAAATAAATGGCATCCCATGTTCATGGATTGGAAGAATTAATATTGTTAGTATGTCCATACTGTCCAAAGGAATCTACAGATTCAATGCAATTCCTATCAAAATCCCAATGGCATTTTTTACAGAAATAGAAAAAAATCTTAAAATTCATGTGGAAGAACAAAAGACTCCACATAGCCAGAACAAATTTGAGCAAGAAAGCAAAGCTGGAGGCAACACACTTCCTGGTTTCATAATATATTAGAAGCTATAGTGGTCAAAACAGTATGCTACTGGCATCAAAACAGAGACATAAATCAATAGAACAGAAAAGAGAGCCAGGAAATAAATCCATGCATAAATGGTCAACTGATCTTCCACAGAATGCCAAGAATACACGATGGGAAAAGGATAGTCTCTTCAATAGATGATGTTGGGAAAACTGAATATCTATGTACAAAAGAATGAAATTGCATCCTTATCTCACACAATACATAAAAATCCATTTAAAATAGGTGAAAGACATAATTGTAAAACTTAACACTATAAAACTATTAGAAAAGAACATGGGTGAAACTTCATGCAATTTGTCTTGGTTATGATCATTTTTTTAATATGGCACCAAAAACACAGGCAACAAAAGCAAAAATAGACAAGTAGTACTTCATCAAACTAAAAAGCTTCTGCACCAGAAAGGAAATAATCAACAGAGTAAAAGTCAATCTATGGAACGGGAGGAAATATTTGCCAATAATTTTAGTGATAAGTGGTTGGTAATCAAAATAAGAGAAACTTCTACAAATTATTAACAAAAGGAACCAATAACATGATTTTATAATGGGTAAAGGACTTCAATAAGCACTTCTCCAATCAAGATATACAAATGGCCAGCAAGTTTATGAAATGATACTCAACATCACTAATCATTAGGGAAATGCAAATAAAAACCATAAGATATTGTTTCCCACTTGTTAGAATGGCTTTTATCAAAAAATAACAAATGTTGTCAAGAATATGAAGAAATTAGAATCCTTGTACACTGCTGATGTACAATCAGGTGTGTCAGCTGCTATGGAAAAAAGTATGGAGGTTCTTCAAATTAAAAATGTTACTATTGTATGTCCAGCAATCTCACTCTGAGTATATGTACCAAAGAATTGAAATCAGGATCTTGAAGAGATATCTGCACACCATATTTATGGCAGCATTATTCACAATACCTAAGCTATAGAAATAACAAAAATGCTCACTGACAGATGAATGGATAAAAAAAAATTTACACACCATGGAATATTATTCAGCCTTAAATTAGAAGGAACTTCTGCCATATGCAACAACATGATGAACTTGGAGGACATTATGCTAAATGAAATTAGCCAATTACTGAAGAACACACACTGCATGATTCCACTTGTATGAGGTATCTAAAATAGTCAAACTCATAGAAGCAGAGAGTAGAATGGTAGTTGCCAGGGGCTGAGCAGGGAGGGGGAAATTGGAAGCTGTATTCAATGGGTATAAAGTTTCAGTTATGGAGCATTAGGTAGGCCTGGACGTTAGAGGTTAGGCAGTCCTCCCTCCCCACCTGAGGTGAGGCAGGACAGTTGTTGCTGAGGTGAGGTCTAGTAAATGGTGAAGTACTTCCTAACCTGGTGTTATCTGGGGTGGTAGGGTTTCAGTGGGTTGGAATCTGAGAGGAGCCCTACCTGTGGGGAAACCCAGCCTCACCAATACCCAGCACAACCCTCAGATCTGGCAGGCAGCGTGGAAAAAGCAGTGGAGCCAGTAGAGCCCAGAAATGGCCTTAGGTGGCCCCCTGACAGCTCCTTTCTGCCCAAAACCTGGGAGCACAGCAGAGCCCTCAGCTATATGGGCCCCGCCCTTGCAACCTCCTTTCTCCTTTATCCACCTGCAATCCCAGGCTATAGAAGGGACTACAGGCACTCTGAGTTCTCAACCTCCATTTCAGTCTCTATCTCTGGGTGTACACCTTAATGTAAGACGATTCCTAAGTAGCTGGGAACCTGAGGGTGTAAAAGGGGCTACAGGAAATGGACTGTAGTATAAAATACAGAAGTAGAACTGGAAGGTTTAACCACTGACCCATTTCACAGGTACTATATGGCACATTTTTTAAAAGATTTTATTTATTTATTTATTTATTTATTTATTTATTCATGAGAGACACACAGAGAGAGAGAGAGAGAGAGAGAGAGAGAGAGGCAAAGACATAGGCAGAGAGAGAGGCAGGCTCCATGCAGGGAGCCTGATGTGGGACTCGATCCCAGGACTCCAGGATCATGCCCTGTGCTAAAGGCAGGCGCTTATCTGCTGAGCCACCCAGGCTTCCCTATATGGCACATTTTATTTGCCATTGGCTTTCTGATGGACATTGGCTGTTTCTAGTTTTTTGCCTTAGGGGTAATGCTGTAGGGAAACTCTGAATGTTTCATGTATTTATATTGTATTAAATATTGCCGATGATCTGATATGACTATAAATATTCACTTGATGAAGTTGCATGAACTTGTCATCAGGTTGGACTAGTAGTCATTTCTGAAAGTTTCTTCAACCACAGTTACTATTTGAAAATTCAAGCATCCAAGAGCATTGGGTTTAGAATGGCATGATTATGTATTTAGGACTGCAAATTTCATAGAGACCACAGCTGGGTTCCAGTTATATTCTCTAATCAAAATTATTCAGTCCTTCAATAAAGTTAATTTAGAAGAGTTTAATGTTTATAAATGACACCAAAAGATGGGAGAAAACAGTAGTAGGTTGGAAAACCATTGTTAGACATATTTAAAAGTATATACACTACTGGGGATCCTGGTGGCTCAGTCGGTTAAGACTGACTCTTGATTTAAGCATCAATCCCACATCAGGTTTCATGCTCACCAGCGAGTCTGCTTGAGGATTCTCTCCCTCCCTCTCCACTTACCCCTTCCCATGCTCGCTCTCTCTCGCTCTCTCTCGCTCTCTCTAATAAATAAATATTTTTGAAGTATATATACTACTTAATAAAGATGAACTGTGGAATTTTCAAGGGTTTTCACTGCAAATTACTTTCTCCATTTCAGGGAACTTAGGATTTATTCTCATGTAGTCAACAATTTTAAGTCTTTATAATTAATTGTGTGTCTGTAATACTAAGTCAGTTCTTTAATGTACTTTTGTAAAAATATACTTTACTTTTTAGAAAACCTTTAGATTTACTTTTTAAAGAAAAATTGAGAGGATAGTATAGAAAGTTCCCATATCTTCTACATCCAGTTTTACTTATGATAACAGCTTACATTTGGCTAGTACATTTGTTACAATTAATGAACCATTATTAACACATTATTATTAACTAAAGTCCACAATTTATTCATATTTCCTTGTTTCTTTTTAACACTTTATGTGAGAGTGAGAGAAAGAGAGAGAGAGAGACAGCACAAACAGGGGGAGAGTGAGGGGCAGAGAGAGAAGACATCCCAGGATGTCTAATGTGGGGCTAAATCCTAGGACCCTGGGATCATGACCTGAGCCAAAGGCAGATGCTTAACTGACTGTGCCCCCAGGCACCCCTCCCTATTTCTTACCTGTTGTCTTTTTCTGTTCTAGGATCCCACATTATATTTACTTGTCATGTCTCCATAGGCTCCTCTCAGATATATTAGTTTCTCAGATTTAACTTGTTTTTCATTTTACAGTATTTTGTACCCAATATTTTGCAGGATTCCCCTCTATTGTAATTGTTGATTGCTTTTTTCTCATAATTAGACCAGGGTTATAGATTTTTGGGAGGAAGACCATACAGGTAAAGCGCCATTTTACCACATCATATCAAGGCTACATGTTGTCAACATGATTTCGCTCTTGTTGATATTGAGCTTGATCATTTGGCTGATATAGTGTTATGTGATTTCTCCATTCTAAATTATTTTTCTTTTTCCCTTTCCCTACTATACTCTTTAACAGGAAGTTACTATGTGCATATTCAAGGAGAAGGGATCATGCCTCTTCTCTCTGAGAATGGAATATCTACATTAATTATTTGGAATTCTTCTGCAAAGCAGATTTATCTTCCTTCTCCCACATATGTATTTATTCAATCATTTATTTATAACATTATGGAGTCATGGGTACTTATTTTATGCTTCAGGTTATAATCCAGTACTTTTTTATTTTGTTACTCAAATTGTCCCAGGATTGGCTGTTGAGAGCTCTTTCAGTTGCGACTGTGTCCCTTTGACATACCTATATCAATGTAGGTGGTTTTTCTTTTTTAGAACTTTATTCTCGGGATCCCTGGGTGGCGCAGCGGTTTAGCGCCTGCCTTTGGCCCAGGGCGTGATCCTGGAGATCCAGGATCGAATCCCACGTCGGGCTCCCGGTGCATGGAGCCTGCTTCTCCCTCTGCCTATGTCTCTGCCTCTCTCTCTCTCTCTCTCTCTCTCTGTGACTGTCATAAATAAATTTAAAAAAATTAAAAAAAAGAACTTTATTCTCTGCTGCAGGCTCATCTTGTTTATTTCCTGTCTCAGTCCTAGAATCAGCCATTTCTTGAATGACCTCTGATTCCTTTTAATGAAGAATGGTATCAGAAACCAAGATCTGGGTAATACGTGTGCTCATTGTTACTGGCCTGTCCTTGCTTATAGGCCCTTTAAAGCTGACAGATCAAGGAAATAACATGTGTACACTAATCTGTATATACACATATCTATAAATATCTCTATAGGTAACCATCTGAATCTATAATAAGGCAAACATGAGTTTATCCTGATGTTCCCAACTCTAATCCTTTATCACATGGATCATTCTAGCCTAATTTTCTTGCTTACTTGTAAATTCCCACTCCAAAAGTAAGAAGCATGACTCCCACCATTATCCATTTATTTATTACTCAATTCTAATATATGTGTATGTATACAGCTGTATCAGAAATGTAAACATTCCCAGGTAGGAAACTATAGTGTTTGTGCGTGGATTCTTTTGCCTTTAGTCTTACAGACTCCATTTATTTTTTTTCTTTAAGATTTTCTTTATTCATGAGAGACACAGAGAGAGAGAGAGAGGCAGAGACACAGGTAGAGGGAGAAGCAGGCTCCACGCAGAAAGCCCGATGTGGGACTCAATCCTCGGACTCCAGGACCAAGCTCTGGGCCAAAGGTAGGCGCTAAACCATTGAGCCACCCAGGGATCCCCAGTCCATTTATTTCTGAAGTTAAGTTAGCACCTTTTCTACCTAGCCTTTCAGAAAGACTGTACATACAACTGTAATACAGTTAGATGCTCTTGTCATGGTAGGCATTCCTTCCTGGGATCCCTGACCTCTTCAATGATATTTTAAAATTTGCCTACATTATGGCCAATCTTTGTGCTTTAAAGTTCTATGTGTTTTAACAGATGCATAATCTCTTAAATCCACCATTACAGTATCATACAGAATAGTTTCATTGCCCTTTAACATACTTCTAACATCTGAATCATTATATAGATCATAGTGTGGATCTAGTGGTCACTGGACTATTCATCTAGGCCAGAGGTTCTCAAATTTGTTTTGGTCTCTGAACTACTTTATAGTCTTAAAAGTATTTAAAATCCCTTATAGTTTTAGTTTATGTGGATAATATCTCTTCATATTTACTGTATTAGAAATTGAAACTGAGAAGCTTCAGAAATGTTAATTAGCTCATTTAAAAAACCCCAACATGTTAACATAAAAAATAAATAAAGTTTCAGTTATGCAAGACAAATAAGTTCTGGATATCTCCTGTTCAACATTGTGTCTGTAGTTAACAATACTATATTGTACACTTAAAAATATGTTGAGAGTAGATTTCATGTAAATGTTCTTACCACCATAAAAAAGAGCCAAAGAAGAAAATTATATATTGATAAAAGGGTTAATTCCTCAAGAAGGCAGAATTATAAACATATACATATACCTAAAACAGAGCCCCCAAATAAAGAAAAAAGCTGACAGAATTGAACAGATAGATTGTTGTACAATAATAGCATGAGACTTCAATATCCCACTTTCAATAATGGATAGAAAAAATAGTAGATCAAGAAGGAAATAGAAGACTTGGACAACACTAAAAACCAACAAGAAAAAAATAAACCAACAAGACATTACAGATAATAATACAGTACACTTCACCCAAAACAAGCAGAATATATATTTTGTTCATATACACATGGACATTACCCACACTCAACCATATGTAAAGTCACAAAACAAGTCTCAATAAATTTTAAAAGACTGAAATCATACAAAGTTTCTTCTCTAGTTACAATGGAATGAAACCAGACCTTTATAATAGGAGGGAAATTCACAGGTATATCAACATTATACTACACATTCTTTTTTTTAAAAGATTTTATTTATTTATTCATGAGACAGAGAGAGAGAGAGAGAGAGAGAGAGAGAGGCAGAGACACAGGCAGAGGGAGAAGCAAGCTCCATGCAAGGAGCCCGACGTGGGACTGGATTCCGGGTCTCTGGGATCACAGCCCTGGGCTGAAGGCAGCACTAAACCACTGAGCCATCTGGGCTGCCTATACTACACATTCTTAAACAATCAATATATGAGAGATGAAATCACAGGGGGAAGTAGAAAATGCTTTGTGATGAATGAAAACAGAAACACAACATACCAAAACATATAGGACACAACAAAAGGCAGTTCTCAGAGGAAAACTTATAGCTTTAAATGCCTATATTTAAAAAGCATAAATATCTCAAATGCAGTACCTAATTTTCACCTTAATGAGCTAGAAAAAGAATAGCAAACTACCTACAGAGTTAGTATTAAAGAAGACCTAAATGCATGGAAAACTTCTTGTAATTATGGGTTAGAAGATTTAATATTGTTAAAATGGCAACATTCCACAAAGTTATCTACAGATTCAATGCAAATTCCATCAATGTCCAGTGGCCTTTTGGGAAGACGTGGAAATGCTAACTCAAAAATTCATATGGAATTGCAAAGAAGTCTGAATAGTGAAAACAACTTAGAAAAGTAAAAACAAAGTTGGAGTACCTACACTTCCTTATTTCAAACTTACTACAAAGCTAAATGTCTTAGTTTTGGGGGCTGTTATAACAAAATATCATAGATTATGTGATGTATAAACAATGCCCATTTATTTCTCACAGTTCTGGAAGCTGAAAAGTCCAAGATCATGGCACTGGCAGATTTGTTGTTTGGTGAAAGGTTCCAGGTTCATACATAACTATCTTTTTGCTGTGATCTCATATGTCAGAAGGGGGCAAGGGATCTCTCTGGAATCTCTTTTTTTAATGGCACTTATCCCATTCATGAAGGCTGTGACCTCATGACCTGATAACCTTCTAAAAGTTCCAATTTCTAATAGCATTATCTTAGTGGTTAGGAGTTCAAAATATGAGTTTTGGGGCAACACAATCATTCACACCATACCACTATAGTATTAAAACATTGTGGTACTGGCATAAGAATATATGATGGAATCTATAAATTAATGGAATGGAACTGGGAATCCAGTAATAAACCCAAACATCTATCTATAAAATTGGTTTTCTACAAAGGTGTCAAGACCATTCAATGGGAGAAAGAGAGGGACAGGGGAAGAACAAATTATTGACCAAGCAGCACTGGAAAGTTCCAGGAGAAGTCAAGGGACGTACAGCATACAGAATTAGAGGATACTCCCCCGTGTGTTTTTTTGTTTTGTTTTGTTTTGTTTTTTTATTTTTGATTTCTGTTTGCTTCCCCCACCTCCTTTTTTTCCTTTCTTTCTTTCTCTTTTTCTTCTCTCTTTTTTCTTCCTTTTTTCTTTTTTCTTTTTCTCTTTTCTTTCCTTCTTTCTCTCTTCTCTTTTTCTTCTTTTCCCAATACAACTTGTTTTTGGCCACTCTGCACTGAGAAAAATGACTAGAAGGAAAACCTCACCTCAAAAGAAAGAATCAGAAACAGTCCTCTCTCCCACAGAGTTACAAAATTTGGATTACAATTCAATGTCAGAAAGCCAATTCAGAAGCACTATTATACAGCTACTGGTGGCTCTAGAAAAAAGCATAAAGGACTCAAGAGACTTCATGACTATAGAATTTAGATCTAATCAGGCAGAAATTAAAAATCAATTGAATGAGATGCAATCCAAACTAGAAGTCCTAACGACAAGGGTTAACGAGGTGGAAGAACGAGTCAGTGACATAGAAGACAAGTTGATGGCAAAGAGGGAAACTGAGGAAAAAAGAGAAAACAAATTAAAAGACCATGAGGATAGATTAAGGGAAATAAAGGACAGCCTGAGGAAGAAAAACCTACGTTTAATTGGGGTTCCCAAGGGCGCCGAAAGGGCCAGAGGGCCAGAATATGTATTTGAACAAATCCTAGCTGAAAACTTTCCTAATCTGGGAAGGGAAACAGGCATTCAGATCCAGGAAATAGAGAGATCCCCCCTAAAATCAATAAAAACCATTCAACACCTCGACATTTAATAGTTAAGCTTGCAAATTCGAAAGATAAAGAGAAGATCCTGAAAGCAGCAAGAGATAAGAAATCCCTGACTTTTATGGGGAGGAGTATTAGGGTAACAGCAGACCTCTCCACAGAGACCTGGCAGGCCAGAAAGGGCTGGCAGGATATATTCAGGGTCCTAAATGAGAAAAACATACAACCAAGAATACTTTATCCAGCAAGGCTCTCATTCAGAATGGAAGGAGAGATAAAGAGCTTCCAAGACAGGCAGGAACTGAAAGAATATGTGACCTCCAAACCAGCTCTGCAAGAAATTTTAAGGGGGATTCTCAAAATTCCCCTTTAAGAAGAAGTCCAATGGAACAATCCACAGAAACAGGGACTGAATAGATATCATGATGACACTAAAATCATATCTTTCAATAGTAACTCTGAACGTGAATGGGTTTAATGACCCCATCAAAAGGCACAGGGTGTCAGACTGGATAAAAAAGCAGGACCCATCTATTTGCTGTCTACAGGAGACTCATTTTAGACAGAAGGACACCTACAGCCTGAAAATAAAAGGTTGGAGAACCATTTACCATTCAAATGGTCCTCAAAAGAAAGCAGGGGTAGCCATCCTTATATCACGTAAACTAAAATTTACCCCAAAGACTGTAGTGAGAGATGAAGAGGGACATTATATCATACTTAAAGGATCTATCCAACAAGAGGACTTAACAATCCTCAATATATATGCACCGAATGTGGGAGCTGCCAAATATAGCAATCAATTAATAACCAAAGTGAAGAAATACTTAGATAATAATACACTTATACTTGGTGACTTCAATCTAGCACTTTCTATACTCGAGAGGTCTTCTAAACACAACATCTCCAAAGAAACGAGAGCTTTAAATGATACACTAGACCAGATGGATTTCACAGATATCTACAGAACTTTACATCCAAACTCAACTGAATACACATTATTCTCAAGTGCACATGGAACTTTCTCCAGAATAGACCACATACTGGGTCACAAATCAGGTCTTAACCGATACCAAAAGATTGGGATCGTCCCCTGCATATTCTCAGATCATAATGCCTTGAAATTAGAACTAAATCACAACAAGAAGTTTGGAAGGACTTCAAACACATGGAGGTTAAGGAACATCTAGCTAAAAGATGAAAGGGTCAACCGGGAAATTAAGGAAAAATTAAAAAGATTCATGGAAACTAGTGAGAATGAAGATACAACCGTTCAAAATCTTTGGGATACAGCAAAAGCAGTCCTGAGGGGGAAATACATTGCAATACAAGCATCCATCCAAAAACTGGAAAGAACTCAAATACAAAGCTACCCTTACACCTAAAGGAGCTAGAGAAAAAACAGCAAATAGATCCTACACCCAGCAGAAGAAGAGAGTTAATAAAGATTCGAGAGGTCTCAACAAAATCGAGACCAGAAGAACTGTGGAACAGATCAACAAAACCAGGAGTTGGTTCTTTGAAAGAATTAATAAGATAGATAAACTATTAGCCAGCCTTATTAAAAAGAAGAGAGAGAAGACTCAAATTAATAAAATCATGAATGAGAAAGGAGAGATCGCTACCAACACCAAGGAGATACAAACGATTTTAAAAACATATTATGAACGCCATATACACCAATAAATTAGGCAATCTAGAAGAAATGGACGCATTTCTGGAAAGTCACAAATTACCAAAACTGGATCAGGAAGAAATAGAAAACCTGAACAGGCCAATAACCAGGGAGGAAATTGAAGCAGTCATCAAAAACCTCCCAAGACACAAAAGTCGAGGGCCAGATGGCTTCCCTGGGGAATTCTATCAAACGTTTAAAGAAGAAACCATACCTATTCTACTAAAGCTGTTTGGAAAGATAGAAAGAGATGGAGTACTTCCAAATTCATTCTATGAGGCCAGCATCACCTTAATTCCAAAACCAAAGACCCCACCAAAAAGGAGAATTATAGACCAATATCCCTGATGAACATGGATGCAAAAATTCTCAACAAGATACTAGCCAATAGGATACAACAGTATATTAAGTAGGACCAAGTAGGATTTATTCCCGGGACACAAGGCTGGTTCAACACTCGTAGAACAATCAATGTGATTCATCATGTCAGCAAGAGAAAAACCAAGAACCATAGGATCCTCTCAATAGATGTGGAGAAAGCATTTGACAAAATACAGCATCCATTCCTGATCAAAACTCTTCAGAGTGTAGGGATAGAGGGAACATTCCTCAACATCTTGAAAGCCATCTACGAAAAGCCCACGGCAAATATAATTCTCAATGGGGAAGCACTGGGAGCCTTTTACCTAAGATAAGGAACAAGACAGGGATGTCCACTCTCAGCACTGCTATTCAACATAGTACTGGAAGTCCTAGCCTCAGCAATCAGACAACAAAAAGACATTAAAGGCATTCAAATTGGCAAAGAAGAAGTCAAACTCTCCCTCTTTGCTGATGACATGATACTCTACATAGAAAACCCAAAAGCCTCCACCCCAAGATTGCTAGAACTCACAACAATTTGGCAGTGTGCCAGGATACAAAATCAATGCCCAGAAATCAGTGGCAGTTCTATACACTAACAATGAGACTGAAGAAAGAGAAATTAAGAAGTCAATCCCATTTACAATTGCACCCAAAAGCATAAGATACCTACGAATAAACCTAACCAAAAGAGGTAAAGGATCTATACCCTAAAAACTATAGAACACTACTGAAAGAAATGGTGGAAGACACAAAGAGATGGAAAAATATTCATGCTCACGGATTGGCAAATTAATATTGTGAAAATGTCAATGTTACCCAGGGCAATTTACACGTTTAATGCAATCCCCATCAATATACCATGGACTTTCTTCAGAGAGTTGGAACAGATCATCTTAAGATTTGTGTGGAATCAGAAAAGACCCCGAATAGCCAGGGGAATTTTAAAAAAGAAAACCATAGCTGGGGCATCACAATTCCAGATTTCAGGTTGTCCTACAAAACTGTGGTCATCAAGACAGTGTGGTACTGGCACAAAAACAGACACATAGATCAATGGAACAGAATAGAGAATCCAGAAGTGGACCCTCAACTTTATGGTCAACTAATATTCGATAAAGGAGGAAAGACTATCCACTGGAAGAAAGACAGTCTCTTCAATAATTGGTGCTGAGAAAATTGGACATCCACATGCAGAAGAATGAAACTAGACCACTCCCTTTCACTATACACAAAGATAAACTCAAAATGGATGAAAGATCTAAACGTGAGACAAGATTCCATCAAAATCCTAGAGGAGAACACAGGAAACGCCTTTTTTGAACTCGGCCATAGTAACTTCTTGCAAGGTACATCCATGGAGGCAAAAGAAACAAAAGCAAAAATGAACTATTGGGACTTCATCAAGATAGGAAGCTTTTGCACAGCAAAGGATACAGTCAACAAAACTCAAAGACAACCTACAGAATGGGAGAAGATATTTGCAAATGACGTATCAGATAAAGGGCTAGTTTCCAAGATCTATAAAGAACTTACTAAACTTAACACCAAAGAAACAAAGAATCCAATCATGAAATGGGCAAAAGACATGAACAGAAACCTCTCAGAGGAAGACATAGACATGGCCAACACACACATGAGAAAATGCTCTGCATCACTTGCCATCAGGGAAATACAAATCAAAACCACAATGAGATACCACCTCACACCAGTGAGAATGGGGGAAAATTAACAAGGCAGGAAACCACAAATGTTGGAGAGGATGCGGAGAAAGGGGAACCCTCCGCACTGTTGGTGGGAATGTGAAATGGTGCAGCCACTCTGGAAAACTGTGTGGAGGTTCCTCAAACAGTTAAAAATAGACCTGCCCTACGACCCAGCAATTGTACTGCTGGGGATTTACCCCAAAGATGCAGATGCAATGAAACGCCGGGACACCTGCACCCTGATGTTTATAGCAGCAATGTCCACAGTAGCCAAACTGTGGAAGGAGCCTCGGTGTCCATCAAAAGATGAATGGATAAAGAAGATGTGGCTTATGTATACAATGGAATATTACTCACCATTAGAAATGACAAATACCCACCATTTGCTTCGACGTGGATGGAACTGGAGGGTATTATGCTGAGTGAAGTAAGTCAATCGGAGAAGGACAAACATTATATGGTCTCATTCATTTGGGGAATATAAATAATAGTGAAAGGGAATAGAAGCGAAGGGAGATGAAATGGGTAGGAAATATCAGAAAGGGAGACAGAACATGAAGACTCCTAACTCTGGGAAATGAACTAGGGGTGGTGGAAGGGGAGGAGGGCAGGGGATGGGGTTGAATGGGTGACAGGCACTGAGGGGGGCACTTGATGGGATGAGCACTGGGTGGTATTCTGTATGTTGGCAAATTAAACACCAATAAAAAATAAATTTATTATTTAAAAAAATAAATATGGAAATTTTTTCTCTGAGAATGAAGTTGAAATGAGAACTTCAGTCTCAAAAAAACTTACATAGGGCACCTGGGTGGCTCAGTCAGTTAAGCATCTGCCTTTGGCTCAGGTCATGATCCCAGGGTCCTGGGATCAAGTCCAACATCAGGCTCTCTGCTTAGATGGGAGTCTGCTTCTCCCTCTCCCTCTTTTTTTTTTTAAATTTTTTTTTAATTTTATTTATTTATGATAGTCACATAGAGAGAGAGAGAGATAGAGGCAGAGACACAGGCAGAGGGAGAAGCAGGCTCCATGCACCGGGAGCCCGACGTGGGATTCGATCCGGGGTCTCCAGGATCGCGCCCTGGGCCAAAGGCAGGCGCCAAACCGCTGCGCCACCCAGGGATCCCTCCCTCTCCCTCTTGATCCTCCTCTTGCTCATGCTCTCTCTCTCTCAAATAAGTAAATAAAATATTTTTTTCAAAAACTAACAATTTTTCTGTAGTAAATATACCACTAAAAGAAGTACAAAAATGGATGATCTTTGTTTTTTTGAGTAGAAGGTAAGCTATCTAAAAATCGATACAGAAAGGAAAGGATGACAAAAAATGGTAAAGGCATGAGTAATCTAAGCAAATGTTGATCGAATAAACAACAGTTACAATAAATTGTGAAGTTTCAAATATATGTAGAATTAAACTACATCACAAAATAGCATATAAAGTTGGAAGACGAGTAAATGGTATAATATGAGAACATTACATTGTCTGGGAATAGCTAAAATTACCAATTTATATTTAACTTTCATAAGTCAAGAATTTATGTTACTTAGAGAGTTAGAGGAAAATAAAAATATTTAGTAAAAGATTATATAACTTCTAGGCAAAAAGAAAATGTGCAATAATTTTAAAATGTTGTGTTAATAAAAGAGAAAGAACAAAGAAAATAGAACAAGTGGTACGAACAGAAAGTTAGTAACCAGATGATATATTTAAAGGGGGCAACATCTAAGAAAGTCAGAGAGAGATGGGACGAGAATAGGGAGAAAGCCTTCAGACTGAGATATGGATTGAAACCTGTGAAAGGAGGATTGGGTAGGAAGATCCTTAAGCTGTAATAAAGCCCTGGTAAATCCAAATGGGAGCTTAAGAGCAAAGATTGCCTTTAGAAGAGCATTGCATTTGGTAGAAATAAGCTTTAGTATCCCCATAGTGTTCAGTTATTGTCTGGTAAATGCCCAGGGAAAATATGGCCTTCCAACAAATAGTGTGTCAGATACCCAAACTGTTACAGCTGCAGTCTTTCAGCTAAGTGTATTTCTTTTTGCAGATACTTTACTAAAAAGAATACTAAATGGCACACCATCATGGCTTCCACACAAGTGTACAAAGTTATCAGCATTTATTAACAAACATTAGCAAATTGACACATACAAAACACTGAATCCAACTGCTGCAGAACACATATACTTTTCAGGTACATATGAAATACTTATAAAAGTTGATCATATACTTGGTCATAAATCAATTGATTTCAGAATCAAAAACAAACAATAAGGCCCAAACCCCACATATTTTGAAAATTAAATAAGAGGTTTCAAAAGTAACTCAAGGATCAAAAGATAAAAAACAACAGGAATTAGGAAATATACTGAACTAAGAGATTAAAAAAATATATCTAAATTGATGTTTTGAGGAACCTCCACACTGTTTTCCAGAGTGGCTAGACCAATTCATATTCCCACCAACAGTGTACGAGGGTTCCCCTTTCTCCACATCCTTGCCAACATCTGTTCTTTGCTGGGTTATTAATTTGCGCCATTCTGAAAGTTGGGATTCCTAGGAATCTTATTGTTTTGTTGCAATTGTAAATGGAATCGATTCTTTGGTTTCTTTTTCTGCTGCTTCAGTATTGGTCTTTGGGAAATTTGTAATCTTTAATGCATTATTAGAAGAAAGACTTAAAAGCAGTGATCTCTTCCTCCATCTAAAGAAATTTGACAAATAGTAAATTAAACTTCCCAAAAGTAGGTAGAAGTAAAGAAATTATAAATACAATAAATTAATAAAATAGAGAACAAATTAATAAGATCAATAAAAACAATAGGTTTTACTTTTTAATGTAATAAAATTGATAAAACTTTGGAAAGAATTATAAAGAAGAAAAGAGAAAGTACAAATAATCAGCAATAAGAATAAAAGGGAGACAACACTATAAATTCTATAGATATTAAAATAATCAGGATATTATAAATAATTTTGTCAATAAATACAAATTTTACATAAGTAGACAAATTTCTAGAAAAAATAGAATCTACTACAATATCACAAAAGTAAATAGAAAAATCTCAATTGTCTTAGAGTCATTAAAGAAATTGAAGCTGTAAATAATTTTCTTCCTAAGAAAATTCCAATTTGGATGGCTTTACTGATCAATCCCACACATTTAAGGGGGGGAGGGAACCCCTCCAAAATTATTGAAAGTTTCCCAGAGAATAAATAGGAAAAACATCCCAACTTGTTTCTTGAGGCCAGTCCAATATTGATTAAAAGTTTTACAATGGCATTATCAAAGAAGTAAATTGCAGACTACTCTAGCCATAGATGCAAAAGTCCTAAGGAAAATATTAGCGCCTCAAACCAGCAATACATAAAAAGTATAATATATCATTAACAAATGGGTTTTATTCCAGGAATGCCATGTTAGCTTAACATTTGAAAATCAATCAATGATATTGTAAGGGTGTTGAGTGCTGATGGATTGTGGCTGCACTTGTGGTGAGCATAACATAGTGTAAGATGATGTTGAATCACTATGCTGTACACCTGAGACTAATGTAATATGTATCAACTATTCTTTTTTTGTATATATTTTTTTAATTTTTATTTATTTATGATAGTCACAGAGAGAGAGAGAGAGAGAGAGAGAGAGGCAGAGACATAGGCAGAGGGAGAGGCAGGCTCCATGCACCGGGAGCCCGACGTGGGATTCGATCCCGGGTCTCCAGGATCGCGCCTTGGGCCAAAGGCAGGCGCCAAACTGCTGCGCCACCCAGGGATCCCTTTTGTATATTTTTTTTATTGGAGCTTGATTAGCCAACATATAACATAATAACCAGTGGCTCATCCCATCAGGTGCCCCCCTCAGTGCCCATCACCCAGTCACCCCCATCCTCCCACCCACCTCCCCTTCCACCACTCCTTGTTCATTTCCCATTGTTAGGAGTATTCTTTTTGTTGTTGTTGTTAAGAGTATTCTTAAAAAAAAAAAAGAAAATCAGTGTATTTGCAATATTAACAGAATAATAATCATCTTAATATATGCAGAACAATAATTACACAAAGTTTAAATTTTTTTCATAATAATAATTTTTAGAAATATTGCCAAACTAGGAAAAGAAGGGAACTGTCTTAATCTGAAAAAGGGTAACCACAAAAAATATATACTGCATATTACACTTAATGGTGAAATACTGGAAACATTCTTCTTAAGGTTAGAAGTGAGAAAAAGATGCATGCTATCAGCACTCCTATTCAAAATTGTATTTAATTGGAATGGGCAAGATGGCAGAGGAGAAGGGTCCCCAAGTCACCTGTCCCCACCAATGTACCTAGATAACCTTCAAATCAACCTGAAAACCTACGAATTCGACCCGAGATGTAAAGAGAGAACAGCTGGAACACTACAAAGAGAAGAGTTTGTAACAAGGACAACTCATTTTCAGCCACTTTGCATTGAGCAAAATGACTAGAAAGAACTCAGGGCAGCACGGGTGGCTCAGCGGTTTAGCGCCACCTTCAGCCCAGGGCCTGATCCTGGAGACCCGGGAGGAGTCCCACATCAGACTCCCTGCATGGAGCCTGCTTCTCCCTCTGCCTGTGTCTCTGCCTCTCTCTCTCTCTCTCTCTCTCTCTCTCTCTCTCTCTCTGTCTCTCATGAATAAATAAAATATTTTTTACAAAAAGAAAGAACTCAGCACAAAAGAAAGAATCAGAAACAGTCCTCTCTGCCACACACTTACAGAATTTCGATTACAATTCGATGTCAGAAATCCAATTTAGAAGCAAAATTATAAAGCTACTGGTGGCTCTGGAAAAAGCATAAAGGATTCAAGAGACTTCATGACTGCAGAATTTAGATCAAATCAGGGCGAAACTAAAAATCAATTAAATGAGATGCAATTCAAACCCTCATTAACGACGAGGGTTTAATGAGGTACAAAACGAGTGAGTGACATAGAAGACGAGTTGATGGCAAGGAAGGAAGCTGAGGAAAAAAGAGAAAAACAAATAAAAGATCATGAGGAAAGGTTAAGGGAAATAAATGACAGCCTCAGAAGGACAAATCTACGTTTAATTGGGGTTCCCGAGGGCGCCGACAGGGACAGAGGACCAGAAAGTGTATTTGAACAAATCATAGCTGAGAACTTCCCTAACTTGGGAAGGAAAACAGGTATTCAGATCCAGGAGATAGAGAGATCCCCCCTAAAATCAATAAAAACCGTTCAACACCTCGACATTTAATAGTGAAACTTGCAAATTCCAAAGATAAAGAGAAGAGCCTTAAAGCAACAATACACAAGAAGAGATCCCTAACGTTTATGGAGAAGAGTATTAGGGTAACAGCAGACCTCTCCACAGAGACCTGGCAGGCCAGAAATGGCTGGCAGGATATATTCAGGGTCCTAAATGAGAAGAACATGCACCATAGAATATCCAGCGCTCTCATTCAGAATAGAAAGAGAGATAAAGAGCTTCCAAGATAGGCAGAAACTGAAAGAATATGTGACCACCAAGCCAGCTCTGCAAGAAATATTAAGGGGGACTCTGTAAAGAAAGAGGAAGCCCAAAGAAATAATCCACAAAAACAGGGACCGAATAGCTATTATGATGACACTAAATTGATATATTTCAATAGTAACTCTGAATGTGAATGGGCTTAATGATCCCATCAAAAGACACAGGATTTCAGACTGGATAAAAGCAAGACCCATCTATATGCTGTCTACAAGAGACTCATTTTAGACCTAAGGACACCTCCAGCCTTAAAACAAAAAGTTGGAGAACCGTTTACCATTCAAATGTTCCTCAAAAGAAAGCAGGGGTAGCAATCCCATATCAGGTAAATTCAAGTTATCCCAAAGACTGTATTAAGAGATGAAGAGGGACACTGTATCATACTTATAGGATCTATCCAACAAGAGGACCTAGGAGTCATGAATATTTATGCCCCGAATGTGGGAGCTGCCAGTATATCAATCAATTAATAACCAAAGTAAAGACACACTTAGATAATAATACACTAATACTGGGAGACTTCAACACAGCACTTTCTTCAAATGACAGGTTTTCTAAGCACAACATCTCCAAAGAAACAAGAGCTTTAAATGATACACTGGACCAGATGGATTTCACAGATATTTACAGAACTTTAC
This sequence comes from Canis lupus dingo, assembly GCF_003254725.2. Classification (NCBI taxonomy): domain Eukaryota; kingdom Metazoa; phylum Chordata; class Mammalia; order Carnivora; family Canidae; genus Canis; species Canis lupus. The sequence goes on along the minus strand of NC_064281.1, from coordinate 124,217,814 downwards.
ATCCAAACACAACTGAATACACATTCTTTTCAAGTGTACATGGAACTTTCCCCACAATAGACCACATACTGGGTCACAAATCAGGTCTTAACCAATACAAAAAGATTGGGATTGTACCCTGTTTATTGTCAGACCATAATGCTTTGAATCTTGAACTCAATCACAAAAAGAAATTTGGAAGATTTCCAACACGCAGAAGTTAAAGACCATCCTGCTAAAAGATGAAAGGGTCAACCAGGAAATTAGAGAATAATTTAAAAGATTCATGGAAACTAATGAGAATGAAGACACGACCATTCAAATCTTTGGGATACAGCAAAGCAGTCCTGAGAGGGAAATGAATCGCAATACAAGCATCCCTCAAAAAAATGGAAAAAAACTCAAAATACACAAGCTAACCTTGCACCTAAAGGAACCGGAGAAAGAACAGCAAATAAAACCTAAACCAAGCAGAAGAAGAGAGTTAATAAGATTTGAGCAGAACTCAATGAAATAGAGACCAGAAGAACTGTGGAACAGATCAACAAAACCAGGAGTTGGTTCCTTGAAAGAATTTAATAAATAGATAAACCATTAGCCAGCCTTATTAAAAACAAAACAGACTCAAATTAATAAACTCACGAATGAAAAAGATCACCACCAATACCCAGGAAATACAAACGATTTTAAAAACATATTATAAGCAGCTATCCGCCAATAAATTAGGCAATCTAGAAGAAATGGAAAAATTTCTGGAAAACCACAAACTACCAAAACTGGAACAGGAAGAATAGAAACCTGAACAGGCCAATTACGAGGGAGGAAATTGAAGCAGTCATCAAAAACCTCCCAAGACACAAAAGTCCAAGGTATGGTGGTTTCCTAGGGGGATTGTATCAAATGTTTAAAGAAGAAGAACCATACCTATTCTACTGAAGCAGTTTGGAAAGATAGAAAGAGATGGAATACTTCCAAACTCGTTCTCTGAGGCCAGTATCACCTTAATTCCAAAACCAGACAAAGACCCCACCAAAAAGGAGAATTATAGGCCAATATCCCTGATGAACACAGGTGCAAAACTTCTCAACAACATACTAGCCAATAGGATCCAACAGTACATTAAGAAGATTATTCACCATGACGAAGTGGGATTTATCCCCAAGATGCAAGGCTGATTCAACACTTGTAAAACAATCAATGTGATAGATCATATCAACAAGAGAAAACACAAGAACCATATGATCCTCTCAATAGATGCAGAGAAAGCACTGGACAAAATACAGCATCCATTCCTGATCAAAACTCTTCAGAGTGTAGGGATAGAGGGAATATTCCTCAGCATCTTCAAAGCTATCTACTAAAAGCCCACAGGCAGTATCATTCTCAATGGGGAAATACTGGGAGCCTTTTCCCTCAGATCAGGAATAAGACAGGGATGTCCACTCTCACCACTACTATTCAACATAGTACTAGAAGTCATACCCTCAGCAATCAGGCAACAAAAAGAAATAAAAGGCATTCAAATTGGCAAAGAAGAAGTCAAACTCTCCTTCTTTGGCAGATAACATGATACTGTACATAGAAAACCCAAAAGCCTCCACCCCAAGATTGCTAAAACTCATACAGCAATTTGGCAGTGTGGCAGGATACAAAATTAATGCCCAGAAATCAGGACATTTTTATACAATGAGACTGAAGAAAGAGAAATTAAGGAGTCAATCCCATTTACAATTGTACCCAAAAGCATAAGATACCTAGGAATAAACCTAACCAAAGAAGTAAACGATATGTACCCTAAAAACTACAGAACACTTCTGAAAGAAATGGAGGAAGACACAAAGACATGGAAAAAGATTCCATGCTCATGGATTGCAAGAATTAATATTGTGAAAATGTTAATGCTACCCAGGGCAATTTACACATTTAATGCAACCCCTATCAAAATACCATGGACTTTCTTCAGACAGTTGGAACAAATCATCTTAAGATTAGTGTGGAATCAGAAAATACCCCGAATACCCAGGGGAATATTGAAAAAGAAAACCAGAGCTGGGGGCATCAAAATGCCAGATTTCAGGTTGTACTACAAAGCTGTGATCATCAAGACAGTGTGTACTGGCTCAAAAACAGACACATAGATCAATGGAACAGAATAGAGAATCCAGAAATGGGCCCTCAACTCTATGGTCAACTAATATTCGAGAAAGCAGGAAAGACTATGCACTGGAAAAAGGACAGTCCTCTTCAATAAATGCCGCTGGGAAAATTGGACCGCCACGTACAGAAGAATGAAACTAGACCATTCTCTTACACCATACACCAAAGATAAACTCAAAATCGATGAAAAATCTAAATATGAGACAAGAATCTATCAAAATCCCAGAGGAGAATACAAGCAACACCCTTTTTGAACTTGGCCACAGCAACTTCTTGTAAGATGCAGTATTTAGGCAAGGGAAACAAAAGCAAAAATGAATTATTGGGACTTAATTAAGATAAAAAGCTTCTGCACAGGAAAAGAAACAGTCAACGAAAGTAAAGTCAACCACAGAATGGGAGAAGATATTTGCAAATGACGTATCAAATAAAGGGCTAGTTTCCAAGGTCTATAAAGAACTTCTTAAACTCAACACCAAGAAACAAACAATCCAATCAAGAAATGGGCAAAAGACATGAAGAGAAATCTCACAGAGGAAGACATAGACATGGCCAACATGCACATGAGAAAATGCTCCGCATCACTGGCCATCAGGGAAATACAATTCAAAACCTCAATGAGATACCACCTCACCCCAGTGAGATGGGGAAATTAACAAGGCAGGAAATCACACCTGTTGGAGAGGATGCGGAGAAAGGGGAATCCTCCTGCACTGTTGGTGGTAATGTGCACTGGTACAGCCACTCTGGAAAACTTTGTGGAGGTTCCTCAAAGAATTAAAAGTAGACCTGCCCTATGACCCAGCAATTGCACTGATGGGGATTTACCCCAAAGATACAGATGCAGTGAAATGCCGGGACACCTGCACCCCGATGTTTATAGCAGCAATGTCCACAATAGCCACCTGTGGAAGGAGCCTCGGTGTCCATTGAAAGATTGAATGGATAAAGAAGATGTGGTCTGTGTATACAATGGAATATTACTCAGCCATTAGAAACGACAAATACCCACCATTTGCTTCGACGTGGATGGAACTGGAGGGCATTATGCTGAGTGAAGTAAGTCATTGGAGAAGGACAAACATTATATGGTCTCATTCATTTAGGGAATATAAAAATAGTGAACGGGATTAAAGGGGAAGGAGAGAAAATGAGTGGGAAATATCAGCGAGGGTGACACAACATGAGAGACTCCTAACACTAGGAACGAACAAGGAGTGGAGGTAGCAAGGGAGCTAGGTGGGAGGTTGGGGTGACTGGGTGATGGGCACTGAGGGGGGCACTTGGACAGGATAAGCACTGGGTATTATGCCATATGTTGGCAAATCGAACTCCAATAAAAAATATATACACAAAAATTTAATTGGCAAAACAAAAAAAAAAAAGTGGAACCAAGCAGCCTGGCCAATAGCCACTCATGCAAAAGAGTAATGTTTTATGCTACACAACAATGAAATTAGTATGAAGTTTTAAAATGTAATTAATTAAATAAGGTAAGAAATAGTAATAAAATACATAAGGATTGCAATTCAAGATATAGAAGTGTCATTATTTAACTATACTGTGTACATAGAATTCCAAATCTAATAACTATTAAAGTTAAAAGGATAATGAGGTACGTAGTTGGTTCAGTTTTAAAGAGAGACTCAGAGGAATAAATACTCTGGCCTCCAATTGTTGATTTTAGCTCATGTCATGATCTCAGGTCATGAGATCAAGCCTCATATTGAGCTCCATACTCAGTGTGGAATCTGCTTGGGATTGTCTCCCTCTTCTGCCTGTCCCCCCATTCATGCTGTCTCTCCTCTCTCTCAATAAATAAATAAATAAATCTTTTTAAAAGATAATTAAAATTAAGATAAATATCACTTGTTGGGATCCCTGTGGTGCAGCGGTTTAGCGCCTGCCTTTGGCCCAGGGCGCGATCCTGGAGACCCGGGATCGGGTCCCGTGTCGGGCTCCCGGTGCATGGAGCCCTTCTCCCTCTGCCTGTGTCCCTGCCTCTCTTTCTCTCTCTGTGACTATCATAAATAAATAAAAATTTAAAAAAAATCACTTGTTTTCTATATACTAGGAAAAGGGATCCCTGGGTGGCGCAGCGGCTTGGCGCCTGCCTTTGGCCCAGGTGCGATCCTGGAGACCCGGGATCGAATCCCACATCGGGCTCCCGGTGCATGGAGCCTGCTTCTCCCTCTGCCTGTGTCTCTGCCTCTCTCTCTCTCTCTATGTCTATCATAAATAAATAAAAATAAATTAAAAAAATAATACTAGAAGAAAAAAGTTAAAATGCAATGTTAAAAATATATCATTGTCATTAGAATCAAAGGTTATCAAATATGTATGGATAAATCAAATTAATGGTATGTAAGCATTCTGTACAGAAATCTAAAGCACTATTGAAAGAAACCCATGATGATCTGAATAAATAGAAGGCTATTTAATTGCATTAGTTAGGATTCTCATAGGAAAGATTATTCAATTAGGATAATTTGGGAAGGGGTATTTACAAAACAACTATTTACAAAGGTATGGTGTATATCATAGGGGAACCACAAGGACCATAGGACCTAAGGTAATAACAGTGGAGTTGTAGTTACCAAGCCTAGTCCAGGAGGGACAAGAAGAAGAAATAGTAGAACCAAAAAGAGTAAGTCTTGTAGAGATAGAGACTTTAAAATAAGCAAAACTTCAGTTAAGGCCAGCCCAAGACAACCTTTCAAAGAGAGACTCAGAGGAATAAATACTCTGACCTCACCTCCTCTCTCATTTGATCTCCTTCTGGGGGTACTCCATTGGCCAAACCTAACAAGAAGCCAGGGGGGGGAGGATTCCATTAATTTCAGAAAATTGGGGATGAATTAGAATGATCATTGAGTGATAGAATGATCTGGATGTGCAATTAGAAGATGATCTGAGATGAGTAATTAGAAGATAACCAGCACTATCATATATTGATGATATAGAAGACAATGTGACAAAAAAATATTAGTTCCCTCAGATTGATATAGATACAATTTAATCTCAACCAAAATCTCCATGTTTATTTTGTGAGATTTGACAACCTGATTGATTATATAGAAATGCATGACCAAGATATCTTTGAAGGAGAACAAGGTGGATTATGGTTAACGAGAAAGATTATATAAATCCAGTTTAATTATGACTTCAGGTATTGGTACACCAATAGACAAATAGGCCATTGGAATGGAACAGAGTCCAGAAACAGACCCATGCTGATACTGAATTTATTGCAAAGGTGGCATTGCACAAGAGTCGGGAAAGGGTGGTTTATCAATGAATGGTGCTGCATCAATGGTATCGACTTGGAAAAAAACAAAATGAGGCCCTACCTCTTACCATACAAAATAAGCAAATAAACAAACAAAACCCCTCAATTATAAGTAGGTTGTAGATCTAAGAATAAAAGACAAAACAATAAGTTTCCAGAATATAAAGGAGAACTGTCATGACCATGAATTCTTTAATAGGATGTAAAAGGATAAGATTGTAAATTATATTGCATTAAAATTAACAAATTATGTTTATCCTTTCAAAATACAAATAAAAGGGGACCCCTGGGTGGCAGCGGTTGGCGCCTGCCTTTGGCCCAGGGCGTGATCCTGGTAGACCCGGGATCGAATCCCACATCGGTAAAAATATACCTGCCCTACGACCAGCAATGCACTGTGGGGATTTACCCCAAGATAAAATGCAATGAAACGCTGGACACCTGCACCCCGATGTTTCTAGCAGCAATGGCCACGATAGCCAAACTTGTGGAAGGAGCCTCGGTTCCAAACGAAAGATGAATGGATAAAGAAGATGTGGTTTATGTATACAATGGAATATTACTCAGCTTAGAATGACAAATACCCACCATTTGCTTCAACGTGTGAAACTGAGGGTATTATGCTGAGTGAAGTAAGTCAGTCGGAGAAGGACAAACATTATATGTTTCTCATTCATTTGGGGAATATAAATAATAGTGAAAGGGAAAATAAGGGAAGGGAGAAGAATGTGTGGATATCAGAAAGGAGACAGAACATAAAGACTGCTAACTCTGGGAAACGAACTAGGGGTGGTAGAAGGGGAGGAGGGCGGGGGTGGGAGTGAATGGGTGAGCGGGCACTGGGTGTTATTCGTAGTTAGTAAATTGAACACCAATAATAAAAAAAAAAAAAAAAAGGAAAAAAAAAAAAAAAAAAAGAAATGGTAACAAAAAAAAAAAAAAAAAAAAAAAAAAAAAAGAAGATGTGGCTTATGTATACATGGAATATTACTCCCATTAGAAATGACAAATACCCACCATTTGCTTCGACGTGGATGGAACTGGAGGGTATTATCGAGATGAAGTAAGTCAATCGAGAAGGACAAACATTATGGTCTCATTCATTTGGGGAATATAAATAATAGTGAGGAATAGAAGCGAAGGGAGATGAAAGGGGAGGAAATATCAGAAAGGGAGACAGAACATGAAGACTCCTAACCTGGGAAATGAACTAGGGGTGTGGAAGGAGAGGGCAGGGATGGGGTTGAATGGGTGACAGGCACTGAGGGCTGGGCACTTGATGGGATGAGCACTGGGTGGTATTCTGTATGTTGGCAAATTAACACCAATAAAAATAAATTTATTATTTAAAAAAAAATAATATGGAAATTTTTTCTCTGAGAAGAAGTTGAAATGAGAACTTCAGTCTCAAAAAAAACTTACATAGGGCACCTGGGGTGCTCAGTCAGTTAAGCATCTGCCTTTGGCTCAGTCATGATCCCAGGGTCCTGGGATCAAGTCCAACATCAGGCCTCTGCTTAGATGGGAGTCTGCTTCTCCTCTCCTCTTTTTTTTTTTTAAATTTTTTTTTAATTTTATTTATTTATGATGTCACATAGAGAGAGAGGAGATAGAGGCAGAGACACAGGCAGAGGGAGAAGCAGGCTCCATGCACCGGGAGCCCGACGTGGGATTCGATCCGGGGTCTCCAGGATCGCGCCCTGGGCCAAAGGCAGGCGCCAAACACGCTCGCCACCCAGGGATCCCTCCCTCTCCCTCTGATCCTCTTTGCTCATGCTCTCTCTCTCTCAAATAAGTAAATAAAATATTTTTTCAAAAACTACAATTTTCTGTAGTAAATATACAACTAAAAGAAGTACAAAAATGGAGATCTTTGTTTTTTTGAGTAGAAGGTAAGCTATCTAAAATCGATACAGAAAGGAAAGGATGACAAAAAATGTAAAGGCATGAGTAATCTAAGCAAATGTTGATCGAATAAACAACAGTTACAATAAATTGTGAAGTTTCAAATATATAGAATTAAACTACATCACAAATAGCATATAAAGTTGGAAGACGAGTAAGGTATAATATGAGAACATTACATTGTCTGGAATAGCTAAAATTACCAATTATATTTAACTTTCATAAGTCAAGAATTATGTTACTTAGAGAGTTAGAGGAAAATAAATATTTAGTAAAGATTATATATACTTCAGGCAAAAGAAAATGTGCAATAATTTTAATGTTGTGTTAATAAAAGAGAAAGAACAAAGAAAATAGAACAAGTGGTACAACAGAAAGTTAGTAACCAGATGATATATTTAAAGGGGGCAACATCTAAGAAAGTCAGAGAGATGGGACGAGAATAGGGAGAAAGCCTTCAGACTGAGATATGGATTGAAACCTGTGAAAGGAGGATTGGGTAGGAAGATCCTTAAGCTGTAATAAAGCCCTGGTAAATCCAAATGGGAGCTTAAGACAAAGATTGCCTTTAGAAGAGCATTGCATTTGGTAGAAATAAGCTTTAGTATCCCCATAGTGTTCAGTTATTGTCTGGTAAATGCCCAGGAAAATATGGCCTTCCAACAAATAGTGTGTCAGATACCCAAACTGTTTACAGCTGCAGTCTTTCAGCTAAGTGTATTTCTTTTTGCAGAACTTTACTAAAAAGAATACTAAATGGCACCATCATGGTCTCCACACAAGTGTACAAAGTTATCAGCATTTATTAACAAACATAGCAAATTGACACATACAAAACACTGAATCCAACTGCTGCAGAACACATAACTTTTCAGGTACATATGAAATACTTATAAAAGTTGATCATATACTTGGTCATAAATCAATTGATTTCAGAATCAAAAACAACAAAGGCCCAAACCCCACATATTTTGAAAATTAAATAAGAGGTTTCAAAAGTAACTCAAGGATCAAAAAATAAAAACAACAGGAATTAGGAAATATACTGAACTAGAGATTAAAAAAATAATCTAAATTGATGTTTTGAGGAACCTCCACACGTTTTCCAGAGTGGCTAGACCAATTCATATTCCCACCAACAGTGTAGGGTTCCCCTTTCTCCACATCCTTGCCAACATCTGTTCTTTGCGGGTTATTAATTGCGCCATTCTGAAAGTTGGGATTCCTAGGAATCTTATTGTTTTTGTTGCAATTGTAAATGGAATCGATTCTTTGGTTTCTTTTTCTGCTGCTTCAGTATTGGTCTTTGGGAAATTTGTAATCTTTATGCATTATTAGAAGAAAGACTTAAAGCAGTGATCTCTTCCTCCATCTAAAGAAATTTGACAAATAGTAAATTAAACTTCCCAAAAGTAGGTAGAAGTAAAGAAATTATAAATACAATATTATAAATAGAGAACAAATTAATAAGATCAATAAAAACAATAGGTTTTACTTTAAATGTAATAAAATGATAACTTTGGAAAGATTATAAGAAAAAGAGAAAGTACAAATAATCAGCATAGAATAAAAGGGAGACAACCTATAATTCTATAGATTAATATAAATCAGGATATTATAATAATTTTTGTCAATAATACAAATTTACATAAGTAGACAAATTTCAGAAAAAATAGAATCTACTACAATATCACAAAGTAAATAGAAAATCTCAATTGTCTTAGAGTCATTAAAGAAATTGAAGCTGTAAATAATTTTCTTCCAAGAAAATCCAATTTGATGGCTTTACTGATCAATCCCACACATTTAAGGGGGGAGGGAACCCCTCCAAAATTATGAAAGTTTCCCAGAGAATAAATAGGAAAACATCCCAACTTGTTTCTTGAGGCCAGTCCATATGATTAAAAGTTTTACAATGGCATTATCAAAGAAGTAAATTGCAGACTACTCTAGCCATAATGCAAAAGTCCTAAGGAAAATATTAGCGCCTCAAACCAGCAATACATAAAAGTATAATATATCATTAACAAATGGTTTTATTCCAGGAATGCCATGTGTCTTAACATTTGAAACAATCAATGATATTGAAGGTGTTGAGTGCTGATGGATTGTGGCTGCACGGGTGAGCATAACATAGTGTAAGATGATGTTGAATCACTATGCTGTACACCTGAGACAATGTAATATGTATCAACTATTCTTTTTTGTATATTTTTTTTATATTTTTTTTTTTATTTTATTTTGTAGTCACGGAGAGGAGAGGAGAGAGAGGAGGCAGGACATAGAGGCAGAGGGAGAGGCAGGCTCCATGCACCGGGAGCCCGACGTGGGATTCGATCCCGGGTCTCCAGGATCGCGCCTTGGGCCAAAGGCAGGCGCCAAACTGCTGCGCCACCCAGGGATCCTTTGTATATTTTTTTTATGGAGCTTGATTAGCCAACATATAACATAATAACCAGTGGCTCATCCCCATCAGGTGCCCCCCTCAGTGCCCATCACCAGTCACCCCATCCCCCACCCACCTCCCCTTCCACCACTCCTTGTTCATTCCCATTGTTAGGAGTATTCTTTTGTTGTTGTTGTTAAGAGTATTCTTAAAAAAAAAAAGAAAATCAGTGTATTTGCAATATTAACAGAATAATAATCATCTAATATATGCAGAACAATAATTCCACAAAGTTTAAATTTTTTTCATAATAATAATTTTTAGAATATATGCCAAACTAGGAAAAGAAGGGAACTGCTTAATCTGAAAAGGGTAACCACAAAAAATAATACGGCAATATACACTTAATGGGAAATACGGGAAACATTCTTCTTAAGGTTAGAAGTGAGAAAAAGATGCATGCTATCAGCACTCCTATTCAAAATTGTATTTAATTGGGAATGGGCAAGATGGCAGAGGAGAAGGGTCCCAAGTCACCTGTCCCCACCAATGTACCTAGAACCTTCAAATCAACCTGAAACCTACGAATCGACCCGAGATGTAAAGAGGAAAAGCTGGAAACATACAAAGAGAAGAGTTTGTAACAAGGACAACTCATTTTCAGCCACTTTGCATTGAGCAAAATGACTAGAAAGAACTCAGGGCAGCACGGTGGCTCAGCGGTTTAGCGCCACCTTCAGCCAGGGCCTGATCCTGGAGACCCGGGAGGAGTCCCACATCAGACTCCCTGCATGGAGCTGCTTCTCCCTCTGCCTGTGTCTCTCCTGCTCTCTCTCTCCTCTCTCCCTCCTCTCTCTCTCTCTCGTCTCTTCATGAATAAATAAAATATTTTTTACAAAAAGAAAGAACTCAGCACAAAAAAAGAATCAGAAACAGTCCTCTCTGCACACACTACAGAATTTCGATTACAATCGATGTCAGAAATCCAATTTAGAAGCAAAATTATAAAGCTACTGGTGGCTCTGGAAAAGCATAAAGGATTCAAGAGACTTCATGATGCAGAATTTAGATCAAATCAGGGCGAAACTAAAAATCAATTAAATGAGATGCAATTCAAACCCTCATTAACGACGAGGGTTATGAGGACAAAACGAGTGAGTGACATAGAAGACGAGTTGATGGCAAGGAAGGAAGTGAGGAAAAAAAAGAAAAACAAATAAAAGATCATGAGGAAAGGTTAAGGGAAATAAATGACAGCCTCAGAAGGACAAATCTACGTTTAATTGGGGTTCCCGAGGCCCGACAGGGACAGAGGACCAGAAAGTGTATTTGAACAAATCATAGCTGAGAACTTCCCTAACTTGGGAAGGAAAACAGGTATTCAGATCCAGGAGATAGAAGATCCCCCCAAAATCAATAAAAAACCGTTCAACACCTCGACATTTAATAGTGAAACTTGCAAATTCCAAAGATAAAGAGAAGACCTTAAAGCAACAATACACAAGAAGAGATCCCTAACGTTTATGGAGAAGAGTATTGGGGTAACAGCAGACCTCTCCACAGAGACCTGGCAGGCCAGAAATGGCTGGCAGGATATATTCAGGTCCTAAATGAGAAGAACATGCACCATAGAATATCCAGCGCTCTCATTCAGAATAGAAAGAGAGATAAAGAGCTTCCAAGATAGGCAGAAACTGAAAGAATATGTGACCACCAAGCCAGCCTCTGCAAGAAATATTAAGGGGGACTCTGTAAAGAAGAGGAAGCCCAAAGAAATAATCCACAAAAACAGGGACCGAATAGCATTATGATGACACTAAATTGATATATTTCAATAGTAACCTGAATGTGAATGGGCTTAATGATCCCATCAAAAACACAGGATTTCAGACTGGATAAAAGCAAGACCCATCTATATGCTGTCTACAAGAGACCATTTTAGACCTAAGGACCACTCCAGCCTTAAAACAAAAGTTGGAGAACCGTTTACCATTCAAATGTTCCTCAAAAGAAAGCAGGGGTAGCAACCCATATCAGGTAAATTCAAGTTTATCCCAAAGACTGTATTAAGAGATGAAGAGGGACACTGTATCATACTTATAGGATCATCCAACAAGAGGACCTAGGATCATGAATATTTATGCCCCGAATGTGGGAGCTGCCAAGTATATCAATCAATTAATAACCAAAGTAAAGACACACTTAGATAATAATACACTAATACTGGGAGACTCACACACAGCACTTTCTTCAAATGACGGATGTTTTCTAAGCACAACATCTCCAAAAAACAGAAGCTTTAAATGAAACACTGGACAGATGGATTTCACAGATTTACAGAACTTACATCCAACACACACGGAATACACATTCTTTCAAGTGTACATGGAACTTTCCCCACAATAGACCACATACTGGGTCACAAATCAGGTCTTAACCAATACAAAAGATGGGATTGGTACCTGTTTATGTCAGACCATAATGCTTGAATCTTGAACTCAATCACAAAAGAAATTTGGAAAGATTTCCAACACGCAGAAGTAAGACCATCTGCTAAAAGATGAAAGGGTCAACCAGAAATTAGAGAATAATTTAAAAGATTCATGGAAACAATGAGAATGAAGACAACGACCATTCAAATCTTTGGGATACAGCAAAAGCATTCCTGAGAGGGAAATGATCGCAATACAAGCATCCCTCAAAAAATGGAAAAAAACTCAAATACACAAGCTAACCTTGCACCTAAAGGAACCGGAGAAAGAACAGCAAATAAAACCTAAACCAAGCAGAAGAAGAGAGTTAATAAAGATTTGAGCAGAACTCAATGAAAAGAGACCAAAGAACTGTGGAACAGATCAACAAAACCAGGAGTGTTTCCTTGAAAGAATAATAAATAGATAAAAACCATTAGCCAGCCTTATTAAAAACAAAACAGACTCAAATTAATAAACTCACGAATGAAAAAGATCACCACCAATATCCCAGGAATACAAACGATTTTAAAAACATATATATAAGCAGCATCCGCCAATAAATTAGGCAATCTAGAAGAAATGGAAAAATTTTGGAAAACCACAAACTACCAAAACTGGAACAGGAAGAAATAGAAACCTGAACAGGCCAATCGAGGGAGGAAATGAAGCAGTCATCAAAAACCCCCAAGACACAAAAGTCCAAGGATGGTGGTTCCTAGGGGGATTGTATCAAATGTTTAAAGAAGAAACCATACCTATCTACGGAAGCGTTTGGAAAGATAGAAAGAGATGGAATACTCCAAACTCGTTCTCTGAGGCCAGTATCACCTTAATTCCAAAACCAGACAAAGACCCCACCAAAAAGGAGAATTATAGGCCAAATCCCTGATGAACACAGGTGCAAAACTTCTCAACAACATACTAGCCAATAGATCCAACAGTACATTAAGAAGATTATCACAATGACGAAGTGGGATTTATCCCCAAGATGCAAGCTGATTCAACACTTGTAAAACAATCAATGTGAGAGATCATACAACAAGAGAAAACACAAGAACCATATATCCTCTCAATAGATGCGAGAAGCACTGGACAAAATACAGCATCCATTCCTGATCAAAACTCTCAGAGTGTAGGGATGAGGGAAATTCCTCAGCATCTTCAAACTATCTACTAAAAGCCCACAGCAATATCATCTCAATGGGGAAATACTGGAGCCTTTTCCCTCAGATCAGGAATAAGACAGGGATGTCCACTCTCACCACTACTATTCAACATAGTACTAGAAGTCATACCTCTAGCAATCAGGCAACAAAAAGAAATAAAAGGCATTCAAATTGGCAAAGAAGAAGTCAAACTCTCCTTCTTTGCAGAAACATGATACTGTACATAGAAAACCCAAAGCCTCACCCCAAGATTGCTAAAACTCATACAGCAATTTGGCAGTGTGGCAGGATACAAAATTAATGCCCAGAAATCAGTGACATTTTTATACAATGAGACTGAAGAAAGAGAATTAAGGAGTCAATCCCATTACAATGTCCCAAAGCATAAAATACTAGGAATAAACCTAACCAAAGAAGTAAAACGATATGTACCCTAAAAACTACAGAACACTTCTGAAAGAAAATGAGGAAGACACAAGAACATGGAAAAAGATTCCATGCTCATGGATTGCAAGAATTAATATTGTTGAAAAGGTTAATGCTACCCAGGGCAATTTACACATTAATATGCAACCCCTATCAAAATACCATGGACTTTCTTCAGACAGTTGGAACAAATCATCTTAAGATAGTGTGGAATCAGAAAATACCCCGAATACCCAGGGGAATATTGAAAAAAAAACCAGAGTGGGGGCATCAAAATGCCAGATTTCAGGTTGTACACAAAGCTGTGATCATCAGACAGTGTGTACGGGCTCAAAACAGACACATAGATCAATGGAACAGAATAGGAATCCAGAAATGGCCCTCAACCTATGGTCAACTAATATTCGAGAAAGCAGGAAAGACTAGGCACTGGAAAAAGGACAGTCTCTTCAATAAATGCCGCTGGGAAAATGGGACCGCCACGTACAGAAGAATGAAACTAGACCATTCTCTTACACCATACACAAAGATAAACTCAAAATCGATGAAAATCTAAATGGAAACAAGAATCTATCAAAATCCCAGAGAGAATACAAGCACACACTTTGAACTTGGCCACGCAACTTCTTTGTAAGATGCATGTATTTAGGCAAGGGAAACAAAAGCAAAAATGAATTATTGGACTTAATTAAGATAAAAAGCTCTGCATGACAGGAAAGAAACAGTCAACGAAGTAAAAGTCAACCACAAATGGGAGAAGATTTTGCAATGACGTATCATAAAGGGCTAGTTTCCAAGGTCTATAAAGAACTTCTTAAACTCAACACCAAAGAAACAAACAATCCAATCAAGAAAGGGGCAAAAGACATGAAGAGAAATCTCACAGAGGAAGACATAGACATGGCCAACATGCACAGAGAAAATGCTCCGCTAACTGGCCATCAGGAAATACAATTCAAAACCTCAATGAGATACCACCTCACCCCAGTGAGAATGGGGAAAATTAACAAGGCAGAATCACACCTGTTGGAGAGGATGCGGAAAAGGAATCCTCCTGCACTGTTGGTGGGAATGTGCACTGGTACAGCCACTCTGGAAAACTGTGTGGAGGTTCCTCAAAGAATTAAAAGTAGACCTGCCCTATGACCCAGCATTGCACTGATGGGGATTTACCCCAAGAATACAGATGCAGTAAATGCCGGACACCTGCACCCCGATGTTTATAGCAGCAATGTCCACAATAGCCACACTGTGGAAGGAGCCTCGGTGTCCATTGAAAGATGAATGGATAAAGAAGATGTGGTCTGTGTATACAGGAATATTACTCAGCCATTAGAAACGACAAATACCCACCATTTGCTTCGACGTGGATGGAACTGGAGGGCATTATGCTGAGAAGTAAGTCAATTGGAGAAGGACAAACATTATATGGTCCATTCATTTAGGGAATATAAAAATAGTGAAGGATTAAAGGGGAAGAGAGAGAAATGAGAAAAACAGCAAATAGATCCTACACCCAAGAGAAGAAGGGAGCTAATAAAGATTCGAGCAGAACTCAACGAAATTGAGACCAGAAGAACTGTGGAACAGATCAACAGAACCAGGAGTTGGTTCTTTGAAAGAATTAATAAGATAGATAAACATTAGCCAGCCTTATTAAAAAGAAGAGAGAGAAGACTCAATTAATAAAATCATGAATGAGAAAGGAGAGATCACTACCAACACCAAGGAAATACAAACGATTTTAAAACCTATTATGAACAGCTATACGCCAATAAATTAGGCAATCTAGAAGAAATGGACGCATTCCTGGAAAGCCACAAACTACCAAAACTGGAACAGGAAGAAATAGAAAACCTGAACAGGCCAATACCAGGGAGGAAATTGAAGCAGTCATCAAAAACCTCCCAGACACAAGAGTCCAGGGCCAGATGGCTTCCCAGGAGAATTTTATCAAACGTTTAAAGAAGAAACCATACCTATTCTCCTAAAGCTGTTTGGAAAGATAGAAAGAGATGGAGTACTTCCAAATTCGTTCTATGAAGCCAGCATCACCTTAATTCCAAAGCCAGACAAAGACCCCGCCAAAAAGGAGAATTACAGACCAATATCCCTGATGAACATGGATGCAAAAATTCTCAACAAGATACTGGCCAATAGGATCCAACAGTACATTAAGAAAATTATTCACCCTGACCAAGTAGGATTTATCCCTGGGACACAAGGCTGGTTCAACACCCGTAAAACAATCAATGTGATTCATCATATCAGCAAGAGAAAAACCAAGAACCATATGATCCTCTCATTGGATGCAGAGAAAGCATTTGACAAAATACAGCATCCATTCCTGATCAAAACTCTTCAGAGTGTAGGGATAGAGGGAACATTCCTCGACATCTTAAAAGCCATCTATGAAAAGCCCACAGCAAATATCATTCTCAATGGGGAAGCACTGGGAGCCTTTCCCCTAAGATCAGGAACAAGACAGGGATGTCCACTCTCACCACTGCTATTCAACATAGTACTGGAAGTCCTAGCCTCAGCAATCAGACAACAAAAAGACATTAAAGGCATTCAAATTGGCAAAGAAGAAGTCAAACTCTCCCTCTTCGCCGATGACATGATACTCTACATAGAAAACCCAAAAGTCTCCACCCCAAGATTGCTAGAACTCATACAGCAATTCGGTAGCGTGGCAGGATACAAAATCAATGCCCAGAAGTCAGTGGCATTTCTATACACTAACAATGAGACTGAAGAAAGAGAAATTAAGGAGTCAATCCCATTTACAATTGCACCCAAAAGCATAAGATACCTAGGAATAAACCTCACCAAAGATGTAAAGGATCTATACCCTCAAAACTATAGAACACTTCTGAAAGAAATTGAGGAAGACACAAAGAGATGGAAAAATATTCCATGCTCATGGATTGGCAGAATTAATATTGTGAAAATGTCAATGTTACCCAGGGCAATATACACGTTTAATGCAATCCCTATCAAAATACCATGGACTTTCTTCAGAGAGTTAGAACAAATTATTTTAAGATTTGTGTGGAATCAGAAAAGACCCCGAATAGCCAGGGGAATTTTAAAAAAGAAAACCATATCTGGGGGCATCACAATGCCAGATTTCAGGTTGTACTACAAAGCTGTGGTCATCAAGACAGTGTGGTACTGGCACAAAAACAGACACATAGATCAGTGGAACAGAATAGAGAATCCAGAAGTGGACCCTGAACTTTATGGGCAACTAATATTCGATAAAGGAGGAAAGACTATCCATTGGAAGAAAGACAGTCTCTTCAATAAATGGTGCTGGGAAAATTGGACATCCACATGCAGAAGAATGAAACTAGACCACTCTCTTTCACCATACACAAAGATAAACTCAAAATGGATGAAAGATCTAAATGTGAGACAAGATTCCATCAAAATCCTAGAGAAGAACACAGGCAACACCCTTTTTGAACTCGGCCATAGTAACTTCTTGCAAGATACATCCACGAAGGCAAAAGAAACAAAAGCAAAAATGAACTATTGGGACTTCATCAAGATAAGAAGCTTTTGCACAGCAAAGGATACAGTCAACAAAACTCAAAGACAACCTACAGAATGGGAGAAGATATTTGCAAATGACATATCAGATAAAGGGCTAGTTTCCAAGATCTATAAAGAACTTATTAAACTCAACACCAAAGAAACAAACAATCCAATCATGAAATGGGCAAAAGACATGAACAGAAATCTCACAGAAGAAGACATAGACATGGCCAACATGCACATGAGAAAATGCTCTGCATCACTTGCCATCAGGGAAATACAAATCAAAACCACAATGAGATACCACCTCACACCAGTGAGAATGGGAAAAATTAACAAGGCAGGAAACAACAAATGTTGGAGAGGATGTGGAGAAAAGGGAACCCTCTTACACTGTTGGTGGGAATGTGAACTGGTGCAGCCACTGTGGAAAACTGTGTGGAGGTTCCTCAAACAGTTAAAATATACCTGCCCTACGACCCAGCAATTGCACTGTTGGGGATTTACCCCAAAGATACAAATGCAATGAAACGCTGGGACACCTGCACCCCGATGTTTCTAGCAGCAATGGCCACGATAGCCAAACTGTGGAAGGAGCCTCGGTGTCCAACGAAAGATGAATGGATAAAGAAGATGTGGTTTATGTATACAATGGAATATTACTCAGCTATTAGAAATGACAAATACCCACCATTTGCTTCAACGTGGATGGAACTGGAGGGTATTATGCTGAGTGAAGTAAGTCAGTCGGAGAAGGACAAACATTATATGTTCTCATTCATTTGGGGAATATAAATAATAGTGAAAGGGAAAATAAGGGAAGGGAGAAGAAATGTGTGGGAAATATCAGAAAGGGAGACAGAACATAAAGACTGCTAACTCTGGGAAACGAACTAGGGGTGGTAGAAGGGGAGGAGGGCGGGGGGTGGGAGTGAATGGGTGACGGGCACTGGGTGTTATTCTGTATGTTAGTAAATTGAACACCAATAATAAAAAAAAAAAAAAAAAGGAAAAAAAAAAAAAAAAAAAAAAGAAAATGGTAACAATAAAAAAAAAAAAAAAAAAAAAAAAAAAAAAAAAAGAAGATGTGGCTTATGTATACAATGGAATATTACTCACCATTAGAAATGACAAATACCCACCATTTGCTTCGACGTGGATGGAACTGGAGGGTATTATGCTGAGTGAAGTAAGTCAATCGGAGAAGGACAAACATTATATGGTCTCATTCATTTGGGGAATATAAATAATAGTGAAAGGGAATAGAAGCGAAGGGAGATGAAATGGGTAGGAAATATCAGAAAGGGAGACAGAACATGAAGACTCCTAACTCTGGGAAATGAACTAGGGGTGGTGGAAGGGGAGGAGGGCAGGGGATGGGGTTGAATGGGTGACAGGCACTGAGGGGGGCACTTGATGGGATGAGCACTGGGTGGTATTCTGTATGTTGGCAAATTAAACACCAATAAAAATAAATTTATTATTTAAAAAAATAAATATGGAAATTTTTTCTCTGAGAATGAAGTTGAAATGAGAACTTCAGTCTCAAAAAAACTTACATAGGGCACCTGGGTGGCTCAGTCAGTTAAGCATCTGCCTTTGGCTCAGGTCATGATCCCAGGGTCCTGGGATCAAGTCCAACATCAGGCTCTCTGCTTAGATGGGAGTCTGCTTCTCCCTCTCCCTCTTTTTTTTTTTTAAATTTTTTTTTAATTTTATTTATTTATGATAGTCACATAGAGAGAGAGAGAGATAGAGGCAGAGACACAGGCAGAGGGAGAAGCAGGCTCCATGCACCGGGAGCCCGACGTGGGATTCGATCCGGGGTCTCCAGGATCGCGCCCTGGGCCAAAGGCAGGCGCCAAACCGCTGCGCCACCCAGGGATCCCTCCCTCTCCCTCTTGATCCTCCTCTTGCTCATGCTCTCTCTCTCTCAAATAAGTAAATAAAATATTTTTTTCAAAAACTAACAATTTTTCTGTAGTAAATATACCACTAAAAGAAGTACAAAAATGGATGATCTTTGTTTTTTTGAGTAGAAGGTAAGCTATCTAAAAATCGATACAGAAAGGAAAGGATGACAAAAAATGGTAAAGGCATGAGTAATCTAAGCAAATGTTGATCGAATAAACAACAGTTACAATAAATTGTGAAGTTTCAAATATATGTAGAATTAAACTACATCACAAAATAGCATATAAAGTTGGAAGACGAGTAAATGGTATAATATGAGAACATTACATTGTCTGGGAATAGCTAAAATTACCAATTTATATTTAACTTTCATAAGTCAAGAATTTATGTTACTTAGAGAGTTAGAGGAAAATAAAATATTTAGTAAAAGATTATATAACTTCTAGGCAAAAAGAAAATGTGCAATAATTTTAAAATGTTGTGTTAATAAAAGAGAAAGAACAAAGAAAATAGAACAAGTGGTACGAACAGAAAGTTAGTAACCAGATGATATATTTAAAGGGGGCAACATCTAAGAAAGTCAGAGAGAGATGGGACGAGAATAGGGAGAAAGCCTTCAGACTGAGATATGGATTGAAACCTGTGAAAGGAGGATTGGGTAGGAAGATCCTTAAGCTGTAATAAAGCCCTGGTAAATCCAAATGGGAGCTTAAGAGCAAAGATTGCCTTTAGAAGAGCATTGCATTTGGTAGAAATAAGCTTTAGTATCCCATAGTGTTCAGTTATTGTCTGGTAAATGCCCAGGGAAAATATGGCCTTCCAACAAATAGTGTGTCAGATACCCAAACTGTTACAGCTGCAGTCTTTCAGCTAAGTGTATTTCTTTTTGCAGATACTTTACTAAAAAGAATACTAAATGGCACACCATCATGGCTTCCACACAAGTGTACAAAGTTATCAGCATTTATTAACAAACATTAGCAAATTGACACATACAAAACACTGAATCCAACTGCTGCAGAACACATATACTTTTCAGGTACATATGAAATACTTATAAAAGTTGATCATATACTTGGTCATAAATCAATTGATTTCAGAATCAAAAACAAACAATAAGGCCCAAACCCCACATATTTTGAAAATTAAATAAGAGGTTTCAAAAGTAACTCAAGGATCAAAAGATAAAAAACAACAGGAATTAGGAAATATACTGAACTAAGAGATTAAAAAAATATATCTAAATTGATGTTTTGAGGAACCTCCACACTGTTTTCCAGAGTGGCTAGACCAATTCATATTCCCACCAACAGTGTACGAGGGTTCCCCTTTCTCCACATCCTTGCCAACATCTGTTCTTTGCTGGGTTATTAATTTGCGCCATTCTGAAAGTTGGGATTCCTAGGAATCTTATTGTTTTTGTTGCAATTGTAAATGGAATCGATTCTTTGGTTTCTTTTTCTGCTGCTTCAGTATTGGTCTTTGGGAAATTTGTAATCTTTAATGCATTATTAGAAGAAAGACTTAAAAGCAGTGATCTCTTCCTCCATCTAAAGAAATTTGACAAATAGTAAATTAAACTTCCCAAAAGTAGGTAGAAGTAAAGAAATTATAAATACAATAAATTAATAAAATAGAGAACAAATTAATAAGATCAATAAAAACAATAGGTTTTACTTTTTAATGTAATAAAATTGATAAAACTTTGGAAAGAATTATAAAGAAGAAAAGAGAAAGTACAAATAATCAGCAATAAGAATAAAAGGGAGACAACACTATAAATTCTATAGATATTAAAATAATCAGGATATTATAAATAATTTTGTCAATAAATACAAATTTTACATAAGTAGACAAATTTCTAGAAAAATAGAATCTACTACAATATCACAAAAGTAAATAGAAAAATCTCAATTGTCTTAGAGTCATTAAAGAAATTGAAGCTGTAAATAATTTTCTTCCTAAGAAAATTCCAATTTGGATGGCTTTACTGATCAATCCCACACATTTAAGGGGGGGAGGGAACCCCTCCAAAATTATTGAAAGTTTCCCAGAGAATAAATAGGAAAAACATCCCAACTTGTTTCTTGAGGCCAGTCCAATATTGATTAAAAGTTTTACAATGGCATTATCAAAGAAGTAAATTGCAGACTACTCTAGCCATAGATGCAAAAGTCCTAAGGAAAATATTAGCGCCTCAAACCAGCAATACATAAAAAGTATAATATATCATTAACAAATGGGTTTTATTCCAGGAATGCCATGTTAGCTTAACATTTGAAAATCAATCAATGATATTGTAAGGGTGTTGAGTGCTGATGGATTGTGGCTGCACTTGTGGTGAGCATAACATAGTGTAAGATGATGTTGAATCACTATGCTGTACACCTGAGACTAATGTAATATGTATCAACTATTCTTTTTTGTATATATTTTTTTAATTTTTATTTATTTATGATAGTCACAGAGAGAGAGAGAGAGAGAGAGAGAGAGGCAGAGACATAGGCAGAGGGAGAGGCAGGCTCCATGCACCGGGAGCCCGACGTGGGATTCGATCCCGGGTCTCCAGGATCGCGCCTTGGGCCAAAGGCAGGCGCCAAACTGCTGCGCCACCCAGGGATCCCTTTTGTATATTTTTTTTATTGGAGCTTGATTAGCCAACATATAACATAATAACCAGTGGCTCATCCCATCAGGTGCCCCCCTCAGTGCCCATCACCCAGTCACCCCATCCTCCCACCCACCTCCCCTTCCACCACTCCTTGTTCATTTCCCATTGTTAGGAGTATTCTTTTTGTTGTTGTTGTTAAGAGTATTCTTAAAAAAAAAAAAGAAAATCAGTGTATTTGCAATATTAACAGAATAATAATCATCTTAATATATGCAGAACAATAATTACACAAAGTTTAAATTTTTTTCATAATAATAATTTTTAGAAATATTGCCAAACTAGGAAAAGAAGGGAACTGTCTTAATCTGAAAAAGGGTAACCACAAAAAATATATACTGCATATTACACTTAATGGTGAAATACTGGAAACATTCTTCTTAAGGTTAGAAGTGAGAAAAAGATGCATGCTATCAGCACTCCTATTCAAAATTGTATTTAATTGGAATGGGCAAGATGGCAGAGGAGAAGGGTCCCCAAGTCACCTGTCCCCACCAATGTACCTAGATAACCTTCAAATCAACCTGAAAACCTACGAATTCGACCCGAGATGTAAAGAGAGAACAGCTGGAACACTACAAAGAGAAGAGTTTGTAACAAGGACAACTCATTTTCAGCCACTTTGCATTGAGCAAAATGACTAGAAAGAACTCAGGGCAGCACGGGTGGCTCAGCGGTTTAGCGCCACCTTCAGCCCAGGGCCTGATCCTGGAGACCCGGGAGGAGTCCCACATCAGACTCCCTGCATGGAGCCTGCTTCTCCCTCTGCCTGTGTCTCTGCCTCTCTCTCTCTCTCTCTCTCTCTCTCTCTCTCTCTCTCTCTCTGTCTCTCATGAATAAATAAAATATTTTTTACAAAAAGAAAGAACTCAGCACAAAAGAAAGAATCAGAAACAGTCCTCTCTGCCACACACTTACAGAATTTCGATTACAATTCGATGTCAGAAATCCAATTTAGAAGCAAAATTATAAAGCTACTGGTGGCTCTGGAAAAAGCATAAAGGATTCAAGAGACTTCATGACTGCAGAATTTAGATCAAATCAGGGCGAAACTAAAAATCAATTAAATGAGATGCAATTCAAACCCTCATTAACGACGAGGGTTAATGAGGTACAAAACGAGTGAGTGACATAGAAGACGAGTTGATGGCAAGGAAGGAAGCTGAGGAAAAAAGAGAAAAACAAATAAAAGATCATGAGGAAAGGTTAAGGGAAATAAATGACAGCCTCAGAAGGACAAATCTACGTTTAATTGGGGTTCCCGAGGGCGCCGACAGGGACAGAGGACCAGAAAGTGTATTTGAACAAATCATAGCTGAGAACTTCCCTAACTTGGGAAGGAAAACAGGTATTCAGATCCAGGAGATAGAGAGATCCCCCCTAAAATCAATAAAAAACCGTTCAACACCTCGACATTTAATAGTGAAACTTGCAAATTCCAAAGATAAAGAGAAGAGCCTTAAAGCAACAATACACAAGAAGAGATCCCTAACGTTTATGGAGAAGAGTATTAGGGTAACAGCAGACCTCTCCACAGAGACCTGGCAGGCCAGAAATGGCTGGCAGGATATATTCAGGGTCCTAAATGAGAAGAACATGCACCATAGAATATCCAGCGCTCTCATTCAGAATAGAAAGAGAGATAAAGAGCTTCCAAGATAGGCAGAAACTGAAAGAATATGTGACCACCAAGCCAGCTCTGCAAGAAATATTAAGGGGGACTCTGTAAAAGAAAGAGGAAGCCCAAAGAAATAATCCACAAAAACAGGGACCGAATAGCTATTATGATGACACTAAATTGATATATTTCAATAGTAACTCTGAATGTGAATGGGCTTAATGATCCCATCAAAAGACACAGGATTTCAGACTGGATAAAAAGCAAGACCCATCTATATGCTGTCTACAAGAGACTCATTTTAGACCTAAGGACACCTCCAGCCTTAAAACAAAAAGTTGGAGAACCGTTTACCATTCAAATGTTCCTCAAAAGAAAGCAGGGGTAGCAATCCCCATATCAGGTAAATTCAAGTTTATCCCAAAGACTGTATTAAGAGATGAAGAGGGACACTGTATCATACTTATAGGATCTATCCAACAAGAGGACCTAGGAGTCATGAATATTTATGCCCCGAATGTGGGAGCTGCCAAGTATATCAATCAATTAATAACCAAAGTAAAGACACACTTAGATAATAATACACTAATACTGGGAGACTTCAACACAGCACTTTCTTCAAATGACAGGTTTTCTAAGCACAACATCTCCAAAGAAACAAGAGCTTTAAATGATACACTGGACCAGATGGATTTCACAGATATTTACAGAACTTTACATCCAAACACAACTGAATACACATTCTTTTCAAGTGTACATGGAACTTTCCCCACAATAGACCACATACTGGGTCACAAATCAGGTCTTAACCAATACAAAAAGATTGGGATTGTACCCTGTTTATTGTCAGACCATAATGCTTTGAATCTTGAACTCAATCACAAAAAGAAATTTGGAAAGATTTCCAACACGCAGAAGTTAAAGACCATCCTGCTAAAAGATGAAAGGGTCAACCAGGAAATTAGAGAATAATTTAAAAGATTCATGGAAACTAATGAGAATGAAGACACGACCATTCAAAATCTTTGGGATACAGCAAAAGCAGTCCTGAGAGGGAAATGAATCGCAATACAAGCATCCCTCAAAAAAATGGAAAAAAACTCAAATACACAAGCTAACCTTGCACCTAAAGGAACCGGAGAAAGAACAGCAAATAAAACCTAAACCAAGCAGAAGAAGAGAGTTAATAAAGATTTGAGCAGAACTCAATGAAATAGAGACCAGAAGAACTGTGGAACAGATCAACAAAACCAGGAGTTGGTTCCTTGAAAGAATTAATAAATAGATAAACCATTAGCCAGCCTTATTAAAAACAAAACAGACTCAAATTAATAAACTCACGAATGAAAAAGATCACCACCAATACCCAGGAAATACAAACGATTTTAAAAACATATTATAAGCAGCTATCCGCCAATAAATTAGGCAATCTAGAAGAAATGGAAAAATTTCTGGAAAACCACAAACTACCAAAACTGGAACAGGAAGAAATAGAAAACCTGAACAGGCCAATTACGAGGGAGGAAATTGAAGCAGTCATCAAAAACCTCCCAAGACACAAAAGTCCAAGGTATGGTGGTTTCCTAGGGGGATTGTATCAAATGTTTAAAGAAGAAACCATACCTATTCTACTGAAGCAGTTTGGAAAGATAGAAAGAGATGGAATACTTCCAAACTCGTTCTCTGAGGCCAGTATCACCTTAATTCCAAAACCAGACAAAGACCCCACCAAAAAGGAGAATTATAGGCCAATATCCCTGATGAACACAGGTGCAAAACTTCTCAACAACATACTAGCCAATAGGATCCAACAGTACATTAAGAAGATTATTCACCATGACGAAGTGGGATTTATCCCCAAGATGCAAGGCTGATTCAACACTTGTAAAACAATCAATGTGATAGATCATATCAACAAGAGAAAACACAAGAACCATATGATCCTCTCAATAGATGCAGAGAAAGCACTGGACAAAATACAGCATCCATTCCTGATCAAAACTCTTCAGAGTGTAGGGATAGAGGGAATATTCCTCAGCATCTTCAAAGCTATCTACTAAAAGCCCACAGCAAGTATCATTCTCAATGGGGAAATACTGGGAGCCTTTTCCCTCAGATCAGGAATAAGACAGGGATGTCCACTCTCACCACTACTATTCAACATAGTACTAGAAGTCATACCCTCAGCAATCAGGCAACAAAAAGAAATAAAAGGCATTCAAATTGGCAAAGAAGAAGTCAAACTCTCCTTCTTTGCAGATAACATGATACTGTACATAGAAAACCCAAAAGCCTCCACCCCAAGATTGCTAAAACTCATACAGCAATTTGGCAGTGTGGCAGGATACAAAATTAATGCCCAGAAATCAGTGACATTTTTATACAATGAGACTGAAGAAAGAGAAATTAAGGAGTCAATCCCATTTACAATTGTACCCAAAAGCATAAGATACCTAGGAATAAACCTAACCAAAGAAGTAAACGATATGTACCCTAAAAACTACAGAACACTTCTGAAAGAAATGGAGGAAGACACAAAGACATGGAAAAAGATTCCATGCTCATGGATTGCAAGAATTAATATTGTGAAAATGTTAATGCTACCCAGGGCAATTTACACATTTAATGCAACCCCTATCAAAATACCATGGACTTTCTTCAGACAGTTGGAACAAATCATCTTAAGATTAGTGTGGAATCAGAAAATACCCCGAATACCCAGGGGAATATTGAAAAAGAAAACCAGAGCTGGGGGCATCAAAATGCCAGATTTCAGGTTGTACTACAAAGCTGTGATCATCAAGACAGTGTGGTACTGGCTCAAAAACAGACACATAGATCAATGGAACAGAATAGAGAATCCAGAAATGGGCCCTCAACTCTATGGTCAACTAATATTCGAGAAAGCAGGAAAGACTATGCACTGGAAAAAGGACAGTCTCTTCAATAAATGCCGCTGGGAAAATTGGACCGCCACGTACAGAAGAATGAAACTAGACCATTCTCTTACACCATACACAAAGATAAACTCAAAATCGATGAAAAATCTAAATATGAGACAAGAATCTATCAAAATCCCAGAGGAGAATACAAGCAACACCCTTTTTGAACTTGGCCACAGCAACTTCTTGTAAGATGCATGTATTTAGGCAAGGGAAACAAAAGCAAAAATGAATTATTGGGACTTAATTAAGATAAAAAGCTTCTGCACAGGAAAAGAAACAGTCAACGAAAGTAAAAGTCAACCACAGAATGGGAGAAGATATTTGCAAATGACGTATCAAATAAAGGGCTAGTTTCCAAGGTCTATAAAGAACTTCTTAAACTCAACACCAAAGAAACAAACAATCCAATCAAGAAATGGGCAAAAGACATGAAGAGAAATCTCACAGAGGAAGACATAGACATGGCCAACATGCACATGAGAAAATGCTCCGCATCACTGGCCATCAGGGAAATACAATTCAAAACCTCAATGAGATACCACCTCACCCCAGTGAGAATGGGGAAAATTAACAAGGCAGGAAATCACACCTGTTGGAGAGGATGCGGAGAAAGGGGAATCCTCCTGCACTGTTGGTGGGAATGTGCACTGGTACAGCCACTCTGGAAAACTGTGTGGAGGTTCCTCAAAGAATTAAAAGTAGACCTGCCCTATGACCCAGCAATTGCACTGATGGGGATTTACCCCAAAGATACAGATGCAGTGAAATGCCGGGACACCTGCACCCCGATGTTTATAGCAGCAATGTCCACAATAGCCACACTGTGGAAGGAGCCTCGGTGTCCATTGAAAGATGAATGGATAAAGAAGATGTGGTCTGTGTATACAATGGAATATTACTCAGCCATTAGAAACGACAAATACCCACCATTTGCTTCGACGTGGATGGAACTGGAGGGCATTATGCTGAGTGAAGTAAGTCAATTGGAGAAGGACAAACATTATATGGTCTCATTCATTTAGGGAATATAAAAAATAGTGAAAGGGATTAAAGGGGAAAGGAGAGAAAATGAGTGGGAAATATCAGCGAGGGTGACACAACATGAGAGACTCCTAACACTAGGAAACGAACAAGGAGTGGAGGTAGCAAGGGAGCTAGGTGGGAGGTTGGGGTGACTGGGTGATGGGCACTGAGGGGGGCACTTGACAGGATAAGCACTGGGTATTATGCCATATGTTGGCAAATCGAACTCCAATAAAAAATATATACACAAAAATTTAATTGGCAAAACAAAAAAAAAAAAGTGGAAACACAAGCAGCCTGGCCAATAGCCACTCATGCAAAAAGAGTAATGGTTTATGCTACACAAACAATGAAATTAGTATGAAGTTTTAAAATGTAATTAATTAAATAAGGTAAGAAATAGTAATAAAATACATAAGGATTGCAATTCAAGATATAGAAGTGTCATTATTTTAACTATACTGTGTACATAGAATTCCAAATCAATAATAACTATTAAAGTTAAAAGGATAATGAGGTACGTAGTTGGTTCAGTTTTAAAGAGAGACTCAGAGGAATAAATACTCTGGCCTCCAATTGTTGATTTTAGCTCATGTCATGATCTCAGGGTCATGAGATCAAGCCTCATATTGAGCTCCATACTCAGTGTGGAATCTGCTTGGGATTGTCTCTCCCTCTTCTGCCTGTCCCCCCATTCATGCTGTCTCTCTCTCTCTCTCAATAAATAAATAAATAAATCTTTTTAAAAGATAATTAAAATTAAGATAAATATCACTTGTTGGGATCCCTGGGTGGTGCAGCGGTTTAGCGCCTGCCTTTGGCCCAGGGCGCGATCCTGGAGACCCGGGATCGGGTCCCGTGTCGGGCTCCCGGTGCATGGAGCCTGCTTCTCCCTCTGCCTGTGTCTCTGCCTCTCTTTCTCTCTCTGTGTGACTATCATAAATAAATAAAAATTTAAAAAAAAATCACTTGTTTTTCTATATACTAGGAGAAAAAAGGGATCCCTGGGTGGCGCAGCGGCTTGGCGCCTGCCTTTGGCCCAGGGTGCGATCCTGGAGACCCGGGATCGAATCCCACATCGGGCTCCCGGTGCATGGAGCCTGCTTCTCCCTCTGCCTGTGTCTCTGCCTCTCTCTCTCTCTCTATGTCTATCATAAATAAATAAAAATAAATTAAAAAAATAATACTAGAAGAAAAAAGTTAAAATGCAATGTTAAAAATATATCATTGTCATTAGAATCAAAGGTTATCAAATATGTATGGATAAATCAAATTAATGGTATGTAAGCATTCTGTACAGAAATCTAAAGCACTATTGAAAGAAACCCATGATGATCTGAATAAATAGAAGGCTATTTAATTGCATTAGTTAGGATTCTCATAGGAAAGATTATTCAATTAGGATAATTTGGGAAGGGGTATTTACAAAACAACTATTTACAAAGGTATGGTATATCATAGGGGAACCACAAGGATACCATAGGACCTAAGGTTAATAACAGTGGAGTTGTAGTTACCAAGCCTAGTCCAGGAGGGACAAGAAGAAGAAATAGTAGAACCAAAAAGAGTAAGTCTTGTAGAGATAGAGACTTTAAAATAAGCAAAACTTCAGTTAAGGCCAGCCCAAGACAACCTTTCAAAGAGAGACTCAGAGGAATAAATACTCTGACCTCACCCTCCTCTCTCATTTGATCTCCTTCTGGGGTACTCCATTGGCCAAACCTAACAAGAAGCCAGGGGGCAAGGAATTCCATTAATTTCTTAGAAAATTGGGCAGGATGAATTAGAATGATCTATTGAGTGATAGAATGATCTGGATGTGCAATTAGAAGATGATCTGGATGAGTAATTAGAAGATAACCAGCACTATCATATTGATGATATAGAAGACAATGTGACAAAAATATTAGTTCCCTTCAGATTGATATATAGATACAATTTAATCTCAACCAAAATCTCCATGTTTATTTTGTGAGATTTGACAACCTGATTGATTATATAGAAATGCACATGACCAAGATATCTTTGAAGGAGAACAAGGTGGATTATGGGTTAACGAGAAAGATTATATAAATCCAGTTTAATTATGACTTCAGGTATTGGTACACCAATAGACAAATAGGCCATTGGAATGGAACAGAGAGTCCAGAAACAGACCCATGCTGATACTGAATTTATTGCAAAGGTGGCATTGCACAAGAGTCGGGAAAGGGTGGTTTTATCAATGAATGGTGCTGCATCAATGGGTATCGACTTGGAAAAAAACAAAATGAGGCCCTACCTCTTACCATACAAAATAAGCAAATAAACAAACAAAACCCCTCAATTATAAGTAGGTTGTAGATCTAAGAATAAAAGACAAAACAATAAGGTTTCCAGAATATAAAGGAGAACTGTCATGACCATGAATTCTTAAATAGGATGTAAAAAGGATAAGATTGTAAAATTATATTGCATTAAAATTAACAAATTATGTTTATCCTTTCAAAATACCAATAAAAGGGACCCCTGGGTGGCGCAGCGGTTTGGCGCCTGCCTTTGGCCCAGGGCGTGATCCTGGTAGACCCGGGATCGAATCCCACATCGGGCTCCCAGTGCATGGAGCCTGCTTCTCCCTCTGCCTGTGTCTCTGCCTCTCTCTCTCTCTCTTTCTCTCTCTCTCTCTCTCTCTCTGTGACTATCATAAACAAATAAAAATTTATTAAAAAAAATACCAATAAAAGAATGAAAGCCATGTCACAAGGTGATTGAAGATTTTTACTGCATATGCAATAGAAAAATGTTCATATCTAGAATATATGAAGGATTATAAAATGACTAAACAAAGCAACCCAATAAGAAAGTCAGACCTTCTGGGATTTATTCCAAGGATGCAAGGATAGTCCAGCATTCACAAATCAATCAGCATGATGTACCACATCAACAAAATGAAGGAGGCACCTGGGTGGCTCAGTGGTTGAGCATCTGCCTTCGGTTCAGGGTGTGATCCCGGGGTCCTGGGATCGAGTCTCGCATTGGGCTCCCTGCGTGGAGCCTGCTTCTTCCTTTGCCTGTATCTCTGCCTCTCTCTCTGTATGTCTCTCATAAACAAATAAATAAAATGTCTAAACAAAACAAAATGAAGGATAAAAGCCATATGATTATCACAATACATGCAGAACAAACATGTGACAAAACTCAACATCCATTCATGATAAAACTCGTAACAAAATGAGTTTAGAAGGAACATATGTCAACATAACAAATGCCATATGTGAAAACCCCACAGTTACTATTATACTCAATGGTGAAACTGAGAGCTTTTCCTCTGAGATCAAGAACAAGACAGGGATGTCCACTCTCACCACTTTTATTCAACATAGTACTGGAAGTCCTAGACACAGTAGTCAGACAACAAAAAGAAATAAGAGGCATCCGTAATGGAAATGAAGAAGTAAAACTGCCACTATTTGCAGATAACATGATACTAAATATAGAAAACTTTAAATACTCCACCAAAAACTATTAGAATAAATGAATTCAATATAGTTGTAGGATACAAAATTAATACCCAGAAATTGATTGCATTTTCATACATCAATAATGAAGTAGCAAAAAGAAAAATCAAGAAAATAATTCCATTTATAATTACACCAAAAATAATAAAATATCTAGGAGAAATTTGAGCAAGGAGGTGAAAGACCTGGACTCTGAAAACAATAAAACATTGATGAAGGAATTGAAGACAATACAAACAAATGGAAAGATATACCAATCTCATAGATTAGAAGAATTAATATTGTTAAAATATCTATATACCCAAAGCAATCTACAGATTCGATGCAATTTCTATTAAAATACCAACAGCATTTTTCACAGAACTAGAACAAATAGTACCCAATTTTTAGGGAGCCACAAAAGATTTCATATAGGCAAAGTAATCCCGAGAAAGAAGAATAAAGCTGGAGGCCTCACCATCCCAGATTTCAAGGTATACTACAAAGTTGTAGTAATCAAAACAGTATGGTACTGGCACAAAAATAAAGACATAGATCAATAGAACAGAACAGAGAGTCCAGAAATAAACTCACAATTATATAATCAATTGATCTTCAACAAAGGAGGCAAGAATATCCAATGGGAAATGGTCTCTTCAACAAATAGTATTGGGAAAACTGGACAGCAACATGCAAAAGAATGAAACTGGACCACTTTCTTACACCATACACAAAAATAAACTAAAAATGGATTGAAGAGCCAAACATAAGACCTGAAACCATAAAAATCCTAGAAAATAACATAGGCAGTGATTTCTCTGACATCAGCTATAGCAACATTTTTCTAGAAATGTCTCCTAAGGCAAGGGAAATAAAGACAAAAAAAAAAAAAAACTATTGAAACTATACCAAAACAAAATATTTTGCACAGCAAAGGAAATCCTCAACAAAAACAACCTACTGAATGGAAGAAGATATTTGCAAAGGATATATCTGATAAGGGGTTAATATCCAAAATACATTAAAAAAACTTACACAGTTCAACTTAAAAAAAATAGTCCCATTTAAAAAGGGGCAGGGGCATTTTTCCAAAGAAGACTTCCAGATGGCCAAAGAGCAAAAATACTCAACATTCCTCATCATCAGGCAAATGCAAATCAAGCCACAAGGAGATATCACCTTACACCTGTTACAATGGCTAAATTTTTTTAAAAAAAGAATAAGAAATAACAAGTGTTGGTTAGAATGTGGAGAAAAGGGAACCCTTTTGCAGTACTGGTGGGAATATAATACAGCCACTGTGGAAAATAGTATGGGGGTTACTCTACAAATCTATAAATGTATAAAATTGAAAATGGAAATGCTATGTGATCCAATAATTCCACTACTGGGTATTTACCCAAAGAAAACAAAATCACTAATTCAAAAAGAAATATGCGCCTCACACTTGTGATGAGCACCAGGTATTGTATGTGTTGAATCACTAAATAGTACACCTGAAACTAATATCACACTGTATGTTAACTGTAATTTTTAAAAAGATTTTATTTATTCATGAGAGACACACACAGAGAGAGAGGCAGAGACCCAGGCAGAGGGAGAAGCAGGCTCCATGCAGGGAGCCCGACGTGGGACTCAATCCCGGGTCTCCAGGATCACGCCTTGGGTCGAAGGCAGCGCTAAGCTGCTGAGCCACCCGGGCTGCCCTGTTAACTGTAATTTAAATAAAACTGATAAGAACAGATAAAAACTTAAAAAAATAAAGAGGTGGGCACCTGGGTGGCTCAGTCAGTTAAGCATTTGCCTTTGACTCAGGTTATGATCCCAGGGTCCTGGGATGGAACTCCACATTGGGCTCTCTGCTCAGCAGGGAGTCTGCTTCTCCCTCTACCCGACCCTCTTGTTCAGGCTGCCTCCCTCTCTGTCAAATAAATAAAATCTCTAAAAAAAAGAGAAAAAAAGAAATATGCACTTCTATGTTTATTGCACCATTATTTACAATAGCCAAGATACAGAAACTATTCAAGTGTTTGTCCACAGATGAATGGATAAAGAAAATTGTATGTATGTATATATACACACATACATATAATGGAAATTTACTCAGCTTTAAGAAAGGATGAGATCTTGCCATTTGTGACAACATGGATGAACCTGAGGGTATTATGCTAAGTGAAATAAATCAGAGAAAGAGAAATATTATATGATTTCACTTGTATGTGGAATCTAAAAGACAAAACAAATGAATAAACAAACAAAAGCAGAATCATAGCTATAAATACAGGGAACAAATTGATGGTTGCTGGGAGGAGGGGTGGGAGATGGGGGAAAAAGGAGTGAAGAGGAGTGGGTGATATAGGCTTCCAGTTGTGGAATTAATATGTCATGGGAATAAAAGGCACAGCACAGGGAATATAGTGTGATATTGTAAGAGCATTGTATGGTAATATGTGGTAGCTACACTTGTGCTGAGTGTAGCATGACATATAGAGAAGTAGAATCACTATGTTGTACACCTGTAACTAATGCAATATTGTGTGCCAACTATACTCAAAAACAAAAAAAGAAAGTCACACACTCCCCTAAAAGGCATTTTCAAATGGCCAGTAAAAATATGAAAAGATGCCTTGACATTATAAATCATCTGGAAATTTTAAATTAAAACACAATGAAATATCTTACATACCCACAAAAAAAGGCTAAAGTTTAAAAAACAATCTAACATTGACTAATAATTCTGTTGTCAGGCTTATGGAACAAAGGGCACTTTTTTACACTGCTGGTATGCCTGTAAATGTATCAATCAGGGTCCAGTCAGGAGACAGAAACCACATTACTGTTTTATCAGAAACCACAAATTGTTTTATCATAAGGAAATTAATATAAAGAACTGTCAACCAAGCATTGGACAAATAAAAAGGCAAAAAGAGAACAATAAGTCATCATAGATATGGCAAGAAGCAGCTACCACCCCTAGGGCTAGGAAACAGATAAAAGTTTGGAATTATTAAGTCCTAGAAGCGAGGAGGAGACATCCTGCAGATATGAAACTCAGATATCTGAGAAGGGGAACAGGTCTGCATATGCTCATGTCTCTGAAGGGGTGCGATGTTCTGGAAACACTGGAAAAACTGCAAAGTGGATTCAGCTGCTACAACAGGCAGGAATTTATTTTTTTTTAAGATTTCTATTCATTTATTCATGAGAATACACAGAGAGGAGAGAGAGAGAGAGAGGCAGAGACCCAGGCAGAGGGAGAAGCAGACTCCATGCAGGGAGCCCGACACGGGACTCGATCCCAGGTCTCCAGGATCAGGCCCTGGGCTGAAGGTGGCACTAAACCGCTGAGCCACCTGGGCTGCCCAACAGGCAGGAATTTAGGCTGCTCAAGCACTCTGTATTGGCAAATCCTACCAGGGAGCCAGCAGACAAAACATAAATGTGATTTGCATAACCTGAACCCCAATAAAACAAAGCAAAATACAGAATGTTGGCTTGAATCTTAAGAAAAAAATGTCTTAATAACCAGAATAGTCAACCCTTTTGGCTAGTAAGCATCCACACACACCCTTCTACATGTATTTTCAATTCCACAAACCAACAAAATAACTCTTTGCGTTTGGCTAATAAGATGCAATTATCCTTCATACAAACAAGACACTACCATAGTCTCTCCAAAATGAGGAGTAACAAAGTTCCAATAGTCATTGCATACATCTGTGGACGATTTTGATTTTTCCTCAAATTCAGGCACAGCCTATCTGAAAATTATATTACCTAAAGACTATATTGTAAAGTTAACCTCCAACAACAATCCAGTAAAAGTTAAAGAAGACAGAAATAAATAAATTAGTCAAATATACACATATAACATATACATAATATACATTTAAAAAAC
This sequence comes from Canis lupus dingo, assembly GCF_003254725.2. Classification (NCBI taxonomy): domain Eukaryota; kingdom Metazoa; phylum Chordata; class Mammalia; order Carnivora; family Canidae; genus Canis; species Canis lupus. The sequence goes on along the minus strand of NC_064281.1, from coordinate 124,182,947 downwards.
AAGTAAGAAAATGTCTCATTTCTATTTATACAGCCTCTGGTTTTGAGGCTTAAATTAATATCTAAAGCATTCTTTTTTCACTACTCATTGAAATATCCCTTGCCCCAGCTTGTGCCACGTTGTGGGGAGACACAGTTTTATTTCTGAAAGATTTGAATCCTTTATGGTCTTACCTATTTTCTGTTTGATGCAGTTTTGCATTAATTTTTACTGTTGGGCACATACTATAGAGGTACTCCAAAGAATCTCCTGGGTGCCAGCCATAGTCCTCCCTGACCCCATTGTGTGGCAGCAACCCAGTTTCCTTTGGACTTCAGGATCAATCACTCCAGCCAGTAGAGTGACCTCCTTTCCTGACTGTTGGTTCAGATGCCATAAGAACCTCCAAATAGCTAAAAGCAGGTGGAGGTCTCAAATTCCAATCCAATGGAACCATTGTTGTATTCGCTGATGAAAACAATCCTCCAGGGCAGGCAGCTAGCCCGGGGCGGGGGTGGGGGGGTCGCTCAGCGGTTTAGCGCCGCCTTCAGTCCAGGGCTTGATCCTGGAGACCCAGGATGAGTCCTACGTCGGGCTCCCTGCATGGAGCCTGCTTCTCCCTCCGCCTGTGTCTCTGCCTCTCTCTCTCTCCCTCCCTCCCTCCCTCCCTCCCTCTCTCTCTCTCTCTCTCTCTCTCTGTTTCTCATGAATAAATAAATAAAATATTAGTAAAAGAAAAAAGTAAGCAATTCTCCCTTAGTAAGTAAGACCTTGAAGCCAGCAGAACTCAAAGTTACCAGGACAAGAAGAAATTCTGCAACTGGGTTACTGGGGAACCACTTCCACCTCCATCCCTTGATTCCTAAGTGCACAGGTAATATGTGCACTTAGGGTAGTATCTTCAAACTGATGCCGAGTCTTCATCAGACTAACCCACTGTTCAATCAGTCCAGCTGTTTCTAGGTGTATGGTAAGACATATGGCATGGTAAGACTAATTCCATGGCATGAGCCCATTTATATACTTCTTTTGCTGTGAAATAAGTTTTTTATTTATGGTCAATGTCATTAAAATACCATGATACTGAATAAGGCATTCCACAAGTGCACACATGGTAGTGCTAGCAAAAACATTATAGTGAATCATACCCAGAGCAAATGTCTATTCCAGTGAGGTCAAATGGCTTTCCCCTCCTTTGACAGAAGTAACCCTGTGTCATCAACCTGCCACCAGGTGAATGGCTTGTCTCCTGTAAGGGAATGGAGCTAAGTATTCCTCTTTTCTCCTGGCACATTAGTCACTCAGTAGTAACAATATCTAGGTAATTTTTATGAGAAGAAATCTCAAAATGCTCCTGACAAGCTGACTCCCGAAATTTTACTGAAATAGTGTGATCTGAATTCTTAGGATTTTGGTTTTCCATTTTCTGATTCTCATATTTAACTAAGGAATCTAAAGTCCTTGCTACTCTCCTCTCATCAGGTACGATCATTGTAATGCTATCAATGTAGAAGACCAGAATAATATTTTGTGGAGCATCAGGAGAGTTTGCATATTTGTGTATTATGGCACACAGCAAGACTGTTGATGTAGCGATAGGGCCAGATTGTGAAGGTGTACTGTTAGCCCAGTCAGGTAAAACTAAACTGATTCTTGTGATCTTTGCAAACTTTATTATAAATAAAAAAGCATTTTGTAGGTCCATAACTGCATACCAGATGTCAGGGGATGCATTGATTTGTTCTAGTAAATTGAGCACATGTAGAAAGCAGCTGCTACCATCTGATGAAGTTTATAAGAGTTCACAGTCACTCTCCAAGTTCCATCCTATATCAGCACAGTCCAAACAGGAGAGGTAAGTGAGAATGTGATATGTATCAACATCCCTCCTAAGGGAAGGGAGAAGAAATGGGTAGGAAATATCAGAAAGGGAGACAGAACATGAAGACTCCTAACTCTAGGAAATGAACTAGGGGTGGTGGAAGGGGAGGAGGGCGGGGGGTGGGAGTGAATGGGTGATGAGCACTGAGGGGGGCACTTGACGGGATGAGCACTGGGTGGTATTCTGTATGTTGGCAAATTGAACACCAATAAAAATAAATTTATTTAAAAAAAAGGAGCAAAATGAAATAAAACTTCTGGGATTAAAGGGAAACTCAACTTCTGGGATTAAGGGGAAACTCAAATGACAACCAAAGTGAAAACCATTTCACAGAGACTGAAAGATTCAAGATACATCTCCTATGATTAGGAAGCAAGGCAAGAGAGGAGAAATGGGGTTTCCTTAGATGATCCTAAAATACAACCTCATGTCTCATGATTTCCAAGGCTGCTAAGAAACGTAGCTTGGGGAATCACCCTGCAATTTCTCTTTTGAAAAAAAGTCTGATCCTATCAGAGGGATGTGTGCTCATTTCTCATTTAAAAATAATCTAAAGGGATCCCTGGGTGGCGCAGCGGTTTGGCGCCTGCCTTTGGCCCAGGGCGCGATCCTGGAGACCTGGGATCGAATCCCACGTCGGGCTCCCGGTGCATGGAGCCTGCTTCTCCCTCTGCCTATGTCTCTGCCTCTCTCTCTCTCTCTGTGACTATCATAAATAAATAAAAAAATATATTAAAAAATTATCTAAAGCTTCCAGAATCCAGTATATTCTCCAAGCAGTGCATGGAGAGAATCATCAAAGGATCATAGCAGATTCTAAAGTCAATAGGACTAACATTGTGAGCGGGTCAGTGGTGGTGGCTGCCTGACTGTCCTAAGATCTGGTCTCCAATGACCCAGGCTCCCAACAAAATCCTCAGTTCCTGACAGGTCCAGTCCCTCCATCTGCAAAATGCACATCTTGAGCCAAACGGTCCCAACTCACACTTCTGTGATTTTTTTTTTAATCCGAGTGATATTGCAGACCATCAGGGAGAAGGAATATCAGGTTTTATACAATGGCTTCTCCGGCAAATGATGTGAAATCACAAAATATCAAGTATTAATACATTCCTGACTTAAAATCACAGATCAGGCAAAGAGATACTCAGAGGGCATCCTCCCAAAGATTTAACAACTCTGATAGGAACAGCACTCAAATTCAGAAGCCTAGCAATCTCAAACTCCATACATTAAGCCATTTTAAATAAATGCTTTTTTTTTTTTTTTTTTTTGGCTGGAACCAGAGGCTCTTCTCCGTGTGCCATTATTGGAATTCTGTACATGTGTTACCAAGGAAAATATGTAATTTTATACTTATTAACTATAACCTGTGGTATAAGACAGGTCTCCAGATGGCGGAAATCCAGCTTCGACTGGTTTGAGCAACTAGACAGTATTGGCTCAGGTTTTTTAAAAGTCTTTGAAAGACTCCTAACTCTGGGAAATGAACTAGGGGTGGTGGAAGGGGAGGTGGGCGGGCGGTGGGGGTGACTGGGTGGCGGGCACTGAGGTGGGCACTTGATGGGATGAGCACTGGGTGTTATTCTATATGTTGGCAAATTGAACACCAATAAAAAATAAATTTATAAAAATAAAAAAAGTCTTAAAAAATCCCTCTTTTTTTTTAAGTCTCTTATGGTATTACTAATTCCTACAGTTTCCACAAGCATTAAAGTTTTGGTTTACTATCTTTGTATGAGGGGGAGATTCCTGAGGCTCATACTTGACTCTTCCTACAATAACAGCTCTCATTTCGTGAATCGAATAGTAAATGTGGAGATTCTGTCTTTGTCTGAATATATCTCCTTCAACAGTATATTCAAGAACTGGGATAAATAGCCACAGGGCAGGTTACCCTACCTATTTAGTCACTGTGATTCAAATATAGGGCAAAACTTCATTTGCCATCTTACCACCATAAACTCACATTTAGACTCATGGATCAGAATGATGATTTGGGTCCTCAGAAGTTAACACTAATTCAGAGACAGACAGTGTCCAGTATCCCCCAAAGTTCTGAATATTTCCTTTTCCCTAGAGTTGTCACTATGGTGAATGGCCACAGGTCCCTTCGGAGAAAGTTTGGGCTAAGATTTATGGTACATATTTATAGCAATGCTTCAGGGTTTTTCCTCAAGAATCTAGCCTCCCTTTCAATCACAGAACTCTAGGTCTGTCTGTGAACTTCTTGGGTCTTGGAACTGGGTTCTTAGAGGCCATGAATTTCCATTTTACTGATTTCAGTAACGTTTCTATATACTGGAGCTTTCTTATTATTTAGATCAAGTATCATTTTAATAATATGCTCATCTATTTCATTCCTAAAGACACTGATGAATTAGCTATCATCAAAGATCCCTGTGGACTAAAACACTGTGATCATCGCTTTGTCCTCACTTCCAATTATGGTATTCATTCTCCTCTTCTCTTGTAGTTAAGTGCTGACAGTGGCTGTGGTAGCGGTGATGGTGAATGAAGAAACTATATATGATAAATTCGCTCCTTCATTTCTATCCTCACAAGGCTTTGGATTATTTCCTCTACATTATACCATTGGAAGTTATAGCATCTCAACCTCATTAAATGTAGGCTATCATTCAGTATAGATTTTAATTAAGGAGCCAGTTAAACTCATAGAGTTAATTTCTTCTTCACAAGCTATTGCATTAAATCCATAATCTCTGTAAGCTTACCTATATCAATAAATTAGGTCTGATACAGTATTAGATTCCATCTGTCTTGGTAAAACACCCTGAGAATCTATTTCTATATGCATTCCCTCAGGTTTATGGTACTGTAACTTAGCAAAATTAATTTAAATTTTGCTAAATTTAAATTTTGACCAAGTATAAACTATTTTCTCTTGAGTCAAACTCTGTACTTGCCCATCAGGACCATGCTGAAATCTGATCCTATTTCTGGGTGTAGTGGCAAAAAGTAGTAGAGGACTAGATATTGAGAAAAATAGACAACGTTTTGCAAGGCAACTTTGGAAAACAATTTTACATTATCTACTAAAGTTGACCATATGCATATTCTATGACCCAGCAATTTATTCCTAGGTATGTGCCTAACAGAAATTTATGCACTTGTACTACAAAAGATATGTACAAGAGTATTGTATATACAAGAGTATTGTATCCCACGTTCCCAAATTGGAAATGTTAATGTCCATTAACAGTAGAATGGACAAATAAATTGTGGTATAGTCACATAATGGAATTCTACACAGCAATGTGGATGAATGAGTTGTTGCTGCACACAAAATTAAGGATGAATTTCATAAACATGATATTTTGGGAATGAAGAAAAAACAAAACAGATGTATGCACACACACATATGGTTTCATTTATATAACGTTCACAACAAGCAAAACTAATTTATATTTATAAATCAAGATATTGATTATTCTGAAAAAGTCTCCTAGAGTATTGGCAATGTTCTATTTCTTGATCTAATTGGTGGCTACACTGGTGTGTTTATTATTTGAAGATCACTGATATGTATACTAATAATATGTTCACTTTTCTGTAGTTTTGTAAATTCAAATTGAAAATGTTTTTAAGCACTGCTAGGGATTTACCCCAAAGAGGCATATGCAGTGAAACGCCGGGACACCTGCACCCAATGTTTATAGCAGCAATGTCCACAATAGCCGAAATGTGAAAGGAGCCTCGGTGTCCATCGAAAGATGAATGGATAAAGAAGCTGTGGTCTATGTATACAATGGGATATTACTCAGCCATTAGAAATGACAAATACCCACCATTTGCTTCAACGTGGATGGAACTGGAGGGTATTATGCTGAGTGAAGTAAGTCAGTCGGAGAAGGACAAACATTATATGGTCTCATTCATTTGGGGAATATAAAAATTAGTGAAAGGCGGGGATCCCTGGGTGGCTCAGTGGTTTAGCGCCTGCCTTGGGCTCATGGTGTGATCCTGGAGTCCCAGGATCGAGTCCCACATCAGGCTCCCTGCATGGAGCCTGCTTCTCCTTCTGCCTGTGTCTCTGTCTCTCTCTTTCTCTCTGTCTCTCATGAATAAATAAATAAAATCTTTTTAAAAATTAGTGAAAGGGAATAAAGGGAAAGGAGAGAATATGAGTGAAAATATCAGTGAGGGTGACAAAACATGAGCGACACCTAAATCTGGGAAATGAACACGGGGTAGTGGTAGGGGGGCGGGGGGTGGGGGTGACTGGGTGATGGGCACTGAGGGGGGCACTTGGTGGGATGAGCACTGGGTGTTATACTATATGTTGGCAAATTGAACTCCAATAAAAAAGAAAATGTTTTTAAGCAAATCAAAACCATGAAATATTACCTCACATCCATTAGAATGGCTGTTATCAAAAAAATAAGAAGTGTTGGTAAGGACTTGGAGGAAAAGGAACTCTTGTGCACTGCTCTTGGGAACAAAAATTAGTGAAGTCTTTATGTTAAACAGTATGGATATTCCTCAAAAAAATTAAAAATAGAACCTATTATATATCCAGCAATTCCACTTCTGAGCATTTAACCAAAGAACACAACAATACCAATTCAAAAGATACATGAACCACCATGCTCATTGAAACATTATTTATAATAGCCAAGACATGGAAACAAAATAGATGAAAGGATAAAGAACATGTGAGACTTACATGATGGAATATTATACATATATATACAATGGATTATTATATAGCCCTAGAAAAGAAAACTTTCTTCTCCAAGTTTTTTTATTTAGATTACAGTTAGTTAACATACAGTGTAAAATTCGGTTGAGGTGTACAATTTTGTGAGTCAACACTTACGCACAACACCTACTGCTCATCACTACAAGGGCACTCCTTAAATCCCTAACACCTATTTAACATATCCTCCAGGCACCTCCCCTCTGGTAACCATCAGTTTGTTCTCTATAAGGGTCTGTTTCTTGGTTTGCATCTCTCTGTCTTTTTCCCCTATTTGCTCATTTGTTTTGTTTCTCAAATTCCACATGTGATAAAAATCGCATGGTATTTGTCTTTCTCTGACTGACTTATTTCACATAGCATAATACTTTTTACCTCTATCCATGTCATTGCAAATGGCAAGATTTCATCCTTTTTGATGGCTGGGTAATATTCCATTGTGTATATTCCACATCTTCTTTATCCATTCATCAATCAATGGACATTGGAGTTGTTTCCATAACTTGGCTATTGTAGATAATGCTGCTATAAACAGCGGGGTGCAAATATTCCTTTGAATTACTATTTTTTATTCTATCTGTAAATACCTAGTAGTGGGATTACTGGATCATAGGGTAGTTCTATTTTTAACTTTTTGAGAAGGCTCCATGCTGTTTTCCAGACAAGCTGCACCAGCTTGCATGCTCACCCACCGTGTGAGAGGGTTCTCCTTTCTCCACATTGTCTCCAACATCTGTTGTTTCCTGTCTTGTTAATTTTTGCCATTATGACAGGTGTGAGGGGATATTTCATTGTGGTTTTGATTTGCATCTCCCTGGTAATACCTGATGATGAGCATCCTTGCATGTGTTTGTTGGTCATCTGAATGTCTTCATGGAAAAATGTCTATGCATGTCTTCTACCCATTTTTTATTTGTTTCTACCCATTTTTTAAACTGAATTATTCATTTTGAGGATGTTGAGTTTTATAAATTCTTTATATATTTTGGATACTAACACTTTATCAGATATGTCATTTGCAAATATCATCTCCATTCTGTAGGTTGTCTGTTAGTTTTGTTAATTGTGCAGAATTCACTGTGTAGAAGCTTTTTATTTTGACAAAGTCCCAATAGTTCATTTATGCTTTTGTTTCTCTTGCCTCCAGAGACATATCTAGTAAGAAGTTGCTATAGGTGACGTCAGAGGTTACTGCCTGTGTTCTCCTCTAGGATTTTGATGGTTTCAGGTCACACATTTAGGTCTTTCTTCAATTTATTTATTTTTGAGTTTATCTTTGTGTATAGTGTAAGAAAGTGGTCCAGTTTCATTCTTCTGCATGTGGCTGTCCAGTTTCTCCAACACCATTTGTTGAAGAGACGGTCTTTTTCCCATTGGATATTCTTTCCTGTTTTGCAAAAGATTAATTGACCATAGAGTTGTGGGTTCATTTCTGGGTTCTCTATTCTGTTCCATTGATCTGTGTGTCTGTTTTTGTGCCAGGACCATGCTGTCTTGGTGATCACAGCTTTGTAATACAGCTTGAAGTCAGGCATTGTGATGCCCCCAGCTTTGGTTTTCTTTTTCAAGCTTGCAGTAGCTATTCAGGGTCTTTTATGGTTCCATACAAATGTATGATGGTTTAGTCTAGCTCTGTGAAAAATGCTAGCAGTATTTTGGTAGGAATTGCATGAAATTCATAAACTTCCTTGGATAATATAGACATCTTAACAATGTTTGTTCCTACAATCTATGAGTAGGGAATGTTTTTCCATTTCTTTGTGTCCTCTTCAATTTACTTCAGAAGTGTTCTATAGTTTTCGGAGTACAGATCTTTAACCTCTTTGCTTGAGCTTATTTCTATGTATATATCTTATGGGTTTTGGTGCATTTGTAAATGGGATTGATTCCTTAGATTCTCTCTCTGCTGCTGCGTAATTGGTACAGATTTCTGTATGTTGATTTTGTATCCTGCAATTTCACTGAACTCATCTATCAGTTCTAGCAATTTTTTGGTGGGGTCTTTCGAGGCTTCTATATCATGTCATCTGCAGAGTGAAAGTTTGATTTCTCCCTTTGGATTTGGATGCCTTTTATTTCTTTGTGTTGTCTAATTGCTGTGGCTAAGACCTCCAGTACTCTGGTAAGTAACAGTGGTGAGAGTGGATATCCCTGTCTTGTTCCTGACCATAGAGGAAAAGCCTTCAGTTTTTCACCCATTGAGGATGATGTTCACTCGGTTTTTCATATATGCCCTTTATTATGTTGATGAATGTGATGTCTAAACTTACTTTGTTGAGGGTTCTTATCATGAATTGATGTTATACATTGTCAAATGCTTTTTCTGCATCTATTTGAAGAATCATATGGTTCTTATCCTTTCTTTTATGAATGTGGTGTATCATGTTTATTGATTTGCAAATATTGAACCACACTTGCAACCCAAGAATAAATCCCACTTGATCATGGTGAATGATTCTTTTAATGTACTATTGGATTCAATCTGCTAGTATTTCATTAAGAATTTTGGCATTCATGTTGATCAGGGATATTGGTCCGTAGTTTTCTTTTTCAGTAGAATCTTTGGTTTGGATTCAGGGTACTACTACTGGCCTCATAGAATGAATTTGTAAGTTTTCCATCCATTTCTATTTTTTGGAATAGTTCAAGAAGAATATGTTTTAACTCATCTTTATTTTTTTTAAAGATTCTCTATTCATAGAGACAGAGAGAGAGAGAGAGAGAGAGAGAGAGGCAGAGACACAGGCAGAGGGAGAAGTGGGCATCATACAGAGAGCCCGACGTGGGACTCGATCCTGAGTCTCCAGGGTCACGCCCTGGGCTGCAGGTGGCGCCAAACCGCTGCGCCACCGGGGCTGCCCATCATCTTTAAATGACTTGTAGAATTCACCTGTAAAGCATCTAAACCTGAACTTCTGTTTTTTGGGAGTTTTTTGATTACTGATTGAATTTCTTTGCTGGTTGCTGGTCTGTTCAAGTTTTCTATTTCTTCCTGTTTCAGTTTTGTAACTTTATGTTTTTAAGAATTTATCCATTTATCCTAGGTTGTCCAATTTATTGCCATATAGTTTTTTCATAATATTCTTTTATACTTGTTTATATTTCTGTGGTGTTGATTGTGATTTTTCCTCTCTTGTTTTTGATTTTATCTGGGACCTTTCTCTTTTCTCTTTGATAAGTCTGGCTAGGGGTTTATCAATTTCATTAATTTTTTCAAAGACCCAGCTCCAGGTCTCATTGATCTGTTCTATTGTGGTTTTTCTTTTTAGGTTCTATCTCATTTATTTCTGCTCTAGTCTTTATTATCTCCTTCTTTCTGCTGGCTTTAGGCTTTATTTGTTCTTTTTCTAGCCCCTTTAGCTGTAAGGTTAGGTTGTTTCTTTGAGTTTTGTTTTGTTTTTGTTTTTGTTTTTGTTTTTGTTTTTGCTTGTTAAGATAGACCTGTATTGCTATATACTTCCATCTTAGGACCACTTTTCTTGCATCTCAATGATTTTGGCTATTGTGTTTTCATCTGTTTCCAGTTATTTTTTCTTTATTCTTTGATTTCCTGGTTGACCCATTCATTGTTTAGTAGCATGTTGTTTAATGTTTGCAGTCTTTCCAAATTTCTTCCTGTGGTTGACTTCCAGTTTCATAGTGTTATGGTCAGAAAACATGTATAGTATGACCTTGATCTTTTTGTACTTGTTGAGACCTGATTTGTGACCTGTATGTGATCTATTCTGGAGAATGTCCCATGTGCACTTGAAAAGAATGTGTATTCAGTTGCTTTAGGATGAAATGTTCCTAATATATCTGTTAAGTCCATCTGGTCGAGTGTGTCATTCAAAGCCATGGTTTCCTTGTTGATTTTTTTCTGTAATTTTTTATAAATTTAAATTCAATTTGCTAACATATAGCATAATACCCAGTGCTCATCCCATCAAGTGCCCTCCTTAATGCCCGTCTGATTTTCTGCTTGGATGATCTGGTCATTGATGTAAGGGGAGAGCTAAAGTCCCCACTATTATTTTGAGACACTTTTTTTTTTAATGATAGTCACAGAGAGAGAGAGAGAGAGAGAGAGAGAGAGAGAGGCAGAGACACAGGCAGAGGGAGAAGCAGGCTCCATGCACCAGGAGCCCAATGTGGGATTCGATCCCGGGTCTCCAGGATCGCGCCCTGGGCCAAAGGCAGGCGCCAAACTGCTGCACCACCCAGGGATCCCTATTATTTTGTTATTATTGATTAGTTACTTTATGTTTGTTATTAATTATTTTATATATTTGGGTGCTCCCGTGTTAGGTGCATAAATATTTACAATTATTATATTTTCCTGTTGGATTTGCCTCTTCTTGCAGTCTTTGCTTTAAAGTTCAGTTTGTCCAACATATGTATTTCTACTCTGGCTGGCATCTATTCTTTCTTTCTTTCTTTCTTTCTTTCTTTCTTTCTTTCTTTCTTTCTTTCTTCCTAAGATTTTATTTACTTGGGGATCCCTGGGTGGTTCAGTGGTTTAGTGCCTGCCTTCAGCCCAGGGCGTGATCCTGGAGTCCCGGGATCAAGTCCCGCATCAGGCTCCCTGCATGAAGCCTGCTTCTCCCTCTGTCTCGGTCTGTCTGTCTGTCTGTCTCTCTCTCTCATAAATAATAAAATCTTTTATTCCCCACGGGGAGCCTGATACAGGACTTGGCCCCGGGATCATGACCGGAGCCAAAGGCAGACACTCAACCACTGAGCCACCCAAGTGCCCTCTTTCTTTCTTTTATGTTTCTGTGTGGTGTAAGATAGTGATTCAATTTCATTCTTTTGCACATAGCTGTTCAGTTTTCTCAATATCATTTATTGAAAAGACTATCTATTTCCCTTTGTATATTTCTGCCTCCTTTGTCATAGATGAAATGATCATATATGCATGAGATTTTTCTGGGCTCTCTATTCTACTCTATTAATCTATATGTCTGTTTTTGTGCCAGTATCATACTTTTTTGATTACCATAGCTTTGTAGTATAGTTTGAAATCAGTGTGATAATTCCAGCTTTGTTCTTTCTCCAGATTGCTTTGACTATCCAAAATAAGGAAATCTTTCCATTTGTGACAACGTAGATGGACAATATAGAAGGTATTATGCTAAGTGAAATAATTCAGACTAAGAAAGACAAATACCATATGATATCACTTATATGTGGTATGTAAAAAAAAGAACTCAAGGACACAAAGAACAAATTGGTGGTTGCCAGAGGCAGGCAGTGGGGGCAGGTGAAATGGGTGAAGAGAATCAAAAATTTCCAGTTATAAAATAAACTAGTCATGGGGATATAATGATTAGTATGGTGACTATAGTTAATAATGCTATAATGCATATATTTGGAGGTTGCTAAGATAGTAAATCTTAAAAATCCTTATTACAACAAAACAAAATTTTGTAAATATGTATGGGCAATGGGAGTTAGCTAAACTTATCGTGGCGATCATTTTATAATATATACAAATATGGAATCAATATGTTGTACACTTGAAATGTAATGTAATGTTGTGTTAATTATGCCTCAAAAAAGTAAATCATTTTGTAAAAGAAAATAATGAATTAGAAGAGTTATTTTAAAAGTCAGAGATGCCAGTTCTAGTTTCTAATGAAAGATCTTTAGGGTAGAATGATCATGAAGTTTTGGCTTCCTAACAAATGTTAATGATATCTCAGGTCACATGGAAGTGAGAAAGCTAAACTGAGAGAACATTTACCATGTGATATTTTTTTACTTAAAAATGGGACATTAAGGGATCCCTGGGTAGCTCAGCGGTTTAGCGCCTGTCTTCGGCCCAGGGCGTGGTCCTGGAGTCCCGGGATGGAGTCCCACGTCGGGCTCCCTGCGTGGAGCCTGTTTCTCCCTCTGCCTGTGTCTCTGCTTCAGTCTCTCTCTCTCTCTCTCTCTCTCTCTCTCTGTCTCCTGAATAAATAAATAAAATCTCTGGGAAACGAACTAGGGGGTGGTGGAAGGGGAGGTAGGCGGGGGGTGGGGGTGACTGGGTGACGGGCACTGAGGGGGGCACTTGATGGGATGAGCGCTGGGTGTTATGCTATATGTTGGCAATTTGAACACCAATAAAAAATAAATTAAAAAAAATAAAAATAATAAAAATAAAAACAATTTGGGAGTTAAAAAAATGAGACGTTAAAAATATGCCCATAGTGCAAAAGAATGAACTTGGACCCCTATATCACATCACATACAAAAATTAATTCAAAATGGAGGGATCCCTGGGTGGCGCAGCGGTTTGGCGCCTGCCTTTGGCCCAGGGCGCGATCCTGGAGACCCGGGATCGAATCCCACATCGGGCTCCCGGTGCATGGAGCCTGCTTCTCCCTCTGCCTGTGTCTCTGCGCGCCCCTCTCTCTGTGACTATCATAAATAAATAAAAATTAAAAAAAAACAAAACAAAAATTAATTCAAAATGGATAACAGATCTAAATGTAAGTGCTTAAACTATAAAACTCTTTGAAGAAAACATAGGTGTAAATCTTCATGAATGGTTATTAAGGCAATAGCTTCACAGATATGACACCAAAAGCACAGACAAGAATATTTTTTTTAAATGGTTAAAGTGTACATCATGAAAACTAAAATCTTTTGCACTTCAAAGGACACCATTAAGACAGTGAAAATACTATGCACACAATAGAAGAGTATTTTGCAAATCTTTTATCTAGTAAGGTCTTGTATCCACAATATGTACAGCACTCTTACAACTCAATAACATAACAAATAATCAAATTTTAAAATGGGCAATAGATTTTAATAGAAATTTTCCCATAGAAGATAGGCAAATGGCCAATATGCATGTAAGAGACCTCAACATCATTAGTCCTTAGGTAAAATGCAAATCTGAAACATAATGTGATACCATTTCACCCCCACCAAGACAGCAACAATTTAAAAAGAGGAGAAAATAGCAAGTGTTGACAAAAATGTGGAGAAATTGGAACCCTCATACATTACTAGGGAAAATGTAAAATCATGCAGGTGTTGTGGAAAACAATCTCACAGTTCTTCAAATGGTTAAATGGTGTTACCACATGAACCAGAAATTCCACTATCAGAAAAAAGAGAACACACCTCCACACAAAAATTTATACCACATGTTCATAGCACCATTATTCACAAAAGCCATAAAGTGGAAACAATATAAATGTCCATCAACTGAAAAATGGATAAACAAAATGTGGCATATTTATATAATAGAATATTATTCAGTCATATAAAGAAATAAAGTATTGATACATGCTACAGCATGAATTGACCTTGAAAATATTAAACTAAGTCAAAGAATCTAGCCACAAAGGACCACACATTGTATAATTTGATTCATATAAAAAGATCAGCACGGGCAAATCTATAGAGACAGAAAATGAATTAGTGGTTGCCAGTGGCAGGTTTGGGGGTTGGGATACAATGGTTAAGGATTGCAGAGTTTCTATTTAGGGTAACAAAAGTGTTCTAAATGTGATTGTAATGATGGATGCATGCACAACTCTGTGAATACATTAAAAGTCATTCGACTATATGCTTTAAATATGTGAACAGCTTGATACATGAACTCTATCTCAATAAATCTATTTAGAAAACATGCTCACAAATAATCAAAGTTTAGATTGATATACTGCAGATAAACAATCCTCCAACACAAACAGACACATGAAAAGATGCTCAACATTACTCATCATCAGGGAAATACAAATCAAAACCCACGATGAGATATCTCCTCACAACTCTCAGAATGCCTAAAATCAACAACACAGGGAACAAGTATTGTCATGGATGCAGAGGAAAAGGAACCCTCTTACACCGTTGCCGGGATTGCAAACTGGTGCAACCACTCTGGGAAACAGCATGGAGGTTCCTCAAAGGGTCAAAAATAAAACTACCCTACAATCCAGCAACTGTACTACTAGGGATTTACCTAAAGGGTACAAAAATACTGATGTGAAGGGACACATGCACCTTGGTGTTTATAACTGCATTATCTAAAACAGCCAAATTATGGAAGCAGCCCAAGTGTCCATCGACTGGCAAATGGCTATAGAAGAGGTGGTACTATTATTATACTGTATGTTAACTTACTGGGATTAAAATTAAAACCTGGGAAAAAAGGAAAGCATATGTTTAACTCTATAAGAACATGCTAAATAGTTTTCTTTTTTTTTTTTAATTTTTTTTTATTTTTTATTTATGATAGGCACACAGTGAGAGAGAGAGAGAGAGAGGCAGAGACACAGGCAGAGGGAGAAGCAGGCTCCATGCACCGGGAGCCCGACGTGGGATTCGATCCCGGGTCTCCAGGATCACGCCCTGGGCCAAAGGCAGGCGCTAAACCGCTGCGCCACCCAGGGATCCCCTAAATAGTTTTCTAAAGCAATTGTGCCATTTTATTTTATTTTGCCATCAGCAAGTTATGAAAATTCAAATTGTTCAACATTCTCACCAGTATTTGGTAGTATAATCATTTTAAAATTTTATACATTTTAGTTGGTGAGTTGTTTTGCGATTTTTTCCCCTTCATCTAAGGAGTAAATGACATTGAACATCTTTTCATGTGTTTATTGATCATTTATATCTTCTTTTGTAAAGTATATGTTCAAGTCTTTTGCCTATTTCTAATTGAGTTTGTGTTTTTACTTTTTTTTAAGAGTTCTTTATGTATTCTAGATATCTGACCCTTGTAATGTAAACAGATCATGACTATATTCTCCCTATTCCATGGCTTATATTTTCATTTTCATAATAATGTCTTTGATGTGCAAATGTTTTTAATATTGATGAAGTTGAATTTATCCATTTTTCCCTTTATAATTTTTTTTCTATTCTAGGAAATATTTGCCTAACTCAAGATCATGAAGCTATTCTTCCATGTTCTCTTTATGTTCCAAGGTTTTGGCATTTGTTTATGCATTTTGTTTTGGCATTTTGGTTTATGTCCATGATTCATCCTAAATTAAATTTTGTGTATGGTATGAGGTAGATTTGAGGTTCATTTTCTTCAATATTCAGTGGTTTATTCCTTTCCCTATTTAATGGCCTTGGTGACTTTAGAAAAAGTTAATTGAAGTAATCAAGGCAGTGTGGTATTGGCAGGAGGATAGACACAACAATGGAACTGAATTAAAAAGTAAGAAATAGACCCATACACATATGGGCCAATAATTTTTGACAAAGATAGAAAAGCAATTCAATGGAGTAACGACAGTCTTTCAAGCAGTTGTCCTGGGACAACTGGACATCCATAGGCAAAAACATAAACTTCAACCTACATCTCACACCTTATCAAAAACTCACTCAAAATGGATCATGAATTTAAATGTAAAATATGAATATATAAAACTCTTAGATAAAACATGCAAAAATACTTGGGATATAGGCCTGGCAAAGAGTTCTTACACTTAATACCCAAAGCATAGGCAACAAAGGAAACATTGATAAATTGAATCTCATTAAAAGTCAAAACTTTTACCCTGTAGACTACTCAAAAGAATGAAAAAGACAAGCAACAGAAATGGAAGAAAATGTCTATAAACCAAGTACCCAACAAAAAATTGGTATCATAAATATATAAAGAGCTCTCAGGGCACCTGGGTGGCTCAGTCAGTTAAGCATCTGCCTTTGGTTCAAGTCATGATCCTGGGGTCCTGGGATGGAGCCCCAGGTCAGGCTCTGTGTTCAGCAGACAGCCTGCTTCTCCCTCTCCTCCCTGCTCATATTCTCTCTCGCTACCTCTGTCTCTCTCTCTCAAATAAATAAAATTTAAAAAGAGAGAGAGAGAGAGAGAGAGAAAGAGGCAAGATGGTGAAAGAGTAGGGATCCTCATTTCATCTATTCCCCTTAAATATAGCTGGATAACTATCAAACCATCCTGAACACCTATCATTTCAACCCGAGATGTAAGGAAAGAACAGCTGGAACTCCACAAATAGAAAAGTGACCATTGTTCACAAGGTGGGATTGAGAAGAAGAGAAATGGAGGGGATGTATTGGAAGATAAATGGTGGCAAGATGGAGCTTTTGTAAGAAATCTGCTCCTGTGAGAGTATTCCCTGCCTGAAAGGGGCACAGTGATGAAGTGGGGCAGAGTCACGGGTGGGAGAGCAGGACCTCAATATTCCCAGAGGCACAGAAAGAACAAGGATGCCTGAGTTGGCTAAGTCCCCAAGCATTGGACTGGGGAAACTGGTTTAGGTTAGCGAGCCTGGGGGGAGGCTCAACTTGTTTTGCCATAAACCCCGAACTATGGCTGGATCCAGTGGCCGCTCTCCATGTTGGGTCCCTGCAAAGGACTAGAACACAGCAACCCTCCACCTTCCTCTGAAAGAGGTGGAGCAGGTGAGCGCTCCACTGTGAATGCTCTCTGTGCCAGGCCCTGCAACAGACAGAAACAGAGCAACCTTTGGCTTCTTCAGAGAGGGGTGGAGCAGGTGCAAGCTCAAATGGGCAGAGGCTCTCCCTGCCGGAACCATACAAATTGCATAAATCAGTGTCCTTTTATCTGCGCCCAGGAGGATTTGAGTAGGTGGGCACCTTAGAAGTCTGCAGAGTTTGGCACATGCCAGGATCCCTCATGTCTGTGGCTGGAGATCTGTGTGTGTGGCCACTTTTGTCTTTGCCCCCTAAAGAGGCACGGAAAGCCTCCAGGGAGCCAAAGTCTCACACAGCAAACAACTTATACTGGCCTGCCCCCTGGCAAAGGGTGATGCATCTCCCACCAGACACAGACTCCTAAGGATCAGCGCAGCAGCCCCTCCCCCGAATGACCAGTTGGAAGAACAGGTGAACAGCAAGTTTACTGACCAAACAGGACTGCAAAACTCCAGGATTGGGGAAAATAGCGTTAGAACTAAAGGCTTTATTTTCCTATGATTTGTTTTTCTGTTCAAAATTTTCCAATTGTTTAACTTTTTTCTTCTTTCAAGTAGGTTCTTATTTTAACTCTGTTTTTGTCTTTTCCTTTTTAGCCTTCATATTTTACTATTACATATTATAGATATATTATTCATTTTTTACTGCCTTTCAATGTATTCAATTTTATTTTTGTGTATATATATGTTTTGCTTTTTATAATTTTGGAATCTAGTATCTTTTTACAAACAAACCAAAATACACTTAGAACCAAGTCGATCAGCCTATTTTGCCCACTCTGAGGTCATATTCTCTCTCCCCTCTCACCTCCATCTGCCCCCCCCCCCATTTTTTCTCTCTTTTCTATTGCTTTTCTTTGTTTTAATCTTTTTTCTTTTATCTTCTGGTTCCTGACCTCTTTGGAATTATCTAGTGTATATTTTGCTTGGGTCGTGGTTGATATTTTTTACTCTGCCCACTCATACAGCCATTCTTCGCTAGACAAAATGACTAGAAAGAGGAATTCACAACAAAAGAAAGAATCAGAAGTAATACTCTCTGCCACAGATCTAAAGGATATGGATTTAAGTAAGATGACAGAAATGGAGTTCAGGATAACAACTATAAAGTTACTAGTTGGGCTTGAAAAAAAGCATAAAAGACTCCAGAGAATCTCTTAGTGCAAAAATGAGATCTAATCAGGCCAAAATTTAAAATTCTTCAAATGAGATGCAGTCTAAACTGAATGCTCTAACAGCTAGGGTAAATGAGACAGAAGAGAGAATAAGTGACATAGAAGACAAGTTGATGGAAAGGAAGCAAACTGAAGAAAAGAGAGAAAAACAACTATGAGCCCATGAGAAGAGCCTCTGAGAGATAAGCAACAATTTTTTTTAAATCAGTATTATTGGAATTCCTGGGGATATATAGAGAAAGGGCCAGAAGGTATATTTGAGTAAGTCATAACTGAGATTCCCTAATCTGGGGAAGGAAACAGACATTCATATCCAAGATGTAGAAAGGACCCTTCCCAATATCAATAAAAATAGATAAGCACCTTGACATATAATAGTGAAGCTTGCAAATTTCAGAGATAAAGGGAAAATCCTGAAAGCAGCATGAGACAAGATATTCCTAACACATGATGGGAGAAATATTAAATAAACAGCAGACCTCTCCACAGAGACCTGGCAGGCCAGAAAGTGCTGGCATGATATATTCAGGGTACTAAATCAGAAAAACATGAGCGAAGAATACTTTATCCAGCAAGGCTGTCATTCAGAAGAGAAGGATAGATAAAGAGCTTCCAGGATGAACAGAAACTGAAAGAATATGTGGCCACCAAGCCAGCCCTGAAAGAAATATTAAGGGGGACCCTGTAAGCAGAGAGGGAGCCCAAAGAAATAGAATCTGTAGAAACACGGACCATAGATAATACAATGGCACTAAATTCATATCTTTCAATAGTTACTCTGAATGTGAATGGGCTAAATGCATTCAAAAGACACAGGTATCAGATTGGATAAAAAAGCAAAAGCCCATAAATATGCTGTCTACAAGAGACTCATTTTACACCTAAGGACACCTTTGGACTGAAAATGAGGAGGTGGAGAACCATTTACCATGCAAATGTACCTCAAAAGAAAGCTGGGGTAGCAATTCTCATATTAGATAAATTAGATTTTAAACAAAAGACTAGTAAGAGATGAAGAGGGACACTATATCATACTTAAAGTGTCTATCCAACAAGAAGATCTAACAATTATAAATATTTATGCAACTAAGTTGGGAGCAGCCAACTATATCAACCAATTAATAATCAAAGCAAAGAGATACATAGATAATTATACATTAATATTAGAAGACTTCAACAACCCACTCACAGCAATGGACAGATTATCTAAGCAGAAGATTAACAAGAAATAAGGGCTTTGAATGACACACTGGACCAGATGGACTTCATAGATATACATACAGAATATCCCATCCTAATACAACAGAATACACACTCTTCTCAAGTACACAAGGAATATTCTCCAGAATAGACCACACATACTGGATCACAAATCAGGTCTCAACCAATACCAAAAGACTGGGATTATTCCCTGCATATTTTCAGACCACAATGCTTTGAAACTTGAACTCAACCACAAGAGGGAACTTGGAAGGAGCTCAAACACTTGGAGGTTAAAGAGCATCCTACTAAAGAATGAATGGTTCAACCAGGAAATTAGAGAAGAATTAAAAAGATTCATGCAAACTCATGAAAATGAAAGCACAACAGTTCAAAATCTTTGGGATACAGCAAAGGTGGTCCTAAGATGGGAATACAATCCTCTATCAAAAAATTAGAGCAATCTCAAAAACACAAACTAAACTCAGACCTAAAGTAGCTGGAGAAAGAAGAGCAAACAAAGCCTAAACCAAGCAGAAGAGAAATAAGAAATATTAGAGCAGAAATCAATGATATAGAAACCAAAACAGATCAATGAAACTAGGAGCTGGTTCCTTGAAAGAATTAATAAAATAGATAAAGCCCTAGACAGACTTATTAAAAGGAAAAGATAAAAGACCCAAATTAATAAAATCACGAATGAAAGAGGAGAGATCACAACCAACACCAAGGAAAGGCAAACCATTTTAAGAATGTATTATGAGCAACTATATGCGAAAAACTAGAATAGACCACACATACTGGGTCACAAATCAGGTCTCAACCAATACCAAAAGATTGGTACGGAACCAGAAAAGACCCTGAATAGCCAGAGGAATGTTGAAAAAGAAAACCAAAGCTGGGGCATCACAATGCCTGACTTCAATCTGTATGACAAAGCTGTGATCATCAAGACAGTGTGGTGCTGGCACAAAAACAGACACACATAGACCCATGGGACAGAACAGAGAATCCAGAAATGGACTCTCAACTCCATGGGCAACTAATATTTGACAAAACATGAAAGAATCTCCAACGGAAAAAAGACAGTTTATTCAACAAGTTGTGTTGGGAAAATTGGACAGCCACATGCAGAAGAATGAAACCGGACCATTCTCCCACACCGTACACAAAGATGAACTCAAAATGGATGAAAGATCTAAATGTGGGACAGGAATCCATCAAAATCCTAGAGGAGAACACAGGCAGCAACCTCTGTGACCTCGGCTGTAGTGACTTCTTGCTAGACACGTCTCCAAAGGCAAGGGAAACAAAAGCATAAATGAACTACTGGGGCTTCATCAGGATAAAAAGCTTCTGCACAGCAAAGGAAACAGTCCACAAACGAAAAGACAACTTATAGAATGGGAGAAGACATTTGCAAATGACAGAGCAGATAAAGAGCTAGTAACCAAGATCTATAAAGAACTTATTAAAGTTGGGACATTAAAGTAGCAGTTGGGCGGCTGCCTTTCGGCTCAGGTCGTGGTCCTGGCGTCCCGGGATAGAATTTTTCATTGGCTTCTGTGAAGAACCTACTTCTCCCTCTGCCTATGTCTCTACCTCTCTGTCTCTCTGTCTCTCTCCCTGTCTCTCTGTCTCTCTGTCTCTGTGTGTGCGTGTGTGTGTGCCTCTCATGAATAAATAAACCTTTTTTTTTAAAAAAAGAATTTATTAAACTCAACACCCAAGAAACAAACAATCCAGTCATGAAATGGGCAGAAGACACAAACAGAAATTCCACCAAAGAAGACCTACACATGGCCAGCAAGCACATGAGAAAATGTTCTACATCCCTTGCCATCAGAGAAATACAAATCAAAACCACAATGAGATCCCACCTCACACCAGTGAGAATGGTGAAAATTAGCAAGACAGGAAACCACAAATGTTGGAGAGGATGTGGAGAAAGGGGAACCCTCTTACACTGTTGGTGGGAATGTGAACTGGTGCAGCCGCTCTGGAGAACAGTGTGGAGGGTCCTCAAGAAGTTAAAAATAGACCTGCCCTATGACCCAACAATTGCACTAAGGGATATTTACCCCAAAGATACAGATGCAATGAAACACCGGGACACCTGCACCCCAGTGTTCACAGCAGCAGTGTCCACAATAGCCAAACTGTGGAAGGAGCCTCGGTGTCCATCGACAGATGAATGGATAAAGAAGATGTGGTCTATATTTACAATGGAATATTACTCAGCCATCAAAAGGGACGATTGCCTACCATTTTACCATTTACATTGACATGGATGGAACTGGAGGGTATTATGGTGAGTGAAATAGTCAATAGGATAAAGACAATTATAATATGGTTTCCCTCATATGTGGAACATAAGAAATGGTGCAAGGGATTACAAGCAAAGGAGGGGAAATGGAATGCGGAAAAATTAGAGAAAGAGACAAATCATGAGAGACTCTTAACTCTGGGAAACGAACAGACAGGGTTGCTGAAGGGGAGGTGGGTGGAGGGATGGGGTGACTGGGTGATGGGCATTTAGGAGGGCATGTGATAAGATGAGCACTGGGTGTTATGGTATATATTGGCAAATTGAATTTATTTATTTATTTTTTTTAAAAATTTTTTATTTATTTATGATAGTCACACAGAGAGAAAGAGAGAGAGGCAGAGACACAGGCAGAGGGAGAAGCAGGCTCCACGCACCAGGAGCCCGATGTGGGATTCGATCCCGGGTCTCCAGGATCGCGCCCTGGGCCAAAGGCAGGCGCCAAACCGCTGCGCCACCCAGGGATCCCGGCAAATTGAATTTAAATGAAGAATATATATATGCAAATAAAAATTTTAAAGAGAGAGAGAGAGCACTCAAAACTCAATGATAAAGAAAACAATCCAAGCAGAAAATGGGCAAAAAACAAAGAGAAATTTCAGTGAAGATAATATACAGATAGCAAATAAGCACATGAAAATTTGCTCAATATCATTAGTCATCAGGGAAATGCAAGTTAAAACCATAATGAGATATCACTACAGACGTATCAAAACAGCTGAAATAAAAAATACTGGCAACACAAAACGTTGGAAAGGTTGCATAGAAAATGGATCTCTCATACATTGTTGGTGAAAATGTAAAATGTTTTCGCCACTCTGGAAAATATTTTGGTAGTTTCTTAAAATATTAAACATGTAACTACCACATCATCCAGCAATTATACTCCTGGGCATTTAGCCCAGAATAATTAAAACTTGTGTTTACACAAAAACCTGTACATGAATGTTCATAGCAACTTTATTCACAGTAGAAAAATACTGGAAACAGCCCAAATGTTCTTTGATGGTTAATTGTTGAACATACCAAAAAATAATGATAATAGATGACCATATATGTGTAGATGTATAACTGGATTCTAATCTGTTCCATTGACTTGTTTTCTACTCCAATATCATACCAATTTGATAAATGCAGCTTTACAGTAAGTCTTGAAATCAAGAATTACGGATGCCCAGGTGGCTCAGTGGTTAAGCATCTGCCTTTGGCTCAGGGTGTAATCCCGGGGTCCTGGGATCAAGTCCCACATCGAGCTCCTCACAGGGAGCCTGCTTCTCCCTCTGCCTGTGTCTCTGCCTCTTTCTTTGTGTGTCTCATAAATAAATAAGTAAAATCTTAAAAAAAAAAAAAGAAAAACAAAAAGTATAAGTTCTATAGCCTTTTCCCTATTTTTAAAGATTTGCTGGAAACCACAAGACATACGTTTACCATTCCAAAATCTGCAAAATTTTGTCTTCACTAATGCCTTGTTCCACACATTTCAGCTGCTTAGCTACTCTGAACTCTGATCTTTGCCTCCTGAGCTTAGTGAGACTTCCAAGCTCATCTTGGAATCCAGGCCTCTATGTTGGGGTCAGAAAATTGACACCAGGAAAAGAATGAGGTGATCCTAGGGGCTTATCCTGTGAGTTTCTCTTCTACTATAGATCACAGTTGTGTGCTATTGTTCAATACCTGTAAACAGTTGCCTTGCATATTTTATGAAGTTTAATGATATTTGTAACAGCATGCATGCAAAATCTAGTGCCATTAATAATATAGATTTATTAAACTTTTTTTTTTTGCTTAAATCGTGCAGATTCAGCTTCTGTTGCATGCAACTAAGAGACCTGACTGATACAAGCTGTTACTTTTTGTCATGCTCTATGATAGGTGCTAAGCATGCATTATGTGATTCATTTACAGAACTCCTTCCTTGTAGAAACCAAAGCAATGGAGAAGAGGCATTTCTAACAGTTTAGTAAGAACAGTAAGCAGGTTTCAGTGAGAGAAGTATTCTAGATGGATGAAGCATGTATAAATGCATAAGACAGTGAATATGACAAGAAATAAAGTTGAAATCTTTGGCACTGTGGAGGGAATAGTTCTGAGACCTTCATAAATCCTCCTAATCCAATAAAACCTCTATGCCATATAATTTCCTCCATAAAAGTGCAGTAAAATACAACTGTTCATATAGTACACAATTCACAATTGTATAGGATTGCCTTCAATGCCTTTCCCATGCGTATTAACATGGGTAACACTAGGATGACCAACTTCCCAGTTTATCCTGCAGTATCTCAGTTTTAGCAAAGTCTCACATCCCAGGCAATCTCTCAATCTCAGGCAAACTGGAATGGTTGGTCACCCTTTATTATAGTGTGATATCACTCACTTAGCTAAAGTTCATTGGCTTTGGATGGGCACCAGATTTAAACTTCGACAGTGAATCCCTCTCCCAGATTCATGCATATGGGCCCATAGTGTCTATGGCAGGTGCCTTTCAGACTTTCTTTCAAGAGAAAACCTACTGTGAGCAGTAGAGTCAGACAATAGCCTCCAGGTGTAGCACTGTGGGGATATTTTTGCATTATTTGATCCAAGGCCATTCCCATCCTAGGCATCTCCAGGTAATTTCTGAGCACAAAGGGATACTAGAGCCATTTATGCCCGACATGGGATTCTTATCATAAGTGATCTTTGCTCTAGAGTTCCAAGTGGGGCTGGCTGGGACTTCCATAGAGTTGCACTGTAAGCTGAGGTGCTCTAGAGTTCCAAGTGGGGCTGGCTGGGACTTCCATAGAGTTGCACTGCAAGCTGAGGCATTTCCTACTCATTTCTACTTAATTTCTTCTCCTTTAGGAAGTATCAGACCTGTACTGTGGTCTGAATTCTATCCCTGCCTACTCCTGCTCTTCCTCTTTATCTTCTTAGTTATTACCCACTATAGATCTCTGGACTTGTAACTCCATATTGGCATCTGCTTTTCAGAGGACCCAATGTGGCATAGTATCTCTCTCCATTGGTTGAAGCTGTAAGATGAAAATTTAGGAAGGTGTCAATAACAATAAGTTCCCTACTGCATGAACTTGAGAAACAAAGGAAGCTTTTAAAGGAGATTGGAGAGAGGAGAGAGAAAGAAAGAGAGAGGGGAAAAGAGAGAGAGAGAGGGAGAAAGAGTGAGAGCAAGCACAAATGTACAAGGGGAATACAGATAAAAGAATGATAGAGCCATTTGAATACTCAGTTTTGACCATTCTTGAGGCCTAACTATATCTTGCCCTTTCCAAATTTTGATTGTTCCGTTACTTAAATTTCATGAGACACCCCATTATCTTTTCAAAAACCTCTTTTTCACTAACGTTAGTTTCAGGTAGGTTTTTGTCCCTTTCAACTAATAAAATACCTCTTCATTGCGAACGTTATTGTACAGGCTACTGAGTTTATGCTGAATCATATTTCTGTTTAGTCAGAAATTTTCATACCCTGTTCATATCTTCAGACACAAATTAATACACTTTTCAGGTTTCACCAATTTTTTTCCAGCAGTAGATGACAAGAAATTTGCATGGCCTAGATGATTTCTGAGTTTCAGCATTTACTTATTTCTGTATAGAGTATATAGAATTGTTATCATAGAACAAAATCTCAGCCAAATTCAACATTGCACTATGTCCAGAATATAAATTTTCTGATTAGAAGTCACTTGTACTTACATAATGAAGATAACTTTTAATACGAATCTTTTTCTATTTCTTTTCTTTTTTTCAGTTTTAACTTTTAAGTTTTTATTTATTTATTCATGAGACACACACACACACACAGAGAGAGAGAGAGAGAGAGAGAGAGGCAGAGAGACACAGGCAGAGGGAGAAAACAGGCTCTCTGCAGGGAGCCCAATGTGGGACTGGATCCCAGGATCCCAGGATCATGCCCTGGGCTGAAGGCAGCGCTAAACCGCTGAGCCACCTGGGCTGTTCTCCTCTTTCTTTTCTTGATTATATTTTTAATTTTTAAAAGATCACTAGTTGCTGGTTTTTGTAAGGACCATTTTGATAAATGAAGATTCAAAATCATAATACACAGTTTGAATTATTTTTCAACTCTTAAGGTTATGAACAAGTTTGGAGACCATGAAAGCTTCATTAAGATGCTAATAAAACTAAGATAAAGATGTTGGCCAAAGATGAGAGCTCCTACACATCAGTCTTATAGTTGGTCTAGGGAAGTGTTGTCAACTTACATAGCCCACTGGCCAAATTCTATATCTTGCCTGTTTTTGTAAGTAAAGTTTAATGGAATACATTCATACTCATGATTTAAGTGTTGTCTGTGGCTGTTTTTGTCCAATGAAGACAGAATTGAGTAGTGACAGACAGAGATTGCATGTGTCCCACAAAGCCTAAAATATTTACTATCTGACCCTTTACAGAGAAAAAAAAATGCTAACCCTTGGCCTCAAGTGGTATCAGTGCAGGAGGAGACAAATAGTTGAGCAGATTATATATTTGGAAGCAGAGCTGGAACAAGTCTGGTGTATTTTAGGAAAGTAAGGAAGGCCAGTGTGGCTAAGTCATAAAAGGACCCAGATACTACCATTTTGTAAATATTTTGAGCACATATGTACCTATTGGGTTTTATTCAGAAATTAATTCACTCATTCAACAAATGTCTTTTTAAGTTTCCATTCTGTGCTAGATAGTGTCAGCTACTTCACACACACAAGCACATACAAATTGTAATAAGAGAAATCAACAAGGAGACAACTGTAACACAATAGTGAGTGCTAACTAAAAATGCAATTGATGCCAAGTAGAGGAAATTAACTTTTGTTTCACCCATTCAATATTTTTTTTTAAATTTTTTATTCATTTATGATAGTCACAGAGAGAGAGCGAGAGAGAGAGGCAGAGAGAGAAGCAGGCTCCATGCACCGGGAGCCCGACGTGGAACTCGATCCCGGATCTCCAGGATCGCGCCCTGGGCCAAAGGCAGGCGCCAAACCGCTGCGCCACCCAGGGATCCCTCACCCATTCAATATTTATCTGATATTCCATGGTACTTTCCTCTGATTGTACCTGAACCACATCTTAACTAGTTGGTCATACCTTCCTCCCTTCAGTCACTAAAACGCCTTATTATGATAAGAAAAATCATGGTCATAGCAGCCAATACTCATTGAGCATTTGCTCTATGTCAGACATGGCTAGGTACTTTATACACATTGCTTTATTTAATCATCAGAACCCTATCATATAGATGCTGTTATCATGACCATTTGTGAAACCAGAAATTGAGGGTCAGAGAGGTAAAGTCCTGTGCCTAAAGCCTCATGTATGGCTCACCAAGCAACACCTGGAACATCTATTTTCTTCCTCATCTACTCTGGCTTGTTGCTGATCCATATGTTACGATCATTGTTGCTTGGTGGTATCACTTACCAAAGACACCACTACCACTGCCAATAATGGCTAAAGTCTTCTGTCTATAGCATTACAGTATGACTCCAGGGTATTGTTTCTTGAAGCACTTAGTATTGTTTCTCCTAGATGCTACATTATCTGGGAACAATGAACATGTTTTGTGAAAGAGTTCTTTGTAGTTTTTACTATAGTTTCTGTCTTCAGATTTGGAGCCAGATTACCTAAGTTTGAATCTCAGCTCTGAAATTTAACTGCTCTGTGATTCTGGGAAAATTCTCAACTTATCTGTGCCCCAGTTTCCTTACCCCTAAAGCAGAGAAAATAATATTAACTGCTCTGTGATTCTGGGAAAATTCTCAACTTACTGTGCCCCCAGTTTCCTTACCCCTAAAGCAGAGAAAATAATATTAACTACCTTAAGTGGTTTTATAAAAGACTTAACCCAGCATTTGGCATATAAGGCAGGTTTATTAAGTGTCATTATTTCTAACGCAACTGGCTTCCTTTTTTAAATTCTTAAGAAACTGGCTTCCTTTTTTAATTCTTAAGCAGGCTTTAATCTATTTCCTGCCTCTTTCTGGGTATTTTGTATCTGTTGATGTCACTTTACCTTTATTGATCTTATTCACCCTAATTGCTACTGTCATGCTCCTTCGTATTACAGGACCTTTGATCATGTTCCTTTAGTCTGAAATGTTCCTTTTCCTGTTTACCTGGGTAGTTTCTATCAGTTCTTTAAATTCAATAAGGGCATGGACTCTATTTGCTTTTTGTTTACCATTTTATAGCCAGAATCGAATACAGCACTTGATGTACAGTAGGCATTCATTAATAATTGCATGAATGCCAGTGTAAATGTAGAATCTTACCTTATTCAGTCATTCCTCTGTACATTCATTCACATGGTAGGTATAGCCTTTTTTTCTGTCTAATCAGTTGTAGACAATTTTCAAGAAATATCAACTAAATATATCCTATGTGTCAGGTTTTGTGTAGGGTCTTATAAATTCAAAGAATCGTAATTTTTTGTGGTGTCAAGAGGCCACTTGTTCACTGAAGGACAAAGGCATGCAAAGGAGAAGCTATAATCCAAAATGAAAATAGCTGCAGTCGAGGCCTGTATTGGATCCATTGGGCACATTGAATCCATTGGAAAAAAATAGAAATTTATCTGGGAAGACAGAGAACGATTCATAGAGGAGGTAACATCTAAATTGAGTCAAAATAACAAGCAGTATTTTTGGAATAGAACAAGTAACGGTAGAGCAGTTGAGAGAAAGAATTCCAGGGCAAAAATATGCGAGCATTTCATTCTTTTGTTGATTCTGATTTCTACAAACCATTTCCTTTATCACCCTTTGACATTATACTGTTTTTTATGTCTGATAACTGCAGTACTGCTCAGTTTCTCGTTTTCAAATATCTGTACGTTCTGTTTGGTCTTGTTCTCGATTTTTTTTCCCCTCTGTCCTGGATTTTCATTGTAAACAGTATTTCAGTGTGCTTTGGTCCTTTTTGTAATATGTGTTGTTCTTGAATTCTTATAGGCAGAATATGTGCATTCCTAATGACTCGTGTCCTTTGACTATATTCACTGTTCTAAGCATCATTCCTGGACCCTGGATTCAAGTAGCTCAAATGAATTGGTGGGAGTCCAGCAGTGAGTAGTATGTGATTTAAGCTCAAGAAAGTGGTGCAAGGAAATGGAAGAATTTTTGTTTCAGAAAACCTCAATAAGCAACTATGAATACGTTTGTTCCAGAAAAGCTGGATAAGCAAGCTCGGTGTGTGTGTGGGGGGAATTCCAGAGCAGCTGTGAAACTGCAAACAAGGGGACCCAGGGGTTACGGGCAGCGCACTTTTACGGGTCCGTCTATTTTCTCTCTGCGCCCGCGGCTCCACATCTCTGTCAAACCGACGCGATCGGCTACAGGACCGCATCGCGACCCTCGAGCATCGGAGGCTCTAGGACGCCCCCGCCGCGGCCGCGGTCCCGGGCGCAGCGGCGCCCACCGCACTGGGCCGGAAGAAGTGGGGCGGGGCCTCTCGGCTGCTGGGCCCAAGCGGACTGGGGGAGGGGAGCGCGGGGCCAAGAGTCTCTGGGAAAAAGCAAAAGGCGGGCGCAAGGCTGCCTCCCAAGCTTTCAGTGCTTACAGTTCCTCCCGTTTTGCTGAGTTGGGCGACGCGACCTCCGGCACAGGTGGGTCCTGTTCCAAGGATCGGGAAAGGGTATCTTTGGTGGCTGCGATGGTTGGGTTTGCCCAGGCGCTCTCTTTAAGGCCTGCTGCAGGGGATGAGGGGGACGGCGCCCACCCCAGGGCGGTGGGCCTTACCTTAACCCTGGCAGAGGAGAAGGCCACTCGTGCCTTGCCGCAGGGCTGTCGTCACGGTTTATGCCAGTTGCGCGACAAGTCGGCCCGGAGACCAGCGCAGAGCCAATTGGGCCTAGCGCTCGGGAAGAGCTGGAGGAGCTGGAGCAGGCTCCGTTGGGACTGACGCCCAGTATACATTGTTGCAAACTCGATCGGACTCCCCCCCCCCCCCCCACTCGGGTCTGACACCGACTTGGTTTCTAGCTTTCTGAGAGTCCCTACCCTGTTCTAGCCTCACTGCTGGGCGGCGGAGTGGAAGCTGGAACTCAGCGGTCTGCAGTAGCTTGCAGCACTGACTTTCTTTCGTCCTACTATCCACTAGTGTTCTCTGCCCAGATCTCACCCTTTGTCTATCCCTCCTGAGGAAGAATGCCTAGCAGCAGTCGGCAGTGACAGGGCAGGGCATTAGAAAACTTCGTCCAGGAACTACTCTCCATTACTAAAACAACTCTGAAAAAACAGTTTAAGTGTATTTTAGCTACTGACTGCCCCGAAAGCTAGGAAAAATTCATTCAGTGCCTTACTTGAATGTCAACACTAAACCATGCTTTCGTGAATGCTTTGATGAATATTTTAACCAGGTGATTGACCAAGACGTTATGTTGGATGAACAAAGTGCTACCCAGCTAAAGTCTCATTATAAAATACTTGGGTGATTTAACTGTTAACTCATCGCTGAAAGAAAAACCTCAGCAATCATATGTAGGGACACTTGCATGATCTATTACCATGTAACACTCTCAGAGTAGCTTCTTAGCGGATATGGCACTTTCAGAAATCACTGCAGGAAAAATTACAGTTTATTTTACATTCACTATAAAGACAAACAATTCTAAACACTATGGACCAATATTGTGCTGTCATTCCAATGCCACCACATTAAGTAACTGCTTACGGTGATTATGGCAACCATGCAAAACGCTGTGATCGTCACAACCATAAAGAGGTGAATATGTTATTTATCACCATACTTAAAGCAGTTATACTCTACCTCATAACTAGGATGATGAAAGGAATGTTTGCTGCATCAGTTCACTCCAGGGGACATCCTTTACTTGACTCATCTAATTCTTATTTCTCGGAAATCTGCACTGAGACGGATCACTTCCTAGTTTTGGTATCTGTACCAAGAACCACAAGCAGTTCTGTATCTCTACTTGTCAGCCCTGGGAGAAGCAAGAAAATATCCAAACTGACACCTGGTGTCTGGACTTTTTCCACCACTTGTATTTTTTCCCTGCCAGGATGACGGTGGGGGAGCGGGCTGGATTAATAAACCTCATTGGTGAGAAAAGACTCTTTCTGATTGAAGACAAAGTAAACATAGATCCACCAGTTGGGTGCCGCTGTGACCCTGTTCCTGCCACACCAAACGCGCCCTGTACTCATATGGGCCATACAATCTGCCACCGCCCTCACGTAAAGAATTCACAGAATGAGAGGCTCGTGGCAAAGCCCGGCCTGTGGCACACCTGCAGCTTCTAGGCAGGGAGTGCCCGTTATAGGAAGGCAGGTGTTCTCCTGGACTATGTGGGACCTGGTGCTTTTCCAGACGGTTGATAAGGTGACAGGGAGACCGTGATAGACTTCTGCTGAGGCGACCTTGACGGTGAGTTTAGGCCTGGCTGTTTGGCAGGCACCGGCAAATGCTCCGTTTGGCCCTATTTCTACTCTATTCATTTATTCTTTCACTCCAAAGGCAATCAATGGGTGCTTGCTCTGTGCCAGCAGGCTGATCGCTCACTGAGATGAGCCGTGAAGGAAGACAGTAAGTTGGGGAGGAGAGCAGCAATTCCAGTGAAGCACGCTGAGTCGGAGGCATCCTCTCTCTTCCCGACATCGATTCAAGATCTTGCCACTTCTGCTTCCCGAGTATTTTTAGACCTTTCCACTTCTCCTTGCCCCCATCGCTACTCTGCATTTCGAGCCAGCGACATGGGTTTTTATTCATTTATTTAGATGATTTTATTGATCACTGAAGTGGCATGGATATACGATGTCGTGTCAGTTTCAGTGGGTATACAATGTCATGTTGCTTTCAGGTGTACGACATAGTGACTCGACTGCACACGGACCCTGTGCGTTAGTCAGGCCTCACCAAGAGATGTGGAGTCAACAGGCATCGTTATTGACCATGTGCCCTCTGCTGTTCTCTTCATCTCTGTGGCCTACTTACTGAGTCATTCAAAAAAATTTTTATGTTAAAGGATCCAAGTCATTGCGCGATCCTCAGCCCTCATGGGAAAACCACCACTCCTATCGTCTCCGCGGCAACAACGGCGTACAACAGCCCAACGGGCTCTGTACCATCCTCAACACATTGTGAAAAAAAATTAACTTTCTTTTCTTTTCTATGCTGCCCAGAGTGTCTTTGACATTTTCCGTATTGAGATGACATGGATGGACCTAGAGGGTATGATGTTAAGTGAGAAAAAGTCAGAGAAAAAGAAGGATCATATAATTTCACTTATATGTGGAATCTAAAAAGCAAAACAAAACAAACACATACAAAAAGAAACAGACTATTAAATGGAGAACAAACTGGTGATTGCCAGAGGGGAGGGAGGGGGGTTAGGCAAAAAAATAGGGGAAAAATTTGTATTGAGATATGATTTCCATACCATAAAATCGAGCCATTTTAAGTGTAGACTTCAGGGACTTTTAGTTAATTTATTGAGTGTTGCAACCATTACTATAATCCAGTTTTTGACATTTTCATCACCTCAGTAACATCTCCATTGCCCATTTGCAGTTAATCCTTGTTACTACCCCTAACATTAGACAACGTGATCCTTTTGTGTGCCCATGGATTTATCTATTCTTGGATATTTCATATAAATGGAATCCTACAGTGTGTGGTCTTTTGCAACTTGCTTCTTAGCATGATGTTTTCAAGGTTCATTCCTATTGTAGTATCAATCAGTACTTCATTACTTTTCATTGCTGGAGAATATGCTACTATATTGTATATACTGCATTTCATTTATTCATTTATCAGTTTATATCCATTAGGTTTATTCCCACCCTTTGGCAATTATGAAGAAAATGCTATGGACATTCATGTACAAGTTTTTGGGTGAACAATGTTTTCAGTTCTCTTGAGTAGATACCCAAAAACGGAATGGCTGTTGCATCTATATTGAAACTCTGTTATTTAATGTAGCCAGATCTTCTGGATACCTTGCTGCAGCTTCTACATCAGCACTTACTGCTTCACCTTGCACTTTAATGTTATGGAGACAGCTTCTTTCCTTAAACCTCACGAACTAAGCTGAGGCCCAAGGTGAGAGAGAGATGGGGGGAATGGTTGGTCGATGGAGCAGTGTTCTGACACATTTATTGAATTCACCATCTTCTGTGGATAGAGTTCATGGTGCCTAAAAACAATTACAAAAGTAACATCAAAGATCATTGATCATAGATCACTATGGCAAATAGAATCATAATGAAAAAGTTTTAAATATTGTGAGAACTACCAAAATGTGACACAGAGACATGAAGTAAACAGATGCTGTTGGGAAAATGGCACCAACAGACTTGCTTGATGCAAGGTTTGCCACAAACGTTCAATTGTTAAAAATGATGCAATACCTGTGAAGTACAATAAAGAAAAGTGCAGTAAAGTGTGTATGCCTGTCCTGGTGGGTTTGGTTTGCTCACATTTTGTTGAGGAATTTTGCATCTATATTTATTATAGACATTGCATAGTAATGGAATTTCTTCACTTAAGAAGTATTTGTCTAGTTTGATGTAAGATACCAGTCTCATAGGATACATTGAGAAGACTTTCTTTTGTTAGATGTGTATTTTACACGT
Organism: Canis lupus dingo; assembly: GCF_003254725.2. Taxonomy (NCBI): domain Eukaryota; kingdom Metazoa; phylum Chordata; class Mammalia; order Carnivora; family Canidae; genus Canis; species Canis lupus. Next base: position 124,149,684 of record NC_064281.1, on the reverse strand, counting down.
TTCTAATTATTATGTCTTTCTCATGAGTTGACCCTTCTTCCATCATTATGAAATAGCCTTCCTTTTCTAAGCATAGCTATTTCAACTCTTTTATGGTTGCCATTTGCGTTGTACAGTTTTTCATCCTTTTATTCTTTCAACCTATTTATTTCTTCACATCTAATGTAACATATAATGTAGATGGCATATCCTTGGATTCTGTTCTTTCATCTAGTCTAATAGTCTTTGTCTTTTGATTGGACTGTTTCATCTATTTATATTTATCATTATTAAAATTACTGTGATCAAGTTAAATTACTGTGATTGAACTGTTGATTTTTTACTATGATTTCTGGAGTTATTTCTTATTAACTACTCTGTGAATTACAATTCACAGAGGTACAACTTAAGGTAATGTACTTTAGATTAATGATCATTTAATTCCAACAACACAGGGAAGCTTTGCTCTTCCATCCTTTGTCCAATTGATGGGATATGATTTACATCTTAATCTATTACAAGCCAAACAATATAGTTTTTTTTACAATATAGTTTTTAAGTTATTTTTATATAGTTTCTCTTTAAAAGAAAAAAAAGATAAAATGATATATACTCTCTGTTATGTTTACTTGCATAAATACCTTTACTAGTGCTGTTTATTTCTGTTTATTCTGGGTTCAAGTTACCAAACAGTGTCTTTCCTTTTAGACTAAGGACTTTCTTTAGTATCTTTTGTAAGGTAGGTCTGTTAGCAATAAAATTTCTGTCTTTGTGTTTTGTTGTTATTCTTCTATTTTTTACTTTAAAGATTAGCTTCCTTGAGGTCAATTGGACCAATATATGTTAATGGTCAGCCAAAAGTTATTCAGATGTTGTACTTAAACACCTTGTGCCCATAAAGGTTTAAATCACTCTTTTATAGAAAACATAAAGTTGGATCTTTGTTTTTTAAATTCACACTGATGATCTTTTTTAAAAAAAAAACTGGTATATTTAGGCCATTTATATATAAAGTGACTTGATATTTTTAGATGAATATTTACCATTTTTGTTAATATGACCATATGTTACATTTCTTGTTTTCTTCCTCTTTATGCCTTCTCTTGTTTTATTTTTTAAAGGGATATTTTTTAAATTTTATTTATTTATTTGATAAAGAGACAGAATGCATGGGGGGGAGAGGCAGAGGGAGAGGGAGAAGCAGACTCCCCACTGAGCAGGAAGTCTGATGCCGGGCTTTATCCCAGGACCCTGAGATCATGACCCGAGCCAAAGACAGACGTTTAACCAACTGAGCCACACAGGCACTCCCTTTTCTTGTTTTAATTAATTGTTCCTTTAATGTGATTCCATTTTGTCTCCTTTCTTAAAATTTCAATTACACTTTTTAAATTTTTCTTTGGTGCTTGCCCAGAGTTTGTGATCTCTAGATTTTTTTCTTATCTGATTCCACCTCCACATAAGACTATTCTGCTTCAAGTGTGGTACATAAACTTTATAACAGAATATTTCCAATTCTTTCCTCTAATCCCCTATGATTTTTCTTCCAGTCATTAAATTTTATATGGTATAATTACACACCACATTTTTACTTCTATTACTTAAAACTATTATTTTTTTAGAACACTTAAAAAATTTTGCCTTTATTTATTCCTTTTATGATACTCTTCTCCTCTAAATGGAGACCCAAGTTTCTGATATATGTCATTTTCTTCTCCCTGAAAAGCTTAATAAATATTAAATATTATTTTTTTTGGTTTCAGAAGTAGAATTTAGTGATTCATAGTTGCATGTAGCACCTAGTGCTCATTGCATCAAGTGTGCTCCTTAATGCACATCACTCAGTTATCCCTCCCCCACTTACTTCAGGCACCCCTCAGTTTGTTTCTTAGAGTTCAGCATCTCTTATGGTTTGCCTCTCTCTAAATTTTCATCTTATTTTCCTTCCCCCTTCCCCTATGTTCATGTGTTTTGTTTCTTAAACTTCATACATGACTGAAGTCATATGGCATTTTTCTTTCATTGACTGACTTATTTTGCTTAACATAATACCCTCTAGTTCCATCGATGTCGTTCCAGATGGCAAGACTTCACTCTCTTTGATAACTGAGTAACATTCCATTATACACACCGCACACACGCACACACACCTTACATCTTTGTTATCCATTTGTCTGTCTGTGGACATCTGGGCTCTTTCCATAGTTTGGCTCTGGTGGACATTGCTGTTATAAACATTGGGGTGCATGTTCCCCTTTGAATCACTATGTTTGCATCCTTTGGATAAATATCTAGTGGTGCAACTGCTAGGCCATAGGATATTTCTATTTTTGACTTTTTGAGGAACCTCCATACTGTTTTCCAGAATGGCTGCATCAGCTTGCATTCCTACCAGCAGTGTAAGAGGGTTCCCCTTTCTCTACATCCTCTCCAACACCTGTTGTCTCCTGAATTGTTGATTTTGGCCATTCTCACTGGTGTGAGGTGGTATCTCATTGTGGTTTTGATTTGTATTTCCCTGAAGCCGAGTGATGTGGAGCATTCTTTCATGTGTCTGTTGGCCATGTATTGGTCTTCTTTAGAGAAATGTCTGTTCGTGTCTTCTGTCCATTTCTTGCCTAGATTTTTTTTGTTCTTTGGGTGTTGAGTTTGATACGTTCTTTATAGATCTTGGATACTAACCCTTTATCTGATGATAAGATGTTGGCAAATATCTTCTCCTGTTCTGTAGGTTGCCTTTTGGTTTTGTTGACTCTTTCCTTTGCTGTGCAGAAGCTTTTTATCCTGATGAATTCCCAATAGTTCATTTATGCTTTTGTTTCCCTTGCCTTTGGAAACGTGTCTAGCAAGAGGTGGCTGCAGCTGAGGTTCAAAGCACTTGCTGCCTGTGTTCTCCTCGAGGATTTTGATGGATTCTTGTCATTTAGGTCTTTCATCTATTTTGAGCTTTTATTTGAATATGGCCTAAGAAAATGGTCTAGGTTCATTCTTCTGCATGTGGTTGTCCAATTTTCCCAATGCTACTTGTTGAACAGACTGTCTTTTTTCCATAGGTTACCCTTTCCTGATTTGTTAAAGATTAGTTGACCATAGAGTTGAGGGTCCATGTCTGGGTTCTCTATTCTGTTCCATTGATTTATGTGTCTGTTTTTGTGCCAGTGCCATACTGTCTTGATGACTACAGCTTTAAATAGGGCTTAAATTCCAGATTTGTGATGCCTCCAGCTTTGGTTTTCTTTTTCTTTTCTTTTTTTTTTTTTGAAAATTTATTTTTTGTTCCCAATTTGTTTTTTTTTAAGATTTTATTTATTTATTCATGAGAGACACACACACACACACACACACAGAGGCAGAGACACAGGCAGAGGGAGAAGCAGGCTCCATGCAGGGAGCCCGACGCGGGACTCGATCCCGAGTCTCCAGGATCAGGCCCTGGGCCAAGGCAGGCGCTAAACCGCCGGGCCACCAGGGCTGCCCCAGCTTTGGTTTTCTTTTTCAACATGGCTTTGGCTATTTGAAGTCTTTTCGTACAAATTTTAGGATTGTTTTTTCCAGCTCTGTGAAAAATGCTGGTGGTGTTTTGATAGGGATTGTGTTGAATATGTAGATTACTTTGGGTAGTGTAGACATTTTAATATTTGTTCTTCCAATCCATGAACATGGAATTTTTTTCCATTTCTTTGTGTCTTTCTCAGTTTCTTTCATAAATGTTCTGTAGTTTTCAGAGTACAGATCCTTTACCTCTTTGGTTAGGTTTACTCCTAGGTATCTTACGGGTTTTGGTGCAGTTGTAAATGGGATCAATTCCTTGATTTCTCTTTATTCTCTTTCATTGTTAGTGTACAGAAATGCAACTGATTTCTGTGCATTGATTTTATATCCTGTGACCTTGCTGAATTTCTGCATCAGTTCTAGCAATTTTGGGGTGGAGTCTTTTGGGTTGTCCACATAAAGTATCATGTCATTTGCAAAGAGTGAAAGTTTAACTTCTTCTTTGCTGATTTGAATGCTTTTTATTTTGTTGTTGTTGTCTGATTGCTGAGACTAGGACTTCAAGTACTATGTTGAATAGCAATGGTGAGAGTGGGCATCCCTGTCATCTTCCTGACCTTAGAAGAAAAGCTCTCACTTTTCCCTTATTGAGGATGATATTTGCTGTGGGTTTTCATATATGGATTTTATGATGATGTATATTCCTTCCATCCCTTACACTGCAGAGAGTTTTAATCAAGAAAGGATGCTGTAGTTTGTCAAATGCGTTTTCTGCATCTACTGAGAGGATCACATGGTTCTTGTCCTTTCTTTTATTAATTTGCTGTATCACTGATTGATTTGAAGATGTTGAACCATTGTTGCAGCCCAGGAATAAATCCCACTTGGTCGTGGTGAATTATCCTTTTAATGCACCTATTAAATTGGATCCTATTAGCTAGTATCTTGTTGAGCACTTTGGCATCCATGTTCATCAGGGATATTGGTCTGTAATTCTCCTATATAGTTGAGTCTTTGGTTTTGGGATCAAGGTAATGCTGGCCTCATAGAAAGAGTTTGGAAGTTTTCTTCCATTTCAGTTTTTTGACACAGCTTCAGAAGAATAGGTATTAAATCTTTAAATGTTTGGTAGAATTCCTCTGGGAAGCAGTCTGGCCCTGGACTCTTGTTTGTTAGAAGATTTTTGATTACTGATTCAGTTTCTTTGCTGGTTATGGGTCTCTTCAGGTTCTCCCTTTCTTTCTGTTTCAGTTTTGGTTGTTTATAAGTTTACAGGGATGTGTCCATTTCTTTCAGATTGCCTAATTTGTCAGCAAATAATTGATCATAATATTCTTTTATAATTGTTTGTATTTCTACAGTGTTGGTTGTGATCTCTCCTCTTTCATTCATGATTTTATTAATCTGGGTCCTTTCTCTTTTCTTTTTGATAAATCTGGCTAGGGGTTTATCAATCTTATTAATTCTTTCAAATACCAGCACCTAGTTTCATTGACCTGTTCTACTGGGGTTTTTTATTTCTATATCATTAGTTTCTGCTCTTATCTTTGTTATTTCTTTTCTTCTGCTAGATCTAGGCTTTATTTGTTCTTTTTCCAGATCCTTTAGATATAAGGTTAGGTTGTGTATTTGATACTTCTTGGGTTTTTTTTTTTTAAGAAGGCCTGCATTGCTATATACTTCCCTCTTAGGATCACCGTTGCTGTATCCCAAAGGTTTTGAAATGTTGTGTTTTCATTTTCATTTGTTTCCATGTGTTTTTTAAATTCTTCCTTAATTTTCTGGTTGATGCATTCATTCTTTAATAAGATGGTCTTTAATCTCCATGTATTTGTGGACCTTCCAAATTTCTTCCTGTGGTTGACTTCTAATTTCATAGCGTCGTGGTCTGAAAACATGCATGGTATGATCTCAGTACCAGGTGAGACCTGATTTGCAACCCAGTATGTGATGTATTCTGGAGAATGTTCCATGTGTACTGGAGAAGAATGTGTATTCAGCTGCTTTAGGATGGAATGCTCTGAGTATTTCTGTGAAGTCCATCTGGGCCAGTGTGTCATTCAAAGCCCTTGTTTCCTTGTTGATTTTCTGTTTAGATGACCTGTACATTGCAGTGAGTGGGATGTTAAAGTCCCCTTCTACTATTGTATTATTGTCCATGAGTTCCTTTATGTTTGTTATTAATTGGTTTATATATTTGGCTGCTCCCAGGTTAGGGATATGCATATTTACAGTTGTTAGATCTTCTTGCTGGATAGACCCCTTTATTGTGATATAGTGTCCTTCTTCATCTCTTATTATAGTCTTTGGCTTAAAGTCTAATTTGTCTGATATAAGGATTGCCACCTCAGCTTTCTTTTGATGCCCATTAGCATGATAAATGGTTCTTCACCCCCCTCACTTTCAATCTGGAGGAATCTTTGGGTCTAAAATGAGTCTCATGTAAGCATTGTATCAATGGGTTTTTTTAATCCATTCTGATAGCCTGTGTCTTTTTATTGGAGCATTTAGTTCATTTACATTCAAAGTAATTATTGAAAGATATGAATTCAGTGCCATTGTATTACTTGTGAAGTTGCTGTTTCTGCATGTTGTCTCTTTTCCTTTCTGGTCTTTGTTACTTTTGGGCTCTGTTTCTACTCAAAAGGTCTCCTTTAATATTTCTTGCAGGTCTGGTTTACGTTTCATGAATCCTTTAGTCATTTTTTATCTTGGAAACTCTTTTTTTTTCTTTTCTATTCTGAATGACAGCTTTGCTGGATAAAGTTTTTTTTGGTTGCATATTTTTCCCATTTAGTATGTTAAAAATATCATGCCAGTCCTTTCCTGCCTGCCAGGTCTCTGTAAACAGATATGTTGCCAGCCTTATGTGTCTACCCTGATAGGTTAGGGGCCTCTCTCTATATCCAGACCTGCCTTCAAGATTTTCTCTTCGCTTTTGTAAATTGCAAGCTTCACTATATTATGTTGTGGTGTTGAACTATTTTTGTTGATTTTGAGGGGAGTTCTCTGCCCCTTGGACTTGAATGCCTATATCCTTTCCCAGATTAGGGAAGTTCTCAGCTATAATTCGTTCAACTAATCCTTTTGCCCCTTTTTCCAACTCTTCTTCTCCTGTGACTCCCATAATATAGCTATTATTTTGCTTTATGGAATCACTGAGCTCCCTAAATCTGCCATCATGATTAATAGTTTTCTTTCCCTCTTCTTTTGAGCTTCCTTATTTTCCATCATTTTGTCTTTATATCACTGACTCTCTTTTCTGCCTCAGTTATCCTCATTGTTAGAGACTCCATTTTGACTGCTTCTTAGTAATAGCATTCTTAATTTCAGCCTGATTAGATTTTAGTTCTTTTATTTCTACAGTAAGGAACTCTCTAGTGTCTTCTATGCTTTTTCAAGCCCAGCCAGTATCTTTATAATCATTGCTTTAAATTCTAGCTCAGACATCTTATTTGTATCCATATTGATTCAATCCCTGGCAGTGAATACCAATCCTGTTCTTTGTTTTGTGGTGAATCTCTCCATCTTGTCACTGTGTCCAGAAAAGAACAGAAGAAGGAGAGAGAAAAGATGATAATACTAGCAACCACAGAAAATAATAACAAAACAAACAAGAAAAAAACAAAAACAAAAGAAAATAAGAAAAAAATCGAACGAGAACAAAACAAAATACTAGTTCCTGGGTGTGTTTTGGCCTGCTTGTTAAAAGAAATAGGAAATAGGAAAGAAAATAGGAAAGAAAGAAAAACTTGTGTGTGTTTGTATGTGTGTGTGTGTGTGTATGCATATATATATTTTATATATATATAAAATAAAGTAAAATAAACAAGTCAAAAATCTATATTTATTTATGAAAAATTCAAAAGAATAACAGAATAACTGAAAAAGTAAGAAAATAGCTGAAAATGAAACTGAAAGATTAAATAATTCTTTAAAAATCTACAAATGCTATATACTGTTTTCCCCAAGAGCTGAAGTTTCACAGTTCTCTGTGATTGGTGAACTTGGCACTAGCCAATTGTTCCTGGTGGTCTTCTGGGGGAGGGGCCCACTTTTTCTCAAGTGCCTTTGCGCTTGTGGAAATGCGCATCTTTTGCCAGAGGGCTGAGCTTAGTGTACGTGGCTCTGGATTCCTCTGTGTGGCTCTGCTTTGCTCCCTGAAGGCTTTCAGCTTGGAAGGTGGGAGGGGGGATCCGTGAAAATGGTAGTGCTCTGCTCTGCAGCCCCAGAGCTGTAAGTTCACATCCCTCACTCTTCAGTGAGCCCTCACAGAAAAGCAGTCAATCGCTTTTGTTTCTCTGGTTTCCGTTCCAACTCTGTGTTCACCCACCCTCTGACCCAGCATTTTTATCTCAAGCACATGACTGAGTTTCAAGTCTCCAAATTTTATGGACTCTTGTGGCATGGACTCATGCTGTTCCTTCCAGGATAGGGAAACAGGTCTCGCCCCGCTTCTGCCTGTTGCAGTGCCCCAGCTTGGAGAGCAGTCGCCTGACTGTGCAGCGGTTCACAGTTTATGGCAATACTGAGCAGAAAGCTGGTGCCTAGACTCGCAATTTTCAGTTGACTTCTCCAGTCTGATGTCTGGGAACTCTGCCACACCCAGGCACTCCCATTCTTGTGACTCCGGAGATCCTGAGGCCACACTGTCCCACCTGGGATTCCACCCTGCTTTGCCACCTGAGCACCTTTAAGCCCGGGCCGTCCCCCACTGTATCAGAATTCTCAAAGTTCTGATTTTGCGCCCTGCTGCTTACAATACTTTGCAGTAGCCTCCCTAAGCTAGCTCCCTCCCCTCGCCATATCCTTCAATATGTCACCCTGGATTCAAGTATCCATACCTCTTACTACCTTCTAAAAAGTGATCACTTTATCATCCTCATTCTCTGACCTTCCTGGATCTGTGATTTGCTGTTTGTCAATAATTTTTGAGAACTTTTAGGGGAAAGAAGAGAAAATGAGTGGGAAATATCAGAGAGGGACACAGAACATGAGAGACACCTAACTCTGGGAAATGCACAAAGGGTAGTGGAAGGGGAGGAGGGCGGGGGGTGGGGGTGACTGGATGACGGGCACTGAGGGGGGCACTTGACAGGATGAGCACTGGGTGTTATGCTATATGTTGGCAAATCGAACTCCAATAAAAAATATACAAAAAAATTTTTTTGAGAACTTTTAGCCATGATTACCTCAATTATTCCTTCAACTCCTTTCTCTCTTTACTTCCTGCTAATCAGTTTGTGAGATTTCTCTTGACCTATGCATACATTCATTGATTGTTTCTTTGGCCATATCCAGTCTACTGATGAACTCATCAAAGGCATTCTTTATTTTCTTTACAGTGTCTTGTTACTTCTAACATTTCCTTTTGATGCTTTTGTAGAGTTTACATCTCTGCTTACATTTATCCATCCATTCTTGAATATTGCGTACTTTTTCCATTAGAGCCCGTAACATATTAATCATGTCTGTTCATTCAAAACTCTTTATCATATCTGAGTCTGGCTCAGATGCCTGTTTTGTATCTTCAGACTGTATTTTTTCTTGCCTTTTAATATGTCTTATGAATTTTTTGTTTAAGGCCAGGCGTGATGTACTGTGTAGTGGTACTGACATGAATAGACTTTAGTATGTCATTTTATTTTAATCTGGTAGCCGTAGGTATCAAAGTCCTCACATTTTCCTAGTGTCCTTCATTTTTGTCTCTTTGTCCTTGATATACCCTAAGGACTATGTACCAGCTAGAGTCTGCATCTTGCAGATATTTCATTATAATCTACTCTTATTGTACTGAAGTCTGGTGACATGGTGGTATAGGGGATGCATTCTATGATCTCATGATTAAATCTTAGTTTTATAGTGGGCCTGTGGCCTTGGGCTGCGTCCTTAACAGTATTTGATAGCATCTCTCTTAGTAAGACAGAAAGGTTTAGAAGGCCCAAGTGAGAGAAATGACCTTTTCCTGGATGGGGTAAGACTCTGATAAAGTCTTTTCCCTTGGAGAGCAGGCCTTTGTTATAGAGACAGCTCTGTTTAGAGGATACTTTGTTATGGACAATACAGTGTTCATTCTCCCCCTTCTCTGTCAAAACCATGTGGAATTATTTGGGGCCCTATACCATAAAAACCTTGTGGGATTCATGGATTTAAAAACCCATGAAAGTGTGGGTTCCCCCTTAAGACTGTGATCTCAGAAGTTTCTCCCCCTCAAGGTAGTCCACACTCAGCCTTCAGCAATTTATCAAAATTACCATTTAAAGGGATCCCTGGGTGGCGCAGCGGTTTAGCGCCTGCCTTTGGCCCAGGGTGCGATCCTGGAGACCCGGGATCGAATCCCACGTCAGGCTCCTGGTGCATGGAGCCTGCTTCTCCCTCTGCCTGTGTCTCTGCCCCTCTCTCTCTCTCTCTCTGTGACTACCATAAATAAATAAAAAATATTAAAAAAAAAAAAAAAAAAAAAAAAAAAAAAAAAAAAAAAAAAAAAACAAAATTACCATTTAAGTAAATGGAGTTTCTGCTCCAGGTAAATAGATCTTGGCTCTGCCTCTTTGGATTTTCCAGTCTCTCCAGATTTGGGGGTGGCAGTTTGCCCTGAAACCTCAGTAGTCCAAGTCCAAAAAGAGCCATTGCTTTTAAATTTGATTAGCTTTTTCTTATTGTGAGTATGGGACGGATGACTTCCAAGCTCTTTACATGTCAGAGCTGAAACCAAAAGTCTGATGAATTTTTTGAACTCTGATCTTGTACCTTATCTGGCTGATTCTCATTCTTAGGGCTAGAAAAGCAATCTTTTGTAACTTTCTTCAACCTAACTAGAAGTAAAAGTCCTGGGCTTGAGTGCCTTTTTAAAAAGGTTTTATTTGTGGGACACCTGGGTGGCTCAGCAGTTGAGCATCTGCCTTCAACTTAGGTTGTGATCCCGGGGTCCTGAGATCGAGTCCTGCATCGGGCACCCTGCAGGGAGCCTGCTTCTCCCTCTGCCTGTGTCAGCCTCTGTGTGTGCGTGTGCATGTGTGTGTGTGTGTGTGTGTGTCATGAATGAATAAATAAAATCTTTAAAAATAATTTTGAGTACAGTTGACAGAAAATGTTTTGTTAGTTTCAGGGGTACCACATAGTGATTCAACAAATCTATAGGTGATGCTATGCTCACCACAAGTGTAACTCCCACCTGTCACCACACAGTCCTATTACAACATCGTGGACTATCTTCCCTAGTCCTGCGCCTTTTAAAAGTGCTGCACCTTTTATTCCCATGACTTATCCATCCCATATCTCAAAGCCTGTGTCTCCCTCTTCCCCTTCACCCATTTTGCCCATCCTCTCAGCTTGTGTCCCACTGGCAATCATCAGTTTGTTGTTTGTATTTATAGGTCAGATTCTGCCTTTTGTTTGTTTATCCATTTTTTTATTTTTTAGGTTCTACATTTAAGTGAAAACATATGGGATTTGTCTTTGTCTTACTTATTTCACTTAGCATAATACCCTCCAGGTCCATCCATGTTGTCCAGATGGCAAGCTTTTATCTTTTTTATGGCTGAATGATACTTATACACCACATCTTCCTTATTCATTCGTCTATCAGTGGATATTTAGGCTGCTTCCATATATATGCTTCAATATATGACTATTGAAAAGAATGCTACAGGAAACATTGGGGTGCATATATCTTTTCAAATTATTGTTATTATCAAATATTCAAGATATTTTACATCAAATATCAAAGTATTTCAGTTTTCTTTGGGTAAATACCCAATAGTGGAGTTATTGGATCATATAGTTTCTATTTTTAGTTTTTTGAGGAACCTCCATACGGTTTTACCAGCTATGCCAATTTGCATTCCCACCAGCAGTGCACAAGGGTGGTTCCTTTTCTTCCGCATCTTTGCCAATATTTATTGTTTCTTGTCTTTTGGATTTTAGCCATTCTGACAGGTGTAAGGTGATATCTCATTGTGGCTTTGATTTGCATTTCCCTGATGACGATTGACATTGAGCATCTTTCCATGTGTCTGTTGACCATCTGTATGTCTTCTTTGGAAAAATGTCTAGTCAGGTCCTATGCCTTGGGTTGAGTTTTAATGCTTTCAGGACTCTGGGCTTGACTGTTAATGCTTGTAGGAGAAGGCCTTGGGTACTTGCAAGTCATAGATTTGGGATGGAGAACCTCAAAGATGTGCACATCAGTGAAAGTGTAGTGTAGCAAAAAAATCCACCAACAGAAGAGTGATACATCAACTTAAATATTCTGTCTTGGCCTAGGCTATGGGTGAGCCTTAATTAGGATGTGGGTTCAAATGCCTATAAGAAAAACCAAAAGTGGAAGTGGAAAAGTGGAAAAAATGCAGCCCAGAGTTTACTATGGTGGCTTTACCTACTTCCTCAAGGAATCTTCAGTTCTGAAAGACTGTACAGAACTGGTCACTGCAGCCTGCCAGAGATGCACATATTCCACCAAGGGTTTGCTCACCCATGAGCACCAGATTCTGATCCACATTATATATGTATGGTAATTATGTCTATGTATATGTAATACCGTTTGTACATATATGTAAACATATCAATAGAATCAATACAATATTATATATAATTATATTTATATAATATATAAAAAGGTTATATATAATATATAAGTAGGTATTGATTAACATGTAATAAATATTTATTATAATGAATATTGATATATTTTTACATGTAGTTTTAGAGTTCTTCCAGAGAAGGAGCTCCAGAAGAAACATGGTCAGAGAAATATGCAAAAGTTGTGATGTTAGAAAACTACTTATTATAAATGACTAAACAACAGGAAGATGCATAAATACAGGCTATAATGAATATGCAAGACTCAGAAAATAATATTCCCATGTTGCCTAACTAAGGGATTTTTTAAAAGATTTTTCGATTTATTTATTCATGAGAGACACACACAGAGAGGCAGAGACACGGGCAGAGGGAGAAGCAGGCTCCATGCAGGGAGCCCCACGTGGGACTCCATCCCGGGACCCCGGGATCACTCTCTGGGCTATAGGTGGCGCTAAATCGCCGAGCCACCCAGGGTGCCCTAAAGATTTTATTTATTTCTTCATGAGAGAGAGAGAGAGAGAGAGAGAGAGAGGCAGAGACCCAGGCAGAGGGAGAAGCAGGCTCCATGCAGGGAGCCCGACGTGGGACTCGATCCCCGGGACTCCAGGATCACGCCCTGGGCTGAAGGCAGCACTAAACCACTGAGCCACCCAGGCTGCCCCTAAGGGATTTAATAGAAATAAAAAAGCTTGAGATAACCAGGAAATCATAGGAGACATTTGGCGTATGATTGATGGTGAGCTATGACTATATTTACCTGTAAATATAAGAGTAAGTGATGCTGATGAAATGACAGAATAAACCAAAATATTTTATACTCTGAAATATAGATATTACACAAGTAACACAAATGGGTGTAGAAGGAGGATAGTTTCATAGATAATGACTAGGAGTAAAAAAATAATAGGTTTAAATTAGAGGCTGGGTCAGAAAGGGGGAGAGGCAAAAGGAAGATCCTAGCAAATTTCATTATGTCTCATGAAGGACATCAATAGAAAATATCTTCAAAAGGGACAGCCCCGTGGCTGAGCGGTTTAGCGCCACCTTCAGCCCAGGGCGTGATCCTGGAGACCCGGGATTGAGTCCCACGTTAGGCTCCTGGCATGGAACCTGCTTCTCCCTGGCCTGTGTCTCTGCCTCTGTGTGTGTGTGTGTGTGTGTGTGTGTGTGTGTGTGTGTGTGTGAGATGAATGAATAAATTAAATCTTTAAAAAAAAAAGATGGTTTAGAGTATATCTGATACAATCCCAGCTTAGAACCTTTGCACTGGCCTACTTTACACCAGATAGCTTTATGACTAACTCCCTCCTTCTTCAAAAGTCATCTTTCTCAATGAGGTTTACCCTTGCCACCACATTTAAAATTCCTAGTACCTCCAGCATACCGCTTTTGCCTTCTGGATTTTTTTTTATAGCTCCTAACATCTTATAATGAATTATATGACAGACTTATATATTATGTTTAATCATCTGCCTCCTCTCACTAGAAGATACACTCCATAAAAGCAGGAATTTTTGTCTGTTTTGTTCACTTATATATCCCAAATGGCTAATACTTCCTGCCACAAAGTTGGCACCCAATAAATATTTTTTAAATGAGTTGATTAATTAATCAGTTAAGAGTGTCAGAAAGTTATCTTCAATGATTAGATTTTTAATCTTAGACCTGAAGAATAAGTAGAAAGAAAAAGAAGAAGAACATGGTCGGCAGAGGAAATGACACATGTAAAGATCCTGAGGTGGTGGGACAAGATAGGGCCAATTATGCAAAGTCTTGAATGCCATCGTAATGATACGACTCAATCCTTTTGCCTGCCCTCAAGGAGCTCTCAGAAAATGGAGAGGGAAAATAATAATTAAACAGGTGATTATTATACTAATAAGAGTATGCACAAAGAACTATGAAAACATTGACTAGGCAGCTATTAACTCTTCTTAGGACGGTTTGGAAGATTTTACAAAGAAGGTGACATTCGAGCTAGGTCTCAGGCTGGAAGAGTGACATGATGAAAGTGTTTTAAGAAGATTAATCTGGCAATAGTATGGAAAATGGATTGGAATATGGATGGGCTAGAGACAAGGAAACCATCTAGTCCATGGCAGTAGTCCAGGTATGAGGTGATGAAGGCATCTATAGGAATGGAAAAAGAAGGACAAATCTGAGAGACATTTGGAAGAAAAAATTGACGGGAGCTAAATGGATTCTTGGCTTTAAGCCTTTCAGGAGGTAATGCTTCTTCCTTAGTAATAACCATGAAAAGATTCAAATTGACCTATTATGTAATTGCCTACTCTGACTAGAATTTCTAGCTATGGCTGTTCTCCAAAAGTTTCTGTTATTGTGATTGATACTTGTTGGACCTTAATTTACATTAAGATGATTTTAGACTCTAAAGGTTGGGAAGCTCTCAAAAACGTAATTTTGACCATGAAACAGCAAATTATTCTATTAAAGGAGAAATGAGGGAAACCATGGGGCTACATAGGAAGTTTTACAGTGAGCTCATAGTTCTTATTTCAAAAGTATAATATATAAAAGATGGAAAAGAAGGATGAATATAACAGGTGGCATATGCCTAAAGGATTAGTATTTGGAAGCATAAGATCCAAAATCACCTCAGGCATTTAGAAATATATATATTTGCAAAGGCAACAAGTACAATATTCTGACTATGTTCTCAGAAAGAGAAAGTATATGTGTCCTGGCATGGGTAAGCTATAATTCAGATGATATCATTACACTACTCTCAATGATCAAAGGAAATAAGGAGAATAGGAGAGGTGCTTTATGACTGGATTTATGTAAATATAATACCACTTTTAACAAAGAAAAAGAAGGAAAACTTTTTAGTCACTAATCAGTAACCTAAATATCTTCTGGGTTAGATCCTAGAACAGGTTTCAAGTAAGTGTGTACTTAGAAAATTACAAAGTTATCAACAAAGACATTTCACACAAACGTAATTTTTATTTGTAAAAAATTATGAGAGGTAGTTTATGGAAATGTGGCAGACATAATGTACATTAAATGAATGAATGAAATTTCAGCAAGACTTTAACAAATCTTTTTTTTAAAAGATTTTATTCATTTAATCATCATTTAATCATCACAGAGAGAGGCAGAGACACAGGCAGATGGAGAAGCAGGCCCCCCACAGGGAGCCCAGTGCAGGACTAGATCCCTGGACTGGGATCATGCCCTGAGCCAACCGCTGAGCCATCCAGGCATCCCAACTTTAACAAATCTTTTTTTTAATATTTTATTTATTTATTCATGAAAGACACAGAGAGAGAGAGTGGCAGAGACACAGGCGGAGGGAGAAGCAGGCTTCATGCTGGGAGCCTGATGCGGGACTCAATCCAAGGTCCCCAGGATCACGCCCCGGGCCGAAAGCAGGCACCAAACTGCTGAGCCACCCAGGGATCCCCAACAAACCTTTTATGAAATCTTAATGAACAAGAATTATGAATCTATGTTGATGGGTTAGATAATTAATACAATTATATTACTTAAATTACCTTACTCAAAACTGATTAGCATAGGCAAAAGAAGAGTTTTTGTTGGCCTTCTGCAAAGCCTACCTTTGGCTTGGCCTCAATATTTTTATTGGTTAAGTGGAGATTTACAACAGACATCCTACCATATTTAAAGAAAATATGAAGTTGGAAGAAAAGTAATTCACTGGATTCCCAAAAATATTTGTGGAGCTTTACAAAGTACTAGCAACCATGCTAGATGTTAGAGTGCAAAAATTAATGAGACATAGATAGGTCTTCCTATTAAGGAGCATCCAAGTATTACTAGGAGGAAAGACATAAAAACATATAATTTCATCAAAATGTATGAAGAAGGAAGATAGAGACATAAAGTAAAGGAGGAAGTACGGTAGCTCAGGACCAGGTAATAGAAGATATTATATAACATGATAAAGAAATTGGACTTTACCTTGAAGGCCTTAGGGATCCATTCAAAGGGAATGACACGCCAACAAATCTATTTTTTAGTTCACTCTTCCTACAGCGTGCAAAGTGGTTTGAAGGGACGGCATGTTGTATATGGATAGATGAACTAGAAAAATATCATAGTCTTTGAGTGAGAAATAATGGTGGGTTTTGACTGAGAATGTAGCAAGTAAAGCTACAATGCAGTGGCTCCGGTTTGGGAATGATGTAGGAAGTAAAAGTAATGATTTGATAATTGCCTGTATGGGAGAAATTTTAAAGAGGAGGTATCAAGTTCAAAGCATAGATTTCAGGTTGAACCAGTCATAGAACTGACTGGATGGTACTGGAATTGACTGTGAGGAAGAACACTGAGAGTAGCCAGTTTAGGTATAGTAGATATCAGGATGTCATTAGAAGGTGCTTCGTGAGAACAAGAATATTTGTTTTGTTTTATGTATTGATATATTTCCAGCACTTGTAACAGTGTGTGGCACCTAATACATGTCTGATATATTTGTAGTAGGAGTCCCAGAAGGAGAGGAGAGACGGAATGGTGCAGAAGCAATGTTTGAAGAGACAATGAGTAAGAGTTTTCTAAAAGTAACAAAAGCACTGTATTATTTTGCTATTGCTGCATACCAAATACCAAAAACTTAGTAGATTTAACTAATACCCACTTACTAGTTCACAGTTCTTATTCTTTTTAAAAAATATTTTGCTTATTTATTCATTAAAGAGAGAGGCAGAGACATAGGCAGAGGGAGAAGCAGGCTTCCTGTGGAGAGCCCGATGTAGGACTGGATCCCGGATCTCTGGGGTTACACCCTGAGCCGAAGGCAGACACTCAACCGCTGAGCCACCCAGGCACCCCCACAGTTCTATAGTTCAGAATACCAGACTGGGTTCTTTGATCAGTGTATGAAAGGCTGAAATGAGGGTATTGGCCAAACTGCCTTCCTTTCTGGAGGCTCTAGATAAGATTGCACCCATCCAGCTTTGTTCAGATTGTTGGCTGAATTCAGTTTCACATGGCCTCAGGCCTGAGGTTGCTGTTTCCTCCTTGCATGTCATGTCATTTCCTTGAGACTGCATGCATTACTTTACCTCGTAGTCCCCTCTACCTTCAAAGATAATGGAGACTCCCCTTGACAGCAAATCCCTCTCTGGCTTCAAATCTCTTTCACCAGAAAGAGCCCTGTCCCTTTTAAGGGATTGCTGGTGTAGATCAGACCAGGCGATGATCTTTCTTAAAGTCCATTGTGCCAGATACATTGCCTGATCACTCAAGTGAAATCCCATCATATTCATACTCTAGGGGAAGGGATTATAATTTGGCAAGGGTCACCAGAAGTCATTTTAGGATTATGCCTTTCACAAGCATCAAGGCATAGATTCAAAAAGTGCTGTAACTCAAAGAAGAATAAATACAAAATATACATGTATTTTGTAAAAACTGCTAAAAAATAAAGAAAAAGAAGAAAACATAAAGATACTTGGAGAAAAAAGATGTATTACCTTACAAGAAGCAGCAGTTAGATTGGAGTTGACGTTTCAACAAAAACAACGTAAAGAGAGATGTGTGGGTAGCTCAGTGGTTGAGCATCTGCCTTCACCCCAGGGCATGATCCCAGGGTCCTGGGATCGAGGCCCACATCATGCTCCCTGCAAGGAGCCTGCTTCTGCTTCTGCCTGTGTCTCTGCCACTGTCTGTGTCTCTCATGAATGAATGAATAAATAAATAAATAAATAAATAAATAAATAAATTCTTTTTTTTATTTATTTTTTATTGGTGTTCAATTTACTAACATACAGAATAACCCCCAGTGCCCGTCACCCATTCACTCCCACCCCCCGCCCTTCTCCCCTTCTACCACCCCTAGTTTGTTTCCCAGAGTTAGCAGTCTTTACGTTCTGTCTCCCTTTCTGATATTTCCCACACATTTCTTCTCCCTTCCCTTATATTCCCTTTCACTATTATTTATATTCCCCAAATGAATGAGAACATATAATGTTTGTCCTTCTCCGACTGACTTACTTCACTCAGCATAATACCCTCCAGTTCCATCCACATTGAAGCAAATGGTGGGTATTTGTCATTTCTAATAGCTGAGTAATATTCCATTGTATACATAGACCACATCTTCTTTATCCATTCATCTTTCGTTGGACACCGAGGCTCCTTCCACAGTTTGGCTATCGTGGCCATTGCTGCTATAAACATCGGGGTGCAGGTGTCCCGGCGTTTCATTGCATTTGTATCTTTGGGGTAAATCCCCAACAGTGCAATTGCTGGGTCGTAGGGCAGGTCTATTTTTAACTGTTTGAGGAACCTCCACACAGTTTTCCAGAGTGGCTGCACCAGTTCACATTCCCACCAACAGTGTAAGAGGGTTCCCTTTTCTCCGCATCCTCTCCAACATTTGTTGTTTCCTGCCTTGTTAATTTGCCCCATTCTCGCTGGTGTGAGGTGGGATCTCATTGTGGTTTTGATTTGTATTTCCCTGATGGCAAGTGATGCAGAGCATTTTCTCATATGCATGTTGGCCAGGTCTATGTCTTCCTCTGTGAGATTTCTGTTCATGTCTTTTGCCCATTTCATGATTGGATTGTTTGTTTCTTTGGTGTTGAGTTTAATAAGTTCTTTATAGATCTTGGAAACTAGCCCTTTATCTGATATGTCATTTGCAAATATCTTCTCCCATCCTGTAGGTTGTCTTTTAGTTTTGTTGACTGTATCCTTTGCTGTGCAAAAGCTTCTTATCTTGATGAAGTCCCAATAGTTCATTTTTGCTTTTGTTTCTTTTGCCTTCGTGGATGTATCTTGCAAGAAGTTACTGTGGCCGAGTTCAAAAAGGGTGTTGCCTGTGTTCTTCTCTAGGATTTTGATGGAATCTTGTCTCACATTTAGATCTTTCATCCATCTTGAGTTTATCTTTGTGTCTGGTGCAAGAGAGTGGTCTAGTTTCATTCTTCTGCATGTGGATGTCCAATTTTCCCAGCACCATTTATTGAAGAGACTGTCTTTCTTCCAATGGATAGTCTTTCCTCCTTTATCGAATATTAGTTGACCATAAAGTTGAGGGTCCACTTCTGGATTCTCTATTCTGTTCCACTGATCTACGTGTCTGTTTTTGTGCCAGTACCACACTGTCTTGATGACCACAGCTTTGTAGTACAACCTGAAATCTGGCATTGGGATGCCCCCAGATATGGTTTTCTTTTTTAAAAATTCCCCTGGCTATTCGGGGTCTTTTCTGATTCCACACAAATCTTAAAATAATTTGTTCTAACTCTCTGAAGAAAGTCCATGGTATTTTGATAGGGATTGCATTAAACGTGTATATTGCCCTGGGTAACATTGACATTTTCACAATATTAATTCTGCCAATCCATGAGCATGGAATATTTTTCCATCTCTTTGTGTCTTCCTCAATTTCTTTCAGAAGTATTCTATAGTTTTTAGGGTATAGATCCTTTACCTCTTTGGTTAGGTTTATTCCTAGGTATCTTATGCTTTTGGGTGCAATTGTAAATGGGATTGACTCCTTAATTTCTCTTTCTTCAGTCTCATTGTTAGTGTATAGAAATACCACTGATTTCTGGGCATTGATTTTGTATCCTGCCATGCTACCGAATTGCTGTATGAGCTCTAGCAATCTTGGGGTGGAGGCTTTTGGGTTTTCTATGTAGAGTATCATGTCATCGGTGAAGAGGGAGAGTTTGACTTCTTCTTTGCCAATTTGAATGCCTTTAATGTCTTTTTGTTGTCTGATTGCTGAGGCTAGGACTTCCAGTACTATGTTGAACAGCAGTGGTGAGAGTGGACATCCCTGTCTTGTTCCTCATCTTAGGGGAAAGGCTCCCAGTGCTTCCCCATTGAGAATGATATTTGCTGTGGCCTTTTCATAGATGGCTTTTAAGATGTCGAGGAATGTTCCCTCTATCCCTACACTCTGAAGAGTTTTGATCAGAAATGGATGCTGTATTTTGTCAAATGCTTTCTCTGCATCTAATGAGAGGATCCTATGGTTCTTGGTTTTTCTCTTGCTGATATGATGAATCACATTGATTGTTTTACGGGTGTTGAATCAGCCTTGTGTCCCAGGGATAAATCCTACTTGGTCATGGTGAATAATTTTCTTAATGTACTGTTGGATCCTATTGGCCAGTATCTTGTTGAGAATTTTTGCATCCATGTTCATCAGGGATATTGGTCTGTAATTCTCCTTTTTGGTGGGGTCTTTGTCTGGTTTTGGAATTAAGGTGATGCTGGCCTCATAGAACGAGTTTGGAAGTACTCCATCTCTTTCTATCTTTCCAAACAGCTTTAGGAGAATAGGTATGGTTTCTTCTTTAAACGTTTGATAAAATGCCCCTGGGAAGCCATCTGGCCCTGGACTCTTGTGTCTTGGGAGGTTTTTGATGACTGCTTCAATTTCCTCCCTGGTTATTGGCCTGTTAAAGTTTTCTATTTCTTCCTGTTCCAGTTTTGGTAGTTTGTGGCTTTCCAGGAATGCGTCCATTTCTCCTAGATTGCCTAATTTATTGGCGTATAGCTGTTCATAATATGTTTTTAAAATCGTTTGTATTTCCTTGGTGTTGGTAGTGATCTCTCCTTTCTCATTCATGATTTTATTAATTTGAGTCTTCTCTCTCTTCTTTTTAATAAGGCTGGCTAATGGTTTATCTATCTTATTAATTCTTTCAAAGAACCAACTCCTGGTTCTGTTGATCTGTTCCACAGTTCTTCTGGTCTCGATTTCGTTGAGTTCTGCTCGAATCTTTATTAACTCCCTTCTTCTCTTGGGTGTAGGATCTGTCTGCTGTTTTTTCTCTAGCTCCTTTATGTGTAAGGTTAGCTTTTGTATTTGAGTTCTTTCCAGTTTTTGAATGGATGCTTGTATTGCGATGTATTTCCCCCTTAGGACTGCTTTTGCTGCATCCCAAAGATTTTGGATGGTTGTATCTTCATTCTCATTAGTTTCCATGAATCTTTTTAATTCTTCCTTAATTTCCTGGTTGACCCTTTCATCTTTTAGCAGGATGGTCCTTAACCTCCACGTGTTTGAGGTCCTTCCAAACTTCTTGTTGTGATTTAGTTCTAATTTCAAGGCATTATGGTCTGAGAATATGCAGGGGACGATCCCAATCTTTTGGTATCGGTTCAAACCCGATTTGTGACCCAATATGTGGTCTATTCTGGAGAAAGTTCCATGTGCACTTGAGAAGAATGTGTATTCAGTTGAGTTTGGATGTAAAGTTCTGTAGATATCTGTGAAATCCATCTGGTCCAGTGTATCATTTAAAGCTCTCGTTTCTTTGGAGATGTTGTGCTTAGAAGACCTATTGAGTATAGAAAGAGCTAGATTGAAGTCACCAAGTATAAGTGTATTATTATCTAAGTATTTCTTCACTTTGGTTAATAATTGATTTATATATTTGGCAGCTCCCACATTCGGGGCATATATATTGAGGATTGTTAAGTCCTCTTGTTGATTAGATCCTTTAAGTATGATATAGTGTACCTCTTCATCTCTCACTACAGTCTTTGGGGTAAATTTTAGTTTATCTGATATAAGGATGGCTACCCCTGCTTTCTTTTGAGGACCATTCGAATGGTAAATGGTTCTCCAACCTTTTTTTTTCAGGCTGTAGGTGTCCTTCTGTCTAAAATGAGTCTCTTGTAGACAGCAAATAGATGGGTCCTGCTTTTTTATCCAGTCTGAAACCCTGCGCCTTTTGATGGGGTCATTAAGCCCATTCACATTCAGAGTTACTATTGAAAGATATGATTTTAGTGTCATCATGATATAAATAAATAAATAAATTCTTTTTAAAAAACCATGAAGATAGTATAATGGTATCTTCAAAATGATGGAGGAGGTAACTGCCAAATTTAATATCCAGTAAAAATAGCCTTCAAATATTAAAGTAAAAGAGGTTTTTTTAGATGGTCAAAAACTTAGGGAATCTGCTGCTAAACTCCAAAGGAAATATTAATGATATTAATGATCTTCAAGCAGAAGGAAAACAATCCCAAATGAAAGCTTGGAGTTATCTGATGGAATGCAGTATAATGGAGAGGTTAAATATGTAGATAGATCTGAATGTCCATTGATCACGTAAAACAAAAATAGTAATGTCATGTCATTTGGGATATGTGTGTTTTGATTAAAATACACAACAGTAGTTGTGGAAGGAGTAGAAATAGAGTTAATATAAGTTTTCTAATTTGTATTATAATTTAATAAATCAAAGATACACATTGTAAGCCCTACAATAACTCCTTTTTAAAAACCAGTAAAACAATGTATAATTATCAAGTAAACAAAGGAGGAAATGGAGAAATAGACACTACGTAATCATTGCAAAACAAAGCAAGAAAAAAAAGTAGCAATATGGGCAAGACAAATAGAAAGCAAATACTGATACGATAGAATTAAACTCAAGTATAGGGTAGCCCGGGTGGCTCAGTGGTTTAGCACCACCTTCAGTCCAGGGTGTGATCCTGGAGACCCAGGATCGAGTCCCGCGTCAGGCTTCCTGCATGGAGCCTGTTTCTCCCTCTGCCTGTGTCGCTGCCTCTCTCTCTCTGTCTCTGTCTCTCTCTTGTGAATAAATAAATAAAATCTTTAAAAAAATAAACTCAAGTATATCAACAATTATGTTAAATGTAAATGAACTGAACACAGTAATCAAATGACAAAGATTATTAAGCTGTTTAAAAAACAAAATATAAAAAAAATATAACTGCTATTTATAAAAAACACAAGTTAAATGTAAAAATATAGGACAACTGAAAGTAAAAGGGTGAAAGAAATATACAACGCAAATACTATCCAAAAGACAACAGATAGGTACATTAATAGATATATTAATTATATTATAATTATATTAATTATATTATTAACACTACATTAATTATATTATTAATATATATATTAATGACATACAAAGTTGACTTTTTCTAGCACAAAAGGGGTACAGGTACCCCCTTTTCAGGGATTGCCTTTTCAAGGGTCTTTCCATGGTCACCTGGGATCCCATTCAGTGGTAGTTTGATCCGAAACCACTCTCAACAACCAGCTCTACTTAGATGTATCTTGATTTCCTCATCACATGTTAACTCTGTTGAGGATTCGAACCATTCTGATAAACTATATGTGTGAAAGTACCCATAGCCAGATTACATGGTAATAGGATCCCTGTGTTGCCTAAATCCAAAGTTTGAACTAATATGGAAATCTCAGGCTCTGAAGTCAGTAGAGAAATGCTCAAAGTGTAGGAATCTTTACTAGACAGAGATATATTTTGTCATATCCTTTTTATGCATGCAAAATAATAGATGATACTCTGGGCCATAAGGTAGGTCTCAAACAGTTACAATTATACTGTTTTGTTTGTTTGTTTGTCTTTGTTTGGCCACAATGAAATAAACTTACAAAATAATAATGAGAAAACTAGAAAAATCTCCCTACAATATGTTGTAGACTTTTATGTAACCTGTAGGTCAAATTATTTTATTTTATTTTATTTTATTTTATTTTATTTTATTTATTTTATTTTTTTGTAGGTCAAATTTTAAAAGTCACAGTGTAAATTAGAAAATATCTTAAGGATGCCTGGGTGGCTCAGCAGTTGAGCACCTGCCCCTGGCTCAGGGCGTGATCCGCGGTCTCAGGATCGAGTCCCACGTCAGGCTCCCTGCCTGGAGCCTGCTTCTCCCTCTGCCTAGGTCTCTGCCTTTTTCTGTGTCTTTTATGAATAAATAAATAAAATCTTTAAAAAAAGAAAATATATTAAACTAACTGAAGAATGGAAATATTGGATATCAAAATTCATGGCAGGAAGGATTTTTAGAGCAGTCAAGAGGTTAAAATACTCTGTATGATTATATAATGATGGGTACATGTCATTATGCATTTGTCCAAACCCATAAAATGTAGAATACCAAGAGTGAATCCTAATGTTAACTGTGCACTTTGGGTGATAAAGATGTGTCAATGTAGGTTCATCAGTTGTGACAAATGTAGCACTCTGATGGGGGATGTTGATAAGCAGCCTATGCATGTGTAGGGAAAGGGGTGGTATGAGAAATCTCTGTATCTTTCCCTCAATTTTACTGTGAATAGACTTCTCTAAAGAAATAAAATCTTAATTAAAAAAGTGTTTACTGGGCAAAAGATCTGAACAGATACTTGGCTTAAAGAAGATATACAGATGGCAATTAAGACTATGAAAAGATACACAATATCATATATAATTAGGGAATGCAAATTAAAATAAGGTATCATGCACAACTATTAGAATGGCTAAATTTTTATTTTTATTTTTTTAAGATTTTATTTATTTATTCATGAGAGACACAGAGACAGAAAGAGAGGCAGAGACACAGGCAGAGGGAGAAGCAGGCTCCATGCAGGGAGCCTGACGTGGGACTGGATCCCGCTTCTCCAGGATCACGCCCTGGGCTGACAGCGGCGCTAAACCGCTGAACCACCAGGGCTGCCCCTGGCTATATTTTTAGAAATGACAATACCAAGTTACAGCAAGGAGAGGGAAAACGTTCTGATTCATTGCTATTGGAATGCAAAATAGTCCAGCTACTTTGGATGACAGTTATGGAGTTTCTTATCATGTTAAATATAACATGTGTTAATATGTTAATAATGTTGAATTTAAACATAAATATAACACATGCTAAATCTATAGCATGTGATCCACTAATAACAGTCTTAAATATTTATGTGCAAGTGATCTGAAAACTATCAAATGCAAAAATGTATTTTTGTATGTGTGTGTATAGAAGGTTTGGAGACTTAAACTGTGTGATCTGGAAGTTGGTCCTCCAAACTGTTGATTGTTGATGACGTTTCTTGAAGCAATGGGAACGACAAATATTGAGGAAAGGAGGCTTTCACTTTTTATTTTATATATTTCTGTGTTATTTTGATTTTTCTTTACTTTTTTCATTTTACACATGTGCAAATCTCATTTTGTAAGTAAATACAAAACAATGATACAGTTCTACAAATAACACAGATCACGTGAAATCCTCCTGGTTTTACCAGACATAATTACGTGCTTTCTCCTTTGCACTTTTTCAGTGAGTTTAAAGATATCATAAGTAGTAGTAGCTATCACCCTTTGTCGGTCTTTGTTCCCCACTACATTGTGAGCTTCTTGAACGGTGCCTGGAATTGCAGACTTATTTATGTTTATTTTCCCAGTACTTAAGAAAGTACCTGTTATAGACATGCTCACTAATATTTATTGGGTGAAATAATGAAGAAAGGAATAAATATACTTACTGAAAGGTTTGTAAGGGGGGAGTTTTGGGGGGGGAGTAGTTCAAATAAAGGAGAAGAGTATTTGATTAAGAATTGAGTGTTAGACCAGGGGTTGGAAAAATTGTACTTTGAAGTACCAAATAGCAAATATTATAGACTTTGCAGGCCACTTATGGTCTTGGCCTCATATTCTTTTTTATTTTTGTTTACAACCCTGTAAAATGTAATATCCATTCTTAGCCTGTGGACCATATAGAAATAGGCATGGGCCATAATTTACTAGCCTCTGTTTTAGATAATACCTATATGTAGGAAGTTGGGAAGTAGATAGTGGAAAACATAAATGTGACCCAGATATCGCAGAGGCCTCTCTATGCTCTGCTCCTTACCTGCACCCATTAAATCTCAATAAACTTGACTTTAGCTCTTGATTTCCTAGCCTATTATTTTGGAACCCTCCCCAAATCATCAGCATATTCTGTTACATCTCTCGCTATGGCCTTTGCATATATGATTGGTGTCATCTCACATCAACATGAAATTCAGTCCCTTTAGTGTCTATCACACACACACACGCGCGCGCACACATGCGCGCACACACACATATGTACTGAAAATAATCATTGCATGGGTTTAGTGACCATAGGGGTTGTTGAGAAGGTTCACATCAAGCATTGTATGGCTTCTCTGCAGTTGCATGGCTTTCTCCTTCTTTTCCCATGGGACAAATTAATACTTTTAAATGTATTATGTAAATGAAGATTTTTATTTTCCTGGGGAACTTGGGTGGCCCAGTGGTTGAGCATCTGCCTTCGGCTCAGGTCATGATCCTGGGGTCCTGGGATGGAGTCCCACATTGGGCTCCCCATGGGGAGTCTGCTTCTCCCTCTGCCTATGTCTCTGTCTCTCTCTCATAAATAAATAATCTTTAAAGATATTTTTTTAATTTTCCTGAAACCATGATACAGAGCGAGTCACCAACTCTAAGCAGGTTTATCAAGGTACTTTTACCAACAGATATATTTTCTCCCTAACAATAACTATTATAATAATGATAATAATAGCAGCCAACATATATAGGGCTTACTATGGGACAGACACAGTTCTAAGTACTTTAGTCTTCATATGAAACCCATGAAATGAGTATTATTATTATCCTCATTTTACAAAACAGGAAACCAGGGTCACTGAGAGTTTAAGTAACTTGCTCACAATCACACAAAATCAGTGGGAAAAGACGTTTCAAGGAGTGAGGTGAGAGTAATCAGTAGTGTCACAGTGGAGAGACTGAGAATGATGAGATCTCAAGTGCAATTCTTATATGTGGTTGGAAGGTTAAAATTAGTGAAGTTTTAAAGAACTACTTCAGTTCAACAGTATGATAGAAGCAAGATTACAAGGCATAAAATAAGAATACTGGTGAGAAAATGAAAATAATAGTTATAGACCACTTGTGCTCAGCTTTTCAAAATATTTCCTTTGTTTAATCCTCTATAGTTAGGATAATTAAATCTATCCTTTTTATATAGTTACATCTGTAATATTATTCCTACAACCTCATAAAAGTTATTTAGTACTATTACTAACTCTCTCTTCTCATTGTCATCTTTTCTAGGATGTGGTGCCACAGACTATCCCACCTACAAAGCAAGCTCCAAAACCTGCTGAGGGGAGGAGTCACATATTGGACTTTCCAACAGCCCAGCTTCAAAAGCTTGTTTCCATTAGCCATCCAGTGGCACCATACAGCCTCCAAGTCTCTGAATTGTAATTGGCAGCAACATGAAGACCATTTTGGTAAGGTTCATGGAGACAGATATTTTATTTTTTTAAGTTATTATTTTCATTCCAGTTATTTAACATATAGTGTAGTATTAACTTCAGGTGTCCAATTTAGTGCTTCAACACTTCCCTACAATACCCAGTATTCATCACAAGTGTCCTCCTTAATCCCCATCACCTAGTTAACCCTTCCCCCCCCCCCATCTTCCCTCTGGTGACCATCAGTGTGTTCTCCATAGTTAAGAGTCTGTTTCTTGGTTTGTCTCTCTTTCCCCCACCCCCTGTTCATTTTTTTCTTTCTTAAATTGAACATATGAGTGAAATCATATGGTATTTGTCTTATTTCACTTAGCACAACACTCTCTAGCTCCATCTATGTCATTGCAAATGGCAAGGTTTCATTCTTTTCCATGGCTGAGTACTAGTCTATTATATATATCTCCCAAAAATGAAATTTTACATCTTACTCATTTTTAAAAAGATTCATTTGTTTGAGAGAGAACGAGTGAGTGAAGGAGAGGGCCAAAGGAGAGGGAGAGAGAGAATCTGAAGCAGATTCCCTGCTGAACATGGAACCTGAGATGGGGTTCTATCCCAGGACCCTGAGATCATGACCTGAGCTGAAGAGTCAGCCACTTAACTGGAGCCACCCAGGTGCCCCTTCTTATCCATTGCTTAAGTGTACAGTTCAGGTGTTCAATTTATTTACATTGCTGTTTAATATCAGTTCTTATTGGACTGAAAATAGTTTCTGTAGAGTTGTGAGGACTTCTAGCTATTTATTTCCAAGATTATCCTACAGGTTGCAAGAAAGACAAAAATAATATTAAGGAGACAGTAAAATCTCATCCCAACAGGGGGAAGGTAACATTGCTCTACTCTACTTCTACTCTGTCTCCCTATTTCATATAAGGGGGAAAAAAGAAAGAAAAGAAAGCCTCAGTATATAGGGAAGTGGGCTTCAAATGCATAGACTGGGAATGATACAGCCAGATAAATATTAGATGGCAGAGTGGGAAAAAAGCTTTACCCCTGTGTATTAGTTTCCTAACACTGCTATAACCAATTACCATAAACTAGTTGGCTTAAAACAACATGAATTTATTTTTTCAGAGTTCTGGAAGCTAGAAGTCGGAAATCAAGGCATTGATATATTCCCTTCAATGGCTCTTTCTTGGCTCTTCTAGATTCTGGTGGCTGCTGACAACCTTGGTGTTTCTTGACTTGTGCCAACATGACTCCACTCTCTGCCTCTGTCATCACATGTCTTCTTCACTGTGTCTCCTCTGTGTCTTCAAACATATCTTTCCTTATAAGGATACCAGTTGTTGAATTTAGGGCCCACTCTACTCCATATGACCCTATTTCCAAATAGTTTCATTTGCAGGTACTAGGGATTAGGACTTCAATAATTAGAACTATTATTTCCAAATAGTTTCATTCACAGGTACTAGGGGGAATATTAATACTAATACTCCTTAATATTATGTATTTTGGGGGAATACAATTCAACCCATAACCCTGGAAAGGGACAAAAACAACTGTGAAGGCTATACTCCGAAGACATAGGCCCACTGTTCACTCCAAAGACTGAGACTTAATCTGAGTATTAGATAATGCCCATCTCCCCCAAACATTAGAACCAGCTAATAAGCCTGCAGTTAAAATAACAGTGGATTACAGCTGGGAGAGCTGCCAGATACAGACTGTTTCTGAGGTGCAGCACAAAGATAAGGGCCAAGGCCAAGAAGGGAGACAAAAACAAGGAATTTAATGCCTTTGGTAGCCATAGAGACAACAAACACCAGACATAGCCCATCACGTGGCCAGATTGGTATAAATACTCACCCTAAAGTCCTGTTTACCTTAGTGTCTATTGCTTTATATAACATGTGTGCCTTTAAACAACAAAATTAAAAAGCATGTTAAAAGGCAACAAATAATGTGAAGAGACAAAGCACCATCAGAACAAGATTCACGGGCAGCCCCGGTGGCTCAGCAGTTTAGCGCCGCCTTCAGCCCAGGGCCTGATCCTGGAGACACGGGATTGAGTCCCATGTCGGGCTCCCTGCAGGGAGCCTGTTTCTCCCTCTGCCTGTGTCTCTGCCTCTCTCTCTCTCTCTCTCTCTCTGTCTCTCATGAATAAATAAAATCTTTTTTAAAAAAAGAACTAGATTCACATGTGACACAGGTGTGAAAATTATTGGTCAGGAAATTAAAATAACTATGATTAATATGTTAAGGATTCAGATGGAGAAGGTAGACAAAATGAAAGACCACGTGGATAATGTCAGCAGAGTGATGGAAAATATGAGAGAATTTTTTAAAATCAGAATCATGGTAACAGAATTGAAGAATGACTTTAGTGGGCTCTTCAGTAGACTTCACACATTCAAGGATAGAATCAGTAAATGTAAAAGATAGATCAATAGAAATTACCCAAACTGAAATGCAAGAGAGAGACAGAGAGAGAAAACAAAAATACACCCAGTATTCAGAATCTGTGGGACAATATCAAGGGATGGAGAAAGAACCACCATGCAAGTAACAATCAAACTATTAGTAGCTATATTTCAGACAAAGCAGTCTTCAGAACAAGGAGGATTATTAGGGATAAAGAAGCACATGACATAGTGATAAAGGGGTCAGTTCTCTAGAGAACATGTAACAATCCTAAAAAATGTAGCATCTAACAACAAACCATCAAATTACATGAGGCAAAAACTGATAGAGATAAAAGTAGAAATAAAAAACCCACAATTTTCCTTGGAGACTTTACAACCTCCCCCTCAGTTTTTGATAGATTAAGCAGGGAGAAAATCAGTAAGGATATAAATAACCTGAAGAGCACTATCAACCAACTTGACCTATTTGACATTTATAGAACAATCCATCCAGCAAAAGTAAAGTACACATTGTTCTGGAATGTAAATGAAATATCCACCAAGATAGACCACATTCTGGGCCATTAAAAAATTCTCAATGAGTTGAAAAAGGTCTAAAAACATAGAGTATGTACTCTGACCACAATGGAATCAACTAAAAATCAATAACAGAGAGATAATTGGAAAAGTCTCCAATATTTAGAAATTAAGCTGTACACTTCCCAAAAAATGCATAAGTATAAAGTCTCAAAGTTAAAAAATATTTCAAACTAAGTGAAAATTAATATACAGCTTATCGAAATTTATGGTAAGTAACTAAAGCAGTGGTTGGAGGGAAATATGTAACAATAAATGCATATACTAGAAAAGAATAAAGGTCTAAAATCAATTACCTATACTTGTACATTAGGAAATTAGATAAAGAAGAGCAAATTAAACCCAATGCAAGCAAAAGGAAAGCAATAGTAAAAATTAGAGCAGAAATCCATGATATTGAAAATAGGGATTAAAAAAAAACAAGAATAGGGGCAGCCCGGGTGGCTCAGAGGTTTAGCGCCACCTTTGGCCCAGGGCCTGATCCTGGAGACCCGGTATCGGGTCCCATATCGGGCTCCCTGCATGGAGCCTGCTTCTCCCTCTGCCAGTGTCTCTGCCTCTCTCTCTCTCTCTCTCTCTCTCTCTCTGTCTCTCATTAATAAATAAATAAAATCTTTAAAAAAAAACCCAAGAATATCAATAAACCCAAAGCTGTTTGTTTAACAATATCAATAAAATTGGTAAGTCTCTAGCCAGGCTAACCAAGGAAAGGGAAAAAAGACAAATTACTAATGTCAAGAATCTTTATCACTGATCCTGCAGATACTAAAAGGGGAATAAGAGGAATACCAGAAACAGCTTTATGCCCATAAATTTGATAATTTTTTAAAGATTTTATTTATGTATTCATGAGAGACACATACACAGAGAGAGAGAGAGGGGGGCAGAGACACAGGCAGAGGGAGAAGCAGGCTCCATGCAGGGAGCCCAACACAGGACTCGATCCTGGATCTCCAGGATCATGCCCTGGGCTGAAGGCGGCACTAAACCGCTGAGCCACCTGGGCTGCCCAAATTTGATAATTTAGGTGAAATGGACCAATTCCTACAAATATGCTACTATAGACCAAATTGTTCCCCTCCCCCCAAATTCATGTTGAAGCCCTAATCCACCCTCATATTACTGTGTTGGAGTTAAGGTCTTTAAGGAGGTGAATAAATGAGGTCATGAGGGTAGAGCCATGGCCTAAATAAACCGCTATCCTTATTATGAAAAAGGAAGAGTAGTGATATTTTCCAGTGATAGCCCCCCACCCCCAACCCTCTTTCTCTCATGAGGACATAGTAAGAAGGTGGCCATCTACAAACCAGGAAGAGAACTCTCACCAGAAACCAAATTGGCTGCTGCCTTGATCTTGGACCTCTAAGCCTCCAGAGCTGTGAGAAAATAAATTTCCATTCTTTAAGCAAGCATATTGCTATGGTGGCCTAAGAAGACTAATCAAGACACAAACTACCAAAACTTACTCAAGAAAAAGTAAATGTGAATATTTATGATAATTAATATCATTATTATAAATAATAGTCCCAAACCTATTAAATAAATAATAGTAAAAATAATTTCAAAAAAGAAAACACCTGGCTAGGATGGTTTCACTCATGAATTCTACCAAACATTTAAGAAAGAAATATCACCAATTCTATACATTCTCTTCCATAAAATAAAATAATAAGGGACACTTCCCAACTTATTTTTTGAGGTCATCATCACCCTAATACCAAATTTAGACAAAGACAGTAAAAGAAATGAAAACTATAGACCAGTATTTCATGAACATAAACACAAAAATCCTTGTACAATATTAACAAATTGAACCCAACCATATATAAAAAGGATGATACATCCAGACCCAGTAGGGTTCATCCCAGAAATACAAGGATCTTTCAATATTAAAAAAAATCCATGCAATCCACCAAATGAATAGACTAAGAAACACCATATGATCATCTCATTAGGTTCAGAAAACCAATCTAACAAAATTTAATACCCACTTATTATAAAAGCTCAAAAAAATGGAAATAGAAGGGAACTTTCTTAACATAACGAAAGATACATATGAAAATATACAATAAGCATCATGCTTAATGTCAAGAGACCGACCGAGGGGATCCCTGGGTGGCTCAGCGGTTTAGAGCTGGCCTTTGGCCCAGGGCCTGATCCTGGAGACCTGGTATCGGGTCCCATATCGGGCTCCCTGCATGGAGTCTGCTTCTTCCTCTGCCTGTGTCTCTGCCTCTCTCTCTCAGTGTCTCTTGTGAATAAATAAATAAAATCTTTTTTTAAAAAAGGAGAGAGAGTGACCGAATGCTTTCCCTCTAAGATCAGGAATAAAACAAGGATCTTTTTTTCTCACCACTTGTGTTCAACATTGTTTTGGAAATCCTAACTAGTGCAATAAAGGAAGAAAATAAAGACATACAGATTAGAAAGGAAGAAATAAAACTTTTTTCATAAATGATATGATCATCTTTATAGAAACCGCCAAAGGATCTACAAAAAAAAAAAAAAAAAACTCATGAAAGTAAGTCTATTTCACTCAGCATAATACCCTCCAGTTCAAATAAGTCAATCGGAGAAGAACAAACATTATATGGTCTCATTCATTTGGGGAATATAAAAAATAGTGAAAGGGAATAAAGGGGAAAGGAGAAAAAATGAGTGGGAAATATCAGAAAGGGAGACAGAACATGAGAGACTCCTAACTCTGGGAAACGAACTAGGGGTGGTGGAAGGGGAGGTGGGCGGGGTGTGGGGGTGACTGGGTGATGGGCACTGAGGGGGCACTTGATGGGATGAGCACTGGGTGTTATTCTATATGTTGGCAAATTGAACACCAATAAAAAATAAATTTATTAAAAAAAAGAAAGTAAGTCTAATGAAGTTGTATGATACAAGGTTAATATACAGAAGTCATTTTCTATATAATAACAACTAACAACCGAAATTTGATATTAAGAAAGCAATACCATTTATAATAGCACCAAAAAATAAGTACTTAGGTTAAGTAGTTAAATATTTTATTTTATTGTTTTTCAAAGATTTTATTTATTTATTTATGAGAGACACAGAATCCCAATGTGGGATTCAATTCCAGGACCCCAGGGTCATGACCTGAGCCAAAGGCAGATGCTCAACCACTGAGCCACCCAGGTGCCTCTAGTTAAATATTTTAGAATCTGTATGTAGAAGATTGCAAAATACTGGTGGAAGAAATCAACTAAATAATTGGAAAGACATTCCATAATCATGGATTAGAAGACTCGATATTATTAAAATGTGAATTCTCAATATGATGTATAGATTCAGTGCAGTCCTACTTAAAATCCCGGCAAGCTTTTTTGTATATATCAACAAACTGATTCTAAGATGTATGTGATTGGGGCGCCTGGGTGGCTCAGTGGTTGATCTCAGGGTCCTGGGATGAAGCCCTGCATCAGGCTCCCTGCTCAATGGGAAGTCTGCTTCTCCTTCTCCTCCCTGCCCCTTCCCACA
Source organism: Canis lupus dingo (assembly GCF_003254725.2). NCBI lineage: Eukaryota > Metazoa > Chordata > Mammalia > Carnivora > Canidae > Canis > Canis lupus. The sequence continues at coordinate 124,116,141 of NC_064281.1, read as the reverse complement.
CTCACATGCTCTCTCTCTCTCTCAAAGAAATAGTCTTTTTTAAAAAACCTAACAAATAAAATGTATGTGGAAAGGCAAAGTTACCAGACTAGTCAATACAATTCTGAAAAAAATAATAAAAAAAAAACCTCAAACTACCTGACTTTAGGACTTACTATAAAGCTACAGTAATCAAAGCAATGTGGTGCTGGGAAAAAGACAGACACATAGATCAATGGGAAAAAATGGAGAGCTCAGAAATAGATTCATACAAATATAGTCAACTGATTTTTTACAAAAATGCAAAGTCAATTCTTTCTATGAAGATTTGGTTTTCAAAAAGTAACATGGAACAATTGGATATCCATATGCAACAAAACATTGATACCTCATATTTGGTACAATTATTAATTTAAAGTTGATTATAGGTCTAAATATAAACAGAAAAACTATAAAAGTTGTATAAGAAAACAGCACAAAGTGTGTGTTACCTTTGAGCAAAAAGTTATTAGATACAACTTTAAAAGCATAATCTATAAAGGAAAAAATAATAAATTGGACTATCACAATTCAAAACATTTACTCTGTGACAAGTACTGTTAAGAGAATGAAAAGAAAAGCCACAGACTTGGAGAAAATTTTTGCACACCACGTATCTGAGTAAAGACTTGTATTCAGAATATATAAAGACTTCTTAAAACATAAGAAAACAGGGGCACCTTGAATGTTTGCCTTCGGCTCAGGTTGTGATCCCAGGTCCTGAGATCGAGTCCCACATCAGGCTCCCCACAGGGAGCCTGCTCCTCCCTCTGCCTGGGTCTCTGCCTCTCTCTCTCTGGGTCTCTCATGAATAAATACATAAAACCTTTTATTTTTTTTTAATTAAATTTTTATTTATTTATGATAGTCACACAGAGAGAGAGAGAGAGAGGCAGAGACACAGGCAGAGGGAGAAGCAGGCTCCATGCACCGGGAGCCCGACGTGGGATTCGATCCCGGGTCTCCAGGATCGCGCCCTGGGCCAAAGGCAGGCGCCAAACCACTGCGCCACCCAGGGATCCCTACATAAAACCTTTTAAAAATAAAATTAAAAACTTAAGAAAACAGGGGGCACCTGGATGGCTCCATCATTTGAGCATCTTGCTCTTGATTTCAGCTCAGTTGTTATCTCAGGGTTGTGATGTTGAACCCTGCATCAGGCTCTGTGCTAACCATGGAGCCTGCTTGGTATTCTCTCTCTTCCACTTTCTCTGCCCTTCCCCCATCCCATTCCCTCCCCTCTACTCCATCCCTCACTCTGTCTCTAAAAATAAGAAAACAACCCAGTTTTTAAGAGTGGAAAGATATGAACAGACACTTCATTAAAAGGATATTAGTATGGCAACTAAGTATATGAAAAGATGCTCAACATCATTTTCATTAGGTGAATGCAAATTAAAGCCAAAACAAGATATCATACACACCATCAAAATGACCAAAATCCCCCCAAAAAACCTGACGATACTAATTCTGGCAGAGATACAGAGCAACGGAAACTCCTTTGCGTTGGCAGTTTCTTATAAAATTAAACAGACTTACCAGCGGTTGCACTCCTAGATATTTAACCAACTGATTTATAGACTTATGTCCACAGCAAAAACCCACACATGAATAACAGCTTTATTTATACTTGTCAAAAATGGGAAGTTGCCAAGATATCCTTCAAAAGGCTAATTAATAAACTGTAGTATAACCATACAATGGAATACTACTCATCAATTAAAAAGGAGTGAGTTATTAATTCACACAAGAGCATGAATCTTAAATGCATTTTGCTAAGTGAAAGAAGCCTGACCATCAAAAGCTACATACTGAATGATTTCATTCATATAACATTCTGTTAAATGGAAAACTATAGGGACAAAAAAATAAATCAGTGGTTGCCAGGGGTTTGGGAGGAGGTAGTGTAACAGTGGTTTTTATAGGGTAGTAGAACCAATCTCTAACATGGGATTTCTTTTTTTTAGGATGGTAGATGCAATCTGTATGGCAATGTAGTAGCAATAACTGTATGTGAGGAGAAAAACCTATAGAACTTTATAGCAAACAGTAAAAGTATATATATTTAGATGTATACAAAATTTTAAAAATCTACCAGGAGGTCAGATCTGACAGCAGAATGCAGCCCATGATAAATGAATCCAACTGCATTACAAATACAGAACTATTGAAGGGAATGGAGGGAAAGGTGCTGGCATACATAGCATTGGAAAACTGTTTTGACTGGAAATCATAAGGCTGAAGACAAAAGGAACTATTCATAAACACTACACTCTAGTTTTTAAAGTTGTTTCTTATATGAATACAGACTCATAATTCTAAAACTGCTATGTATGTATACTGGGATTAAACACATAGGAGTATAGCAGATAGTGTGAGCCAGGTTTCTCAACATCAGAGTATGGTTACAAATAAGCATAGGGGAAATTTTAGGATGAATCACGTGGTTCAGGATTACAGTTGGAGACATCAATATGAACTCATGGTTAACTTAATATAGATACAGATGTATACATACATAAATAATTGTACCTATGTTTTTTCACATGGGTCAGTATATTTCCCAGCTCTGTCCACTGCAAAAACCTAGAAGCAGTGATACCCCAGTAGCAGTGAGTACACTCAGTGACCAGATCTTGATTTCTAATACTATTCTGCAATAAAAGGAACTAAGGAACTCTATTTCTCCTGGGAGAAATGACTTATTCTAGGTGTGGGTCAGGGAAAATACAAGATGAGCCTGGAAAATCTTGAAGTGCCAGAAAGTAAGGAAGTGCTAAAAAAAAAAAAAAAAAAGTGAGAGACAATGTTAAAGAGACACAGGAGCCAAGTAAAAGTGTTGCCAATGGACAAAGCTGGAACAATTTGAGCAAGAAAATAAATAATATAGTATTGGATTATAACCCAAAATATAAAATAAATATCCATGAGCCCATGTTGATATAAATAAATGATTGAATAAATGGGGAGAGTAGAGACAACCCCCCCCTACAGGAGAATTCCAAATATTCCAAATCATTTATGTAGTTATTTCCCCTCCCCCCAGTTGGAAGTGGGTCTTAACTCCCCAGTCCTAGCATGTAGATTGCATTTAGTGATTCGCTCTCAAAAAATGGGATATGAAAGTAGAGGGAATAACTTTAAGTAGGGAAACCTGGCAAACTCTACCTTGGCCAGGTATTAAAGGTTAATATCATCTGTAATAAGTCCTATTAATAGGATCTACCATTGATATGATGTGCTGAGAAGGACACTTAACTTCTGTAGCCATTCTACCAAAAACCTATCCTATAGGTCATACTATAATCCCATTTTAACCATGAGAAAATCATCATACAAATCCAAATTGAGTAACACTCTTACAAAATGCCTGACCAGTATGTCTCAAAACTGTCAAGATCATAAAAACAAGGAAAATGACAGCCCACAGAAGCCTAAGGAGCCTTGATGACTAAATGTAATGTGAGTCCTAGTTGTAATTCTGAAATATAAAAAGGACATTAAGGGAAAACTAATAAAATTCAAATAAAGTACGATATTTTATTAATGAATAATGTCTTGATATTCATTAATTGTGACAAATGTACCATACAAATATAAGATAATAATAGGGGAAACTGGGTGTGGGCTATATGGGAGCTTTTTGCAACTTTTCTGTGAATTTAAAACCATTCTAAAACTTAAAACAGGTTTATTAAGAGGAAATTGGAGAAGGTAGTGGAAACATCAAGCCCTAAGTTTCACTGTGAAAAGAAATACTGGTTTTAGAATACTAGAGGCAGTCATTGGCTTTATCATTTACCTTTTGAGGATCCCATGCCTGATAGTGTAGAGTGTGGTCTGGTTTTTTCAAACTAGGACAACCAGTATTCATAAATTTATACCCTTTATTGAAACTTGCTCCTGACTATCAGGAGTCAGGCCATCTGATTTATAGATGATTCTAAAACAAGAGTTTTTGAAAAAGCTTATTTTATACACATATATTATATGGAGAAACAAATGTTTTTATTAAATGTTTCACTGACCAAAATAATTTTAAAGAAATAAATGTCACTTATATCTTTCAGGAAAAATAATTGTAGCAGGTGATCTGTAAATGACTTTAGAAGCTTATTTTAGTAATTTAAATAAATTCACTTTTTTGGTTTGTAAAAAAAAAAAAAAAGAAAGGGAATACAAATGACCAGAGGTGGTAATGGGGAGGGACACATAGAACATTGTTTTCAGATGGGGGTAAATTACCACCTGTTTGCTGATAAGAATGATCCAGTAGGGAGGGAAATTTTGATAAAGCAAAAGAGGAAGATGGAGGAATTTCAGAAGTATAGTACTTGTGTAAGAGAGAAGAGAAAGGATCTAATCCATAAATGGAAGTGTTGGCCTTGGTTGAGTACCCAGATATTTCAATCATAGTAACCGGAAGGAAGGTAGTATATATGGGCACAAATGCAAGTAAGTGGGTGATGTGTGGATTCTCTTCTAATTGCTTCCATATTCTCTTTGAAGGAGTAAGAAAGGTCATTAGTTGAAAATGGGAAGGGAAAGGCGGTGCTAGCAGTTTGAGGAGATAGGAGATGAGTGTCTTACCAGTATACTAAAGCATCATCTTGCCCTGCTGATGGTCCAAAATGTAGAATAGTCTTTCCTTTTTTTAAGATTTTATTTGTTCATGAGAGAGAGAGAGAGAGAGAGAGGCAGAGACCGAGGCAGAGGGAGCAGCAGGCTCCATGCAGGGGGCCCGATGCGGGACTCGATCCCAGGACCCCAGGGTCACGCCCTGGGCTGAAGGCAGCGCTAAACCGCTGAGCTCCTTGGGCTGCCCAACACTCTTTCCAAAATAGAATGTAATTTGAGGATTCTGAGCTCAAAACTCTCTTTATAGATTTTAGGTAAATCTATAAAAAAACTAATATAACTCAACACCCAAAAAGCATATAGTCCAGTTAAGGAATGGGCAGAAAGTTTTGTCATCTGTACTCGAAGCAGGAAAGGCAGACATGCCTTCGTTTTCATTCCTCTGGGGACGGAACCACCTCGCCCCCCGGATGCACAGCAAAGAAGGGAAGGAAAGGTGCGTCCCTGCGAGCGGGTGACCTGAGGCGAGCTGACGGGGCGTGTGCGCAGGAACAGAGCTAGGCGAGTCACAGCAGGAGCAGCTGGAGATCTGCCCCGGGGCGCGGAGGTCAAGTTACAGAAACGACTGACTGTGATGTTACAGACCGAGACCCAGGACAGGTGACGACAGAGCGGTGTTAACACCAGAGACGCAGGGGGAGGAAGGCAACAGAGGCACCGGGCAGGTGCCGACGTTCAACGCTGGTGATTCAAACCAGAAGAGACCTCCACGCCTGTTTGGAGGAGAAACCTGGTATTTCCTTCATGGGAAGCAAGCGCCAAAGGGAAAAGAGTTTTGCCTTCAGCTTTGACAGAAGGATATGTGCATTTTCCAGACGTGCATCCTGCCCCGTGGCTCGTCCAGCCCCAGCCCCAAGACATTCTGGGAGTCTCGAGGACTACACGGGGCCCGTTGGTGCAGAAACAGCACCCCTCATCTCCCCCCGACCCCCCCGTTCCTCCTGGCTCCAGTTCCCATCAGGCCTGGAAAGTCACTTGGACGCTAATGAAGCTCCACACATGTTCACACAGTTTGATTTGATTTAAATTAGTTCAGTATTTATCATCCACCAAGAAAAAGCTGATCAAACTTTCTGAGCTCTGCAGCAGTGAGTCTGAGCTGTGTCTCCTTGCCGGTAGAAGCCCGCCTGCAGAAAGCAAAGAACTCAGCGCGTCTTGCCGGACGGCCACCGTCCACCACACCCCCTGGGGTCTGCCCAGGTGTCCACCGGCACAGCGAGGGCCAGGAAGGAGCCGGGAGCCGAGACAGGGCCTGCGGGGGGGAAGGGGGCTTGGCGGTTGGCTGCGCTTGGCCTGGTTCATCATACTGAGATTTGACGCAGGCAGGGAGCAGGAACACGGGCCAGCATGGGGGCCGCGGGAGGGCCGGAGAGTGACGAGGCCACGAAACGCCCTCAGGGACGTCCGAACTGTGTCCTGGGCGGGGAGGGTGACGCTGGAGCCCCCCTCCAGCTGCGTGGGCGGGTGACAGATTTAACGAGCAACAGCCTAGGCCCTCGCCTCGATAAGCCAGGTTTTCCTGCCACAATGTGTAGGAAGATTCTAGAAGACAAACGCTGTGAGGGCAGAGATGTTTGTGTGCTTCACCAATCTGTGCCCCTAGGTTAGGCAATAGTAGGCATTCAATAAAGGTCTGTTGAACGCATAACAGAGCAAAAAAAAAAAAAAAAAGAAAGAAAGAAAGCAATGGGCAGAAGACATGAATGGACATTTTTTCCAAAGAATACATACAGATGGCCAACAGACACATGAAAAGATGCTCCACATCACTCATCATCAGAAGTTCCTCAGAAAGTTAAAAATAGAAGTACCCTAAGACTCAGCAATTGCACTACTGGGTATTTACCCAAAGGATGCAAAACTACAGATTTGAAGGGACACATGCACCCTGATGTTTATAGCAATATTATCAACAAGAGCCAAATTATGGAAAGAGTACAAACGTCCATCAGTTGATAAATGGATAAAGTACAGGTGATGTACACACACACACACACACACACACACACACACACACACAATGGAATACTACCCAGCCATCAAAAAGAATGAAATCTTGCCCTTTGCAAGGACGTGAATGGAGCTAGATTGGATTATGGTGAACAGAAATAGTCAGAGAAAGACAAAAACCATGTGACTTCACTCATATGTGGAATTTAAGAAACAAAACAGATGAACATAGGGGAGGGGGAAAGAGAGAGAGATGGAGACAAACTATAAGAGACTCTGAACTCTACAGAGCAACCGAGGGCTGATGGAGGGAGGTGGGTGGGGGCTGGGGGCTGGATGGGTGATGGGGATTAAGGGGGGCACTTGTTATGATGAGCACTGGTGATGTACGTAAGTGATGAGTCACTGAATTCTACTCCTGAAACCAATATCAGACTGTTAACTAAGTAGAATTTAAATAAAAACTCTTAAAAAAATAAGGCTGTCATATTAATACAAAAAAAATCTCTTTATAGAGGCCACTGTTAAAGATGGTGATTGCCTAAATATGATAGAATAAAGGAGTAGAAATGGAGACGTCATGTAGATTTTAGAAAGATTTAGGAGAAAAAAAATAAGATTTAGGAAGTGAAATCAGCAAACTTTGGTGACTGATTAAATGTAGATTATGACAAAGATGAGACAAGATGAATCCCGAGTTTCTTTTCTGTATATTTCATTTTGGCCTAGTTACTAAACATTTGTGTACTATCAATTTTATGTATAGCTGACAACTTCTAGGGAACCAAGATGTAAGATGTGGTATCCCAAGAAATATAGAATACTAAATAAACATAAGAAGCATGAATACCTTATGCCATATACAAATGCATATTAAGTTGTTACCTACAGGCAGCCCCTGTGGTTCAGTGGTTTAGCGCCACCTTCAGCCCAGGGCCGGATCCCGGACACCCGGGATCCTGTCCCGCGTTGGGCTCCCTGCATGGAGCCTGCTTCTCCCTCCACCTGTGTCTCTGCCTCGCTCTCTCTCTCTCTCATGAATAAATGAGTAAAATCTAAAAATAAAAAAGCTCCTTATAGGTTGAAAAAACTTGTTACCTGCCAAATACATAATTTCAAAGAAAATGTAGGATTGTTCAAGGAAGCTTCCTTGAATAAATGAATTTTTAGCTAGACTTTGAAGGAAAAAATCGTCATTTAATCAGGGGAGCTTACGGGATACCTGGGTGGATCAGTAGTTGAGTGTCTACCTTCAGCTCAGGGCATGATCTCAGGGTCCTAGGATCGAGTCCCGCATCAGGCTCCCTGCAGGGAGCCTGCTTCTCCCCCTGCCTGTGTCTCTGCCTCTCTCTCTGTCTCTGTGTTGCTCATGAATAAATAAATAAAATCTTTTTAAAAATTAGAAGAACTTATAATTTCAAGGAGGACAATGGCAAGTGCAAAGTCAAGAATGAACTCAGTCATGGAAAGAAGAGTTACATATGACTGCTTACTGGGCCAGATAGTAAATATTTCAGGCTTTATGGGTCATGCAAAATCTATGTTTCATGGTCTTCTTTGTTTTGTTTTTGTTTTATAACATTTTATTTTATTTTTGTTTTGTTTTATGACATTTTTAAAATGTAAAAGCTGTTCTTATCTTGCAAGCTATACAAAAAATAGGACATGGCTCTATTTGACCCATAGGCTGTTTGTCAAATCCTGGATTAGTTCAGTGTAATGAACAATCTGAATTAAGTTAATCACTTTTGTCACTCCTAGGGCAGGGTTCTCAATATTTTTAGGTTACGAATCCCGTAGGAATTGTGTTGAAAGCTATGGATCCTGTCCATGGAAAAATGTAGGACTACTACTTACACACAATTTTTTTAAAGATTTTTTATTTATTTATTCATGAGAGAGAGAGACAGAGAGAGAAAGAGGCAGAGACCCAGGCAGAGGGAGAAGCAAGCTCCATGCAGGGAGCCCGACGTGGGACTCGATCCCAGGTCTCCAGGAACAGGCCCTGGGCTGAAGGTGGCGCTAAACCACTGAGCCACCTGGGCCGCCCTACAAACACAATTTTACATATTATTCCATAGATCCTGTAGTTCAAGAATTTGTCACTTAATTTTGGTTTTTTATATTGTTTACAAAACAATTAAGTTTTTATTTTCGTATAGACGGATTTATCTTTTATGAATTTTGTATCATATTAAAATGTCCATTCCTACCCCAAGATTGTCATTGTATAATAGTTTTTTTTAAGATTTTATTTATTTGAAAGAGAGAGGGGAAAAAAGAGAGGATATAAGCAGGGGAGAGGCAGAGGGGGAAGCAGACTCCCTGCTCAGCAAGGAGCCCAAATCAGTGCTCCATCCCAGGACCCTGAGATCATGACCTGAGCCTAAGGTAGATGCTTAACCGACTGAGCCACCCCAATGTGTAATAGTTTTATTTTTTATATTTCATTTATTTTAATATTTCATTTTTATTTAAATTTTACTTAAAATATAGTCTAATGTTAGTTTCAAGAGCAGAATTTCGTGATTCATCTTTTATATAGCACACTCAGTACTCATCACAAGTGCCCTCCTTAGTACCCATCATCCATCCATCCCATCCCCTACCCACCTCCCCTCCATCAACCCTGAGTTTCTTCTCTATAGTTAAGAGTCTCTTATGCTTTGTCTCTCTTTTTTTCCCTTTCCCTTATGTTCATCTTTTTTGTTTCTTAAATTCCACATGAGTGAAATCATATGGTATTTGTCTTTCTCTGACAGATTTCTTTCAGTTAGCATGATATACTCTAGTTCCATCCATGTCATTGCAAAGATTTCATTCTTTTTTATGGCTGACTGCTATTCCGTCATATGTATATACCACCTCTTCTTTATCCCTTCATCCATTGATGGACTCTGGTCTCTTTCCATAATTTGGCTGTTGCTGATAATGCTGCTATAAACATCAAGGTGCATGTGCCCCTTTGAATTAGTATTTTTGTTTTCTTTAGGTAAATACCAGTAGTACAATTGCTGGGTCAGGGGTTATTCTATTTTTAACTTTTTGAGGAATCTCCATACTGTTTTGACCTATTCATCTTACTTTTTGATTCACTGTAGCTTTATATGTAATATTTTTTATTTTTAGTAAGACAGTTCCCCCATGACTTTATTTTTCTTCAAAATTATAAGTTTATTAATTCTGAATGGGAAATTTTATTTTATTTTATTTTTTTTAATTTTTTATTTATTTATGATAGGCACACAGTGAGAGAGAGAGAGAGAGGCAGAGACACAGGCAGAGGGAGAAGCAGGCTCCATGCACCGGAAGCCCGACGTGGGATTCGATCCCGGGTCTCCAGGATCGCGCCCTGGGCCAAAGGCAGGCGCCAAACCGCTGCGCCACCCAGGGATCCCTGAATGGGAAATTTTAGAATTAGTCTGTCCAGTACATGAAAATTTCTATGGGAATTTGGATTGGAAGTACATGGAATTTTGTGGATTAATTTGTGGGAAAATTTGTATCTTTTCATTATTGAATCTGCCCATGTTTGAGCATATTTCTCCATTCAGATTTCCTCAAGCCCTTCAGGATTAGTTTTATAGATTTCTCTATAGCAGTCTTCCACATAATTTTTTATTCCGAGGCATATTACAGCTTTCATTCCTCTTAGAAGTTTAATCTCATTTGTATTTACCTTTCCTGAGTGAGTAACCTGGTATAATAGGAGAGTCTTTGATTTTTGTTAACTTTTTATTTTAGTATGACTTCAAACTAACAAAAAAGTTGCAACAGTAGTACAACTACCTCTTTTATCTTTTATATTCTCTATCCACCTGTATTTCCTTTTAAAATACTTCACTGGTTTTATTTTCCAAATCTAGAACTCTGATCTGTTTTGAGTTTATCTTGGAGACCTGGCGACTATGTGAGGCATAGATGCAATTGTATCTTTTTTCCAAATGGCTATCTAGTTGTTACTTTAAAATTCCTATTTTCGCCAGTGATTATAGCTGTCAGTTTATTAGATACCAAATTTCTATATGCATTTAGGTATATTTTGGACATTTTATATTATTTTTTATTTATTTTTATTTTTTAAAAAAATTTTATTTATTCATGAGAGACAGAGAGAGAGAGAGAGAGAGAGAGAGGCAGAGACACAGGCAGAGGGAGAAGCAGGCTCCATGCAGGGAGCCCAACGTGGGACTCCATCCCAGGACTCCAGGATCACGCTCTGGGCTGAAGGCAGGTGCTAAACCTCTAAGCCACCCAGGGATCCCAACATTTTATATTCTTTTGTTGTTTTATATGCTATTCCTATCCTAGCATCTTACTGTTTTAATCGTAGAAGTTCTACAGTATCTTTTATATTTGGTAGGGGACTAGTGTTCCCCTTAGTACTCTTGTTTGTTTCTTGGTAGAAGACTTTTTGAAGAAAGTTTTCTGACTACTAATTGTTCTTAAGTTTTCCTAAATAAATATTTATTTATCTCTATAACATAAACAGTGCAAAATAATATAACAAATAATATAAAAGAATCCCTTTCCCTAGAACTGCAATATGCTAACACCGTGATGCGCTTTGATTATGTCTGGCTTCGAGACCACTGCCGCTCAGCATCATGCTACAACTCTAAGACTCACCAGCGCAGCCTGGATACTGCCAGTGTGGATTTATGCATCAAGCCAAAAACCATTCGTCTGGATGAGACCACACTCTTTTTCACTTGTGAGTAGACAAGAGACTTGGTCTTGGCTGGGGTACTCTTCTAAAGAACAATTATTTTTGCAAAACCTGGTTTGTCCTGTTCTAAAGTAGGGTATTCTATTTTTTATTGAGGTATAATTAACATACACTGTTTTATTAGTTTCGGGTGTATGACATTGATTTAACAATTCTAACCTTTACTCAGTGCTCACAATAAGTGTAGTCACCATCTATGACCATGCAATGCTATTATGATATTATTGACTGTATATTCCCTATATAATACCTTTCATCTCTGTGACTTAATTTTATAACTGGAAGTTTGTGCCTCTTAATCCCCTTCACCTATTATATCCCTCCTCCCCTGCCCCCACCAAAAGCCACCATTTTGCTTTTATTTAAGGTTCTGGTTTTTGGTTTGTTCACTTGTTTTATTTTTTAGATTCCACATATAAATGGAATCATGTGGTATTTGTCTTTCTGTCTGACTTCTTTCACTTAACAGATACCTTCTAGGTCCATCCATGTTTTTGCAAATGGCAAGATCTCATTCTTTTTTTATGGCTGATTAATATTCCATTGTGTGTATAAACCACATCTTCTTTATCCATTCATCTATTTAAGGTCACTTGAGTTGCTTCCATATCTTGACTATTGTAAAGCTGCACTAAACATAAGGGTGCATATATCTTTTCAAATTAGTGTTTTCTATCCTTTCCCCTTTATTCCCTTTCACTATTTTTTATATTCTCCAAGAGAGAAAATGAGTGGGAAATATCAGAGAGGGAGACAGAACATGAGAGACTCCTAACTCTGGGAAACTAACAAGGGGTGGTAGAAAGGGAGGAGGGCGGGGGTGGGGGTAACTGGGTGATGGGCACTGAGGGGGGCACTTGACAGGATGAGCGCTGGGTGTTATGCTATATGTTGGCAAACTGAACTCCAATAAAAATAAATTTTAAAAAATTAGTGTTTTCTTTGGGTATTTACCCAATACTGGAATTATTGGATCATATGGTATTTCTAATTTAATTTTTAAAAAGATTTTTTTTTTTTTCATGAAAGACACACAGAGAGAGGCAGAGACATAGGCAGAGGGAGAAGTAGGTTCACTGTGAGGAGCCCGATGTGGGACTTGATCCCAGGACCCCGAGCTGAAGGCAGATGCTCAACTGCTGAGCCACCCAGGCAACATCCCTCTATTTTTATTTTTTGAGGAACCTCCATACTATTTTCCACAGTGACTGCACAAATTAACATTCCCACCCACAGTGCATAAGTGATCCCTTTTCTCCACATTCTTAACAATTTGTTATTTCTTGTCTTTCTGATATTAGGCATTCTCATGTGTAAGGTGACACCTCATTGTGGTTTTGATTTGCATTTCCCTAATAATAAGTGATGTTGAGCATCTTTCCATGTGTTTGTTGGCTGTCTGATGTCTTGTTTGGAAAAATGTTTATTTGAGTTCTCTGCCCATTTTTAATCAGATTGTTTTTTTTCTATGTTGAGTGGGTGCAAGTTCTTAATATATTTTGGATATTAACCCCTTATTGGATCTATCATTTATAAATATCTTCTCTTATTTATTGGATTGCCTTTTTGTTTTATTGATGGTTTCCTTTGCTGTGCAGAAGCTTTTTATCTTGATGAAATCACAATAGTTTATTTTTGCTTTTGTTTCCCTTGCCTCAGGATACATATCTACGAAGAAGTTGCTACATCTGATGTCAAAAAAGTTATTGCCAAGATTGGTATAGTTTCAGGTCTCACATTTATGTCTTTCATTCATTCTGAGTTTATATTTGTGCCTGGTGTAAAAGAATGTTCCAGTTTCGTTCTTCTGCATGTGGCTGTCCAGTTTCCCCAACACCATTAATTGAAGAGATTGTCTTTTTCCCAGTGGATATTCTTTCCTTCTTTGTCGAATATTAGCTGACCATATACTTGTGGGTCCATTTCTGGGTTTTCTATTCTGTTCCATTGATCTATGTGTCTGTTTTTGTACCAGGACTACACCATTTTGATTACTATGGCATTGTAGTATATATCAAAATCTGGAATGGTGATGCCTCCAGGTTTGCTCTTCTTTCTCAGGGTTGCTTTGGCTATTCAGGGTCTTTTGTGGTTTCATACGAATTTTAGGATTATTTGTTCTAGTTCTGTGAAAAATGCTGTTGGTATTTTGGTAGAGATTGCATTCAATCTGTAGATTGGTTTGGGTAGTGTGAACATTTTAACAATATTAGTTCTTCCAATGCATAAGTATTGGATTTCTTTCCATTTTTTTTGTGTTGTCTTCAACTTCTTTCATGAATGTCTTATACTTTTCAGGTATAGGTTTCTCATATCCTTGGTCAAATTCATTTCTAGGTATTCCATTCTTTTTGGTTCAGTTTTAAATGGGATTGTTTTCTTCATTTTTTCCTGCTACATTATTAGTGTATAGATATACAACAGATTTCTGTATATTAATTTTGTTTCCTCCAACTATTGGGTCTATTTACTGAATAAATACATTTTTTTTCTTTATGATTAATTTATTTATTCATGAGAGACAGAGACTGAGAGAGAGAGGCAGAGACATAGGCAGGGAGAGGGAGAAGGGAGAAGGAGAGGGAGAGAGAGAAGTAGTGGACTCAATCCTAGATCCCAGGATCATGACCTGAGCCAAAGGCAGGCGCCCAACCACTGAGCCACCCAGGTGTCCCTGAATAAACACATTTCTTTGCAACTTCCTGTGAATGTATAATTCTTCCAAAATAGGTTAAAAGAAAAAAGCATTGGAGGAAAAAATATTTAAAATCAATATGTTTGACTAGTGATTTCTCTACAGTAAAAAAAAGTACATGCCATAGAAAGTTTTATTAAAAAATGACTCACTTGGTAAGATATTTGAGAAATGTATGACAAAGACTAGAAACTATTGACATATAAAGTGTTATTGCCATTTTGTAAAGAAAAGCACCAATATTTTTGGCTGTACAGTGTCAGTCACAACTGTTCAACTCTTCAGTTCTTCAGTAGTAGGGTGAAAGCAGACATGGACAATAAGTAACCAAGTGTGTGTCATGTGTTCCAAAACAGGTGTCACAAAGACAACTGCCAGGCAGATTTGGCCCATGGGCAATAGTTTGGTAATCCTTGCATTTAAAAAACATATGCCTATACAGTGGCCAACAGATACATGAAAAGATGCTCGACATCAGTCATCCTCAGGAAAATACAGGGGATCCCTGGGTGGCTCAGCAGTTTAGTGCCTTTGGCCCAGGGCGCGATCCTGGAGTCCTGGGATCGAGTCCCACGTCAGACTCCCGCATGGAGCCTGCTTCTCCCTCCTCCTGTGTCTCTGCCTCTCTTTCTCTCTCTCTCTTTCTCTATCACAAATAAATAAATAAATCTTTAAAAAAAAAGAAAAGAAAATACAACTCAAAACCACAATGAGATCCCACCTCACACCTGTGAGAGTGGGTAAAATCAACAAGTCAGGAAACAACAGGTGTTGGTGAGGATGTGAAGAAAGGGGGACCCTCTTGTACTGTGTGGGTGGGGGCACAGGCTGGTGCAGCCGCTCTGGAGAACAGCATAGAGGGTCCTCAAGAAGTTACAAATAGAACTACCTTATGATCCAGCAGTTGTACTTTGGGTATTTACCCAAAGGATACAAAAATACTCATTCAAAAGGCAAATGAACCCCAATATTTGTAGCAGCATTATCAGCAACAGCCAAATTATGGAAAGAGCCCAAATGTCCATTGACTGATGAATGGATAAGAAGAATGGAATATTACTCAGCCATCAAAAAGAATGACATCTTACCATTTGCAACAACATGGTTAGAGGTAGAGAGTATTTTGCTAAGCAAAATAAGTCCGTCAGAGAAAGAAAATACCATATGATTTCACTCATACGTGAAATTTAAGAAACAAAACAGATGAACATGGGGAAGGGAAAAACAAAAAGAGAAGCAAACCATAAAAGAGACTCTTAACTATATAGTACAAACTGAGAGTTGCTGGAGTGCAAGTGGTGGGGAAATGGATTAAATGGGTGATGAGCATTAAGGAGAGCATTTGTTGTGATGAGCACTGGGTGATGTATGGAAGTGTACAACCACTGTATTGTACACCTGAAACTAATATTTAACTGTATGATAACTAACTGGAATTTAAATAAAAACTTGAAACAAAAAATAATAAAAATAAAAGACATATGTCTAACAAATATAAATCTCTAACAAATGTTAGTAGCGTTATTAGTAAGTGAATTACTTAGAATTATTATAACAATAGAATTCTACTTGCCAATCTGGAAAAATATATATATATTTTTAAAAATAAGAATACTTAATTTTGAAGGGCACACACATATTTTTGGAGACAACGAAAATTGGTATAGACTTCCTAATAAAGTAATTTAGTTAAATCCATCAAGGCTCTTAAAAGTTTCTATCTTTGAATTTAACAATCCTACCTTCTTGAGAAGATTATCAGAAATATAGAAAAATGGGGCACCTGAGAGTCTCAGTCATTTGAGCGCCTGCCTCTTGGTTTCCACTCAGGGTGATCTCAGGGTGGTGAGATCGAGCCCCACATGGGGCTTTCTGTTCACTGCAGAATCTGCTTCAGGTTCTCTGTCTCCCTCTGCCCTTCTCCCCACTTGCATGCTCTCTCTCTCTAAAAAATCCATCTTTAAAAAATGAAAAAAATATAGACAAGGATGGTCACTATTAAATAATAAGGAAATTTTTAAAAATAAGACTACATGCTCCAGAAGAACAGACTGGTTAGGTAAATCTTGGTAGTCTTATTCTGCAAATTATATTAATTAATTTTTATGAAGATTTAATTTTTTTAAGTTTTAATTTAAATTCCAGTTAGTTAACATAGAGTGTAATATTAGATTCTGGTGTAGAATTTAGTGATTCAACACTTGCATACAACACCTGGTGCTCATCACTAGTGCCCTCCTTAATACTTAGCCCCTATTTCACCCATCCCCACTCTGGTAACCATCTGTTTGTTTTCTATAGTTAAGAGTCTGTGAATTTAAGAAAACAAACAATTGTAGGTGAAGATTTAATTTTTTAATGATGAAGTGACTCCATATATTAAGTGACAAAGGCAGGCTACAAACATATATATATATGTACTATATTTATATAAAATAAAAGAATGCATGGGGAAAAAGTGGAAGGAATGATGCCAAGCTATTAATAATGGTTTCATCTGTGTGGTAGAATGGTATATAAAAGTGATTTTTTTTAGAATAAGTGGATCCTTTTTTTAATAATAAATTTATTTTTTATTGGTGTTTAATTTGCCAACATACAGAATAACACCCAGTGCTCATCCCGTCAAGTGCCCCCCTCAGTGCCCGTCACCCATTCACCCCCAACCCCGGCCCTCCTCCCCTTCCACCACTCCTAGTTTGTTTCCCAGAGTTAGGAGTCTTTATGTTCTGTCTCCCTTTCTGATATTTCCTACCCATTTCTTCGCCCTTCCCTTCTATTCCCTTTCACTATTATTTATATTCCCCAAATAAATGAGAACACATAATGTGTGTCCTTCTCCGATTCACTTACTTCACTCAGCATAATACCCTCCAGTTCCATCCACGTTGAAGCAAATTGTGGGTATTTGTCGTTTCTAATGGCTGAGGAATATTCCATTGTACACGTAAACCACATCTTCTTTATCCATTCATCTTTCGATGGACACCGAGGCTCCTTCCACAGTTTGGCTATTGTGGACATTGCTGCCAGAAACATCAGGGTGCAGGTGTCCCGGTGTTTCATTACATCTGTATCTTTGGGGTAAATCCCCAGCAGTGCAATTGCTGGGTCGTAGGGTAGGTCTATTTTTAACTGTTTGAGGAACCTCCACAGAGTTTTCCAGAGTGGCTGCACCATTTCACATTCCCACCAACAGTGTAAGAGGGTTCCCTTTTCTCCTCATCCTCTCCAACATTTGTGGTTTCCTGCCTTGTTAATTTTCCCCCATTCTCACTGGTGTGAGGTGGTTTTGATTTGTATTTCCCTGATGGCAAGTGATGCAGAGCATTTTCTCATGTGCGTGTTGGCCATGTCTATGTCTTCCTCTGTGAGATTTCTGTTCATGTCTTTTGCCCATTTCATGATTGGATTGTTTGTTTCTTTGGTGTTGAGTTTAATAAGTTCTTTATAGATCTTGGAAACTAGCCCTTTATCTGATATGTCATTTGCAAATATCTTCTCCCATCCTGTAGGTTGTCTTTTAGTTTTGTTGACTGTATCCTTTGCTGTGCAAAAGCTTCTTATCTTGATGAAGTCCCAATAGTTCATTTTTGCTTTTGTTTCTTTTGCCTTCGTGGATGTATCTTGCAAGAAGTTACTGTGGCCGAGTTCAAAAAGGGTGTTGCCTGTGTTCTCCTCTAGGATTTTGATGGAATCTTGTCTCACATTTAGATCTTTCATCCATTTTGAGTTTATCTTTGTGTCTGGTGTAAGAGAGTGGTCTAGTTTCATTCTTCTGCATGTGGATGTCCAATTTTCCCAGCACCATTTATTGAAGAGACTGTCTTTCTTCCAGTGGATAGTCTTTCCTCCTTTATCGAATATTAGTTGACTATAAAGTTCAGGGTCCACTTCTGGATTCTCTATTCTGTTCCATTGATCCATGTGTCTGTTTTTGTGCCAGGACCACACTGTCTTGTTGACCACAGCTTTGTAGTACAACCTGAAATCTGGCATTGTGATGCCCCCAGCTATGGTTTTCTTTTTTAAAATTCCGCTGGCTATTCGGGGTCTTTTCTGATTCCACACAAATCTTAAAATAATTTGTTCTAACTCTCTGAAGAAAGTCCATGGTATTTTGATAGGGATTGCATTAAACGTGTAAATTGCCCTGGGTAACATTGACATTTTCACAATATTAATTCTTTTTAATAAGGCTGGCTCCCCGCGGAGCCGCCGCCGGAGCCCCTCTGAGCTGCTCCGCAGCCCTTAGGGAGCTCGGCGCACTCTCCCGGGGCGCAGGTGTCTCTTAGTGTCCCCGGGAGCCCGAGGGCATCCCCGCCCTCCTGGGTCCTGCTCCACCTCCCCACGAGTCCCTTTCCGCCCGGGAAGGTCGGTGCAGCTCCTGCTTCTCCGGGACGGGGCTCTCCTGTCCTGGGGACACTCGCCCCGGCCTTAGCCCGGCTCCTCGGGGACCCCTCCCCCTTGGAGGCCTTTTGTTTCTTTATTTCTTTTTCCCCGTCTTCCTACCTGATAGAAGCGCAAACTCTTCTCACTGTAGCATTCCAGCTGTTCTCTCTTTAAATCTCAGACCGAATTCATAGATTTTCAGGATGATTGGAAGGTTATCTAGGTAATTTGGTGGGGACAGGTGACTTGGGGACCCTGCTCTTTCGCCATCTTGCCCCGCCCTCTATAAGTGATTTTTAAATTTTTCCTCATACTGGAGTGCCTGGGTGGCTCAGTTGGTTACATGTCCGACTCTTGATTTTGGCTCAGTGGTGAGATCAAACCCCACATCAGGTTGGTGGAGAGTCTGCTTGAGATTCTCTCTTTCCCAATCCCTCAGCTCCTCCCACCACTTGTACACACACTCTCTCTGTCTCTCTCTAAAATAAATAAATAAATCTTTTTTAAAAACTTCCTCACACTTTTTCAAGCTTTCCAAATTCTTTGATGCTTTTATTGTCAAGAAGTAGGAAGCCAAAACAGATACAGAGAAACAGAGACAGAGAAGTAAAAAGAAATGAAAGAAGAAGATAAGATGCCAGCAAAGCCTTTCACTCTCCTTGCTATATCCTTTGCTTATCCTGAAGACTTTCTAAAGCATTTTTGAGGGGCTGGTGTTTTTTTTTTAACTTTTTGGGTTTTTTGGCACAGTAGGCAAAGTCAAGAAATCACTTTATCATGTTATATTATGGTCAAACTGCCCTAATTCATTTATTCTCTTCTAGTTGGTGAGATTTATTTGTTCATTAATTAATTTATTACTTTCATACTACTCACCCTACAAATATTTCTGTCTCAGGAACATTCTAGGCATTTATTTTAATTTCATTTCATAAACAATACAGCATCTGGTAATTGGTTGTTTTTTTTTTTTGGTAATTGGTTGTTAAAAATAATATTCTTAACCAGTAAATTATTGGCAGTAATTATAACTATTATTTTAATGCCTTTTATTTTTCCGTTTAAAGGGCCAGATGGTCATGTAACTAAATATGATTTGGATTGGCTGGTGAGAAACAGCTATGAAGGGCAGAAACAAAAGGTCATCCAACCTAGAATCTTATGGAATGCTGAAATCTATCAGCAAGCCCAAGTTCCATCTGTAGATTTCCAGAGCTTCTTAGAAACCAATGAGGGATTGAAGAACTTTCTGCAAAACTTTCTGCTGTATGGAATTGCATTTGTAGAAAATGTCCCTCCCACTCAAGAACACACAGAGAAGTTGGCAGAAAGGATCAGCTTGATCAGGTAATTTATGAGTTTATAATATCTACAGTAATTAATTTGAAGAGCATTAACACCAGGAAAATAATTTTACAGGGTATGGTCACTGTTTTTAATCCAGAATATTTTGTGTCCTGAATAAGGGGATTCCCATTTATAGTACTTTATTTGAAGCCCAGATTTCTAATCTTTAAAACACTTACATGTTAAATATGATGAAGACTTCAGAGTCATTGGTATATTTTTTGAGCCTAGTGGTACTCAAAGTGGCAGGAATCATTATAAACTAGAAATATCACTAACTTTGAGTAAACAGAACCAGGTAGTAGTCTAAATTCTACCATCCAACAATTGTGTGAACATTGACAACTCCATTACATACACACCTGTACCCTCCACCTCCACCTCCACCCACTGGCCTCAACTTTCCCATCTCATAAGAGGATTAAATAAGATGGAGTCTAAAGATCATCTAGTTTTGACCTATTATGATCTCTAAGGCTTGATTCAGAGACTAGCTGTTAATAATACTGCCTTACACTATATAGCATTTAACCAATATATTCACACCCATTATTTTCTTTTGATCCTTATAGAAATTCTGATGAGTGCATATTTTATCCCCTATTCTGCTGATGAGCCACTTGAGACATATAATAAGTAAGTGGCTTGCCCAGGATTGCTCTGCTAGTAAGAAGTAGAATTGGGATTCAGCAGAGGAGCTAAGATGGTAGTGTCATAGGAGAACCCTAGGCTTACTTCGTCCCTTAAACAGAGCCAATTAACTATCAAATCATTCTGAATACCCAAGAAATTGACCTGAGGATGATAGAACAAACTGCACAAGTAGGAGAGAAGAGAGGCCACATAGAGGAAGGCAAGGAGTGCAAAGACATGGTCTGGGGGAGAAACCCATGAGTGCTATGGAAGGGAGGGAACCCTCGTTGCAGAGAAAGGCAAGAGAGAGTGGAGCACATAGGGATGAGCAAAAGGGGAACACTTTCCCAAAGCCATTGGCTGGGAAAAAAGAGTGGCTGATTTTCATGAGGTTTTGCAACCAGCTGGGCTCAAAGACTGGTTTTAGAGATCCATGGGTTTGGCTGAGATAGAGACCTGAGGGTATTACTCCTGGTGAGAAGGCAGGCAAGTAACCCCAGGGCAAACAGTGCAATCTGAGGATTGCCTAAGGCACACAGGGAGATAAT
The DNA here is from genome assembly GCF_003254725.2 of Canis lupus dingo. Lineage (NCBI taxonomy): Eukaryota > Metazoa > Chordata > Mammalia > Carnivora > Canidae > Canis > Canis lupus. The sequence continues at coordinate 124,095,191 of NC_064281.1, read as the reverse complement.
GTTCAGTCTTCTCTGGGGACAAAAGTGCCCACAGGCACCATCAGCATAGGTCCAGAGACACTTGCTGAAGCCAGCTAACTCAGACACTGGCTGTTTAGCCTGTTTTGTTCCAAATTCCATGCCCCTGTGCTGTGGCATGACTGCCCTTCTGGATCAAACCTGCATCAGTCCCAGCATAGTGAGACCATCCCCCAGAAGACCAGGTCAGGTCCCCACCACACCAGACCCCCAAAGATTAGAGTTTTAAAAGTCATCAGGCTTGGCTGATATAGAGTCCAAAGTGCACTGTGCTGCTCCAGGCAGGCAAACAACCCAGAGACAGTGTAAAAACACCGATCTGAAAAATGCTTAGAAGACATGAGGGGAAATTATTCACTCTTCTGGGAGTGCTTCCCTGAGAGCAGCAAGCACAGACTCCCTTCTCCAGGGACAGAGGAGCTGGCTGGCACCATTTCCCTCCCCTACCCCTCAGCATAAACCGACTTAAGTAAACAGCAAAATGCCCACGCTGGCTGCCTGACCTGCTTGCCCAAAGTCCCACTCCACTGCACTCTGCTGGTATTTCTTTTCTCTTGCAAACGTGTCTAAGGACCAGATCAGCAGGCCCCCTCACCAGAAGACCAGTAGAAACCCCTGCATACACCACATCTACCAACCATAGAGTTCTGCAAGGCTTCAGTATTAGTGGAAGTGGTATCAGGTCTCATTTAACAAGTAGACAAGAGCATAGCTACATAAAGCTCACTGTGCTCTGGCCAAGTTCTAAACACTGTGGACTACAGACAAGGAAAAACTCTGCAGAGGACTAAACTGAGGGAAAGAGTAGCCAAAACACAGTAGCAGAGTGCACACAGCACGTACAAGAGACATTCCCTGGAGCACCCAGCCCTGGACACTGTATGACCTCTTCTTCATAAAGCCATTACTCTCAAGAGCAGGAAACATAACAGGCTTTCCTAACACAGTGAAGAATATAAAGACATAGACAAAATGCCAAGATGGAGGAATTCATCCCCAAAAAGGAACAAGAAAAGTTCACAGCCAGAGATCCAAGTGAAACAGATATAAGTAACATGCCTAATGGAGAATATAAAACAACAATCATAAGGATACTCACTAGGTTTGAGAAAAGAATAGAAGACTTCAAGGAGGCCCTTGCTACAGAGATAAAAGAGTTAAAAAACAACCAATCACAAATGAAAAATGCAATAACAGATTAAAAACTGGATGTGATGACCATAAATATGTAAGAAGCAGAGGAATGAATAATGATATAAAAGTCAAAATAATGGGGCACCTGGATGACTCAGGTGGTTAAAAATCAGACTCTTCATTTTGGATCAGGTCATGATCTCAGGGTCATGAGATTGAGCCCTGCATCAGGCTCTTCACTGGGAATGGAGCCTACTTAAGACTTTCTCTCTCCCACTCCCTAAGCCCCTCTCCCCATTCTCTCTCTCTCTCTCTCTGCCCTCTAAAAATATTTTTAAAAGAACACAAAATAATGGAAAATAATAGAGCTGAACCAAATGGAGAAAGAATTATGGAACAGGAGAATAGACTTAGGGATCTCAGTGACTCCATCAAATGTAATAATATCTGTATCATAGGAGTCCAGAAGAAGAGAGAAAGGGGGGCAGAAGAGGAAATAGTAGCTGAAATTTTCTCTAATCTGGGGAAAGAAACAGATATTCAAATCCAGAAGGTGTATAGAACTCCCATTAAAATCAAGAAAAGCAGACAACACCAAGGCATAGTGGAGTTAAATTTGGACAATCTAGTGATAAAGAAAAGATCCTAAAAGCAGCAAGACAAAAGGAGCCTTTACTTACAAAGGAAGATCCATAACATTAGCTGCAGACCTCTCCACAGAAACTTGGCAAGCCAGGAGTACCATGATATATTCAAAGTACTGAATGGAAAAATCCGCAGCCAAGAATACTCTCCCCAGCAAGGCTATCATTCAGAATAGGAGAGATAGTTTCTCAAACAAAACTAAAGAGATTGTAGCCACTAAATCAGCCCTGCAAGAAATATCACAGAAGACTCTCTTAGTAGAAAGGAGAGACCAAATGTGACAAAGACAAGAAAGGATCAGAGAAAATCTCCAGAAACAATGACAATACAAGTAATAAAATGGCAATAAATACATATCTATCGGGCAGCCCCGGTGGCGCAGCGGTTTAGCGCCGCCTGCAACCCAGGGCATGATCCTGGAGACCCTGGATCGAGTCCCACGTCGGGCTCTCTGCGTGGAGCCTGCTTCTCCCTCTGCCTGTGTCTCTGCCTCTCTCTCTCTCTCTCTCTCTCTCTCTCTCTCTGTGTGTGTGTCTCTCATGAATAAATAAATAAAATCTTTTAAAAAAATACATATCTATCAATAATTACCCTGAATGTAAATGCACTAAGTAAACAATCAAAAGAAACAGAGTGTCTGAATGCATAAAAGACCCATCTATATGCTGCCTACAAGACTCATTTTAGACCTAAAGATACCTGCAGATTGAAAGCAAGGGGATGAAAAACAATTTATTGTGCTAACGACGTGAAAGAAAGGTGGAGTAGCAGTACTTATATCACACAAAATACATTCTAAACCAAAGATTGTAACAACAGATGAAGAAGGTGCTGTATCGTAGTACAGGGGACTATCCAACAAGAAGATCTAACAATTCTACAATCATAGTAGGGGACTTTTTAGCTCCCCACTTAGAGCAATGACCAGATCATCTGAACAGAAAACCAACAAGGAAACCATGGCTTTGAATGACACGCTGGACCAGATGGACCTCGCAGATATATCCAGAGCATTCCATCCTAAAGCAGCAGAATACACATTCATTTCGAGTACACATGGGACATTCTCCAGAACAGATCACATACTGGGTCACAAAGAACGTCTCAACAAGTACTAAAATATTGGGGTCATACCGTGCCTGTTATCTGACCACAACACTGTGAAACTGGAAGTCAAACACAAGAAAAAAAAACTTGGGAAGACCACAAATACATGCAGGTCAAACAACATGGTACTAGGCAATGAATGGGTCAACTGGGAAATTAAAGAAGAAATTTTTAAGCATACATGGAAACAAATGAAAATGAAAACACAGTAGTCTAAAACCTTTCAGATAGGGTAAAAGTGGTCCTAAGATGGAAGTATATTGCATTACAGGCCTACCTTAACAAGCAAGAAAAATCTCAAAGAAACAACCTAACCCCTAAAGGAGCTAGAAAAAGAACAACAAATGAAGTGTAACACCAGCAGAAGAAGGTAAATAAGAGATTAGAACAGGAATAAATGATACGATAACTAAAACAACAGTAGAAGAGATCAATGAAACAGGAGCTGGTTATGTGAAAAAAAAGTAATACAATTGATAAACCCCAGCCAGACTTAAAAAGAAAAGTCCCAAATAAATAAAATCACAAATGAGAGAGGAAAAATCACAACCAGCACCACAGAAATGCAAACAATTCTAAGAGAATAATATGAAAAATTATATGCCAACCCATTGGACAACCTGGAAGACATGGATAAATTACAAATAGAAACACATAACCTACCAAAACAGAAAAAAGAAGAAATAGAAAATTTGAACAGACAGATAACCAGCAAAGAATGTAAATCAGTCATCAAAATCTCCAAACAAACAAAAGGCCAGGGCCAGATGGCTTTACAGGGGAATTCTTCCAAACATTAAAAAAAAAGAGTTAATGCCTGTTGTTCTCAAACTATTGCAAAAAATAGAAATGGAGGGAAAACTTCCAAAGTCATTCTAAGAGGCCAGCATTACCCTCAATCCAAAGCCAGACAGACTCCAGTAAAAACAGAATAGAGGCCAATATCCCTGATGCACATGGATGCAGAAGTTCTCAACAAGATACCAGCAAATCAAATCCAACAGTACATTGAAAGAATCATTCACCAGGATCAAGTGGGATGTATTCCTGCGCCACAAGGGTGGATCGATATTCACAGATCAATCAGTGTGATACACTACATGCATAAAAGACAGGATAGCACCCATGGGATCCTCTCAATAGATGCAGAAAAGGGATTTGACAAAGCACAACATCTATTCCAGATAGAAACCCTCAACAAAGTAGGGATAGAGGAAACACACCCCATCATAATAAAGGCCATATACAGAAACCCGCAGCAAATCTCATCCTCAATGGGGAAAAACTGAGAGCTTTTCCTCTAATTTCAGGAATAAGGATGCCCACTCTCACCGCTGTTATTTAACATAGTGCTGGAAGTCCCAGGCTCAGCAGTCAGACAATAAAAAGAAATAAAAGGTACCCAAATCAGGAAGGAAGAAGTCATACTTTCACTATTTGTAGATGATATGATGCTATATATAGAAAACCCAAAAGATTCCACAGAAGAATTGCTAGAACTGATACATGAATTTAGTAAAATTGCAGAATACAAAATCATTGTACAGAAATCTGTTGTATTTCTATACAGTAATGATGAAGCAGCAGAAAGAGAAGTCAAGGAATCAATTCTATTTATAACTGCACCAAAAACTGTAAGATGCCTAGGAATAAACCTGACCAAACATGTAAATGATCTGTATTCTGAAAACTATAAAACACAGATGAAAGAAATTGAAGATGGCACAAAGAGATGGAGAAACATTCCATGCTTGTGGATTGGAGGAACAAATATTTTTAAAATGTCTATATTACCCAAAGCAGCCTACACATTTAATGCAATCCCTATCAATATACCACCCACTTTTTTGACAGAGCTATAAATAAACAATCCTAAAATGTGTGTGGAATCATGAAAGACTTTGAACAGCCAAAGCAATCTTGAAAAAGAAAAACAAACCTGAGGGCATCACAATGCCGGATTTCAAGTTGTACTACAAAGCTGTGATCATCAAGACAGTGTGGTTCTGACCCAAAAACAGACACATATATCCATAGAACAGAATAGAGAATCCAGAAATGGACCCTCAACTCTATGGTCAACTAATATTCAACAAAGCAGGAAAGAATCTCCACTGGATAAAAGACAGTCTCTTCAACAAATGGTGTTGAGAAAACTGGACCATTCTCTTACACCACACACAAAGATACACTCAGAATGGATGAAAGATCTAAATGTGAGACCTGAAACCATCAAAATCCTAGAGGAGGGTAGCCCAGGTGCCTCAGCGGTTTAGCGCCGCCTTCAGCCCAGGATGTGATCTTGGAGACCCGAGATCGAGTCCTATGTCGGGCTCCCTGCGTGGAGCCTGCATTTCCCTCTGCCTGTGTCTCTGCCTCTCTGTGTGTGTGTGTCTCTCATGAATAAATAAATAAAAATCTTTTTTTAAAAAGAAAATCCTAGAGGAGAACACAGGCAGCAACTTCTGTGACCTCAGCCGCAGCAACTTCTTATTAGACACCTTGGCAGAGACAAGGGAAACAAAAGCAAAAATCAGCTATTGAGACTTCAAGATAAAAAGTGTCTGCACAGGAAGGAAACAACAAAACTAAAAGGCAGCCTTCAGAATGGGAAAAGACATTTCCAAATGATATCTCTGATAGAGGCTTAGTATCCAAAATCCTCAAAGAATTGTCAAACTCAACACCCAAAAAAACAAATAATCCAGTTAAAAATGGGCAGAAAACATGAATAGACATTTTTCCAAAGATGACATCCAGATGGTCAACAGACACCTGACAAGATGCTCCACATCACTGATCATCAGGGAGATGCAGATCAAATGCACAATGAGATCCCACCTCACACCTGTCAGAATGGCTAAAATCAACAAGTCAGGAGACAACGGGTGTTGGTGAGGATGTGGAGAAAGGAGAATCTTCTTATACTGTTGGTAGGAATGTAAGCTGGTGCAGCCGCTCTGGAGAACAGTGTGGAGGCTCCTCAAGGAGTTAAAATAGAACTACCCTATGACCCAGCAATTGCACTACTAAGTACTTACAATTCAAAGAAATACATATACCCCAATGTTTATAGTAGCATTATCAGTAACAGCCAAATTATGGAAAGAGCCCCAAAAATCTATTGATGAATGAATAAAAACATGTCAGATACACACACACACACACACACACAATGGAATATTACTCAGCTATAAAAAAGAATGAAATCATGCCATTTACAATGATGTGGATGGATCTAGAGAGTATTATACTTAGTGAAATAAGTCAGTGAGAGAAAGACAAATACCATATGATTTCTCTCATATGTGGAATTTAAGAAACAAAACACATGAGAAAAGGAAAAGAGGGAGAGAGGCTGACCAAGAAATAGACTCTTAACTATAGAGAACACACTATGGTCACCAGAGGGGAGGTAGTCAGGGAGTGGGTGAGAGGACACTTGTTCTGAGAGCACTGGGTGATTTATGGAAGTGTTCAACCACTGTATTGTACACCTGACACTGATACTACAATGTTTGTTATCTAACTGGAATGTAAATAAATATTTTTTAAAATCTAATATTGTAGTGTAGGAGCACCTGGATGGCTCAGTTGGTTAAGCTTCTGCCTTCAGTTCAGGTCATGACTCCAAGGTCCTAGAATCTAGCCCAGCATTGGTGTCCCTGCTTAGCAGGGAGCCTGCTTCTCCCTCTGCCCCTCCCCTGCTCCTCCTCTTCCTCTCTCTCTCTCTCTCTCTCTCTCTCTCAAATAAATAAAATCATTTTTTTAATGGTATGTGTATATAACAGTGCTAACAGAAGATGTTCACTAGTAAAAGGTTCAGTTAAAAAGAAATGAGGGGGGCTTGCATGGCTCAGTCTGTTAAGCATCTGACTCTTGATTTCAGGTCAGGTCACAATCTCAGGGTTGTGACTGAGCCCTGTGTCAGGCTCTGCACTGGCCATGGAGCTGACGTGAGATTCTCTCTCCCTCTCTCTCTGCCCCCCGCCCTCCATAGCTCTCTATAAAATAAATAAATGTCTCTTTTTTAAGTTTAAAAAAAGAGAACTGAGATTCAGATGGCTCAGATTTCCTGATCCTGAATTCAGTGCTGTTTCCACTTGCCAGTCTGCATTTCTAGGTAATATATAGATTGATCTTCTATAGTAATACAGGTGATGTAAACATATTTTTACTTAATATGGGCCAGATATCACTAATTGTGTAGCAAGTAGAATTCTGGGTCATTTCCTCTATCCTGGTATAACATAATCAACATTTTTTGAACCATTCAGTTTCAAACACACTTTGAGAACTTTCAGAAAAGGAAGCTGTGCTGGTAAACAATCAATCAATTGAGAGGGCTTTAGAGATCATAGTTCCTGAGGATGACTATTTCCTGTTTGGACTCTGAGGGTTCAAAAAATAAGATGAACTCTGAAAGCTAAAGAATTAAAATGACCTTTGGTCAGCTATAAGCCATCAGGAAAAAACTATAAAATCAAAATTTATGATGTATGCCTTAAGGAGAGATAAGACAACAGTGATACAGCATTTCATTAAATACTTGCTAACATGAACTATCCTTTTCTCTTTTTCTTATTCCTCCATGTCCAATAGATGGGTGAGGATCTACATTACTCACTTCTAAAAGCATCTGCATAAAGACATCTTTTTCTATGCAAGGAAGGTGAGCACAGGAAAAAACCGTGAATGTGAAAGCTATTAAAAGTAGGCACATAAACAGAGGGGGTAATCCCCTAAGCTTTCAGACTACATTATACAGTTGACCCTTGAACAATGTGTGGGTAAGGGGAACTGACCTTCCCCAACCCCACACAGTAGAAAATTCATGTATGACTTTTAACTCTCCAGAACTTAATTAGTAATAGTTTACTGCTGACTAGAAGTTTTACCAATAACATAATCAATGAGCACATATTCTATGTGTTGTATGTATTATATACTGTATTCTTACAATAAACTAGAGAATAGAAACTATTATTAGGAAAATCATAAGAAAGAGAAAATATATTTATAATAACATCTGTATAGAAAAAAATCCATGTATGGGTGGATCCATGCAGTTGAAACCTGTGTTGTTCTTTTTTTTTTAATTTTTATTTATTTATGATAGTCACAGAGAGAGAGAGAGGCAGAGACACAGGCAGAGGGAGAAGCAGGCTCCATGCACCGGGAGCCCGACGTGGGATTCGATCCCGGGTCTCCAGGATCGCGCCCTGGGCCAAAGGCAGGCGCCAAACCGCTGCGCCACCCAGGGATCCCGAAACCTCTGTTGTTCAAGGGTCAACTCTACTTTCACAGTTTGCCCCCCAACTTCCTAGAATATTAATCAGTAACAGATTGTTAAGACTGGTGCTGTGTTCAACTGTCATCTACACCTTAAACATGGAAATCTGAAGCCAAAAAATCTTTTGTTACTTCTGAATAAAGAAGTTACTAGAGTTATGAAAGACAGGAATAAAAATTTTAAATACTTAAGTCGTCCTTCATTTGCTTTGACAGAGAAACCATCTATGGGAGGATGTGGTATTTCACTTCAGACTTCTCCAGAGGTGACACCGCATACACCAAGCTGGCTTTGGATCGGCACACTGACACTACCTATTTTCAAGAGCCCTGTGGGTAAGTGGATTAGAATTTTCCACATACAGGGTCTTTACATGTGATGGTCTTGAATAATTCCTTAATCACTTTCCATTCTGTTTGAACCAAGATCATATCTGCTGATGATGACGTGTGTGACTGTTTCTTTTTCTTCTCTTAGAAACATGATAATTTTGAAATACTCTAGCTCAGTCTTCTTTGGACTTAGAAGAAGAATTTTTTTAAGTGATTGAAAATACACATTACTACATAAATGGATCTAAATTTTGTTTAATTTATATTTTTGTCTAAGTAATTACCAACAACTTACCAAAAAAGGTCTAATAGTTAATTCTGGAATTGTACAGTTTTCTTATATTTAGTTATATTGAAACAGGATCAATCTTCTAAACACAGCTGCTTTGGGCTGGTATTAACAGGAATTTGAATCCAATTTGTAAGAAGTTGGAGAGAAGGAATTAATTTTAAAACCCTTTTTTCACATGGACTCAGAAGCTGCTGAGCCAAAAATATACCATACTTTTTCCCCTAGCTTTATTAAGATATAATTGACATGTAACATATAAATTTAAGGTATACAATGGTTATATATTATAATATTATCACCACTTTAGTTAACAGAGAGTGGATCTTAAATTTTCTCACCACAAAAATGAGATGATAATCATGTGACATGATAAATGCCATTTTTAATTTACCTACCATTTCCCAGTTATTAGCGGTACCTCTGTAGTTTTTGTTATTGATCTTGCTTCTGCATATAGATGATGAGCCTGAGGCACAAAGATATTAGTAAAGTGAGTGTACATATGTATTTATAAAGATAATATGAGAGGGTGATAATATGCAATTGATTGTGGTTACATTGATTTTCTTTAACGATTTGGAACTTAAGAATATTTGGTTCAGGGGAGAAAGAATAAAGCAGCTTTTAGAGATCCTTTTCAGTGTTATCAATAAATGAAGATCCCAATAGCCCTGTATCCTCATTCTAGGGGGTCCAGAAGGAAGAAAGAGGAAATGGGATGAGAAGCAGCTGGACAGAGGTTGAGATTCAAATATTGAGTAACTCTTTTCTCTTTAACCAGTACGAAAGATAAGCATTTAGTTGTTGGTGACTTTAATTTAGACCTTTCTAGTCAATGACAAGGGCCAAGTAAGTACAGTAGCAGTATAGTAAGAATGGTTAAGAGTTCAGGCCATGTCATTAACAGATCTGGATCTGCATCCCAGCTGTGATATATATTAGGTTTGTTATCTTGGACAAGTAACTTACTGACTTCTCTGTGACTCAGTTTCTTCATCTGTAAAATGGAACTAGTGATAAAACCTATTCATTAGTATTGCTTAGGGATTACATTACATGATGTATTTAAAGCACTTGGCATACCGCCTGACACAAATTAAATGCTCAAGAAATGCTAGCTATTATTATTATTATCACTTTAGCCATTATCATCACCATCAGCAGCATTGTTATATGCCTTGTCATTTTGAAAGCTACCTTTGCTCTGGATCTCTTCTCCAGCCTCCGCAGACATTTATCTCTCCTACATCTTCACCCTTTCTGTACCTATTGATTCCTATCAGCTTCTCATATCTTCTTTAGTCTCTATCTCTCTCTAGTTAGAGCCCTGCCTTATTCCTCCCCTTCACAGCTAAAGTTATTCAAAGAATCATTGACATTCAGTATCTTTTCATTGTCACCTCCCATTCACTCCTCAAATCCATAGTCAGCTAGTTTATCCAACACCCTCCCAATTAAAATGACTCTCTTTAAGGTCACCTGGGTGGCTCAGTGGGTTGAGCATCTGACTTAAACTCATTATGGTCTCAGGGTTGTGAGATTGAGCCCTGCATTGGGTTCCATGCTCAGCACGGAGTCTGCTTGAGGATTCTCTCTCCTCCCCCCTTCCCCCCCCCACATGCTTGCTCATAAATAAACTAATTAATTAAATAACAAAAATAAAATTACTCTCTCCAACGTCACCAGCAACTAACTTATTGTCATACTTAGTGTATACCTTTCAGTCTTCATCTTACTTGCCCCCTGGGGCATGGTGTTAACCACTAACTGTTCTTACGTATCCTTTCTTTTTTAGTTTTCTTCCTACATCTCTGACCACTTTTCCTCAGCATCCTTTGCTGGCTTATTTTCCTCTGTCCATGTCCTAGATATTGTTGTTCCTTCAGGTTTTCTCATTGTCCTTCTTTTCTTACTTGAAATGTTCTCTCCAAATGACTTTTTCTGTGCTCTTGGCTTTGGCTATCACCCACAAACTACTAAATTGGCCTATCTTCTAGGTTAAATACCTTCAACTAGGTACTGAACAATCTTGACCTAGAAGTTTCACAGAAAGCTTGAGTCCAGAACTGACGTTTCTCATTTTAATTGTATTTATATTAGGTTTTCCTTGATTTTATTCCTTCTACCTGCATTCATAGTTTTTTACTTATTTTACTTCATTATTTACTTTTATTTATTTTCTAAATTACTATTAATTTTCTTTCCCCCTTGTTAATTTGAAACTTTTAGGGCAATTTTCCAGCCCATTAGGTCCCCTTTCCTTTCCCTATTAATATTTTCACCCATATATGACTCAACTATTTCAACATGGCCCCTAAACTGAACTTCTACCTCAACCTCTTATGAGGTTATGATCAATTATACTTCTGCATGCATTCTCCATCTTAGCAAATGACAAGTTAACCAAGGGAATAACCTGAAGTCATTCTAGATTTTTGCTTCTTGTTTCTCCACCCCATTTAATCAGTTATTAAATCTTGTCAGTTCTGTTCCTACAATATGTCTTCTCTAAGCTCAAGCCCTTGGTATTTTTGTCTATTTCAGTTACCACATTGTTTTCTACATTTTCTGTCATCTTGCTTCCATCCAGTCCGTCTCCCATACTATCATCAGAATCAAGTCTTAAAAATGTTAATGTGACCATAGAGTTTCCCAGTTTAAAATCCTTTCATAATTCTCTGTGCTTTACTGACAGGAACTTCTTGCCCTCTTCCTTAAATATACTTTGTAAATAATGTTCTTTCTTTATGGACCCTCTATCTTGTATACAACTTGATTATAGTCCCTGTCATATTTTACTGTTATTTATTTGCCTCATGATTTCCTACTAGACTGTGTAATTTTTTTAAAACAGAAACTATATCTTATTCATGACTGTATCCCCAGGATCTGGCGCATATAGGTTTTAATTAATATTGAATATGTTTAGAAGAAACCTGTAGTGGCATTGATATATCAAAGCACAAAAAAGTACAACTGGCTATTAGGGAAAATGATTAATCTAGAAATGAAAATGGTATAAGTAGATTTATTAATTTTTCATATATAATCTTTAAATATTTTTATATGCTCTCTTTTCTCCCCTGAACAGAAGAATTTAATTTTTTCTCTCTTTAGCATTCAAGTGTTTCACTGTCTTAAGCATGAAGGAACAGGTGGGAGGACACTGCTGGTAGATGGATTCTATGCAGCGGAACAGGTACTTCAAAAGGCACCTGAGGAATTTGAACTCCTCACCAAAGTACCATTGAAGCATGAATATATTGAAAATGTTGGAGAATGTCACAACCACATGATTGGGGTTGGGCCAGTCTTAAATATCTACCCATGGAATAAAGAACTCTATTTGATCAGGTGAGTACCAAAGAACCAGTGTAATGTTTTTACTAATTATTAACCTTCAAATTATTAGCCTAATGAAAAGCCCTAAAATTCTTATATTGACCATTTTAATCTTGCTGTTTTATAGCTTTTTACTAGTACAATTTCTGTTCTTATTGTACTTCCCATGGAAAAATAGGCCAACAGGTAAAGAATACTAGATTTGAGGGGAGCAGATATTTGAGATAGTATTTTAAAATGAAGACACTATTAAAATTAAAAAGTTGGGATCCCTAGGTGGCACAGTGGTTTAGCGCCTGCCTTTGGCCCAGGGCGCGATCCTGGAGACCCGGGATCGAATCCCACCTCGGGCTCCCGGTGCATGGAGCCTGCTTCTCCCTCTGCTTATGTCTCTGCCTCTCTCTCTGTGTGTGTGTGTGTGACTATCATAAATAAATAAATAAAAATTTAAAAAAATAAATAAAATTAAAAAGTTACTAAATTGTGCTCACTGACCAAACAGCTAGAGTACCCAAAGGCATGACAACCACAACATTTATCGGTAGCCCAGATTTATGCAAATCTCCTGATGTATATATCCAATAGTCTACTAGATATTGCCACTTAGATATCTTATACGATTGCAAAGCACATCATATTCAAAATTGAACTCATCATCTCCACTCATTTCTAAGCTTGCTTCTCCACACCGTGTTGTAAAGATAAAAATAAATTGTTGCCCCTGCCTGTGTCCGTGGATGGTAATATGAACTACACAAATGCTAATCCATTTCCATTGGATAACCTATTCTGAAAAACACCACCTTAGTCATTTCTTGTATCGCCATTCCCTAGAACAATGAGTACATACGCAATATTTTTTCCAACATTTGATAGTAAGCATTTTTTTAAAGATTTTATTTATTTATCCATGAGAGACACACAGAGAGAGAGAGAGGCAGAGACACAGGCAGAGGGAGAAGCAGGCTCCATGCAGGGAGCCTGACATGGGACTCGATCCCAGGTCTCTAGGATCAGGCCCTGGGCTGAAGGCAGCGCCAAACTGCTGAGCCACCCGGGCTGCCCTGTAAACATTTTTAAACATATTGAAAAGTTGAAAGCATTTACAGTAAAACCCATAGACCTACCACCTAGGTTCTACCAGGAAGTATTCCTATGCTTGTTTTATTATCTGTCTGTTTATCTATATATCTGTCAATCTTATTTTTGATGCATTTCAAAGTACATTGTAAAAAAATGTACAGTGTAGATATGACTACATGTCCCCCTAAATACTTCCATATTAACATCTTTAGAGTTCAATATTTGTTTACAAATTTTTAATTTTGAAATAAAATTTACATACAATTATATTTTGAATATCAAATATACACTTGCTGAGTTTTGATAAATGCATATACCTATATAACCCAAACCCCTATAAGATACATAATATTACCATCACTGTAGGAAGTCCCCTTATACTCCTTCCCAGTCCAACCTTGCACACTCTCCCTAGAGGAGATCACTGTTTTGATTTTTGCCACCATAGATTAGTTTTGCCTGTTCTCGAAATTCATACCATAGAATAAATCCGATTTTTTATGAGTAAACACCTGTAATGTTTCTGATTCAGGGTTATAATGATTAAAACTGCCATGAGCATTCATAGAAAAAAGGATTTTTGTAGATACATGTTTTCATTTTACTCACGTAAATAGCTAGGAGTGGAACTGCTAGGTCATAAAGTAGGTGAGTGTTCAATTTCATAAACAATTGCCAGAACTTTTACTAAAGTAGATGTTTTATTTTACATTGTCATTAACAATGTATGAGAGTTATAGCTGCTCCATATCCTTGCTAATATTTGGTGTTGTCAATCTTAATAGTGTTAGCCATTAGTGTGGTTATCTCTTTGGGGTTTGATTTGCAATTTTTTTGAGGACTGATGATGTTGAGCATCTTTCCATGTGCTTATTGGCCATTCATATATCTTATTTTCTGAAGTATCTGGTTATATCTTTTGCCATTTTTTCATTGGGTTATCATTATTGAGTTCTAGGAGTTCTTTACATACCCTAGTCACTATTTCTTACCTGGTATATGTTTTAGGAATATTATTTTCTAATCTGTAGCTTACCTATTTATTTTTAACAGTGTTTTTATAAGCAGAAAATTTTAATACAATTGGGTAGTTTTTTAAATGATTATTGTTTCTGTGATCCATATAAGAAATCTTTCCATGTCAAAGCAAATGGTGGGTATCAGTCAAACATATGGTTTCACTCATACGGGAAATATAAGAAATAGTGAAAGGGATTATAAGGGAAAGGAGGGGAACTGAATGGGAAAAATTAGACAGGGAGACAAACCATGAGAGACTCCTAACTCTGGGAAACAAATAAGGGGTAGTGGAAGGGGAGGCGGGTGGGGGGATGGGGTGACTGAGTGATGGGCACTGAGGGGGGCACTTGATGGGATGAGCACTGGGTGTTATGCTATATGTTGGCAAATTGAACTCCAAGGGACACCTGGGTGGCTCAGCACCTGCCTTCAGCCCATAGCGTGATCCTGGAGTTTCGGGATCGAGTCCCACATCGGGCCCCTGGCGTGGAGCCTGCTTCTACCTCTGCTTGTGTCTCTGCCTCTGTGTGTGTGTGTGTATGTGTGTGTGTGTGTGTGTGTGTCTCATGAATAAATAAATAAATTCTTTTAAAAAATCAAACTCCAGGGATCCCTGGGTGGCGCAGCGGTTTAGCGCCTGCCTTTGGCCCAGGGCGCGATCCTGGAGACCCAGGATCGAATCCCACATCGGGCTCTCGGTGCATGGAGCCTGCTTCTCCCTCTGCCTATGTCTCTGCCTCTCTCTCTCTGTGACTATCATAAATAAATAAATAATTTTAAAAATGTTTAAAAATAAATACATAAATAAATAAATAAATAAAAATAAATAAAAAATCAAACTCCAATAAAAAAACACGAAAAATAAATAAAACATAAAAATGGTAAATAAAAAAAAAAAGAAATCTTTGACTGCTCCCATGACATGATGAGATTCTGTTTTCTAAAGGTGTTATAGTTTTATTTTTTACATCTAAATCTGTGATCTATCTCAATTTTTTTCTGTGTTATGAGGTATAGGTAGAAGTTCATATTTTTTATATATGGATATCCAGATAGCCTCATTTGTTGAAAAGAACTTCCTTTCCCCCCATTGGATTGCCTTTGCAACTTTGTCAAAAATCAAATGACCAGGGCGCCTGGGTGGTTCAGTCAGTTGAGCCTCTGGCTCTTCATTTCAGCTCAGGTCATGATCTCAGGGTCACAGGATCAATTCCCACATCAGGCTCCACACTCAGCAGGGAACCTGCCTGTGGATTCTTTCTCCCTCTCCCTCTGCTCCTCCCCCTGCTTGTGCTCACTCTCTCTCTTTCCCTCTCACTCTCTCTGTCTCTCTCTCTCTCTCAAATAAACAAATAAATCTTTAAAAAATCAAATGATCATATAAATGTAGGTTTGTCTCTGGGATCTCTATTTAATTCCATTATCTATTTGTGGTTCCTTATTACAGTTCCACAATGTCTTGGCTACTGCAGGTTTACAGTAATAAAGTCAGATAATATGTTTGTCAACTTTGTTCTTTTTCAAGATCATTGTGGATATTCTAGATTAGAGGTCTACAAATTTTTTTGTAAAGGACTAGATAGTAAATGGGGTCAAATGTTCTTTATCACAACTACTCAATACTGTTATGGAAGCAAAATAGCAGCTATAAACAATATATAAACGAATGAGTGTGCCTGTTTCAATAAATATTACTTATAAAAATGGGCAGTGGGCTGGATTTGTCCCACAGATCGGATTTTGCCAGCCCTCGTTCTAGATTCTTTATATTTCCATATATATCTTAAAATCAGCTTGTCAATAACTAACAAACTAACACTTTTGAGTCTTGGAATCCATGAACCTGATCTTTATATTTATTTAGGTCTTCTTTAATTTCTCTTAGCAGTGTTTGATAGTATTGAAGATACAGATCTTACATATCTTTTGTTAATTTTATTCCTATTTTTATATTCTGATGGCATTATAAAATTTGAATACTATTTTCAAGTTATTTGCTGCCGTTATATTAAAAAATTGATTTCTTTTTAAATTAGCGTTGTATCCTAGCCTTGCTAAAGTATTCATTAGCTCAAAGTATTTGTTTTCTGGGTTTCTTAGAAAATCATGTTGTAGGGATAGTTATATTTTTTTTCTTTCCAATCGATATGTTTATGTTATTCATTTGTTTTTCTTGCCATGCTACACTGGCTAACACATCCAGTACTATGTTAAATAAGAGTGGTAACACCAGACATCCTTAGGGTAAAAGTGTTCAGTATTTTGCCAGGAATATTAACTATATAAGAGTGTTGATGGAGCGCCTGGGTGGCTCAGTCACTTAAGCAGTCAGCTCTTGATTTCAGCTCAGGTCATGATCTCAGAGTCATGAGATCAAGCCTTGCATCAGGCTTCATACTCAGCAGGAAGTCTGCTTGAGATTCTCTCCCTCTTCCTTTCCCTCCTTCCCTCCCCCTGCTTGTGTGCACTCTCTTTAAATAAATTAATTAATCTTTTAAAGAAAAAGTGTTGGTGATGTCTTTTATCTGCTGGCTGATTTTCCCTTCCACAGTTCCTGAGATTTTTTTAGAATCATAAATGAGTATTGAATTTTGATAAATGCTTTATCTTCATGTCAATTATCAATAGAAATAATTGTGTCATTTATTCTTCTTTATTCTGTTATTATGTTAAATTATATTAATTTCAAATGTTAAGCCAATCCTTGTACTCTGGGAATGGACTGTACTTGGTCATGATTTATTACTCTATACACAAGTGGCTGTGTTTGTCTATGTGTCTGTATGTGTGTATGTTAATACTGTGGGTCCAATCAAGAGATGAATACCACCCAGTAGGGTTTTTTGTTCATTTTAAAATTTTAATTGAAGAATAGTTAACATACAGTGTTATATTAGCTTTAGGTGTACAGTATAGAGATTCAACAATTCTGTACATTACACAGTGCTCATCATGACCAGTTCCCTCCTTAATCCCCATCATCTGTCTCACCTATCCCCACCCACCTCCCCTCTAGTGCCCAATAGTGTGTTCTCTATAGTTAGCCATCTGTTTCTTGGTTTGTCTCTCTCTCTTCATTTTCTTTCCTTCGCTTGCTTTGTTTCTTAAATTCCACACATGAGTAAAATCATATGGTATTTGTCTTTCTCTGACTGACTTAACTTTACTTAAGCATTATACTAAGCATTATACTCTTTGGCTCCATGCATGCTGTTGCAAATGGCAAGATTCATTCTTTTATATGGCTGAATAATATTCCATTATATATGTATATAAATACCACATCTTCTTTATCTATTCATCTATTGATGAACACTTGGGCTGCTTCCATAATTTGGCTAGGCATGCATATATTCCTTCCTTCTGTAATTTCCTTGTATATATTGAATACTAACCCTTTATGAGATATGTCATTTGCAAATATATTTTTCAATTCCAGAGATTGCTGCTTAGTATTGTTAATGATTGTTTCCTTCACTTTGCAAAAGTTTTTATTTTGATGCAGTGGCAATAGTTTATTTTTGCTTTTGTTTCCCTTGCCTCAGGACATATATCTTGAAAAATGTTGCTAAAGG
The DNA here is from genome assembly GCF_003254725.2 of Canis lupus dingo. Taxonomy (NCBI): domain Eukaryota; kingdom Metazoa; phylum Chordata; class Mammalia; order Carnivora; family Canidae; genus Canis; species Canis lupus. Next base: position 124,077,350 of record NC_064281.1, on the reverse strand, counting down.
ACTTATAAAATTCAACACCCAAAAACAGATAATCCAGTTAAAAAATAGGCAGAAGATATGAATAGACATTTTTCCAAAGAAGGCATACACATGGCTGACAGACACATGAAAAGATGTTCAACATCACTTGACATGAGGAAAATACAAATCAAAACCACGATGAGGGACACCTGAGTGGCTCAGCGGTTCAGCGTCTGCCTTTGGCTCAGGGAGTGATCCCAGATTCCCGGGATCGAGTCCCACATCAGGTTCCTTGCATGGAGCCTGCTTCTCCCTCTACCTGTGTCTCTGCCTCTCTCTGTGTGTCTCTCATGAATATAAAATATATATATATAAAAAACCACGATGAGCTATCACCTCACACCTGTCAAAATGGCTGGTGTAAGAGAATGGTCTAGTTTCATTCTTCTGCATGTGGCAGTCCAGTTTTCCCAACACCATTTATTGAAGAGACTGTCTTTTTTCCAGTGGATATTCTTTCCTACTTTGCCCAAGTTAAGTTGACCATAGAATTGAGGGTCCATTTCTGGGTTCTCTACTCTGTCCCATGGATCTATGTGTGTCTGTTTTTGTGCCAGTACCACACTGTCTTGATGATCACAGCTTTGTAATACAGCTTGAAGTCAGGCATTGTGATGCCACCAGCTTTGGTTATCTTATTCAAGATTGCTTTGGATATTTGGGGTCTTTTCTGGTTCCAAACAAATCTTAGGATTATTTGTTCCAGCTCTGTGAAAAAAAGTTGATGGTATTTTGATGGGGATTGCATTGAATGTACAGGTTGTTCTAGGTATCCTAGACACTTTAACAATATTTGTTCTTTTAATACATGAGCATGGAATGTTTTTCCATTTCTCTGTGTCTTCCTCAATTTCTTTCATGAGTGTCCTAGAGCTTTCTGAGTACCGATCCTTTGCCTTTTTGGTAGGTTTATTCCTAGGTATCTTCTGAGGTTTTGGTGCAATTGTAAATGGGATAGTTTCCTTAATTTTTCTTTCTTCAGTCTCACTGTTATTTTTTAAAGATTTTATTTATTTATTAATGAGAGACACAAAGAGAGAGGCAGAGACATAGGCAGAGAGAGAAGCAGGCTCCACACAGGAAGCCCAATGTGGGACTCAATCCCAGGACCCCGGGATCACGCCCTGAGCCAAAGGCAGACGCTCAACCACTGAGCCTATCCTATCACTTTGCTGAATTTGTATGCCTTCTAGCAATCTTGGGGTGGAGTCTTTTGGGTTTTCCACATGCAGTATCATGTCATCTGCAAAGAGGGAGTGTTTGACTTCTTCTTTGCCAATTTGAATGCCTTTTATTTCTTTTTGTTGTCTGATTGCTGAGGCTAAGATTTCCAGTACTATGCTGAACAACAGTGGTGAGAGTGAACATCCCTGTCGTGTTTCCGATCTTAGAGGAAAGGCTCTCCATTTTTCCCCATTGAGAATGATACTTGCTTTGGGCTTTTTATAGATGACTTATTAAGATGCTAAGGAATGTTCCCTCTATCCCTACAGTCCGAAGAGGTTTAATCAAGAATGGATACTATAGTTTGTCAAATGCTTTTTCTGCATCTACTGAGAGGATCATATGGTTCTTGTCCATTCTCTTATTAATGTGGTGTATCACTTATTGATTTGAGGATGTTGAATCACAGTTGCAGCCCAGGAATAAATCTCACTTGATCATGGTGAATTATCTTCTTAATGTAGTGTTGGATCCTATTAGTTAGTATCTTTGTGAGCATTTTAGCATCCATGTTCATCAGGGATATTGGTCTGTAATTCCCCTTTTTGGTGGGATCTTTGTCTGGTTCAGGGATCAAGGTAATCCTGGCCTCAAAGAATGAATCTGAAGGTTTTCCTTCCATTTCTATTTTTGAAACAGCTTCAGAAAAATAGGTATTGGGCAGCCTGGGTGGCTCAGCGGTTTAGCACTGCCTTCGGCCCAGGGCATGATCCTGAAGACCCGGGATTGAGTTCCGCATCGGGCTCCCAGCATGGAGCCTGCTTCTCCCTCTGCCTGGGTCTCTGGCCTCTCTCTATGTGTGTGTCTCATGAATAAATAAAATATCTTTTTTTAAAAAAAGAAAAATAGGTATTAATTCTTTCTAAATGTTTGGGAGAGTTCCCCTGGGAAGCCATCTGGCCCTGGATTCTTTTGTTGGGAGATGTTTTATTACTGATTCAATTTCCTTGCTGGTTATGGGTCTGTTCATGTTTTCTATTTCTTCTTGTTTCAGTTTTGGTAGTTTATATGTTTTTAGGAACACATCCATTTCTTCCAGATGGCCTAATTTGTTGGCATATAGTTACTCATAATATGTTCTTATAATGGTTTGTATTTCTTTGGCATTGGTTGTGATCTCTCCTCTTTCATTCCTGATTTTATTAATTTGGGTCCTTTCTCTTTTCTGTTTGATAAGTCTGTCCTAGAGGCTTATCAATCTTATTAATTCTTTCAATGAACCAGCTCCTAGTTTCATTTATCTGTCCTACTGTTCTTTTGGTTTCTATTTCATTGAATTCTGATCTAATATTTATTAATTCTCTTCTCCTCCTGGGTTTAGGTTTTATTTGCTGTTCTCTCTCCAGCTCCTTTAGGTGTATGGTTAGGTTGTGTAGTTGAGACCTTTCTTGTGTCTTGAGAAAGGCTTGTATTGCCATATACCTCCCTCTTAGGACCACCTTTGCTGCCCAAAGGTTTTGAACAGTTGTGTTTTTCATTTTCATTTGCTTCCATGATCTTTAAAAATTCTTCTTTAGGGATCCCTGGGTGGCGCAGTGGTTTAGCGCCTGCCTTTGGCCCAGGGCACAATCCTGGAGACCCGGGATTGAATCCCATGTCGGGCTCCTGGTGCATGGAGCCTGCTTCTCCCTCTGCCTGTGACTCTGCCTCTCTCTCTCTCTCTCTCTCTCTCTCTCTCTCTGTGTGACTATCATAAATAAATTAAAAAAATCAAAAAGAAAAAAAGAAAAAAATTCTTCTTTAATTTCCCATTCATTCTTTAATAGGATGCTCTTTATCTTCCATGTATCTGCATTCTTTCCAAATTTTCTCTTGTGGTGGACTTCAAGTTTCAAAGCATTGTGGTCTGAAAATATGCAGGGAATGATCCCAATCTTTTTTGTACCAGTTGAGACCTGATTTGTGACACAGTAAGTGATCTGTTCTGGAGAATGTTCTATGTACACTCGAGGAGAATGTGTATTCTGTTGCATTAGGATGGAATGGTCTGAATATATCTGTAAAGTACATCTGGTCCAGTGTGTTATTCAAAGCCCTTGTTTCCTTGTTGATCTGCTTAAATGATCTGTCCATTGAAGTGAGTGGGGTATAAACTCCGTACTCTTACTATATTGTTATCAATGTGTTTCTTAAATTTTGTTATTAGTCAGTTTATATGATTGGCTGCTCCCAAGTTAGGGGCATAAATATTTACAATTGTTAGATCTTCTTGTTGGATAGACCCTTTAATCATGATATAGTGCCCTCCTCATCTCTTATTACAGTCTTTGGTTTAAAATCTAATTTGTCTGATATAAGGATTGCTACCCCAGCTTTCTTTTCATGTCCATTAGCGTGATAAATGGATCTCCACTCCCTCACTTTCAATATGGAGTTGTTTTTTGGTCTAAAATTAGTCTCTTGTAGGGATGCCCGGGTGGCTAAGTGGTTTGGCGCCACTTTCAGCCCAGGGCGTTATCCTAGGGTCCCAGGATCGAGTCCCACGTCAGGCTCCCTGCATGGAGCCTGCTTCTCCCTCTGCCTGTGTCTCTGCCTCTTGCTCTCTCTGTGTCTCTCATGAATAAATAAATAAAATCTTTTTAAAAATAAAATAAAATAAGTGTCTTGTAGACAGCATATTGATAGGTTTTGCTTTTTTATCCAATCCGACATCCTGTGTCTTTTGATTGGAGCATTTAGCTCATTTACATTCAGAGTAACTATTGAAAGATATGAATTAAGTACCATTGTATTACCTGTAAAGTTACTGGTTTTGTATATTGTCTTTGTTACTTCCTGGTCTTTGTTACTTTTGGGCTCTCTCTTCACTTAAAGGATCCTTTTTAATATTTATTCCAAGGCTGGTTTAGTGATCCAGAATTCCTTTAGTTTCTATTTGCCCTGGAAGCTCATCTCTCCTCCTATTTTGAGTGACATCCTAGGTGGATAAAGTATTCTTGGCTGCATGTTTTTCTCATTTAGCACCCTGAATATATAATGACAGTCCTTTCTGGCCTTCAGGTCTCTGTGGAGAATCTGCTGCTAGATAATATTTCTAGTCTTGAAGGCTATGTAACTCTTGTCCAGAGATGCTTTCAGGACTTTGTCTCAGAATTGCAGGTTTCACCATTATGTCAGGGTACTGACCTATTTTTATTGATTTTGAGGGAGTTTCTCTGTGCCCCTTGGACTAGAGTGCCCGTTACTTCGCCAGATTAGGGAAGTTCTCAGCTATGATTTGCTCCAACATACCTTCTTTGCCTCTCTCTTCCTCTTCTTTTGGGATCTCAATATTCTAATATTGTTTCAAGTTATGGTATCACTTATCTCTCAGACTCTCCCTTCATGATCCATCAGCTGCTTATCTCTCTTTTTCTCAGCTCCTTTATTCTCCATTATTTTGTCTTCTATGTCACTAATTCTCTGTTCTGTGCCATTTTTCTTAGCCATCAGAGCTCCAGTTTTTTATTGCATCTCATTAATACCCTCTTTGATTTTGACCTTATTAGATTTTAGTCCTTCTATTTCTGCAGAGGGGATTCTCTAGTATCTTCTATGCTTTTTTCAAGCACAGCTAGTATCTTTATATTTGTTATTCTGAACTCTAGTTCTGAAATCTTACTTATATCCATACCAGTTAGGTCCCTGGCAGTCAGTGCTGCCTCTTGCTTTCTGTTTTGAGGTGACTTTTTCCATCTTGTCTTTCTGTCCAAAGAAAAATAAATGAATAAGAGAAAAAGGTACTAAAATAGAAACAATGATCCCAGAGAAACATACTAAACAAATCAGAAGAGACCCAAAACCGAAAAAAAAAATAAAAAGAGACAATATATTCAGACAGGTGAACAGAAGAGAGCAGTGCGGTGGATCCTGTGTGTATTTTGGTCTGTTAGAAGAGTAGAACCCAAAATCATAAAGAAAGGAAAATCTATATATGTATAAAAATAAAATAAAATACAATGAAAGGATAGAATGGAACTGTCAAAATGAAAGTTAAAAGACACACACACAAAAAAAGAATATAAACAGAGAGGTGAGCAGAAGATAAGAATACATTATATTTTAGTGTATTTTGGTCTGTTTGTTAGAAGAAAGTGCATCCCAAAATTGTAAAGAAAGAAAAACATACATAAACAAAAATAAAATGAAATACAATGAAAGGATAGAATGTAAGTGTAAAAATTAAAATTAAAAAAAGATCTTTTTAAAAGAGTTGATAATATAAAGAATTGGTCGAAAAAGGAAAGAGAAAAAATTAAAATTGAAAGACTAAAGAATCATGGAGGAAATAACATGAATTCTATCTACTATTTTTCCCAGCACTGCATTTTTGCATTTCTGCGTGATCGGTAAACTTGCTCTTAGCTAGATGTTCTTGCTGGTCATCTGGGGAAGGGACTGTTGCGCTGATGCGCCCCCCCCCCCACCCGTGGAATCACACCGCCCTCTCCAGGGGGCCAGGCTAAAGCATCTGCTCTATGGGGCTTTTGTTCCCTGCAGGCCTCCTGCTTTGCTTTACAGAAGGAGAATGAAAATGGGGCCTCCCCACCCCCAGCCCTGGAGCGGAAAGCTTGGGGCCCCCACTCCTCAGTGTGCTCTCTGGGAAAAAGCAGTCACTCCTGTGTCCATGGTCTCCGCATTCCGTTGCTCACTCAGCCGGCGACCAAGCATTTCTATCTCGGGCACACGACCCCATTTCGAGGGTCCAAACCCTGCAAACACCTGCGGAGGTACCCACAGTGCTCCTTCCGGGGGAGGCAGGGGGTGGCCCGGGGGTTCTGCTGCTCTCTAGGGCCTTGCTCAGGGAGCGGTCGCCCACCATGGCGCAGTTTGCAGTTTATGGCAATCCGGAGCTGAGAGCCCACTCCTGGGCTGCTCATTGCAGCCGGCTTCCCGCTCTGCTGCCGAGGACCTGTGCGGCTCGGGCACCCCAGGCTTCCTGTGACCCAGGGATCCCGAGACACACTGTCCCCCCGAAGATTCGCCCCAGCTTCACACCCCCCCCCACCCAGCGCCGGGGGGTCCCCCCTGGAACAGACTTCTAGAAGTTCTCATTTTGCACCCTGCTGCTCGGGCCCTTACCAATAGCCAGCTGATGGAGACTCCCTGCCCCATGACTCCTCTTCCCACACGTCACCTTGGATTCACTTCTCCACACCTCCAACCTTGCAGAAAGTGGTAGCTTTTGTGTTTGTAGAGTTGCCGCTATTTTCTTAGGTGTCAGGTTGAGTTCGCAGGTGTTCAGAATGATTTGAGAGCTAGCTAGCTGAATTCCTGGGACCCGACGAGAAACGCAGGGCTCCGGCTCCTCCGCCCTCTTGGACACTCTCTGGAACGGTTTTCTCCATTTCACTTTCTGCTGCTTCATTATTAGTGTACAGGGATGCAAGCGTGGATTTGCACGTGGATTTCGTCTCCTGCACCTTTACTCAATTCCCCTTTCTTTCCAGTAGTTGTTGGTAGAGTCGTTGGGAGTCTTTTCTATGTAGAGTACCCTGTCATCTGCAAAAAGTGGAAGTTTGGCTTCTTACTTACTGATTTGGAGGCCTTTTATTTCTCTCTGTTGTCTGACTGCTGAGGCTGGGCCTTCCAGTACTATGTAGAACAGCAGTGGTGAGAGTGGGCATCCTTGTCCTATTCCTGACCTTAGGGGAAAGCTCTGTTTTTCATCATTGTGTATGATGTTAGCTGTGGGCTTTTCAAATATGGCCTTTATTATATTGAGATATGTTCCCTCTAGACCTACTTTGTTGAGGCTTTTATCATGGATGGATGTTGTGCTTCATCAAATGCTCCTTCTGCATCTAGTGAAATGATCATATGGTTCTTATCCTTTCTCTCACTGATGTGATGTATCACACTGATTGATTTGCAAATATTGATACACAATTGCATCCTAGGAATAAATCCCACTTGTGTGTAGTGAATTATTTTTTAAATGTACTATTGGATTTGACTTGCTAGTAATTAGTGGAGGATTTTTGCACCTATGTTCATCAGAAATATTTGCCGGTGCTTCCCCTTTTCTTGTGATGTCTTTATCTGGTTTTCATATCAGAGTGATACTGGCCTCATAGAATGATTTTGCAAGTTTTCCTTCCATCTCTATTTTTTTTAAAGTTTGAGAACAGGTATTAACTCTTTAAATGTTTGGTAGAACTCTGCCAGGAATCCGTCTGACCGTGGACTTTTGCTTATTGGGAGTTTTTTTAATATGGACTCAATTTCTTTGCTGGTTATCATTTTGTTCAAATTTTCTATTTCTTCTTTTTTCAGTTTTGGTAGTTTATATGTGTCTAGAAATTTATCCATTTCTTCCAGGTTGGCCAATTTGTTGACATATAGTTTTCCATCATAGTCTTTTATGATTTTTTGTATTTCTGTGGTGTTGGTTGTTGGGTGTGATTTCTCTCTCATTTGTGATTTTATTTATTTGGGTCCTTTCTCTTTTCTTTTTCATAAGTCTGGCTGAGTTTTATCAATTGTGCAATTTTTCAAAGAACCAGCTCCTGGTTTCATTGATCTCCTCTACTGTTTTAGTTTCTATCTCATTTACTTCTTCTCTAATCTTCATTTTTTCCTTTCTTCTGCTGGTTTTAGGCTTCACTTGTTGTTTTTCTAACTCCTTTAGGTGTAAGGTTAGGTTGTTTATTTTAGATTTTTCTTGCTTCTTGAGGTAAGCCTGTATTGCTATAAACTTCCCTTTTAGAACAGCTTTTGCTGCATCCCAAGTATTTTGGACTGTTGTGTTTTCACTTTTACTTGTCTCCATTTTTATTTATTCTTTGATTTTTTTGATTGACCCATTGATTGTGTAGTAGCATGTAATTTAACCTTCATGTATCTGTGGTTTTTCCAGAGTTTTTCTTGTGATTGACTTCTAGTTTCATGGCATTATGGCCACAAAAGATACATGATGGGACTTTGATATTCATGAATTTGTTGAGACTCGTTTTGTGGGCTAATATGTGATCTATTCTGGATAATGTTCCCTGCACATTGAAAAGAATGCGTATTGTGCTGTTTTAGGATGAAATGTTCTGAATGTTTACCTGTTAAATCCATCTGGTCCAGCGTGACATTCAAAGCCATTGTTTCCTTTTGATTTTCTGTTTGTATAATCTGTCAATTGATGTAAGTGGGGTGTTAAAGACTCCCACTATTATTCTATTACTATCAATAAATTCCTTTATGTTCATTATTAACTTTTATGTATTTGGGTGCTCCCATGTTGGGTGCGTACTTTCAATTGTTATATCTTCTTGTTGGATTTTCCCCTTTACTATTGAATAGTGTACTTCTTTGTCTCTTCTTACACTCTTTGCTGTAAAGTCTATTTTTTCCAATACAAGTATTCATACAACAGCTTGCTTTTGACATCACATCCACTTGCATGATAGATGTTTCTCCATCTCCTCACTTTCAATCTGCAGGTCTCTTTGGGTCTATAATGAATCTCTTGTAGGCAGCATATAGATGGATTTTGTCTTTTTATCCACTGTCACTCTATGTCTTTTGATTGAGTTGTTTAGTTCATTTACTTTCGAAGTAATTATTGATAAATATGTATTATTGCCATTTTCTTACTTGTTTGTGGTTGTTTTTGTAGTTTTTCTCTGATCATTTTTTTTCTCTTGCTCTCTTTCACATTTTGCTGGCTTTCTTTAGTTATATGCTTGGATTCCTTTCTCTTTATTCCTTGCATATTTATTACCAGTTTTTGATTTGTCGTTACATTAGGTTTGTATATGACATCTTCTGCATATAGAGGCCTATATTTAGTCGCTGGTCATTTATGTTTGAACCAAGTCTTTACTCCTCTCCTCCTTATATTTTAGGTTTATGGTGTCATATTTTACATTATTTTATTTTATGAATCCCTTGACTGATCTTTACAGAAATACTTATCTTTACTGCCTTTGTGTTTTTGACTTTTCATACTCTCCTTTTTGGTCTTTCCTTTCCACTCAGAGTCCCCTTTAACATTTGTTATAGGGTTGGTTTAGTGGTCATGAAGCCCTTTAGGTTTGGTTTGTCTGGGAAACTCTTTATCTCTCCTTCTATTCTGAACAACAGCCTCGCTGGATAGAGCATTCTTGACTGAAGATTGTTTCCTTTTAGACCTCTGAATATATCCTGCCACTCCCCTCTGGCCTGCAAACTTTGTGCTGAAAAATTCTGCTATAAGTCTTATGGGGTTTCTTTTGTATATGACTGTCTTCTTTTCTCTTGCTGCTTTAAAATTTTTTCCTTATCATTACTTTTTGCCATTTTAACTACTATGTGTCTTGGTGTGGACTTCCTTGAGTTGATTTGGGGCGGGGGGCGGATCTCTGTGCCTCCTGCATCTGGATATCTGTTTCCTTCCCCAGATTAAGGAAGTTTCCAGCTATTATTTCTGCAAATCAATGTTCTGTCCCCTTTTGTCTCTCTCTTATTCTCTTGGGATCCCTGGAATGTGAATGTTATTATGCTTGACGGAGTGGCTGATTTTCCTAAGACTATTTTTTTTAAAGATTTTATTAATTTATTCATGAGAGACACACAGAGAGAGGCAGAGACACAGGCAGAGGGAGAATCGGGGTTCCCTCAGGGAGCCTGATGCAGGACTTGATCCCAGGACCCCAGGATCATGACCTGAGCCAAAGGCAGATGCTCAACCACTGATTCACCCAGGCGTCCTTCTAAGGCTATTCTTATTTTGCATAATTTCTTTTCGTCTCAGCTGCTCAGCCTGATTACTTCCCATTACTCTGTCTTCCAGGTCACCGATTGACTCCTCTGCTTCCTCTAGCCTGCTATTTATTATGTCAAGTGTATTTTTAGTTTCATGTATTGTGTTCTTCATCTCTGATTGGTTCTTCTTTTGTCTCTTTGATAAGGCTCTTACTGACATCCTCCTCTCTTTTCTCAGGTCCAGTGAGTATCTTTGTGATCGCTACTTTAAATTCTCTATCAGGCATATTCTTACATCCATTTTTGCTTACATGTCTTGCTGTGGTTTGGTTCTGTTATTTCATTTGGGACATATTTTTGTGTCCTCCTTTTGTCTAACTCTCTGTGCCTGTTTCTGTGTGTTAGGAACATCAGGTATGTCTCTTGCTCCTGGCGGGTAATGGCCTTATGAAGAAGGGGTCCTGTAGTGCCCTGGAGCGCAGTGTCCCCTGTTCCCCGAGGCCTGGAGCTCCAGGGAGTATCTCCTATGTGTGTTGTGTATGCCTGCTTTTTAGTCCTGGTCTCTTTTGCCTTCAGTCCAGTTGTCTGAAGAGGTTCTCTTTGCCTGTTTTGGGCAGTGTTTGATCCCCAGCAGGACTGGGGCCCATTTTAACCAGCTGTGTGCTGCTGTGTTTGTTTAATGGGACATCCTGCCACTGCCGTGACTGAAATCATGTAAATCCTGCAGGTTGGGAGATCAGGTGTTGATGGTGTTTTGGCTGGTCTTTTGATTGGGGGGTGGGGGGAGACACCACACTGAGACAGAAGTATGACTAGACTGGACTGATCTGCCCAAGTGTGAGGGGGTGTGGCTTGGTGTAAGCAAGCTAGGTAATGAGTATGGACACTGTAGTGCTTTTCACAGATGGCCTTGTGTTTATGCTGGGATTTGGGGGCAGGAAGTGGTGCCTGCCAATTCTTCCATTCCTGGCGGGGCCTCCCTGTCATCCTTGCCTCTCTGGGCCATGCTCTGATGTGAGCAAATCACTCTCCTTTCCATCTGCCCCTGGCATTTTTCAAACTGCTGCTTCTGTACTCTATCTCTGAGGGCCATTTGTTCTGTTGTCTCTTTAAGGGGAGGAACTCAACTTTGAACACCCACTGGACTCTCCCAGAGCTGAACTGGCAATTTTTTAGATTCCAGGATTTAAGTCCTACTGGTTGTATGAACTCATGAAATTTGGGCCTTCTCATTTCCAGAGCCAAATGTTATGGGGATTCATTTTCCCTGTGTGGCCTTGCCAGTGTGAAAGTCTGTTTTTTGCCCTTCTACAAGCCAGTGACTCCCTCCCCATCACAGAGAGGCCATGGCATGTTTTGCTCCCTACCAAGTCTCCATCCTCCCTCCCTCTTCAGTGTGGCCTCTTCTTTACCTTTAGTTAACTACCTTTAGTTAAATTGTTCTTCCAGTCTTCAGATCCATTTTCTGGGTTATTTACACTGATGTGACTGTTATCTAGTTGTATCCATGGGAGGAGATGAGCTTGCTTAGGGTCCTCCTATTCTGACATCTTCCCAGCTGAGCTTCACACAGGAGCCTAATATAAGGTATTATGAGGCTATAATAAGAGAGAAATTGTAAGATCTAATGAAATTCAGTATAGTACCCTAGGTCTGAGGCAGAGTATCTAAGGGGTTCCAACCTCAAAGAAAGCATGGTTCAGCCACCTGATATCAGAGAAGTTTGCTGTTTTGGCTAGGCAAGAGCTGGACTAGAGTTGCTAAGCAAACAATAGGCCACCTCTCAGAGTACAAGCAGGAGAACAGGCAGTCAGCAAGGTGGTATGAGTATGCAAAAGAAGTCTGGATGCCAATGAAAGCAGAAAGAATTAAGAGCACACAGATAGTACAGAGATGAGAGTGAGGGATGGGAACTTGCAGGATTACCATTCAGTGTATGTCCCTGTAGAACGCAGGAGGCTACCTGCAAGTCATGTGGAAGCTCCATGTTGAGAGGGTTGTGGAAAGGTTTTCACCAGGCTGAGGCTGAAAGGCTGCATAAGGACCAAGTCCTGGGCCCCAAGGGGCTGACATGCTCACAATCACACAGTAGAGTCCTGGCCAGGTCCAGAGATACTATCAAGAGAACTTCTTTCTCCCGTCCCTTCAGCGCCTTCTACTGAGAAATTTTAAGTATTGTGCTCACTCTCAAGGAGAAATGCTTAAAGGATTCTTAGAGAACATATACTATGTAAGGAAAGATGCATTTGGAACTAAGAAGCAATAAATAGGTAACTGAATACACAGCTGGTTTCAGCTTAATATCAGGTTGAGAAATATTTCATCTAGGTTCAAGAGGGACATTGATCTGCAATTTTCTTTTTTGGTGACTTTTTAAATATTTTGGTGTTATGCTAATTTTGTAAAACTCTGGTTTAGCAAAGAATCTGTATAATACTTTATTATTTCCATCTTAAATGTTTCCTAGAATTTACTAGAGAACCTGTCTGTGTGGATGGACTTTATCTTATGGGATGGTTTTGAATATTCAGTGTTTGCCATATAGCGCTAATAAGATTCTGTTTCCTCCTTAGTGTTTCAAGAAATGTGTACATTTTACCTAAGTTGTCAAATCTGTAGTCATAAAATCATTCATAATATTTGCTTATTGTTTTCCTAAAGTCTGTAGGCTCCAGTGATATCAGATGCTTGGTATTGGTAATAATTGCTCTATGTTTATCTTGTTGAGTCTAAGAGTCTAACAATTTTCTTGGTCATTTCAATGAGCCATCTTGTTGGTTTGTTATTTTTCTCCATTATTTGTTTCTACCTTATTGATTTGTGTTCTTATCTTCTTCATTATTCTCTTATTTTTATATGTTTCTGGCTTGATTTATTCTCAGTCTTCAAGTTGCCTAAGGTAGAACCTAAGGTCATTGATTTTATACATTTAGCCTTTTTTATTATTCTTTTCCCTTTAAATTTTTTATCTGAGTATAGCTGAAAAACAAGTTACATTAGTTTCAGGTGTACCGCATAGTGATTCAACACTCAATAAGTGATACTACACTCACCACAAGTGTAACTCCCACCTGTCACCACACAGTGCTATTACAACATCATGGACTGTCTTCCCTGTGATGTGCCTTTTATTCCCATGACTTATTTATCCCATATCTGGAAGCCTGTATCTCCCTCTTCCCCTTACCTATTTTGCTCATCTCCTTACCCCCTTCCCTTCTAGCAACCAGCAATTTTACATTTAGTCTCTTCTAATATAATCATTTAAAGCTATAGTTTTGCCTCTAAGCCCTTTTTGCTGCATCCCCACAAATATTGATATGTTTTGTTTTTGTGATCATTAAGTACAACATATTTTCTAATTTCCCTTTTCTTTCTTTAACCATGTATTAAGTAGAATTATGTTAATTTTCAAGTATCTCACCATGTATTTTTTTTTAAAGATTTATGTATTTATTTATGAGAGAGAGAGAGAGGCAGAGACACAGGCAGAGGAAGAAGCAGGCTCCATGCAGGGAGCCCAACTCGGGACTCGATCCCAGGACCCCAGGATCGCACCCTGGGCCAAAGGCAGGCGCCAAACCGCTGAGCCACCCAGGGATCCCCTCTCACCGTGTATTAACTACAATCATGTTCTTTAATTTCCAAATATCCAAGGTTTTTGTAGGTATCTTAATTTTTTAAAAGATTTATTTATTTATTCATGAGAGACAGACTGAGAGAGAGGGGCAGAAACACAGGCCGAGGGAGAAACAGGCTCCTCAGGGAGCCCAACGTGGGACTCGATCCCAGATCCCAGGATCACGACCCGACCCTTCTTAGGCTTACTCTTTGCATTCTATTAAGTGTTCCATTCTTTCTTCTAACTTATCTTTATTTTTATATTTATTTTTTAATAAATTTATTTTTTATTGGTGTTCAATCTACCAACATACAGAATAACCCCCAGTGCTCAGCCCGTCAAGTGCCCCCCTCAGTGCCCGTCACCCAGTCACCCCCACCCCCCGCCCTCCTCCCCTTCCACCACCCCTAGTTCGTTTCCCAGAGTTAGGAGTCTTTATGTAATGTCTCCCTTTCTGATATTTCCCACACATTTCTTCTCCCTTCCCTTATATTCCCTTTCACTATTATTTATATTCCCCAAATAAATGAGAACATATAATGTGTGTCCTTCTCCGATTGACTTACTTCACTCAGCATAATACCCTCCAGTTCCATCCACGTTGAAGCAAATTGTGGGTATTTGTCGTTTCTAATGGCTGAGGAATATTCCACTGTATACATAAACCACACGCCGGGACACCTGCACCCCAAAGTTTCTAGCAGCAATGTCCACAATAGCCAAACTGTGGAAGGAGCCTCGGTGTCCAACGAAAGATGAATGGATAAAAAAGATGTGGTTTATTTTTATATTTAAAGTGTGGTTTTGTTAATATATACTTTAGTCTTGCTTTTTTATCCTGGAAACCTCTTTGAATTAGGATATTTAGTACATTAGCATTTTTAAAGCTTTAAAACATTTTTAAAGTTTTTATTTGTATATCGTAAAATAATGTTTTAAATGAACAATTCAGTAATTATTAATGTACTTACAAAGTCATGGAATCATCATCACAATCCAGTTTTTGGACATTTCTATCACCCCAAAAGTTTCCTCATACCCATTAAACAGTCACTCCCCACTCCTGAACCCCACCACATACAAAGCCTTTGATAATTACTAATTTAAATTCTGTGTCTACAGATTTTGGACATCTTATATAAATGGAATCATATGATATATGGTCTTTCATGTCAGCTTTCTTTCACTTAACAAAATGTTTTTTTAATATTTATTCATGAGAGACACAGAGAGAGAGAGAGGCAGAGACACAGGCAGAGGGAGAAGCAGACTCCCTGTGGGGGGCCCGATGCGGGACTCGATCCCAGAATCCCGGGATCACCACCTGAGCCGAAGGCAGCCGCACAAAAACTGAGCCATGCAGGAGTCTCTCACTTAGCAAAATGTTTTCTAAGTTCATCCATGTTGTAAAATGTACCACTTTAGTTGCTGAGTAGTATTTTATTATAAATATATCACATTTTGTTTATACATTCAACAATAATGGATATTTAGATTATTTCTAGTTTGAGATATTCCTAATAATATTGCTGTGAAAATTTATGTACGTGTTTATATAGATATGTTTTCATTTCTTTTGAGTAGACTTCTAGGAATGTAATTACTAGTTCATATATTAAATCTATGTTTATACCTTTGAGGAACTGCCAGACTTTTCCACTCTGGATGCACCAGTTTACATTCCTGCCAGTAATGTATGAGGACTTCAGTTTCTATACATCCTCACCAACAGTTGTCATTATCTGTCTTTTTGATTATAACCATTCTAGTGCATGTGAACTAGTATCTCATTGTGATTTTGATTTGCAGTTCCCTGGTGACTAATGATGTTGAGAAGCTTTTTATATGCCTTTTGACCATTTGTAAATCTTTAGTCAAATATTTTGCCTATTTTTAAATCGTATCATTCATCCTCTTGTTGGTTACTTTATGAGTTTTTTTAAATATTCTGAATACAAGTTCTTTATTGGATATATTATTCACAACTATTTCTCTCCCAGTCTGTGGCTTGTGTTTTTACTTTCTTGAGTGTGTTATTTGATGTACTAAAAGTTTTAAATTTTGATGAAGTTAAAATTATCTATTTTTGTTGCTTATGCTTTTTGTGTTGTATCTAAGAAGCCTTTGCCTAGGGCAGCCCTGGTGACCCAGCAGTTTAGCGCCGCCTTCGGCCCAGGGTGTGATCCTGGAGTCCCGGGATGGAGTCCCACATCGGGCGCCCTGCATGGAGCCTGCTTCTCCCTCTGCCTGTGTCTCTGCCTCTCTCGAATAAATAAATAAAATCTTTTAAAAGTACATTATATTTTTCAGTTCTAAAATTTACAATTGGTTCTTTTTTATACTTCTTATTTGTTAGGAATTTCTATCCCTTCATTACAAGCATATTTTTACCTCATTGATATAGTAAAAATACCTACTTTAACTGGGCATTATACTATATGTTGGCAAATTGAATTTAAATAAAGAAATATAAAAAAAATACCTACTTTAAAATCCTTGTCTGATAATTCCAACATATTAGACATCTCAGGATTGACCTTTGCTCTATTTTCCCTTCATAAGAGGTAACATTTTTCTGGTTCTTGTTACATGAACAATTTCGGATTGTATTCTGGAGAATGTGAATGTTATTGAGACCCTAGATTCTGTTATATTTGCCCAAAGAATGTTGGGTTTTGTGGTGTTTTTCAACAGGCAATTAATTTAGTTGTACTCAAAGTTCTTTGATAGCTGAAATTTCTGTTCAGTTGTTGTATCTCTAGATGTAATACTAGGAGGTTTTCTTTACTATATGCAATTCAAGGGTCATCCTTCCAGGTATTTTTTTTCCTTCCAGGTATTTGAGTAGAGCTTGGTGTTCTTCTCTGATTCTCTCCTTTCTAGGTTTTTCTCTTCACTTTTTGGTGGCAGTGGTTGCACCAAACCTATCTTCTGGTTCTTCAGGCCGGAAAAACTAGGAGTTCTTTTGGGGTTTCAGTGGCCCAATATGGTGCAGGTTGTGGCAAGCCCTCAGGCTAGATGTCATGAAAATGAGAAACTCACCCAGTGCAGTTCCTTTCTTTCAACTGTCAGCTCCATTCCAGAGTCTACCTCTATGATACCTTCAGGTAGTTATATTTTGCATTTTATCAGCTTTTAGTTGTCACCTATGAAAGGAGGGCATTGATCCAATAGTTTACTTACCCAATACCAGAAACAGAATACAGTGCTCCGTATTGTTTAATAAACTAATAATATAGTATGCTTTGTATATAAGTAAGACTTTCTATAAATGGGATATTGTAACAGAGGCAATGACTATTCAAATTTTAACATTTATGAAACTTTAGAGCAAGGAATATTAAAATACAAGTATTTATATAGGACTATTTGCCTATCCTTCAGTCATTATTATTCAAAACTTAGTCTAACCCTTTCCTCTAAGTCCAAGTATAGCTAACTCACCGTGAAGACTTTCATGGTTTCTAGGGCTTCTTTTTATGGCTCAAGAGAGCTAAATAGTGTTTATTTTAGCTGACATTATAGACCTCCTGTGTGTCGGGCACAGTGTTATTATATAATATATAAGGCTTTATATAATCCTTATAATCATATAAGGTTATTATTATTCTGTTTTCAGATGAGGAGACTGAGGCTCAAAGGGATCAAATAGCTTCTTTAAGTCACATGTTTGAGCTGGGATTATAAGGGTGATCTATCTGACTACACTGCCCATCATCTTTCACTTATACCACAGTACTGAAATCTACCAAATGCGTTTTCCATTCAATCACTGAGCTCTCTTTACTTGGAAAATATTTGCCAAGTCATAATAAGAATAGCTTCATTAAGCCTTCCTAGCTTATTTTATCAGAAAAGTATCTTCTTTATTTGCTTTCCTGTACTTCCAGGACTTTCTTGCATCATATCAAAGCCGAAAAAATTTTAAAACTGCACAATAATATAATGATGTCACTTTGTGCAAAAGCCCAGAAATCATTTTATTCTAATCAATATGCAACGTGACCATGGATAAATCACAATGCCTTATTTTTTAATGTCCATTATCTATAAAGTAAGATAATAATTGATAGCTATAACACTTACCTCACAGAGTTATCAGATAGAGGATCAATGAGATTGTGTACATCAAAATGCTTATAAACCATAAATCTCTATTTGAAGTCAAGAAACTACAATTATGAACTGTAAAAAGTTGATCTTATGAATAACATACACTGGAATTAGATTATTGTTCAACTCTCTGGTACAAACAATAACTTAAATTATGGGGAAACCTGATTTCAAAACCACTCTGCTACTTATAGACTCTGTGGCAGGTTTAACCTCTCTAAATTTCAATTGCCTTATATGTAAAAGAAAGCTAAACAACTTTCCCTTCTGGGGTGATGAAAGGATTAAGTAAAACAGTATTTGTGTAAGTACCTAATAGAGCATTGAGGGTTTCTAGAAGTAACAATGCCAAGACCCTAGTAAAGACTATGCTTCCTAACCCCATTTCCCTATGGGCATGGTTCCTTGAAGCCTGGGATAATGGACTATTATATGCATGCTTGGATTTGATTCTCACAATAGCTCTGCGAGATAAGCTAAACAGATGTTATTTATTCAATTTACGTATGAGAAAACTAAGAACATTGGCTGTAATTGTGCCATGTACTTTCTAACAGTAATGAATGCTATATATATCCAAAAAGGGTACCATTAAATGTTTATTTCTCTTTTAAAAATATCTTTGGCAGTGTCTACTAAAGCTGAGCATACACATACCTAATGAACCAGAAATTCCATCCTTGACTTTATAGCATAAATAAATATATATGTTCACCAAAAGACAAGTAATAAAATGTCCATAACAGCACAATTTATTTTTTCCAGTATGATTGACATTTAATTGACATATAACATTGTATTAGATTAATTTGTACGACATAATCTTTGATATATGTGTATTTTGTGATATTATTACCACAGTAAGCTTAGGTAATATCCATTACCACATAGTTACAATTTTTTTTATGATGAGAACTTTTACAATCTATTATCAACAGTGAACAAGGATTCCCTTTCTTCATATCCTCGTAGCACTTGTTACTGCATCTTTTTGATGACAACTATGCTAAGAGATGTGAGGTGATATCTCATTGTGGTTTTAATTTGCATTTCCCTGATGATTAGTGATATCGAGTACCTATTTGTGTACTTGTTGGCCATTTGTAAATCTTCTTTGGAAAAATGTCTATTCAGGGGATCCCTAGGTGGCTTAGTGGTTTAGCGCCTGCTTTCAGCCGGGGTCATGATCCTGGAGTTCTGGGATCGAGTCCCGCGTCGGGCTCCCTGCATGTAGCCTCCTTCTCCCTCTGCCTGGGTCTCTGCCTCTCTCTCTCTCTCTCTCTCTCTCTCTCTCTGTGTGTGTGTGTCTCATGAATAAATAAATAAAATCTTTTTTAAAAAAGGAAAAATGTCTATTCGGTTCCTCTGCTTATTTTTAAATCAGATTGTTTGTGTTTTTTGCTATTGAGTTCTACAAGTTCTGTATATATTTCAAATACTAACTTCCTATCAGATGTATGAATTGTAAATATATTCTACCATTCTTTAAGTTGCCTTTTATTTTGTTGACGGTTTGTTGTGCAGAAGCTTTTTAGTTTGATGTAGTCCTACTTGTTTGTTTTTGCTTTTGTTTTCTTTCCTTTATTTGTCAAATCCAAAAATACCATTGCTAAGACTATTGTGAAGGAAGTGTACCCGCTGCGTCTTCCTCTAGGAGTTTTAAGAGGGTCAGATCTTACATTCAAGTCTTTAATTCATTTTGAATAGATATTTGTGTACAGTGTAAGATAGGGGTTTGGTTCATTGTTTTGCATGTGGTGGTTGTTTTACCAATACTATTTATCAAATAAATTATTCTTTTCCATTGAGAATTCTTGACTCTTTTGTTAAATGCTAGTTGATCATATATGAATAGACTTATTTCTCTCAATTCTGTTCCATTGGTCTCTATCTTTATGCCAGAATTATACTGTTTTGATTATGATAGCTTTGTGAAATGGTTTGAAATTAGGAAGTATGATGCCTGCAAGATTGCATTCACTATTTGGGGTCTTTGTGGTTCCATACAAACTTTACAATAATTTTTTCTATTTCTATGGAAAATGCCAGTATAGGGATCCCTGGGTTGTGCAGCGGTTTGGCACCTGCCTTTGGCCCAGGGCGCGATCCTGGAGACCCGGGATCAAATCCCACGTCGGGCTCCCGGTGCATGGAGCCTGCTTCTCCCTTTGCCTATGTCTCTGCCTCTCTCTCTCTCTCTCTCTGTGTGTGTGTGTGACTATCATAAATAATAATAATAATAAAAAAGGAAAATGCCAGTATAGTTTTGATATGGATTGCAATGAATCTGTAGATTGCTTTGGATAATATGGATATTTAGCAATATAAATTACTCTAATTAATGAGATCAGAATATCTTTCCATTTATTTGTGTCATCTTCAATTTCTTTCTTTACTGTTTTATAGGTTTCAGTGTACAGGTCTTTCAGCTCCTTGGTTAAATTTATTTCTAGATATTTTATTCTTTTAGGTACAATTGTAAATGGGATTGTTTTCTTAATTTTTTCCTGATAATTTCAATAAATTATAGAAGGTTATAGAAATGAAACATATTTTTGCATATCAATTTTGTATCTTGCAACTTTACTAAATTTGTTTTTTTTAAAGATTTTATTTTTTTATTTTATTTATTCATAGAGACACACAGAGAGAGGCAGAGACACAGGCAGAGGGAGAAGCAGGCTCCATGCAGGGAGCCCAACATGGGACTCGATCCCCGGTCTCCAGGATCACACCCTGGGCTGCAGGCGGCGCTAAACCGCTGCGCCACCGGGGCTGCCCAAAAGATTTTATTTATTTATTTATTCATGATAGACACAGAGAGAGAGAGAGAGAGAGAGAGAGGCAGAGACACAGGCAGAGGGAGAAGCAGGCTCCATGCAGGGAGCCCGACGTGGGACTCAATCCTGGGACTCCAGGATCACGCCCTGAGCCAAAGGCAGACACAACCGCTGAGCCACCCAGGCTTCCCTAAATTTGTGTTTTAGTTCTAACAGTTTTTTGGTGGTCTTTGAGGTTTTCTATATATAATGCCATGTTTTCTGCAAATAGAGACAGTTTTACTTCTTCCTTTCTGATTGGGGGCTGCCTTTTATTTCTTTTTCTTGCCTAATTGCCCTGGCTAGAACTTTTACTACTATGTGAAATAAAAGTGATGAGAATGGGCATTACTGTCTTCTTCCTTATTTTAGAGGAAAAGCTTTCAGCTGTTCATCACTAAGTTTATAATGTTATGGAGTTTTCATATATAGCCTTCATTATGTTGAGGTATGCTTCTTCTATACTCACTTAATTGAAAGTTCTCAAGAGTGGACATTAAATTTTGTCAAATGCTTTTTCTGCATCTATTGAGATGATGATCATATGATTTTTATCCTTTATTTTGTTATTGTGGTGTATCACATTGACAATTTGCAGATTTTTAACCATTCTTACATCCCTGGAACAAATCCCACTTGATCATAGTGTATGATCCTTTTAATATATTATTGAGTTTGGCTTGCTATTTTTTTAGAATTTCTGCATCTATATTCTTCAGTGATATTGGACTATAATTTTTATTCTTATAGTGTCCTTGATCTAGTTTTGGTATTAGAGCAATGCTGGCTTCATGAAATCGGTTTAGAAGTGTTCTCTTCAACTTTTTGGAAGAGTTTGAGAATGATTGATATTCTTTTTTTTAACTTTGGTAGAATTCACAAGTGAAGCCTTCTGGTCATAGACTTTTCTTTGTGGGGTGGTTCTTGATTACTAATTCAATTTCCTTACTAATAATTGATCTTTGCAGATTTTGTATTTATTCATGATTCATCTTGGTTGTATGTTTCTAGGAAATTTTATCTATTTCTTCTAGGTTGTCCAAGTTGTTGGTGTGTAATTGTATGTAAATTTTATATCCTCTTGTTATTGATCTCATTCTCATTATATAATGAGCTTCTTTGGAGGGTGATTCAAGATATCAGCATAGGAAGACCCTGAACCCACCTCCTCTCATGGATACACCAAATCTAAAGCTATAAGAGAACAATTCCCTCAGGAAAAGAAGTGAAAACTTGCTGAACTGTTCCTCCATAACAAAGGATAAAAGGACCACATCAAAATGGGTAGGAAAGGCAGAGACATGGTCTCACCAAAAACCCTATGCCCAGCACAGTGACCCACAATTGGGAGGGATCTCGTAAGTCTGGAGGAGAGGGGGCACCCCAACCCTTGGGACCTGTACCACAGAGACAAATGCAAAATATGCCCAGCTTGGGAAATCAATAAGTCCTACATCCAAGGGACACAAAGGGCTGTTTGGAAATGAAATACTCCCTTTAAAGGACTTGCATGTAGTCCCACTCAACCCAGGACCCAGCACAAAAGCAGCACACTGAAAAGTATCTAGATTATATGTGAAGAAGATTCCTTATTTTATTTTATTTTTTAAATTTTATTTATTTTATTCATGAGAGAGAGAGAGAGAGAGAGAGAGGCAGAGACCCAGGCAGAGGGAAAAGCAGGCTCCATGCAGGGAGCCCGACGTGGAACTCGATCCGGGGTCTCCAGGATTAGGCCCTGGGCCAAAGGCAGGTGGTAAACCGCTGAACCACCCGGGCTGCCAAGTTCCTTATTTTAAAACATCTGCTGGAGGGGCAGGGACAGTTGGACTCTCTCTGGAGACAAACACACTGGTGAGTGCCATTTTTGCACTCTCCCTCTACCTGCTAGGGGAAGCAGGCCAAGATAGATGTGGCAGCAGGGGTGAGTGGTCATGGAGTTCTACCGCTGCCTTGCTGAAGCCAGTGGGCATGTGCAGTTGCACCACACACTACCTTGCGGAGGCTAGAGGGGACTAGTGGCCATGGCATTCTCCTGCTGCCTTGCTGGAGCGGGCAGGCAGGTCCTGACATGGCACTTTCCAACACCACACTGACAGATGGGCACATTTAGCCAAGGCATTCCCCCACTACTTTGCTGAAGCCATTGGACATGCCCCACCCCAATGCTCTCCGGCTGCATTGCTAAAGCTACTGGGCATGTGTAGTTCACATAGGGGATGCTCCTTGATCACCTGGCCCTAGTGGCCAGGAGGGGTTGTGTTTCTGGGCTTCACAGGACTGTAACAATCAGGAATGACAGACTACCACCCCCAGAACACTGCACAGAGAGTAGTAGACTGAAACACACCCCTAATCTTCCTGTGAAAAAGGCCATTTACTTCTCCTGGAACTTCAGCCTGAAGGACAGACTGCAGGTTTTCCACACATCCAGAGACTAACGAAGTGCTTTCAGGAATGTAAGTAGCAAGATACCATCCTTGCACTCTTCCCTGGTCTTGCTACAGCTCACTGGTGCCCCCCAGAAAAAAGTTTATATATCCATCTGGAGCCTCAAGTTTTGCAACTGTCGCCCAGGAGATACATTTAGATCTTCTGGTCTGGAGGCTAGCAGGGTTTACAATTGTGGCTTCACAGGACTGTATATATTTATATACTTTAAAAACTGTTGCCTATAGCTTTGGCTTCTAATCAGTGTGAAACTAGGTGCTAAGATTCCTCTCCCTGGGACATTGACATGTCTTTAAATATCCTCAACTATGGGGATTTATCAAGAATAAATCAGGCTGCAGGGCACCTGGGTGGCTCAGTGGTTGAGCATGTGCCTTTGGCTCAGGTCGTGATCCCAGGGTCATGGGATCAAGTCACACATCATGCTCCCTACACAGAGCCTGCTTCACCCTCTGCCTATGTCTCTGTATCCCTCATGAATACATAAATAAAATCTTTTTTTAAAAAAAGATTTTTTAAAAAGAGGAGCACTGAGTAATGTATAGAATGGTTGAATCACTGTGTTGTACACTTGAAACCAATATAACAATATAACACTATATTAACTATATAGGAATTAAAAAATAAATGAATGAAAGACACTCCCAATAAACAAATGTCCAGGACCAAACAGCTTCACTGGTTAATTCTACCAAACTTTCCAAGAAGATTTAACATTCATCCTTCTCAAACTCTAACAAAAAATTGAAAAGAGAATGCTCCCAAACTCATTTTCTGAGGCTAACATTACCCAACACAAAGAACAAATAAGAACATAAAAAAATTATAGGTCAATATTCCTGATGAACATGGATCCGAAAATGCTCAACAAAATATTAGCTAATTAATTTCAACAATACTTTGATAAATTCAGACATCATGATCAAGTGGAATTTATCCCAGTGATCTAAGGATGGTTTAGTATCTGCAAGTCAATTAGCTATTTGTGGGTGGCCAAATTCAATATATGGAAAACCCTAAAGACTCCACCCCCCCAAAAAAACTGTTAGAATAAACAAATTAAAGTTGCATGGTTCAAGGTCAATATAAAAAAATTGGTAGCATTTCTATACACTAACAATGAACTATCAGGAAGAGAACTTAAGAAAACAATCCCACTTAATATTGTATCAAAAACAATAAAAATTGTTAGAAGTAAATTTAACCAAGAGAGTAAAAGATTTATATACTGAAAACTATAAAATGTAGATGAAAGAAATAGAAGAAATCACTAATAAATGGAAAAATATTCCATTCTCATGGATTGGAAGAATGAATAGTTAAAATCTCCTTATTAGCCATAGCAATATACACATTCAGTGCAATTTCTATGAAAATTCCAATGGTATTTTTTTTAATTTTTATTTATTTATGATAGTCACAGAGAGAGAGAGAGAGAGAGAGAGAGAGGGGCAGAGACATAGGCAGAGGGAGAAGCAGGCTCCATGCACCGGGAGCCCGACGTGGGATTCGATCCCGGGTCTCCAGGATTGCGCCCTGGGCCAAGGGCAGGCGCCAAACCGCTGCGCCACCCAGGGATCCCAAGTATTTTTGACAGAAATAGAAGAAATAATCCTAAAATTTGAATGGAGAAAAAAAAAGGCTCAAATAGCCAAAGCAATTTTAAGAAGAATAGATCTAGTGAGGAGGAGGAGAAGATGGCAGCAGAGTAGGAGGACCCTAGCCTTGTCTCATCCCACAAACACAACTAAATAACTATCAAATCATCCTAAATACCCCATGAACTGACCTAAAGATTGACAGAACAAACTCCACAACTGAAGGGAAAGAAGAGGCCACATTAAAGAAGGTAGGAAGTGTGGAGGTGTGGTTTAGGGAAAAATGGATTGCTAGTGCTGTGGAGGAGAGGGAAGTATAGTCGTGGAGAAAGGTGAGAGAGAGAGAGAGAAGCACACAGGGGAAGGTACAAGGAGAATGTTTCCCCAAAGCCATTGGCTTGGAAAATGAGAGAGGCTTAATTTCATGAGTTCTTGCAACTAGTGAGGTTGAAGACTGGAGTTTTATTTTTTAAATCTTTTTTTTAAGATTTTATTTATTTACTCATGATAGACACAGAGGGAGAGGTAGAGAGACAGGCAGAGGGAGAAGCAGGCTCCATGCCAGGAGCCCGATGTGGGACTGGATCCGGGGTCCCCAGGATCATGCCCTGGGCCAAAGGCAGGCACTAAACCACTGCGCAACCCAGGGATCCCGAGTTTTATTTTTTAAAAAAGATTTTATCTAATTATTCATGAGAGACAGAGAGAGAGAGAGAGAGAGAGAGAGAGGCAGAGACATAGGCAGAGGCAGAAGCAGGCTCCATGCCAGGAGCCTGATGTTGGACTTGATCCCAGGATCCCAGGAACACGACCTGAGCCGAAGGCAGACGCTCAACCCCTGAGCCACCCAGGTGTTCCAAAGACTGGAGTTTTAAAGTTCAGCAGGATTGGCAGCAATAGAGCTTGGAGGGCACAGACCTGATCCTGGAGAGAAGGCAGGCAGGCAACCCGGGAGCAGATAGCATGAAAACAGCAATTTGAAGAATGCCTGGGACACACAGCAGGGAGGAGAGTAGATTATTTGCTCTTCTCAGAGCCCATCCCTGAGAGGCAGCATTCAGGGAGATGCCTCTCTGGAAACAAAAGAGCTGGCTGGCACTATTGCCCAGCTCCATCCCTCAGTATAAACACAGGGCCACCAGTGAGAAACAGTGCAGTGCTGACACCGGCTGCCTAACTTGCATACACCAAGCCCCATACCCCTCCGCTCTGGTGGGACTGCACTTGTTTGTTGGGCTTCCCTCAATCCCAGCATAGCAGGCCCCTCCCACAGGAAAAAGCAAAAACCGCTGCCCACATCACATCTCCCAACCAGAGTCCTGCAGGGCCTCAGTTTTGGTGGCATTGGTGACAGGTTCCATGTTACAAGCACACCAGAGCACACAGAGTTAAAACTCACCACATTCAGGCCAGGGACCAAAGACTGCCCACTGCAGACAAGGAGAGCTTCTGCACTTGACTGGCTTGAAGGACAGAGCAGCCAAAACACAATAGCAGAGCACACCCAGCACACACCAGAGACAATCCCTGAAGTGCCAGGCCCTGCACACTCCATGACATCTTCATAAGGCCATTACTTTCAAGAGCAAGAGACATAACTTTTCTAACACAGAGTAGAAGGCAGAGACTTAGATAAAATGCAAAGATGGAGGAATTTATCCCAAATGAAAGAAACATAAGGCCAAACCAGAGATCTAAGTGAAAGAGATAAGTAACATGCCTGATGGAGAACTTAAGCAACAATCATAATGATGCTCACTGGACTTGAGAAAAGATATTAGTGATACCTTATCAGAGAGATAGAAGTGTTTTTAAAAGTCAACCAGAGATGAAGAATGCGATAAATGAGATTGGAAACAGGCTTGATGTAATGAACAGCACGCTGGAAGAAGCAAAGGAACTAATTAGTGACCTAGAAGAAAAAATAATGGAAAAGAATGAAGCTGAATAAAAGAGAGAAAGGAGAATTATGCAACATAAGAATAGACCTAGAGAACTCAGTGGCTCCATCAAACATAATAACATTCATATTATAGGAGCCTCAGAAAAAGAGGAGAGAGGAAAAGGGAAAAAAATTATTTCAGGGGGCAAGATGGCGGAAAAGTAGGATCCCCAAGTTACCTGTCCCCACCAACTTACCTAGATAACTTTCAAATCATCCTGAAAACCTACGAATTAGGTCTGAGATTTAAAGAGACAAAAGCTGGAATGCTACAGTGAGAAGAGTTGGCACTTCTATCAAGTACAACTGGTTTTTGGGCACTTTGCACTGAGCAAAATGACTAGAAGGAAAACTTCACCTCAAAAGAAAGAATCCGAAACAGTCCCCTCTCCCACAGAGTTACAAAATTTGGATTACAATTCAATGTCAGAAAGCCAATTCAGAAGCACTATTATAAAGCTACTGATGGCTCTAGAAAAAAGCATAAAGGACTCAAGAGACTTCATGACTGCAGAATTTAGATCTAATCAAGCAGAAATTTTTTTTTAAGATTTTATTTATTTATCCATGAGAGTCACCCAGAGAGAGAGAGAGAGGGGGGAGGGGGGCAGAGACACAGGCAGAGGAAGAAGCAGGCTCCATGCAGGGAGCCCGATGTGGGACTCGATCACGGGTCTCCAGAATCATGCCCCGGGCCAAAGGCAGACGCTCAAGCGCTGAGCCACCCAGGGATCCCTAATCAAGCAGAAATTAAAAATCGATTAAATGAGATGCAATCCAAACTAGAGGTCCTAACGACAAGGGTTAACAAGGTAGAAAAGCAAGTGAGTGACATAGAAGACAAGTTGATGGCAAGGAGGGACTGAGGAAAAAAGAGAAAAACAATTAAAAGATCATGAGAATAGGTTAAGGGAAATAAATGACAGCCTCAGAAGGAAAAATCTACATTTATTTGGGGTTCCCGAGGGCGCCAAAAGGGACAGAGGTCCAGATTATGTATTTGAACAAATCATAGCTGAGAACTTTCCTAACTTGGGAAGGGAAAAGGCATTCAGATCCAGGAAATAGAGAGATCCCCCTAAAATCAGTAAAAACCGCTCAACACCTTGACATTTAATAGTGAAACGTGCAAATTCCAAAGATAAAGAGAAGAGCCTTAAAGCAGCAAGAGACAAGAAATCTTTCTTTTATGAGGAGAAATATTAGATTAACATCAGACCTCTCCACAGAGACCTGGCAGGCCATAAAGGGCTGGCAGGATATAGTCAGGGTCCTAAATGAGAAGAACATGCAGCTAAGAATACTTTATCCAGCAAGGTTCTCATTCAGAATAGAAGGAGAGATAAAGAGCTTCCAAGATAGGCAGAAACTGAAAGAATATGTGACCAGGAAGCCAGCTCTACAAGAAATACTAAGGGGGACTCTGTAATAGAAAGAGCAAGTCCAAGGAAACAATCCACAAAAACAGGGACTGATTAAGTATCATGATGACACTAAATTCATGTCTTTCAATAGTAACTCTGAACGTGAATGGGCTTGATGATCCCATCAAAAGGTGCAGGGTTTCAGACTGGATAAAAAAGCAAGACCCATTTATTTGCTGTCTACAAGAGACTCATTTTAGACCTAAGGACACCTCCAGCCTTAAAATAAAAAGTTGGAGAACCATTTACCATTCAAGTGGTCCTCAAAAAAAAAGCAGGGGTAGCCATCCTCATATCAGATAAATTAAAGTTTATCCCAAAGACTGTAGTAAGAGATGAGATGAAGAGGGACACTATATCATACTTCAAGGATCTATCCAACAAGAGGACCTAACAATCATGAATATTTATGCCCCGAATGCGGGAGCTGCCAAGTATATCAAACAATTAATAACCAAAGTTAAGACATACTTAGATAATAATACACTTATACTTGGAGACGTGAACACGGTGCTTTCTGCAATTGATAGATCTTATAAGCACATCTCTAAAGAAATAAGAGCTTTAAATGATACACTGGACCAGATGGATTTCACAGATATTTACAGAACTTTACATCCAAACGCAACTGAATACACATTCTTCTCAAGTGCACATGGAACTTTCCCCAGAATAGACCACATACTGGGTCACAAATCCAGTCTTAACCAATACCAAAAGATTGGGATTGTCCCCTGTGTATTTACAGACCATAATGCTTTGAAACTAGAACTAAACCACAAGAAGAAGTTTGGAAAGATTTTAAACACGTGGAGGTTAAAGACCATTCTGCTAAAAAGATGAAAGCGTCAACCAGGAAATTAGAGAAGAATTAAAAAGATTCATGGAACCTAATGAGAATGAAGATACAACCGTTCAAAATCTTTGGGATGCAGCAAAAGCAGTCCTGAGGGGGAAATACATCGCAATACAAGCATCCATCCAAAAACTGGAAAGAATTCAAATACAAAAGGTAACCTTGCACCTAAAGGAGCTGGAGAAGGAACAGCAAATGAAACCTTCATCAGCAGAAGACAATTAATAAAGATTCGAGCAGAACTCAATGAAATAGAGACCAGAAGAACTGTGGAACAGATCAACAAAACCAGGAGTTGGTTCTTTGAAAGAATTAATAAGATAGATAAACCATTAGCCAGCCTTATTAAACAGAAGAGAGAAAAGATTCAAATTAATAAAATCATGAATGAGAAAGGAGAGATCACCAGCAATACCAAGGAAATACAAACGATTTTAAAAACTTATTATGAGCAGCTATACGCCAATAAATTAGGCAATCTAGACCAATGGACGCATTTCTGGAAAACCACAAACTACCAAAACTGGAACAGGAAGAAATAGAAAACCTTAACAGGCCAATAACCAGGGAGGAAGTTGAAGCATTCATCAAAAACCTCCTAAGACACAAAAGTCCAGGGCCAGATGACTTCCCAGGGGAATTCTGTCAAAGTTTTAAAGAAGGAACCGTACCTATTCTACTAAAGCTGTTCTGAAAGATAGAAAGAGATGGAGTACTTCCAAACTCGTTCTATGAGGCCAGCATCACCTTAATTCCAAAACCAGACAAAGACCCCACCAAAAAGGAGAATTATAGACCAATATTCCTGATGAACACAGATGCAAAAATTCTCAACAAGATACTAACCAATAGGATCCAACAGTACATTAAGAAGATTATTCACCATGACGAAGTGGGATTTATCCCCAAGATGCAAGGCTGGTTCAACACTCATAAAGCAATCTATGTAATAGATCATATCAACAAGAGAAAAAACAAGGACTATATGATCCTCTCAATAGAGGCAGAGAAAGCATTTGACAAAATACAACATCCATTCTTGATCAAAACACTTCACAGTGTAGGGATAGAGGGAACATTCCTCAGCATCTTAAAAGCCATCTACTAAAAGCCCACAGCAGATATCATTCTCAATGGGGAAACACTGGGAGCCTTTCCCCTAAGATCAGGGACAAGACAGGGATGTCCACTCTCACCGCTGGTATTCAACATAGTACCAGAAGTCCAAGCCTCAGCAATCAGGCAACAAAAAGAAATAAAAGGCATTCAAATTGGCAAAGAAGAAGTCAAACTCTCCCTCTTCGCAGATGACATGAAAACCCAAAAGACTCCACCCCAAGATTGCTAGAACTCATACAGCAATTTGGCAGTGTGGCAGGATACAAAATCAATGCCCAGAAATCTTTTTTTATTATTATTTATGATAGTCACAGAGAGAGAGAGAGAGAGGCACAGGGACACAGGCAGAGGGAGAAGCAGGCTCCATGCACTGGGAGCCCGATGTGGGATTCGATCCCGGGTCTACCAGGATCACGCCCTGGGCCAAAGGCAGGCGCCAAACCGCTGCGCCACCCAGGGATCCCAATGCCCAGAAATCAGTGGCATTTCTATACACTAACAATGAGACTGAAGAAAGAGAAATTAAGGAGTCAATCCCATTTACAATTGCACCCAAAAGTATAAGATACCTAAGAATAAACCTAACCAAAGAGGTGAACGATCTATACCCTAAAAACTACAGAACGCTTCTGAAAGAAATGGAGGAAGACACAAAGAGATGAAAAAATATTCCATGCTCATGCATTGGAAGAATTACTATTGTGAAAATGTTGATGTTACCCAGGGCAATTTACACATTTAATGCAATCCCTATCGAATTCCATGGACTTTCTTCAGAGAGTTGGAACAAATCATCTTAAGATTTGTGTGGAATCAGAAAAGACCCCGAATAGCCTGGGGAATTTTAAAAAAGAAAACCATAGCTGGGGGCATCCCAATGCCAGATTTCAGGTTGTACTACAAAGCTGTGGTCATCAAGACAGTGTGGTCCTGGCACAAAAACAGACACATAGATCAATGGAACAGAATAGAGAACCCAGAAGTGAACCCTCAACTTTATGGTCAACTAATATTCCATAAAGGAGGAAAGACTATCCACTGGAAAAAAGACAGTCTCTTCAATAAATGGTGCTGGGAAAATTGGACATCCACATGCAGAATGAAACTAGACCACTCTCTTACACCAGACACAAAGATAAACTCAAAATGGATGAAAGATCTAAATGTGAGACAAGATTCCATCAAAACCCTAGAGGAGAACACAGGCAACACCCTTTTTGAACTTGGCCACAGCAACTTCTTGCAAGATACATCCATGAATGCAAGAGAAACAAAAGCAAAAATTAATTATTTGGACTTCATCAAGATAAGAAGCTTCTGCACAGCAAAAGAAACCGTCAACAAAACTAAAAGACAACCTACAGAATATGAGAATATATTTGCAAATGACGTATCAGATAAAGGGCTAGTTTCCAAGATCTATAAAGAACTTATTAAACTCAACACCCAAGAAACAAACAATCCAATCATGAAATGGGCAGAAGACATGAAGAGAAATCTCACAGAGGAAGACATAGACATGGCCAACATGCACATGAGAAAATGCTCTGCATCACTTGCCATCAGGGAAATACAAATCAAAACCACAATGAGATCCCACCTCACACCAGTGAGAATGGGGAAAATTAACAAGACAGGAAACCACAAATGTTGGAGAGGATGTGGAGAAAGGGGAACCCTCCACACTGTTGGTGGGAATGTGACCTGGTGCAGCCACTCTGGAAAACTGTGTGGAGGTTCCTCAAAGAGTTACAAATAGAGCTGCCCTATGACCCAACAATTGCACTGCTGGGGATTTACCCCAAAGATAAAGATGCAGTGAAATGCCGGGACACCTGCACCCCGATGTTTATAGCAGGAATGTCCACAATAGCCAAACTGTGGAAGGAGCCTCGGTGTCCATCGACAGATGAATGGATAAAGAAGATGTGGTTTATGTATACAATGGAATATTCCTCAGCCATTAGAAATGACAGATACCCACCATTTGCTTCGATGTGGATGGAACTGGAGGGTATTATGATGAGTGAAGTAAGTCAATCAGAGAAGGAAAAACATTATATGGTCTCATTCATTTGGGGAATATAAAAATTAGTGAAAGGGAATAAAAGGAAAGAAGAGAAAATGAGTGAAAATATCAGTGAGGGTGACAAAACATGAGAGACACCTAACTCTGGGAAAGGAACAAGAGGTAATGGAAGGGGAGGTGGGCGTGGGGTTGGGGTGACTGCATGATGGGCACTGAGAGGGGCACTTAGGATGAGCACTGGGTGTTCTGGTATATGTTGACAAATTGAACTCCAATAAAAAAAAATTTTAATTTTATTTCAGAAATAATAGCTGAAAATTTCCCTAATCTGGGAAATGAAACAGACATCCAGATCCAGGAGGTACAGAGAACTCCCATCAACATCAACAAAAGCAGGCCAATACCAAGGCATACCATAGTTACATTTGGGAAACCTGGTGATAACAAGAAAATGCTGGAAGCAGCAGGACAAAAAAAAACTCCTTAACTTATAAGGGAAGACCCATAAGGTTAGCTGCAGACCTCTCCACGGAAACCTGGCAAGCCCGAAAGGAGTGACGTGATATATTCAACGAGCTAAAAGTGGAAACTCTGCAGCCAAGAATACTCTCTCTAGCAAGGCTATCATTCAGAATAGGACAGATAAAGAGTTTCCCAGACAAACAAAAGCTAAAGGAGTTAGTAACCACTAAACCAGCCCTGCAAGAAATATTAAAGGGGGCTCTAAGTGGAAAGGAGAGACCAAAAATGACAAAGACAAGAAAGAATCAGAGAAATTCTCCAGGAACAATGACAGAACAAGTAGTAAAATGGCCATGGATACATATCTATTGATAATTACTCTGAATGTAAATGGACTAAGCACTCCAATCAAAAGGCATAGGGTGTCAAAAAAATAATCCAGTTAAAAAATGGGCAGCAGACATGAATAGACATTTTTCCAAAGAAGGCATGCAGATGGGCAACTGAGACATGAAAAGATGCTCAACATCACTCACCAGGGAAATACAAATCTGAACTATAGTAAGATATCACTTCACACCAGAATGGCTAAGAGGAACAATGCAGGAAACAACAGGTGTTGTTTCCCACACTGTGGGTTGGAATGCAATCTAGTGCAGCGATCTGGAAAACAGTATGGAGGGTCCTCAAAAAGCCAAAAATAGAGCTACCCTATGATCCAGCAATTGCACTACAGTTTACATCTTTTTACCTTAGGTATCCATTAACAAATTATTGTAGTTATAAGTGTTTTTAATGCATTTGTCTTTTAACCCTCATACTAGATTTATAAGTGATTACCCACTACTATGACATGAGAACATTCTGAATTTGATTATATATTTACCATTACCACTGAGATTCATACTTTTTTATGTTTTTTGGTTCCTAATAAGTGCCTTTTTAGGTTATAGAAGTCCCTTGAATATTTCTTGTAAGGCCAGTCTAGTGGTGATGATCTCCTTTAGCTTTTGCTTTTTCTGGAAAACTCTTATCTCTTCTTCAACTCTGAATGACAGCTTTGCTGGGTAGAGTATTCATAGTTGGAAGGTTTGTTTCTTTCATTTCTTGAATTGTGCCACTCTCTCCTAGCTTGCAAAGTTTCTGATGAAAAATCAGAAGATAGACTTATGGGGATTCCTTTATATATTTTTCTCTTACTTCTTTTAAGATTATCTCCTTGTTTTTAACTTTTGAGAGTTTAATTATATTGTGTCTCAGTGTAGGTCTCTTTGGGTTCCTCTTTTGGAGATTCCACGGGCTCTCTAGATGTAGCTGTCTCTTTCTCTAGGTTAGGGTTGTTTTCTGTTATTTTTCCAAATAAGCTTTCTGATCCTTTCTCTCTTCTCCTGGGACCCCTATAATGTGAATATTAGTCTCCTTGATGGAGTCTTGTAATTTCCTTAAGCTATCTTCACTCTTTTTCATTATTTTTTCTTTTTGCTTCTCTGATTGAATGAATTTGTCTTTTCTCTTTAAGTTTGCTGATATTTTCTTCCACTTTATCTAGTTGACTCTATTGACTTTTTTAACTCAGTTATTGTATTTTTCAGCTCTGATTTCTGTTTGGTACGTATTAATATATTCTGTTTCATTGGTGAAATTCTCACTTTTATCAGGGTCTGTTTCTGGAGTTTTGTTGTTTTGTTTAGAACGTTTTCTTGTTTCTTCATTGTTCTTTCACTCTGTGTTGGTTTCTGCACATTAGAACCTCTCCCAGTCTTGACAGACTGGTCTTGTGTAGGAGGTGAATCTAAGCTCTTGGTTGTCTCTCAAACCTTTGATTTTCTAAGCCACTTTCCTTGTTTTTAGTGGGTTCCAGGAGTTGAAGGTGTGTCAAAACCTGTCAGACTCCCAAAGGGGGAGGATCTTAGTCAACACCTAGATGCAGGCTGATTGGAAGCCAGACCTTTGGTTAGCAGCTTTTATGCAAATATTCATAGCATACTACAGTATGCAAGCATTCTTTCCAGAGTGACTGGGGACTGTGCATTTCTATATGCTCCCTTTGCACTAAACCTCGGGTAGAGAACCAATTATGAAGCATTTCTTTGTTTATTACTGTCCTGTAGAATCTGGAAATAAAGCCCCTTGGCTGCCAGAGCAGGTGATCAATGGGTGTATCCTCTGGACAGCAGCCACGAAAGCCAGGGTCCTAGGCATGTATAGAAGCTCATTCCAGGGATACACCAGCGACCTGAAGTGGGCCAGAGGGAGGATGTGGGGATGGTGCCTGCTGGCTTTCCTCATCTCCACAGAGGATTGCAGTCTGCCCATAGATGCATGCCAAAACAGAAGCCTGACCTTCAGGAAGCAGCTTTTAAAGTATACAAATAGGCCTTTTTTAGAGAATGACTAGGATATACATGTTTCTGTCTACTCTCCCTGTGTGCTAGGCTTCAGGAATTTCCACAGTGAGTCTTCACAAGCCCATTAAGAACTGTGTTCTAGAATCCGACGGGTCTCATGAGACCTCATTGTCTTTCAAAGCTAGGTGTTTGGGGTGCCCATCCCTCATGCAGACATCTTAAAAGTTGGGGCACCAAATGTTGAATCCAAAATCTTCACTCCTCACAAAGAAGCTTGGTGTTGTAAGTTTCCTCCTGATTGCTACACCAAGAGTGGGTTTATGATAAAATTCTGTTTCAGCATGTTCTACCCATTTTGATGTGAATTTTTTCCTTATGTGCCCAATGTGTAGGAGTCACTCAGCTAGTTTCTGGATTTCTTGCAGAGGAAATTGTCCCATGTGTAGCTGTAGATTTGGTATGTACATGGGAGGAGGTGAGTTTGGGAGACTGCTATGTTGCCATCACTGACCAGAACCACCAGAACTATTTGTAATAGTCCCAAATTGGAAACTACTCAAATATCTATCAATACTAAAATGGATGGATAAGTTGTGGTATAGTTAGACAAAAATTCTATACAGCATGAAGTATAAATGATCTACTGCTACATAGCACAACAATGATAAATTTCCTAAATATAACATTAAATGAAAGAATCCAGACACAAAAGAGGACATACTGTAGTATATTAGTCATATAAAGTCTACAAACAGGCAAAACTAATCTTTGGTGACAGAAGTCATGATAGTAGTTATCCTTGGGTTAGGGGAAAGACAGATAGAAAAGGGGGACAAGAGAGTGTTCTGGGATATGGGTAATGATCTGTTTATTGGCCTGGACCCTAGTGATAGGGATGTGTTCACATCATGAAAATACATCAAGCTGGGGAGCCCGAGTGGCTCAGCGGTTTGGTGCTGCCTTCGGCCCAGGGCCTGATCCTGGAGACCCAAGATCGAGTTCCACATCAGGCTCCCTGCATGGAGCCTGCTTCTCCCTCTGCCTGTGTCTCTGCCTCTCTCTCTCTCTGTGTGACTCCCATGGATAAATAAATAAAATCTTTAAAAAAAGAGAAAATACATCAAGCCTATGATTTGTGTACTTATCTGTATATGTACTATACTTCAGTAAAAGGTTAACTTACCTTCAGTAAAAAAAGAAATCCAATATTTTCAGCAAAGGCTTTTCAGTGACTTCCCATAGTACTCAGAATAAAACCCAAAGTCCTTACATGGCTATTAAGGCTATACATGATCTGGCCCATTGTTACCTCCTCCACATCATTCCTTATCATTATTCCCCTTGCTTACTTAACTCCAGCCACATGGCCTTCTTGCTGTTCTGCAAACATAATAAAACTCCTTTCCATCCTAATGCTTTGTGCTTGCTCTTCCCTTTGCCTGGAACACTCTTCTCTCAGCTTGTCACTTTGTTGTTTTTTTCACCCGAGAAGTTCTAAGTCATTCTGTTAAAAAGAAAGCCTTGCTAGTATAACCTCTCTTGCCCACCTCAGCTTAGTGAATAGAAAGCTCAGATTTTTCCCCACTGCTTCTATAAAATTTGGCCAAGAGAATGTACTTTAAATAAGACATCATATCCTAAGGTGGGAGAAACCAGCTAGAACTTACTTCTATCTGCTACCCCCGGATTGTCCAAAGAAAAACAAAATATGGTCAAAAGGCAGTGGGGCTCCTCTCTGCAATCCTATATTCCTTTTTTTAAAGGATTTTATTTATTTATTCATGAGAGAGGCAGAGACACAGGCAGAGGGAGAAGCAGGCTCCATGCAGGAAGCCCAACATGGGACTCAATCCCGGGTCTCCAGGATCAGGCCCTGGCTGAAGGCAGCGCTAAACTGCTGAGCCACCCGGGCTGCCCACAATCCTATATTCCTAAGAGAACATTGACTTATTCTCACCTTATCTCTAGGACAAGTAATGAATATAGAGAAAGCCTGATGTAAAATTGCTCAATAAGCAATAGATGTCTTTAACATGTGTTTGAGGATATCTTTTCTTCTCATGATTTCATCTTAGATACAACAACTATGACAGAGCTGTCATCAATACTGTACCTTATGATGTTGTCCATCGTTGGTATACAGCACACCGGACTCTGACAATAGAGTTGAGGAGACCTGAGAATGAGTTTTGGGTCAAACTAAAGCCTGGCAGGGTGGGTGCCGAATTCTAAATATGTCAAGTAAGCTTGTTATACTGAAGCAGTGAAAATGGGTATGTATTTAATATGTGAGTCACAGTCTTGCAAAGATAAAAAAGAAGAGTCCTGGGTATTGGCTCTGGTTCTGCCACTCACTGAATGACCTGGAAACAGTTCCCACACCATATGTAGCATCAGTGACTCAGTGGCTCTGTATGTATAATGAGGGGGTTGAGCTAGATAATCCCTAAGGGTCCTTCTAGCTCCTTTTTAATTTTTTTTGGCTCTTGATATATCCTCTGAATGAAGAAAATCTTCAGCTTAGCATAAAATATAACGAAATAGTGTAACTTTTTGAAAAAGTATATATTAAATATTAAATAGAAAAGAAAATGAAGCCAGTTATCTGATTTTCTTTGATAAGAATAATTACTCAAGAAACATAAGCTCCTCAAGGTGCAGGGCCTGATTATCTACTGTTGCCTTTGTAACTACCACCCTGCCTCCTACAGGGCTATACACATCCTAATTTCCAAATGCTTGTTTAATCTCAAGAAAGATATCCCATTGAATGTAACCAGAGAACAATCTAAAGCTTTTAAGTGATCTCTTCTGATTTAGAGTTCTGTTGGTCTGCTTTTGTTCTGATGGTGTTTTTTTTTTCTCTTTTTTCCCATTCACAGGTCCTATTTATAGACAACTGGCGTGTCCTACATGGCAGGGAATCCTTCACTGGCTACCGCCAACTCTGTGGCTGCTATTTAACAAGGGATGATGTATTAAACACTGCTCGTCTCTTGGGGCTTCAGGCTTAGAATTGACAACATTAGAATTATGAACACACCTGGCACCCTGGCTACCAGAATTTCATATCAGCAAAATAATATTATGTCAAAACCTGCATCAAACTGTCTCCTTATCCCATCACGCAAAACAGAAGTTGCAACTAGATCAGTTAAAAAGAAATGCATTTTAGGAACAAAGTCTTTATAAGGCAGCAATTTGTAAAATGTTTGGTCTTAAGACACCTTAACATTCTTAAAAGTCCTTGAGGACCCCAAAGAGTTCTTGGATTTGGGTTATATCTATTGATACTAACTGTATCAATAGATACAGTTCTAAGACTGAGCAATATTAAAATTCAAGAACACAAAATCACACTTCCCTCAGTATCAGAGAGATGACATCATCACATGTCATATAGCCTTTGGAAAAATCCTCTGTACATTTACGAGGTAATAAGAATGAAAAAGGTAAATATCATCTTAGTGTTATGATAAAAAATAGTTTTTAATCCACAGGGCCACTAAAAGTGTCTCAAGGATCCCTATCCCTCCAGGTGTCTTCAGACCACTCCTTAAGAACCAATGGCCTGGAGGATACCTTAAGGTAAAGGATGTAAAGGATCACCTGTGGATTAAAGAGTTTAGCTGAAATCCTAGATTTATATCTACAGTGTCCTAGAACTAAGATATCGTAGAAATTGCTTGATAGCACAAGCTCAGTGATAAGGTAGTAACTGAATTCAAACACAGTGTTTTATCTTACAAGAAGGGCTATCTCCATCCAAATCATCTCTTGAAGAGTTAAAATAGGAAGTCACAATAGCTCCTGTGGAATAAATCCACCAGTTCAATAACTCTGTGAGGGATAATTGCAGAAATATTTTAGAGACATCTGAGGTTCCATATGATAATCCATAGTCTGTAAGACTGTTCAGTGAACTCATCATGACAGATGTTGTGCCTCCAAAGAACTGGAAATTACTATCCAATTTTGCATTTTTGCTTTTGATGGAATTTAGAATGCAATCTGTTTCCTCCATTTCTGCTGATCTTTTTTTCTTTACTTAAAATACTATACATGTTAACTGCTAAGATTTGACTGGGTTAAGTATAATACCTTGTTTCTTTTCTTTTTAATGGCTTCATTTATATATGGATGGAGATACAGAGAGATGAGTATGAGGCTTATTTTCCCCTAGCTTCCATTGAAAGTGAAACTGTAAAATAACTGCATTGACCACTGTAGAATGATGAAGGAGAATCCAGGCTAGGATGTGCAGAAGAGGGAAAAAAGCACTATTGGTGAGGATAGAAGTCACAAAGCAAAGTCAGTACTCTGACAGAGAAGAGAGTCTAATCTGATGTTCACAAAAAGTGCCTAGTTCACATTTAGGAGTTTATGCATTATCTTTTGGACTCACCCAGTGCTCTAAAATATGTTCTCTGAATATTTCTGCATTTTATTTATACTATGTAGGATCTTTAGGCGCCTTCATGAAATCTGTTTTCTTTAGGTCAGAGAGGATTTATAATAAAGTCTAGGTCTTAAAGAATATATATACCTGTTAGCAATCAGAACAGAAGTAACATTTTTACATGCAATCTATTCTCCCTACTGTTAGGTACTCCTAAAACATGTCACCATTAGTCTTCATCAGGATATTTACCCTTTTTGGAATTTTGCTTAACTTAGCCTTCAAAATTACATTTTAACTGTAGTCAGCATTAATTTATAACAAGCAAAGGGCATATTCAGGGTCCTGGAGAGAGAAGGATACAGATCAATCTTCTCCTTCACTGAAGGACTTCCTTTACCTTCTGTTTCCCCTGGGACCTTGATTCATTAATTATTTCACAGTCACTTTTCTAAATTTTCAATCCATACTTTTCTACAATATACTCCCTTCAAAGGAAGAAAGAGAGAAGGGAACTGAGTGCTGATCATGATGCATTGAAAACTTTCTTTGTGAGATGTTTCTTTTTTACATCTTTCTAGTGTCCCTGAATATGTACGCCTGAGTCTATGTCCACCAAGCTCAGCACATAACATAGTCATTTCACAATACAAATTTGTTAGAATAAGGATAAATTTATGAATCCATTTCAAACAAAATTACCAGATACTACCATGTTCTCTGTTAATTATGTCCTTTTGTGTTTGACAGTTAACCAGCACTGAATTTTGTTTACCTTCCTCTACAATGACAAACCATTCAAGTGTGTTCAGGACTGAAGGATTTCCTGGACTGCAGAACTTAGTGCTAAAACTGGGAAAGTCCCACATAAACCCTACCTTCTTGCTGCTAGCTATGTCTTTTTCTTTAGCGTTCATAACTGGTTCCCATTTCTATCCAAGTGCTTGTGAATCACAACCTGTGTAGTACATAATGAAAAGGAAAAAAGAAGGGCACCAGAGTGGCTCAGTTGGTTAAGTGTCTGCCTTCAGCTCAGGTCATGATCTTAGGGTCTTGAGATTGAGTCCCATATTGGGCTCCCTGCTCAGCCAAGAATCTGATTCTCCCTGTACCCTCCCATCTTCTTCCTCTACGCTGCTCATGCTTTCTCTCTCTCTCTCTCATACTGTCTCTCTCTCAAATAAATAAATAAGACCTTTTTTAAAAAAAGGAAAGGAAAAAAAGATATATGAACTATGCTGTGTTGTGGTGGTTACCAAAGTAGGTCAGCAGTAGCAGCAGCAGCAGCAGCAGCATTTGAACACTTGTTAGAAATGAAAATTCTTAGGCCCCACAACAGACTTACTAAATCAGAAACTGTAGAGGTGGAAGCCAGCAGTTTGCGTTTCAGCAAGCCCTCTAGGAGATTCTGGTGCCTGCCAAAATATGAGAACCACTGAAGGGAAGAGCCTTATTGCTGAGTTTTAGACCCTATTTTGAGCTACAGTTTGCTCCTCTTCATTTTATTTTTTTAATATTTTATTTGTTTATTTGAGAAAGAGACAGAGATAGTGACAGAGAGAGCAAGAGAGAGCAAAAGAAAGAGAATGCACAAGCAGGGAAGAGAGGAAGAAGAAGGTTCCACACTGACCAGGGAACCTGACATGGGGCTCGACACAGGGCTTGACATGGGGCTCGATCCCAGGACCCTGAGATCATGACCTGAGCCAAAGGCAGATACTTAGCCAACTGAGCCACCTAGGCGCCCCCTCTTCTTCACTTTAAAATGGAGGCCTTGGACTGCGCAACACCTAAAGGCTCTGTCACTCTATAATTTTGTTTGACCTCATAGCTTAAGTTATCTCATATGAATGGAGTAAGGAAAATACCTATATCATAGGTTTTTCTAGCAAATTTGTGATTCTTAAGTAAGATGTTTGCAGCACATAATAATGACCAATAACAACAGCTAACTCTTTCATAGTGCTTTCTGTGTGCCAGACATTGTTATGACTGCTTTTAATCCCCACAGCAACCATACCCCTATTTTATGAATGAAGAAATAAAGGCAATG
Source organism: Canis lupus dingo (assembly GCF_003254725.2). NCBI lineage: Eukaryota > Metazoa > Chordata > Mammalia > Carnivora > Canidae > Canis > Canis lupus. Next base: position 124,036,215 of record NC_064281.1, on the reverse strand, counting down.
AGAGATTAAGCAGTTTAGCCAAGGTCACATGGCTAAATAAGTGTCAGACTTTGGATTAGAATTTCAAACACCTGGCCACAGAGACAGTGCTTTTCATTAATATGCTATAGTCCAAAATAAATGTTAATTCCTTCCCCATTGTCCTTATTCCAACAATATTTACAGTCTAGCTGACCATTCAGATGGTAATCATCATCTGCACTATTAAGTTCCTGCCAATAAATTCTTAAGAGTACCATGAGACGATCCAGATGTTTTGCAAATAGTTTGTAAATATCCACCAAACCCCCCTACGTTTTTTTTTAAGTGTTTTTCACTAATTTTTCTTCTTCCAAAGGTAGAAGATGATAGAAAGACATCAATCCATTCAGCATTTTTCCTTCTTTCCACACTCTTCTGGAATATGTCAGTTGTTAGGATCAAAACCATTTTTTTTAAGATTTTATTTATATATTCATGAGCAACACAGAGAGAGCAACCGCTGTGCCACCGGGGCTGCCCAGATCAAAACCATTTTATGGCATATTCATATCACTGCCCCCATGGAGCTCTTAGGCATATTGGAGATCCACTCACACAGTCAGCTGGTGGCTTCGTTGTGAAGTCAGATTATGTCTGCGTCCTTGCCTCCTTAGGCCTACAGCTCACCAGAGCCAAAGACCCTGGCATATATGGTTGTAGTTCTTTTCTTGTTCTTTTTTGTTGTTGTCAGATCTACATTCGGGGGTTGGTGGGTTTGCAGGTAGTTGATCCTACTCCTTGGCTTTAAGCAGTGGACCTGGCCTTTGTCCTCCATCTTGGTCAGAATACTTTTGGATCACTCAGCATATAAAAATCAGTTTGATCAATGGAATCTAAGCTTCCTTTCTGGAAAAAATCATCAGGCAACTTTTACAATTGTGAAGATCATCTTAAACCGTGTTTGTTTGTATCCTACAGTTTCATAGTGGTATTCTAGCCTACTTTTTAAGGGTAAACGAGCATGGTAATGTATCCTGTGCATAAGCAAAGATCACTGGGTCAATGCTATGTGAACCTATGAAGTCAGTGAAGGTTTTTCTCTTCTAGCCCCGCCTTTCTCTGTGGTCTGTCCTTTGTCCTATCAATGATGGTCACTCCCTCCAATTCAAGTGCTCAATATCCTCTCATCTTCTGCTTTCTAGATCCCTCTCCAATGCCTTGACTGAGCAGTGTAGTGTCATAGAAAGGGCATGGACTTGGACCAAACTGGGTTTGAATTCCATCTTTGCCTCTGACTAGCCTGGCGAATTTGGGGAAGCTACTTTCCTTCCTTGAGCCTGTTTCTTCATCTGCAAACTAATGCCTATAAATGTCATCTACCTGAGAAAGCTGTGATGAAGAATGAAATGAGGTCATATGTATAAAGTGTATACCATAGTGAGCAGCACACAGTAAATACTCAGTAATTAATAGTTGTTTATCTTTGTCACCGATGTCATTTGAGCAAATAGAAGGGAACAAGGCTAGTCTGTGTGTTTGACAGACATCAGCATTCTACTTAGAGAAAGGCAATGAGAGTCAGAATTGGAAAAATTTGTGGAAATGCTAGGGGTCAAGGAGAGTAAACAGATCATGAAATGCACACATATTGGCAGAGCATTCCAGCATGGCCTGAGAGTTTGTAGGTAGGAAGTTGTCTTGAGTAGGTGGTGCAGGAGCTGAGAGCCGAAAGGGCAGAATGGATCAGAGAGAAAGGTCAAGGTGTGGATCAGAGATCTTGCTGAGGCAAGAAGAGTGTTTTAGGGGACGTGGCTTCATAACAAAGGTGATAGGGTAAATGAGGCAGGTAGGCAGATACCCATGCCTGCAATGATGTATAGTTAAGGAAGAACATGTACTTCCACGTGCGAGTTCACCACCTCCCAAAACCCCAGTGAAACTACTATAAAATGATATTTAAGGGATCCCTGGGTGGCGCAGCGGTTTGGCGCCTGCCTTTGGCCCAGGGCGCGATCCTGGAGACCCGGGATCGAATCCCACATCGGGCTCCCGGTGTATGGAGCCTGCTTCTCGCTCTGCCTCTCTCTCTCTCTCTCTGTGTGTGACTATCATGAATAAGTAAATAAAATCTTTAAAAAAATAAAAAATAAAAAAATGATATTTAAAAGGATTGGAAGAGCAGGAAATGAAGCAACGACTAAATTTTGAATGCTGAAAAGCAGGTGGATGAATAGTAATTGACTTAGCAGACCTAGAAAGACCACAAACTAGGAATTTTAACCCTTAGCAGGAGAAGCCAAAAACCAACCTCATTTATTACCCATTCTTCCATCCGACCCGCAATAATCTTCAAAAGCTAAAACAGGTAACTCTGGAAGTGGAGATGGGTGGTGGGTACCCAAATAATGAGGTTTGTTTAAAAACTTTTTGAGATTTCCAAATCTCCTCCTGCATTTGATACTTGACTAAACTGGGGATCTGCCCCTTCCCTGCCCTGACAGAAGTCTGGAGTGTTAGTTCCTGAAAAGGAGAGCACTCTGGACTGGGAGTTCCTATACCCAGCCAAGGGCTGGAATCTCATATTAAAAACAGAAGGGTTAATTGGAGATATGCATCCTGAAAGTTGTAAATCGCCATCCTTATCCACCTCTGACTAAAATTTTAGCAGCTGGAAGATTCTTTTGTGGGCCATTGAGCAACTCAAAAGAAAAATATCTAAGAATATTGACACTAAAGAGCCCCAAAAAGAACCCAGCTGGATTACTCCATGGTGAGGCTCATAGTATGATATTGGGGGTACATGGGGGAAGAAGGAGACCCATCTAGTTCGATATTTATTATTAAAAATGCAGGGGAGAGCTAAGATGGCAGCATAGTAAGAGAACCCGAGGCTTGTCTCCTCCCTCAAACACAACTAGATAACTATCAAATCATTCTAAATGCCCCAGAAATTAACCTGAAGACTGAGAGAATAACCTCCACAATTAAAGGGAGAGAAAAAAACCACATCGAAGAAGGTAGAAAGTGTGGAGACATGGTTTGGAGGAGAAAAATCACAAGATCTGCAGAGGAAAAGGAGCTATGGTTGTGGAGAAAGGTGAGAGAGAATGGAGCATCAGGGGAACACACAAGGAGAACACTTCCCCCAAAACCATTGGCTGGGAAAAGGAGAGGGGCTAATTTTTGTGAGTTCTGAAACCAGCAGGGCTTAAAAACTAGCATTTTAAAGATAGGTGGGCTTGGCTGGGATAGAGCCTTGAGGGCACTGCCCTACTGCTGGAGAGAACACAGGCAAACAACCCTGAGAAAGATGGCATGGAAACAACAATCTGGGAACACCTGTGGCACAGAGAAGGTGACTATCTGTTCTTGGAGAGTATCCCTGGTCCCTGAGAGGTAGCATTCATAGAGACACCTCTCTGGGGACAAAGGAGCCAGCTGGTGCCATTTCCCTCCCCCATCCTTCAACAAAAACACAGAGCCACCTGCAGAGGGCAGCTTGGCCCTGACACTGGTTGCCTAGCCTGCTTGCTCCAGGTCCCACACCCCTGCACTCTGGCACAACCACCCTTCTCAGTCAAACCTGCCTCAGTCCCAGAGTGGTGAGACATTCCCCTAGAAAACCAGCACAGGCCCCTGCCCACACGATGTCTCTAAAGCCTAGAGATTTATTTTTTTAAGATTTTATTTATTTATTCGAGAAACATAGAGAAAGAGGCAGAGACACGGGCAGAGGGAGAAGCAGGCAGAGGGAGAAGCAGGCTCCATGCCAGAAGCCCGATGTGGGACTCGATCCCGGGTCTCCAGGATCAGGCCCCGGGCTGAAGGTGGTGCTAAACTGCTGAGCCACTTGGGCCGCCCTAAAGCCTGGAGATTTAAAAGTCAGCAGGCTAGGCAGATAGAGCCCAAAAGGTATAGTGATGTTTCTGGAGAGAAGGCAGGCAAACAACCCGGAGGCAGACAGTGTGGAAAGAGCAATCTGAAAAACAACTGGCCCACATAGTGGTGGGGATTATTCACTCTTCTTGGGGTGCATGCCTGAGAGCAGTGGGCCCAGAGACCCCTCTCCAGGGACAAAGTTGCTGGCTGGTGCCATTGCCTTCCCCCACCCCTCAGCGTAAACATGGAACCACCTTTGGTAAATAGCACAGTGCCTAACTGTGCTTTGGTAAATAGCACTGGCTGCCTAACATGCTTACACCAGGTCCCATACCCCTGTGCTCTGCTGCTACTGCCCTTGTTGGTCAAGTTTGCCTCAATACCAGCATGGTGTCCCCTTCCCCAAAAAACCAGCAGAAACTCCCGCCCACACCATGTCTCCTGGTCAGAGGTTTCTGCAAGGCTTCAGTTCTAGTAGAAGTGGTATCAGTTCTCATTTAACAAGCGGACCAGAGCACCCCTAGTTAAAACTCACCACATTCTGGCCAAGGCCCAAACACTACCCACTTCAGGCAAAGAGAGCCTCTGCAGACGACTAGCCTGAAGAACAGAGCAGCCAAAATGCAGCAGAATGCACACTACACACACCACAGACATTCCCTGAAGTGGCAGGCCCTGGACACTATGTGACTTATTCTTCATAAAGCCATCACTCTCAGGAACAAGAAACATAATAGGCTTATCTAACACAGGGAAAAAGACAGAGACTTAGAAAAAAATCCCGGGACAGAGAAATTCATCCCAAATGAAACAAGATAGGTGATGCCACAGATCTCAGTGAAACAAAGGTAAGTAACATGCCTGATGGCGAATTTAAAGCAACAATCATAAGAACACTTGCTGAGCTTAAGAATGGAAGACTTCAGAGAGGCCTTACATCAGAGATAAGAGTTTTAAAAAGACAATCAGAAATGAAAAATGCAATAACTGAGATTCAAAATACACTTGATGCAATGAACAGGAGCACAGAAGAAGCAGAGGAATAAATAGGTGATATGGAACATAAAATAATGGAAAATGATGAAGTTGAGAAAAGAAGCATTATGGAATACAAGAGTAGAATTATGGAACTCAGTAATTCATTCCATCAAACATAATAACATTCATATTCTAGGAGATGCACAAGAAGGAAAGAAAAGGGAGCAGAACATTCATTTCAGGAAATAATAGCCGAAAACTTCCCTATTTGGGGAAGGAAACAAACATCTAGATCCAGGAAACACAGAAAATTTTTATAAAAATCAACAAAAGCAGGCGAATACCAAGGTCAATATTCTAGCTAAATTGAGAAAATCTAGTGATAAAGGAAAAAATTTAAAAGCAGCAGGCAAAAGAAGTCCTTCACTTACAAGGAAAAACCCATAAGACTAGTTGGAGATTTCTCAACAGAAAACTTGGCCGAGAGAGAGTAGCATGTATATTCAAAGTGCTGAATGGGAAAAATCTGCAGCCAAGGATATTCTCTCTAGCAAGTCTAGAGATTTAGAGTAGAAGGAGAGATAGTTTCCCAGACAAAAACTAAAGGAGTTAGTGGCCACTAAACCAGCCCTGCAATAAATATCACAGGAGACTCTCTTAGTGGGAAGGACAGACCAAATGTGTCAAAGACAAGAAAGGATCAGAGAAAATCTCCAGAAACAATGACAATACAAGTAATAAAATGGCAATAAATACATATCTATCAATAATTACCCTGAATGTAAATGCACTAAGTAAACTCTCCAATCAAAAGACACAGGGTGTCAGAATGCATTAAAAAAAGACCCATCTATATGTGGCCTACAAGACTCATTTTAGACCTAAAGATATCTGCAGACTGAAAGCAAGGGGGTGGAGAATGATTTATTGTGCTAACGGACGTGAAAGAAAGGTGGAGTAGCAGTACTTATACCACACAAAATACATTCTAAACCAAAGATTGTAACAACAGATGAAGAAGGTGCTGTATCGTAGTACAGGGGACTATCCAACAAGAAGATCTAACAATTGTAAATATTGATGCCCCTAACTTGGAGGCACCCAAATATATGAAAGGATTAATAACAAACATAAAGGAACTCATTGATAATAATACAATCATAGTAGGGGACTTTTTAGCTCCCCACTTAGAGCAATGACCAGATCATCTGAACAGAAAACCAACAAGGAAACCATGGCTTTGAATGACACGCTGGACCAGATGGACCTCGCAGATATATCCAGAGCATTCCATCCTAAAGCAGCAGAATACACATTCATTTCGAGTACACATGGGACATTCTCCAGAACAGATCACATACTGGGTCACAAAGAACGTCTCAACAAGTACTAAAATATTGGGGTCATACCGTGCCTGTTATCTGACCACAACACTGTGAAACTGGAAGTCAAACACAAGAAAAAAAAACTTGGGAAGACCACAAATACATGCAGGTCAAACAACATGGTACTAGGCAATGAATGGGTCAACTGGGAAATTAAAGAAGAAATTTTTAAGCATACATGGAAACAAATGAAAATGAAAACACAGTAGTCTAAAACCTTTCAGATAGGGTAAAAGTGGTCCTAAGATGGAAGTATATTGCATTACAGGCCTACCTTAACAAGCAAGAAAAATCTCAAAGAAACAACCTAACCCCTAAAGGAGCTAGAAAAAGAACAACAAATGAAGTGTAACACCAGCAGAAGAAGGTAAATAAGAGATTAGAACAGGAATAAATGATACGATAACTAAAACAACAGTAGAAGAGATCAATGAAACAGGAGCTGGTTATGTGAAAAAAAAGTAATACAATTGATAAACCCCAGCCAGACTTAAAAAGAAAAGTCCCAAATAAATAAAATCACAAATGAGAGAGGAAAAATCACAACCAGCACCACAGAAACACAAACAATTCTAAGAGAATAATATGAAAAATTTATGCCAACCCATTGGACAACCTGGAAGACATGGATAAATTCCTAGAAACACATAACCTACCAAAACAGAAAAAAGAAGAAATAGAAAATTTGAACAGACAGATAACCAGCAAAGAAAGTGAACCAGTCATCAAAATCTCCAAACAAACAAAAGGCCAGGGCCAGATGGCTTTACAGGGGAATTCTTCCAAACATTAAAAAAAAAAAAAGAGTTAATACCTGTTGTTCTCAAACTATTGCAAAAAATAGAAATGGAGGGAAAACTTCCAAAGTCATTCTAAGAGGCCAGCATTACCCTTAATCCAAAGCCAGACAGACTCCAGTAAAAACAGAATAGAGGCCAATATCCCTGATGCACATGGATGCAGAAGTTCTCAACAAGATACCAGCAAATCAAATCCAACAGTACATTGAAAGAATGTGGGATCCCACCAGGATCAAGTGGGATTTATTCCTGTGCCGCAAGGGTGGATCAATATTCACAGATCAATCAGTGTGATACACCACATGCATAAAAGACAGGATAGCACCCATGGGATCCTCTCAATAGATGCAGAAAAGGGATTTGACAAAGCACAACATCCATTCTAGATAGAAACCCTCAACAAAGTAGGGATAGAGGAAACACACCCCATCATAATAAAGGCCATATACAGAAACCCGCAGCAAATCTCATCCTCAATGGGGAAAAACTGAGAGCTTTTCCTCTAATTTCAGGAATAAGGATGCCCACTCTCACCGCTGTTATTTAACATAGTGCTGGAAGTCCCAGGCTCAGCAGTCAGACAACAAAAAGAAATAAAAGGTACCCAAATCAGGAAGGAAGAAGTTGAACTTTCGGTCATTGTAGAGGATGTGATGCTATATATAGAAAACCTGAGTTACTCCAAAATATTGCTAGAATTGATAGAAAAATTCAGTCAAGTCACGGAATACAAAATCAACATGCAGAAATCTGTTGTATGTCTATGCACCAATAATGAAGCAGCAGAAGGAGAAATCAAGGAATAGATCTCATTTACAACTGCACCAAAAACCATGAGATACCTAAGAATAAACCTAACCAAAGTTGGAAAGAACTGTACTGCAAAAACTATAAAACACTTATCTAAAAAATTGAAGATGACAAAAAGAAATGGAATATATTCCATGCTCAGAGTTTGGAGGAACAGATATGATCAAAATAAAAAATATATTACCCCAAACAACTACACACTTAATGCAATTCCTGTCAAAATACCAACAGCATTTTTCACAGAAGTAGAAGAAAAAATAGTGAAATTTATATGGAACCATAAAAGAACCCGAATAGCCAAAGCAACCTTTTAAAAGAAAAGCAGGGGGCAGCCCGGGTGGCTCAGTGGTTTAGTGCTGTCTTCAGCCCAGGGCATGATCCTGGGGACCCGGGATCGAGACCCATGTTGGGCTCCCTGCATGGAGCCTGCTTGTCCCTCTGCCTGGGTCTCTGCGTGTGTGTGATGAATAAACGAATAAAGTCTTAAAAAAAAAAGCTGGAGGCATTACATTTCCGGACTTCAAGTAATATTATAACCTGTTGTGATCAGGACAGTAAGGTGCTCGCACAAAGCAGACACATGGATCCATGGAACAGGATAGAGAACCCAGAAACGGGCCTTGAATTCTATGGTCAGTCTTTGACCCAGCGGGAAAGCCCGACTGATGGAAAGAGAGAGACTCTGTTCCAGAAATGGTGTGGGGAGAAGCGGACAGCCGTGTGCGGTAGATGGACCTGGAGCACTTTCTCACACAGAAAACAAAAATAAATCAAAATTAAAACATTGCTGAAAGTCACTCGGGAGGCCCCGAATACGCGGGAAGCCCCGCCGCCCCCCCCCCCCCCCCCCCGGTGTCAGGACCTGAACGTGTCCCATCGCCGAGTCGCGCCCAGGCGACAGACAGGCCGCACCCCCTCCGGGAAGCTCCCCCGCCCCGCCCTGCGCAGCCCGAGTGCAGGGGCCGCCTGGAGGGGCACCCAGAGGGAGGGCCCCGCCCGGTCCCGGCGCACCTGCAGCGCTCCCGCCGCGCCGACCCGCCGCTGCTGGCACCGCGGGGCGGCGCTCGGGACCCGGGGGCGCGACAGGCCCAGCCCGGGGGGGGGGGGGGGGCGGGGGGGATCAGCTGGGCGCCCGCCTGCAGCCCGGGCTCGGGTCGGCAGCCCTGGGGGCGCGGGGGGAGCCCGCAGGCTCCACGGGGGCCCGGGTCAGCGGGCTGCAGCTGCCCGAGCTCCCTGTCCCTCGGGCCCCGCCCTGCCCCTCCCTACACACGGGGGACAGTGACCCCCAGGTGCCAGGTGCCGCGGCACAGCCGGCGCGGGGGCTCGCGAGGCCGCACCGGGAGGAGCAGGCGCGGGCCAGGGCCAGTGGGGCGGCGCGGCGGGAGCAGGGGGCCGGGTCAGCGCGCTGCCCAGACAGCGGGTGTCGCCCTGCCGTCGGGCCCCCCATCCCGCGCCCGGAGGGGCCCCGCGCGACCTTCGCCGCCGCCGCCGCCGCGCACGTCCGCCCGCAGGTGCCCCTCGCCGCCAGGGGGGGCGCGCAGTGGGGGCGAGTGCCCCTCGATGGACGTGCAGGGCGATCCCCGCTGCCTCGGGGGGCCTATTCCTGCTCCCTCGGGGGGACGGACCCCGACTCCTGTCCCTTGGCGGAGGGACCCCGACTCCTGTCCCTTGGGGGAGGGACCCCAACTCCTGATCCCTTGGTGGAGGGACCCCGATTCCTGATCCCTCGGGGGGAGGGACCCCGACTCCTGTCCCTTGGTGGAGGGACCCCGCTTCCTGATCGCTCGGGGGGAGGGACCCCAATTCCTGCTCCCTTGGGGGGGGGGACCCGGGTTCCCGCTCCCTCGGAGAACAGCCCTCCTGAGAACACGGTGCCGAGGGAACGCGGCCGGCGCACACGGCCACCTACTGGTCCCAGGGTGGCCCCTGCAGCAGGTGTCCAGCGGACGCCAAGCGGCAGGGACAGGAGGCCGAGGAGCGGTCGGTCCCCGGGGGCAGGACGGGGTGCAGGGGGCAGTGAGCGCGCGGCGGCCGGGCCGTCTGTGCGGGGCGGTGCCGCGTGTGCAGCCGAGAGGGCCGACATGTCGGGGGTGCACGTGGGGGCGCGCGAGCTCCTGCACGCTCGTGGGTGGCGCCCCATGCCGTCCGCGCGGCGCAGAGCCAGCGACTTCCCGCCTTTTCTGGCGGGCGAGGGCCGGGCCAATGAGGACGCGGTGACCTCATCAGATCTGCGTGTCACCGCGTGCGCAGCGGGGAGGGGAGGGGGTGTCGCTTTTATACGGAGCGGGGCCTCCTCGCCCGCTGCTCAGAGCTCGGGAGCAGCCGGCCCAGCGCGCCGCACGGCGGTGCACCCCGGCGCTCCTCTCTGCGCCCCGACGCCGTCTTTCGGAAGCGCAGCCCGAGGTTGGTCTCTCCACAGCCCGAGGTTGGTCTCTCCGCAGCCCGAGGTCCGTCTTTCTGCAGCCCGAGGTCCGTCTTTTGCTCCCTCGGGCGGAGGGACCCCAATTCCCGCTCCCTTGGGGGTCCCGGATTCCTGCTCCCTCGAGGGGAGGGGCCCCGATTCCTGCTCCCGGGGGGGGGGGGAAGAGGCCGTTATTCCTGCTCCCTGGGGGGGGGGTGCCCCGATTCCTGCTCCCTCGGGAGGAGGGACCCCGATTCCTGCTCCCTCAGGGGGAGGGGCCCGATTCCTGCTCTCTCGGGGGGGAGGGACCCCGATTCCTGCTCCCTTGAGGGGAGGGGCCCCGATTCCTGCTCCCTGGGGGGGGGGGGAAGAGGCCGTTATTCCTGCTCCCTGGGGGGGGGGTGCCCCGATTCCTGCTCCCTCAGGGGGAGGGGCCCGATTCCTGCTCTCTCGGGGGGAGGGACCCCGGTTCCCGCTCCCTCAGAGAACAGCCCTCCTGAGAACACGGTGCCGAGGGAACGCGGCCGGCGCACACGGCCACCTACTGGTCCCAGGGTGGCCCCTGCAGCAGGTGTCCAGCGGACGCCAAGCGGCAGGGACAGGAGGCCGAGGAGCGGTCGGTCCCCGGGGGCAGGACGGGGTGCAGGGGGCAGTGAGCGCGCGGCGGCCGGGCCGTCTGTGCGGGGCGCTGCCGCGTGTGCAGCCGAGAGGGCCGACATGTCGGGGGTGCACGTGGGGGCGCGCGAGCTCCTGCACGCTCGTCGGTGGCGCCCCATGCCGTCCGCGCGGCGCAGAGCCAGCGACTTCCCGCCAGCGGCTTTTCTGGCGGGCGAGGGCCGGGCCGGGCCAATGGGGACGCGGTGACCTCATCAGGCCTGCGTGTCACCGCGTGCGCAGCGGGGCGGGGAGGGGGTGTGTCCCTCGGATACGGAGCGGGGCCTCCTCGCCCGCTGCTGAGGGCTCGGGTGCAGCCGGCCCAGCGCGCCGCACGGCGGTGCACCCCGGCGCTCCTCTCTGCGCCCCGACGCTGTTTCGGCAGCGCAGCCCGAGGCCCGTCTCTCTGCAGCCCGAGGTCGGACTCTCTGCAGCCCGAGGTCGGACTCTCTGCAGCCCGAGGTCGGTCTCTCTGCAGCCCGAGGTCGGACTCTCTGCAGCCCGAGGTCGGACTCTCTGCAGCCCGAGGTCGGACTCTCTGTAGCCCGAGGTCGGTCTCTGCAGCCCGAGGTCGGACTCTCTGCAGCCCGAGGTCGGTCTCTGCAGCCCGAGGTCAGTCTCTCTACAGCCCGAGGTCGGTCTCTCTGCAGCGCGAGGCCCGTCTCTCCGCAGCCTGAGGTCGGTCTCTGCAGCCCGAGGTCGGACTTTCTGCAGCCCGAGGCCCGTCTCTCCGCAGCCCGAGGTCGGTCTCTGCAGCCCGAGGTCGGACACTCTGCAGCCCGAGTTCGGTCTCTCTGCAGCCCGAGGTCGGTCTCTCTGCAGCCTGAGGCCCGTCTGTCTGCAGCCCTTGCCCCGTCTCTCCGCAGCCCGAGGCCGGTGTCTCTCTGTCCGCAGCCCGATGTCTCTGCAGCCCAAGCCCCATGTCCCCGCGGCCCGACGCCCGAGCGTCCGCAGCCCGGGGTCTCCGCAGCCCGAGGCCCGTGGCTCCGCGGCCCGACGCCCGAGCGTCCGCAGCCCGGGGTCTCCGCAGCCCGAGGCCCGTGGCTCCGCGGCCCGACGCCCGAGCGTCCGCAGCCCGGGGTCTCCGCAGCCCGAGGCCCGTGGCTCCGCGGCCCGACGCCCGAGCGTCCCCAGCCGGGCCGCAGCCGGGCCGCAGCCCGAGGCCCCGCGCCGAGCGCCGCCGAGGCCCCGCGCGCGGCTCAGGGGGAGCCGTGGAGGGCGGGCCGGCCGCCCGAGGTCGTGCCGCTCGCGCAGCGCCCGCGCGGGGCTGGCCTTCTCCGTGTGCCAGATGGAGCGCCTCCTGCGGGCCGGCCGCTACGCCAAGCGCCTGGGCGCGTCCGCCCCCATCTTCCTGGCGGCCGTCATCCAGTTCCTGACGGCCACCGTGCTGGGGCTGGCGGGCGACGAGGCCCGGCACAGGCGCACCGCGTACATCACCCCGGAGCTCGTGGACCGGGCGCTGCACAACCACGAGCTGCTCAGCGGCTTGTTCACGATGACCACCGTGTCCCAGGTGGCCCCGGCCCGGTACTAGCCGCCCCCGGCCCCTGATGCCCGCCGCCGCCCGGGGAGCCGCCGGGGGGGCTCGGTGACCCCCGCGTCCCCGCAATAAAAGGCGCAGAGACAACCAGACGTGTGCGCCTGGCTCACTGGGTGCGGGACGCGCCTCGGGGGGAGGGCGGGGGGGGGCGGGGGGGAGGTTGGGGTTTGGGGTTGTGGGCGAGGTTGGGGTGGGGGTGCGGGGCTCGGGGATGACGGGGGGTTGGGGTGCCCTCGGCGGTGCACGATGGGGGTGATGGAGGATTTGGGGTGTGGCGTGGGGCGCGGGTTCGTGGGTGTGGTGCGGGGTTCGGTCATGCGGTCCGGAGCATTGTTGGGGTGCAGGGACGGGGGCTGTGGCGGGGTCCGGCTGGGGTGCAGGGGTGGTGGTGGGGTCCGGCTGGGGTGCGGGGACGGGGACTGCTCGGGGTCAGGACAGGGGGTGGCTGGGCTGGGAGTGACGCTGGGGCATAGAAGACCCCCCCCCACCGCACGGGCCAGTCCCGTGGACGATGGTGTGTGTGGGGCTGGAGCTCAGGACCATGCCTGCGGCGTGGTGATGGGGTGAACGCCGGTGCAGTAACAACCTGGCTGCGGGATGGAGGGGGACACACCTGCCGGCGCGGAGTGAATGGGGGGACACAGCTGCCGGCGCGGACTGTTGGGGGACACAGGTGCCGGCGCGGACTCGAGGGGACAGGGCTTTGACGGAAGGCTGGGGGGGCGGGGACCATCCTGACTCCGGCCAAGCGGCCTCGGGGCCAGGCGGGCCGGCGCCGCGACGTTAGCTCGGGGGCCGGCAGGGGCCGGGAGGGGCCGGGGGGCGCGGGCCGACCCGGGGGCCGGGGTCGCCTCGGAAGGGCCGCGGCCGCCCAGGCCCCGCGCCGGCCCGCGCGCTCGGTTCCGTCCGGCGGGACGGCGGGGGGCGGCGCACGCATGCGCGGGGTCCGCGGGGGGGCGGGGCCCGCAGGGGGCGGGGCCGGGGGACGCGGGCACGTCGGGCGTGCGCGCGTGCGGGCAAGATGGCGGCGGCGGCGGCGGGCGGCCCGGGCGGCGGCGGCGGCGGCGGCCCGGGCGGCGGCGGCGGCGGCGGCGGCGGCGGCGCGGGCCCGGGGCCCGAGGCCGGGGACTTCCTGGCCCGCTACCGGCAGGTGTCGAGCAAGCTGCGTAAGCGGTTCCTGCGGAAGCCGAACGTGGCGGAGGCGGGCGAGCAGTTCGCGCAGCTGGGCCGGGAGCTGCGCGCGCAGGAGTGCCTGCCGTACGCCGCGTGGTGCCAGCTGGCCGTGGCGCGCTGCCAGCAGGCGCTGTTCCACGGGCCCGGGGAGGCGCTGGCGCTGACCGAGGCCGCGCGCCTCTTCCTGCGGCAGGAGCGCGACGCCCGCCAGCGCCTCGCCTGCCCCGCGGCCTACGGGGAGCCGCTGCAGGCCGCCGCCAGCGCGCTGGGCGCCGCCGTGCGCCTGCACCTGGAGCTGGGCCAGCCGGCCGCCGCCGCCGGCCTGTGCCTCGAGCTGGCCGCCGCCCTGCGCGACCTGGGCCAGCCGGCCGCCGCCGCCGGCCACTTCCTGCGCGCCGCGCAGCTGCACCTGCCGCAGCTGCCCCTGGCCGCGCTGCAGGCGCTGGGCGACGCCGCCTCCTGCCAGCTGCTGGCGCGCGACTACAGCGGCGCCCTGGCCGTCTTCACGCGCATGCAGCGCCTGGCGCGGGAGCACGGCAGCCACCCGCTGCGGCAGCCGCCCCCGGCCCCGCCGCCGCCCGCCCCGCCGCTGCCCCTGGCCCCGCCGGCGGCGGCGTCGACCTCGTCGGCCTCGGCCTCGACCTCGTCGGCCTCGGCCTCGTCCTCGTCGGCCTCCGCCCCGCTGGGCCCCGCCGCCGCCGCCCCGGCCCTGCCCGCCGCCCTGCTGCCTGCCGCGCCCGCGCCCACGCCCACGCCCGCGCCCGCCACGCTGGGCGCCTTCTCGGACGTGCTGGTCCGCTGCGAGGTGTCCCGCGTGCTGCTGCTGCTCCTGCTGCAGCCGCCGCCCGCCAAGCTGCTGCCCGAGCACGCCCACACGCTGGAGAAGTACTCCTGGGAGGCCTTCGACGGCCACGGGCCCGACGGCGCCGGCCAGCTTCCCGACGAGCTGTTCCTGCTGCTCCAGTCCCTGGTCATGGCCACCCACGAGAAGGACACGGAGGCCGTCAAGTCGCTGCAGGTGGACATGTGGCCGCTGCTCAGTGCGGAGCAGAACCACCTGCTGCACCTCGTTCTGCAGGAAGCCGTGTCCCCGTCGGGGCAGGGCGTCTGACCACTCGCGCGCGCCAGCCCCGAAGCCGCTTTCCGCCTCTGGCCCCGTGGCCTGCTGCTGCCCCGCCGTTGGACCGCGGGCCGGCCGGCCGGCCGGCGGGCGGCGGTGCCCACGGACCGACGGGCAGGGGCCCGGCACTCGCACCTGTCTTGCTCTTCGCCCGCCCGCCTCCACCGGACGCTGCGGGACTGCAGCCTCCCGCATCCCACAGGCTTCGTGCCGTCCCTGGCGCGGCAACCACCCCAGCATCACGGGGTCAGCCTGGAGGACTTGGCTCTCTTCCCCAAGACGGGCCACGGGACACCGAGCGGCCCCTTTACCCCTGGCCTCTTCTTGCACCCAACTCCCCTGCGGGCCTCCACCCCCACCCCCACCCCCACCCTCCCGTACACCTCTGTTGCAAGTCGGACGGTTGGATGTTGCACACGCCTCTCGGTTCCGTTTTTGTTCGTCGGGGATCTGCTTTAGCGCAGGCCGGTGTCTCTCCAGGTGCTCACCCAGGTTCTCCTTTGTTGCCCACGCCCCACGCGTACCCCTGGGGAGCACTAGATGGCACGGGCCCTCGGGGCTGCTGCCCTAAATCCACAATAAAGCCGTTCTGATGCCTCTCGCCTGCGGTTCGCCTTCCTCCGTAACGCGGAATAGCTGCTCCACCTGTCGGGAGGCAGCAAGGGGAAGAGCGGGTGGCTGTGCTTCGGGCCGCAGTGTGGTCGTTCACTCGCAGCGGTCCGTGCGCCTGCTGCTCGGGCTGTGCCGCACAGTCAATCCACAGACAACCTTGGCCGCGTGGGCCTTCCTCGGCGCCAAGGCGAATGTGTCCCGCGCAAAGCAGGGGCCCACGTTCGACTGTCGAGGTGTCTGGCGTGCCTTGGAACTCAGGGTTGTGGGCCTAGGTTCCATTCTCAGACGTGGGCCTGGGCCACGCTGGGACTTACTTGTCCTGGGCGCCTTCCCGCCACTGGTAGGTAACTCAGATGTGTTGAATCAGCGTGCTTCTGTCCTATTGCGTGGTCCTCGGCCTGCGAGACCGCGCCTTTCTTGCCCAAGAGGACAGCATCCTGTTTCAGAATCCTACATTTTCAAGGCTTTTTGGTCCAAATGTCGCGTGCAAACGTTACTAGCCGCGTGTTTTTACATTCCACTTGCCTTTAGGGGTTTGGGAGGGCCAGTGAGAACTCTCCAGAATGTAATCTCCCTCTCAGTCCTTCTGCTTTCGGAAAATGCACCCTTTAGCCTGAGGCTGTGTACGGAACTGATCTGGTGGGGTGAGGTTTAAGGATGCGGTTGGGCAGTTCTGTTTTGCCTTTAGTGTGTGTGTGTGTTGGGGGATGTGTAGGCGGTGGTCACCGTGAGTTAAGCGCCTGTAAATGGGTGGGACGGTTAGGTAGTCCTCATGCCGCCATTTCAGCAACGGGGAAGCAGTCAGTAGGTAAGAAAATACAAAAGAGGCCCATCTGACACAGACTCCGCCACCAGTCCTGCGCACTCACGTGGCTGCCTGGAAGGGTCTTTCGGAGCCCTAAAAGCCTAGTCTAACTTATTGCAACAGTGTTAGGGTGTATCCTCCTTTGTAACTTAGCTTTTTCTGGTACAATCTTCTCAACCGGAAATGTAGGCCTGGGCAGCTTTCTTACTGTCTTATGACAAGAATGCTTAGGAGTTACGGAATGTGACTGGTGATAGTATTTGGGTTTGGGTTTAAGAAAAAGCCTCCTTAGGCCTCTGGTCTAACTCCTTGCATTGATGATATAGAGAGGTTACCAAAAACCCTGGTGTTAGGTATATGAGCAGCATTGGATTTCTCTAGAGATATAAATGAACAGAATCTTTGTATGTATAATGTGTGTGTATACTTGTATATGTGTACATATACATACATATACATATGTCTGCTTATATCTAAAAATAGATTGATTTTAAGGTATTGGTTTACATGATTGTGAAGGGTTGAAAATCTCAAAATCTGCAGGATAGGCCAGCAGTCTAGAGACACACAAAAGAGGTACAGTTGGAGTTCAAAGGCAGTTTGCAGGCTTAATGGCTAAGTTCCCTCTTCTTCCAAGGGGGTTTCTATTAAGGCTTTTAATTGATTGAGTGAGAGCTAGCAACAAATGGGGACTGGTAATCCGCTTTACTCAAAGTCCACTGATTAAATGTCAAGCTCAAGTACAAAATAAGCTCACAGAAACATCAAAGGTAAATTTTGAGCAAATGTCAGGGTACAGTGGCCTGACCAATTTGACATGTAAAATTAACGATCACAAGTACACCCTTTATCAACCTGGCACCCAGACCCATCTCCTTTAAAAATTCCTAGACTTGTAATAAAGATAATAACAAAGTTGGTTTTTAGAACCAAAGTTCTACATAGACCTGACATGGTGCGGCTATCCTGTGTACACCAAAACCACAATAACCTTTTTCCCATCATAGTATTTAAGTTTCAGGAAGTCAAGGAGAAGAGAAAATATTAAGGATCATACGTTCTTTAGTGGGAAAAGGGTTATTGTGCTTTTGACAAGTCTAAGAACCTACCAAAATGGAAAATTGAAATGTGCTCAACATCTCTCATCATTAGTTATTTGCAAACTAAAACCACAATGAGGTATCACTATATATGTACCTGGTGTAGAATGGCTAAAGCTAACCAGCTGACACCACTGAATGTAGGCAAAAATACGGAACAACTGGGACCCTCACACATACTGGGAGTGTAAAATGATACAAACACTGGAAAACAGCTAAGCAATTTCTTATAAAGCTAGGTATACATTTGACACTTCCACTTTAGGAATTATCCAAGAGAAATGAAAACATTTACACACAAAACCTTGAACACAAACCTTCATAGTAGCTATATTCATGATAATAAAAAACTAAACAGGCCATTTTTGATCAGAGTTTGAATATATAAATAAAGTGTAGTTTATCAATAAAACTAAATAACAATGATGGAAAGGAATAGGTCATTGATATGTGCAAAAATATGGATAAATCTCGAGGCTTCACTGAAAGTACTTGCATGTCTTATTCCATTTATTTGAAGTTCTAGAATAAGCAAAACTAATATATGGTGGGGAAAAATAAGATCAGTGGTTGCCTATAGGAAATGAGGGTCAGGCTAATTGGGAAGCGGGCTGAGGAACTTTTCATATGATTTAGTAGTTCAAATCCTTAGTGTTCACCCTAGGGAAATGAAAATTCATGTTTATACAAAAGCTATCCATAAATGTTTATAGCAGTTTATTCAAGATTCCCCAAACCTGGAAACCAAAATGTCCTGCACTATGCAAATGATCAAACAAAATGTGGTATATCCATATAATGGAATAAAACTTGACAATAAAACACAACTATTGATACATTCTAGATAAACAATCTAGATAAGCCTCAAAAATATGTTGAGTGACAGGAGCCAGTTTCGAAGGTGACATACTGTATGAATTATATACACAAGTTGTTCTGGGAAAGGCTATTCCACAGAGAGGGAGAACAGAGCAGTGGTTGTTCAAGATGAGGTGAGGAAAGGGTTTGACTAGTGCTTAGAGTTTACTCCAGAATACTGCCGCTTCAACAACATGCCGGAGTCGAGCAGACGCTAGCTTACCCTCAAGGGCGTGCTCTGGATGACGGCCGAGTCACAAGTAGGCCTAAGCACGGGTAGGACTTTCCCAGTCTCCCCAGTGTTAAACAGTCTCTCCTGCGTGCTGGCTCCTCCCTTTACGGGTCCCTTAGGACTCCCACAGAGCTTACCAAATCACCACTCTTCTTTTTGTTTTGAAGTGCTCAATCCAGCCTTAGCCCAGAAACCCCAGAAACTTTTCACCCATGAACTTATTAGTAAAGGCATATGCTCCACGGCCTGCTGCCCCCTCTGCACGTGCCCTGCCTTGACCTCCCCATGTGTCGCTCCAGACATGCTGTGCACCTCTTCAAGGAGGTACGAGTGATATACTTCTCTGCTTCCCTTTCCCTTTCACTCTTGGTTGAACTTCGGCTCATCGTCCAACACCCTTCCCTGGGGCTCCCCTCAACAAGTGTTAATTCAACAAAAATCATGACAACTAAAAAGGGACTGGGGTACCAAACTAGACTTTTGGGTTGATGGAGCTGTTCATGTCCTGATTGTGGTGGTGGATACACACATTTCTCCAAGTGTTAAATTCACAGAATGGGGCTCCAAAGAGGTTGATTTCACTGTATGACATAAAAATACTAAATAAGAAATGTAAAAGAAATAATAGTATCACAGACTGTAAATAGTACCAACCCAAACTCTTAGTAAATTCTTACTCTAGGGCAGCCCGGGTGGTGCAGCGGTTTAGCACTGCCTTCAGCCCGGGCATGATCCTGGAGACCCGGGATCGAGTCCCACGTCGGGCTCCCTGCATGGAGCCTGCTTCTCCCTCTGCCTGGGTCTCTGCCTCTCTCTCTCTGTCTCTATGAATAAATAAAATCTTAAATAAATAAATAAAATTCTTACTCTAGCAGAACTCTATTTTTATAAATCATAAAATGTATTTTTATATATCATATATCCACATATGTATGCATATACGATTTTACATGTTTATCTCTCTTTAGCTCTTCCAATAACAATCTAAAATGGAGGCCACGTATTCTGTTCCCATTATAAAAATGAGCGTATTAAAGTTCCAGTAAAGCACCAGTACCTAGCAGGAAAGTTGTAGCAATAAAATTCCTAATAAAATTGAAACTACATAGGGCGTAAAGAAATAACAATAACTAAAAAGACGTAGGTCTCACACTCAGCCATTACTCTGGCTTTAAGACCCAATGGCCTGATGCAAGTTACAGACCCATGTGCACATCAAGGGGTCTGGGGGAAAACCCTTCCCAGGGGCAAAGTTCATAAGCCAGAAGGTTGTGGCCAGAGGCCTCACACTGTGCTGTGCCCTTGTCCAGGCAAATTCTAGACTGGGGACCGGCGGCTGTTACACCTGGTCCTGGACTCCAGCCCCACACGCGCCATCGTCCTCGGGACCGGCCGTGCGGTGTGTGTGGGGGTCTTCTATGCCCCAACGTAACCCCCAACCCGGCCACCCCTGCCCTGACCCCGAGAGAAGCCGGTCTTGGGTGTCATCGCGGACTCTGAGCCGACCCCGCACCCCAGCCGGACCCCGAGCAGTCCCCGTCCCCGCACCCCAGCCGGACCCCACCACCACCCCTGCACCCCAGCCGGACCCCGCCACAGCCCCCGTCCCTGCACCCCAACAATGCTCCGGACCGCATGACCGAACCCCGCACCACACCCACGAACCCGCGCCCCACGCCACACCCCAAATCCTCCATCACCCCCATCGTGCACCGCCGAGGGCACCCCAACCCCCCGTCATCCCCGAGCCCCGCACCCCCACCCCAACCTCGCCCACAACCCCAAACCCCAACCTCCCCCCCGCCCCCCCCCCCCGCCCTCCCCCCGAGGCGCGTCCCGCACCCAGTGAGCCAGGCGCACACGTCTGGTTGTCTCTGCGCCTTTTATTGCGGGGACGCGGGGGTCACCGAGCCCCCCCGGCGGCTCCCCGGGCGGCGGCGGGCATCAGGGGCCGGGGGCGGCTAGTACCGGGCCGGGGCCACCTGGGACACGGTGGTCATCGTGAACAAGCCGCTGAGCAGCTCGTGGTTGTGCAGCGCCCGGTCCACGAGCTCCGGGGTGATGTACGCGGTGCGCCTGTGCCGGGCCTCGTCGCCCGCCAGCCCCAGCACGGTGGCCGTCAGGAACTGGATGACGGCCGCCAGGAAGATGGGGGCGGACGCGCCCAGGCGCTTGGCGTAGCGGCCGGCCCGCAGGAGGCGCTCCATCTGGCACACGGAGAAGGCCAGCCCCGCGCGGGCGCTGCGCGAGCGGCACGACCTCGGGCGGCCGGCCCGCCCTCCACGGCTCCCCCTGAGCCGCGCGCGGGGCCTCGGCGGCGCTCGGCGCGGGGCCTCGGGCTGCGGCCCGGCTGCGGCCCGGCTGGGGACGCTCGGGCGTCGGGCCGCGGAGCCACGGGCCTCGGGCTGCGGAGACCCCGGGCTGCGGACGCTCGGGCGTCGGGCCGCGGAGCCACGGGCCTCGGGCTGCGGAGACCCCGGGCTGCGGACGCTCGGGCGTCGGGCCGCGGAGCCACGGGCCTCGGGCTGCGGAGACCCCGGGCTGCGGACGCTCGGGCGTCGGGCCGCGGGGACATGGGGCTTGGGCTGCAGAGACATCGGGCTGCGGACAGAGAGACACCGGCCTCGGGCTGCGGAGAGACGGGGCAAGGGCTGCAGACAGACGGGCCTCAGGCTGCAGAGAGACCGACCTCGGGCTGCAGAGAGACCGAACTCGGGCTGCAGAGTGTCCGACCTCGGGCTGCAGAGACCGACCTCGGGCTGCGGAGAGACGGGCCTCGGGCTGCAGAAAGTCCGACCTCGGGCTGCAGAGACCGACCTCAGGCTGCGGAGAGACGGGCCTCGCGCTGCAGAGAGACCGACCTCGGGCTGTAGAGAGACTGACCTCGGGCTGCAGAGACCGACCTCGGGCTGCAGAGAGTCCGACCTCGGGCTGCAGAGACCGACCTCGGGCTACAGAGAGTCCGACCTCGGGCTGCAGAGAGTCCGACCTCGGGCTGCAGAGAGTCCGACCTCGGGCTGCAGAGAGACCGACCTCGGGCTGCAGAGAGTCCGACCTCGGGCTGCAGAGAGTCCGACCTCGGGCTGCAGAGAGACGGGCCTCGGGCTGCGCTGCCGAAACAGCGTCGGGGCGCAGAGAGGAGCGCCGGGGTGCACCGCCGTGCGGCGCGCTGGGCCGGCTGCACCCGAGCCCTCAGCAGCGGGCGAGGAGGCCCCGCTCCGTATCCGAGGGACACACCCCCTCCCCGCCCCGCTGCGCACGCGGTGACACGCAGGCCTGATGAGGTCACCGCGTCCCCATTGGCCCGGCCCGGCCCTCGCCCGCCAGAAAAGCCGCTGGCGGGAAGTCGCTGGCTCTGCGCCGCGCGGACGGCATGGGGCGCCACCGACGAGCGTGCAGGAGCTCGCGCGCCCCCACGTGCACCCCCGACATGTCGGCCCTCTCGGCTGCACACGCGGCAGCGCCCCGCACAGACGGCCCGGCCGCCGCGCGCTCACTGCCCCCTGCACCCCGTCCTGCCCCCGGGGACCGACCGCTCCTCGGCCTCCTGTCCCTGCCGCTTGGCGTCCGCTGGACACCTGCTGCAGGGGCCACCCTGGGACCAGTAGGTGGCCGTGTGCGCCGGCCGCGTTCCCTCGGCACCGTGTTCTCAGGAGGGCTGTTCTCTGAGGGAGCGGGAACCGGGGTCCCTCCCCCCGAGAGAGCAGGAATCGGGCCCCTCCCCCTGAGGGAGCAGGAATCGGGGCACCCCCCCCCCAGGGAGCAGGAATAACGGCCTCTTCCCCCCCCCCCAGGGAGCAGGAATCGGGGCCCCTCCCCTCAAGGGAGCAGGAATCGGGGTCCCTCCCCCCCGAGAGAGCAGGAATCGGGCCCCTCCCCCTGAGGGAGCAGGAATCGGGGTCCCTCCTCCCGAGGGAGCAGGAATCGGGGCACCCCCCCCCCAGGGAGCAGGAATAACGGCCTCTTCCCCCCCCCCCCCGGGAGCAGGAATCGGGGCCCCTCCCCTCGAGGGAGCAGGAATCCGGGACCCCCAAGGGAGCGGGAATTGGGGTCCCTCCGCCCGAGGGAGCAAAAGACGGACCTCGGGCTGCAGAAAGACGGACCTCGGGCTGCGGAGAGACCAACCTCGGGCTGTGGAGAGACCAACCTCGGGCTGCGCTTCCGAAAGACGGCGTCGGGGCGCAGAGAGGAGCGCCGGGGTGCACCGCCGTGCGGCGCGCTGGGCCGGCTGCTCCCGAGCTCTGAGCAGCGGGCGAGGAGGCCCCGCTCCGTATAAAAGCGACACCCCCTCCCCTCCCCGCTGCGCACGCGGTGACACGCAGATCTGATGAGGTCACCGCGTCCTCATTGGCCCGGCCCTCGCCCGCCAGAAAAGGCGGGAAGTCGCTGGCTCTGCGCCGCGCGGACGGCATGGGGCGCCACCCACGAGCGTGCAGGAGCTCGCGCGCCCCCACGTGCACCCCCGACATGTCGGCCCTCTCGGCTGCACACGCGGCACCGCCCCGCACAGACGGCCCGGCCGCCGCGCGCTCACTGCCCCCTGCACCCCGTCCTGCCCCCGGGGACCGACCGCTCCTCGGCCTCCTGTCCCTGCCGCTTGGCGTCCGCTGGACACCTGCTGCAGGGGCCACCCTGGGACCAGTAGGTGGCCGTGTGCGCCGGCCGCGTTCCCTCGGCACCGTGTTCTCAGGAGGGCTGTTCTCCGAGGGAGCGGGAACCCGGGTCCCCCCCCCCAAGGGAGCAGGAATTGGGGTCCCTCCCCCCGAGCGATCAGGAAGCGGGGTCCCTCCACCAAGGGACAGGAGTCGGGGTCCCTCCCCCCGAGGGATCAGGAATCGGGGTCCCTCCACCAAGGGATCAGGAGTTGGGGTCCCTCCCCCAAGGGACAGGAGTCGGGGTCCCTCCGCCAAGGGACAGGAGTCGGGGTCCGTCCCCCCGAGGGAGCAGGAATAGGCCCCCCGAGGCAGCGGGGATCGCCCTGCACGTCCATCGAGGGGCACTCGCCCCCACTGCGCGCCCCCCCTGGCGGCGAGGGGCACCTGCGGGCGGACGTGCGCGGCGGCGGCGGCGGCGAAGGTCGCGCGGGGCCCCTCCGGGCGCGGGATGGGGGGCCCGACGGCAGGGCGACACCCGCTGTCTGGGCAGCGCGCTGACCCGGCCCCCTGCTCCCGCCGCGCCGCCCCACTGGCCCTGGCCCGCGCCTGCTCCTCCCGGTGCGGCCTCGCGAGCCCCCGCGCCGGCTGTGCCGCGGCACCTGGCACCTGGGGGTCACTGTCCCCCGTGTGTAGGGAGGGGCAGGGCGGGGCCCGAGGGACAGGGAGCTCGGGCAGCTGCAGCCCGCTGACCCGGGCCCCCGTGGAGCCTGCGGGCTCCCCCCGCGCCCCCAGGGCTGCCGACCCGAGCCCGGGCTGCAGGCGGGCGCCCAGCTGATCCCCCCCGCCCCCCCCCCCCCCGGGCTGGGCCTGTCGCGCCCCCGGGTCCCGAGCGCCGCCCCGCGGTGCCAGCAGCGGCGGGTCGGCGCGGCGGGAGCGCTGCAGGTGCGCCGGGACCGGGCGGGGCCCTCCCTCTGGGTGCCCCTCCAGGCGGCCCCTGCACTCGGGCTGCGCAGGGCGGGGCGGGGGAGCTTCCCGGAGGGGGTGCGGCCTGTCTGTCGCCTGGGCGCGACTCGGCGATGGGACACGTTCAGGTCCTGACACCGGGGGGGGGGGGGGGGGGGGCGGCGGGGCTTCCCGCGTATTCGGGGCCTCCTGAGTGACTTTCAGCTATGTTTTCCTTTCAGCAAGTCCAATTCCTGCACATCTTCAGCTAATTTTATTCTTTGCGATGTACGGCGAAAGGAATTCTTTTGTTTTTCTACTAGATTTTTATTTAAATTCCAGTTGTTTAAGGTACAGTGTAACATGAGTTCCAGGTATAGAATTCAGTGTTCGCACCTACCGACAGCAGCCGGTGCTCGTCCCAAGCTGCCTCCTTCATCCCCGGCACCTACTTACGCCACCCCCCCCCCCCCCCCGCCCTGCTGACCATCACTGTGTTCTCTCTAGAGTCTGTTTCTTGGTTTTCCTGTTTCCGCTCTACGTTCATTTGTCTTGCATCTTAAATCCTACTTGTGAGTGAAAGCTCGTGGCATTTGTCTTTCTCTGCCTGACTTATTTCACTTCACGTAAGCGTCTCTAGCTCCAACCATGTCATCGAAGAGGCCGAGATCTCATTATCTTCCGTGGCTCAGTAATACTCCATGGTGTGCAGGTGCACTACATCTTTCCGTGCATTCACCCATCCGGGGACATCTGGGCACTTGCCTTAGTCGGGCTGCTGTCCACCATGTCGCTTCGACACTGGGGGCCACTATTCCTTCAAGCTAGTGTTTAGTATCCTCCGTGTAAAGACCTAGTGGTGCAATGGCTGGGTCGTAGGGGAGTGCTATGGTGAACTTCTTGAGGACCCTCCACGCTGTTCTCCGGAGCCGCGGCATGGGCCTGCGCTCCCACTCGCAGTGCCAGAGGGCCCCCCTTTCTCCACATCCTCGCCAACACCCGTTGTCTTCTGACTTGTTGATTTTAGCCATTCTGACAGGTGTGAGCTGGGATCTCATTGTGCTTTTGATGTGCATCTCCCTGATGATCAGTGACGTGGAGCATCTTGTCGGGTGTTTGTTGGCCATCTGGATGCCTTCTTTGGAGAAATGTCCGTTCATGTCTTTTGCGCATTTTTAACTGGATTATTGGTCTTTTGGGCCTTGAGCTGTTTCAGTTCTCTATATATTTTGGATACTAATGCATAATTTCTGCCATATTTAGGGAACTCTCGTGGTTAACTTTATGTGTCACCTTGGATATGCTATGGTACCCATTTATTTTGTCGAACATTTTTCTAGGTGTTTCAGAGGTATTTTTAGATGAGATTAACATTTAAATTAGTAGAATTTCATCCCATCCCCTGTGGCCAATAAAATGGGAAAAGCATACTTAATTAAATAGTTTATTAATTAAAGTTCAGTAAAACAGAATATTCCCCATAATGTGGGCGATTCTCATCCAATGAGTTGAAGGCCTTACTTGGAAAACACTAACTTCCCCCAAGGAAAATGGGATCTTCTCAGCACACTTTCTTTGGACGTGAACTGCAACACCAACTCTTCCCTAAGTCTCCAGCATGGTGGCCTAGCCAGCAGATTTTGGGATTGCCCTCCTCCACAATACCTTAAACCAATTCCTCATAATGCCTCTCTCTCTCTCTCTCTCTCCACACACACGCACACACACACACACACACATTCCATTGTTTCTGGGTCTTGGAGAATCTTGACTAATAGAGAATTTGATACTAAGATTCTACAGCAACAGAAACTTAAGAATGATTTTTCTTTTTTAAAAAAAGATTTTATTTATTCATGAGAGACACAGAGAAAGAGGCAGAGACACAGGCAGAGGGAGAAGCAGGCTCCCGATGTAGAACTCGATCCTGGAACGTCCCAAGAATTATTTTTCTAAATTAGTTTTAGCACTTCTGGAATTGACTCTGTAGTCTGATTAGATTTGAAATTGCTAATGAGTCTACTGCCATTGTAAAGAGTACACTGGGGGATCCCTGGGTGGCTCAGTGGTCTAGTGCCTGCCTTGGGCTCAGGGTGTGGTCCTGGGGTCCCGGGATCAGGTCCCACGTCAGGCTTCATGCATGGAGACTACATCTCCCTCTGCCTGTGTCTCTGCCTCTCTCTCTCTGTCTCTATGTGTGTCTGTGTGTGTCTTGAATAAATAAATAAAATCAACAAAACTAAAAGGCAGCCTGCAGAATGGATGAAGATATTTGTAAATGACATATCTGATAAAGGGTTAGTATCCCAAGTCTATTAAAAAAAACTTATACTCAACACCCAAAAAACAAATAATCCGGTTAAGAAATGGTCCAAAGGCATGGATCGATATTTTTCCCAAGAAGACATACAGATGGTTAACGGACACATGAAAAGATGCTCAACATCACTTATCATCAGGGAAACGCGAACGGAAACCACAATGATATATCACCTTATACCTGTCAGAATGGTTAAAATCAACAACACAAGCAACAACAGGTGTTGGTGAGAATCAGAGAAAGGGGAACCCTCTTATACTGTTGGCAGGAATACAAACTGGTGCATCCACTCTGGAAAACAATGTGGAGAGTCCTCATATGTTCAAATAGAACTGCCCTATTATCCAGCAATTGCAGTACTTGACATTTACCCAAAGAAAACCAAAATACCGATTTGAAGGGATACATGCACCACAATGTTTATACCAGCATTAAGAATCAGAAATTAAAATTATGAAAAGACACTAAGTGTCTATCAACTTATGGATAAAGCAGAAGAATATATATATATATATATCAGTCATCAAAAAGATATATATATATATATATATATAAAATGGAGGTATATATATAATATAATATTACTCAGCCATCAAGAAGAATGAAATATTGCCATTTACAAAAACGTGGATAGAGCTAGAGAGTATTTTGCTAAGCAAAATAAGTCAAAGAAAGACAAATACCATATGATTTCACTCATGTGGAGTTTAAGAAACAGAACAAATGATCATAGGGTAAGGGAAGATAGGAAAACCAAGAAACAGACTCTTTTTTTTTTAAACAGGCTCCACACCCAGACTGGAGCCCAATGCAAGACTTGAACTCACAACCCTGAGATCAAGACCTGAACTGAAATCAAGAGTCAACACTTAATGGACTGAGCCACTCAAGTGCCCCCCAAAACAGACTCTTAACTACAGAGAGCAAATTGGTCTTGTCAGAGGGGAGGTGGTTTGGGGGATGGGTTGGACGGGTGATGGGGATTGAGGAGGGCACTTGTGATGAGTAGTGGGTGTCCTATGTAAGTGTTGAATCATTGTATTTATTGTACACCAGAATCTAGTATGACACTGATGTTATTTAACTGTAATTTATTAAAACCTTTAAAAAGCATCTGTTTTTGTGTCTGTTTTGTTTTGCTTTTTAGATTCCACATATAAGTGAAATTATATGATCCTTCTTTTTCTCTGTCTGACTTTTCTCACTTAACATCATACCCTCTAGGTCCATCCATGTCATCTCAATACGGAAAATGTCAAAGACACTCTGGGCAGCATAGAAAAGAAAAGAAAGTTAATTTTTTTTCACAATGTGTTGAGGATGGTACAGAGCCCGTTGGGCTGTTGTACGCCGTTGTTGCCGCGGAGACGATAGGAGTGGTGGTTTTCCCATGAGGGCTGAGGATCGCGCAATGACTTGGATCCTTTAACAAAAATTTTTTTGAATGACTCAGTAAGTAGGCCACAGAGATGAAGAGAACAGCAGAGGGCACATGGTCAATAACGATGCCTGTTGACTCCACATCTCTTGGTGAGGCCTGACTAACGCACAGGGTCCGTGTGCAGTCGAGTCACTATGTCGTACACCTGAAAGCAACATGACATTGTATACCCACTGAAACTGACACGACATCGTATATCCATGCCACTTCAGTGATCAATAAAATCATCTAAATAAATGAATAAAAACCCATGTCGCTGGCTCGAAATGCAGAGTAGCGATGGGGGCAAGGAGAAGTGGAAAGGTCTAAAAATACTCGGGAAGCAGAAGTGGCAAGATCTTGAATCGATGTCGGGAAGAGAGAGGATGCCTCCGACTCAGCGTGCTTCACTGGAATTGCTGCTCTCCTCCCCAACTTACTGTCTTCCTTCACGGCTCATCTCAGTGAGCGATCAGCCTGCTGGCACAGAGCAAGCACCCATTGATTGCCTTTGGAGTGAAAGAATAAATGAATAGAGTAGAAATAGGGCCAAACGGAGCATTTGCCGGTGCCTGCCAAACAGCCAGGCCTAAACTCACCGTCAAGGTCGCCTCAGCAGAAGTCTATCACGGTCTCCCTGTCACCTTATCAACCGTCTGGAAAAGCACCAGGTCCCACATAGTCCAGGAGAACACCTGCCTTCCTATAACGGGCACTCCCTGCCTAGAAGCTGCAGGTGTGCCACAGGCCGGGCTTTGCCACGAGCCTCTCATTCTGTGAATTCTTTACGTGAGGGCGGTGGCAGATTGTATGGCCCATATGAGTACAGGGCGTGTTTGGTGTGGCAGGAACAGGGTCACAGCGGCACCCAACTGGTGGATCTACGTTCACTTTGGCTTCAATCAGAAAGAGCCTCTTCCCACCAGAGGGCGCCTGGGTGGTGCAGTCGGTTAAGCCACTGACTGTTGGTTTATCAGGTCCAGATCTCAGGGTCGTCAGATCAAGCCCCAGGTCAGGCTCTGCACTTAGTGCATTGTCTGGTTGAGGTTCTTTCTCCCTCTCCCTCTGCCCCTACTGCTCCTACTCATGCTCACTCTTGCTCTCTCTCTTTATTAAATAAATAAATAAATAAATAAATAAATAAATAAATAAATCTTTTAAAAAGAAAAGGGAAGAGCCTCTTACCACCAAAGAAGTTTATTAATCCAGCCCGCTCCCCCACCGTCATCCTGGCAGGGAAAAAACACAACTGGCAGAAAAAGTGCAGACACCAGGTGTCAGTTTGGATATTTCCTTGCTTCTCCCAGGGCTGACAAGCAGAGATACAGAACTGCTTGTGGTTCCTGGTACAGATACCAAAACTAGGAAGTGATCCGTCCCAGTGCAGATTTCCCAGAAGTAAGAATGAGATGAGACAAGCAAAGGACGCCCCCTGGACTCAACCAACGCAGCAAACATTCCCTGGTTATAGAAGAGAAGTGAAAGTTATAATCCGGAAGGGAAATTTGGCTGTGTGAGCAGTAGAATTGGGGGG
Source organism: Canis lupus dingo (assembly GCF_003254725.2). Taxonomy (NCBI): domain Eukaryota; kingdom Metazoa; phylum Chordata; class Mammalia; order Carnivora; family Canidae; genus Canis; species Canis lupus. Next base: position 124,007,096 of record NC_064281.1, on the reverse strand, counting down.
TGGAGACATTTGATGAAGTGAAGTTTTTTTAACCCCCTTTTAGACAATATCATTAGATAAACATCCTTTTCAATGATACAACCCAAGTCATTTCTGGCCCTTTTCCTGGAAAAGCTTTTTACTGCTGTCAGTTTACAGGAACAGCAATAAGAGGCCATTTTCTGGGCATACAGCCCAGGACTCAAAGGGAGGCTCTAGAGAACATCTGGTCTGCTTGATATATAGAAGCCAGCACTGCATGTGTGTATTTGTGTGTATGTGTTTTTCCTATGCTGACTCATGGCATTGAAGTCTTTCTGGAAACACCCCCACCTTTGTAGCCAGCCAGTTTACACACACCCCTTCAGCTCCTCCTTGATTCAAATGTTAAGTCAAGAGGAAGAAGGAAAACAAGTTCGAGAGCTGCTCTCAAGCATCTAGAATTCTCTGCACCCCACCTCTTGAGAAGAGAGACTGGCCCCAGCTCTGACTCAGTCTACTACAAGCTGGACTCTCCTCTTAAAGCACGAACTTTATCTGAGCCTTTGGATAAAAGTGGAAGAAAAGAGTCCACAAGTACGGTGAACTCTGCAGGAGGCAGAGGGCTGACAACTGGCAGTAAAAACAGAAAGATGGCAGATCCTGAAATTGAACTTTTTGTGAAGGTAAGTTTTCTAGCTAAAATAACGGCATATGTATTATTTCTTGACATTGGACCTCAGATTCTAAAAAGACGTCAATATTTGGGCTAGAGATAAATTATTTTGTCATTATATTCTTCCTCTCAGTACTCGACATATGCCTGGCTGCTACATGATAATAAGAAAACACATTAGTATAAAAAGGCAAAGAGCTATTGTGGAAAGAGCACTGGACTGGTTGGTTAGACAGAACAACCAAGTTATATTCTTGGTGGCTTCCTATGTAACTCTGGACAAATCTCTCCCTCCATCTGGACCTTTGTTTCTTCATCTGTACAATGTAGGAGACTGACAAAATGATCCTTAAGGGCTTTCTAGCTCTTGCAATCTGTGTTTTATGGGATGGGTTTTGTAAGGCCTAAATGGGGAAAGTATGGGCTGAGAGCCCCAATCCCACACATAGCCCAGATCGAGCTTTCTAAAATTCTTCCATAATAGATGAAGATCACAGTGTAGTCACATGGACACTATGGGAGAAAACAGCCAGGAGTCTGTGTGAGGAGTCTGTGTGAGGAGGAGGCATTTAGAATTTTGCGTTTCCTCTTTATAGTCTGCCTTGGGGTTTTTGGTAATGCCTTGACTTTTCAGAAAAGCCCTTTGGAAAACCCCTAAGGCAGGAGCAAGGAACATGTGTTTCTAAATTAACTCATCAAGAAAAATAATAATTCTGTATAAGTTATTCTAAGTATAAATTACAGTTTCCTTAAACTTTGCTTAGATTGACTATTTTTTCTCTATATTTTCCTTGACTGTTACAAGTATCCAGGATAATAATAATCATAGCAAACTCTCATATCATGTTTGGCTTTTTTTCTGAACACTTCACCTGTAGTACTCATATTTACATATATTACCTCATTTAGTCCTAACACCTTACATTATTAGTACTAAAAGGAGTAGTATCATGAGTAGGAGTAATGGTAGTAGACTTGTCATTATAGTCATATTGTTGTTCTCATCTCTAGATAAGCAAGCAAAGGCAATAAAGTTTGTTACTTGCCTCTAAAACTAGATGTCTATTGATGACTTACAAAGACATAAAATAAAGTATGTCTACCAAATGCTAGTTTAAACATCTGTTAGCCAAAGTAAGACTTTCACAATCATTTAAAAATATTTGCAACTGGTCACATATATACACAAAGGGCATAATCAACCGCCTTTTCCAAACTATAGGAGAGTGATCCTTGAATTCCTGCATTGCAAAATAATCCAAGTAAGTGTTGGAGTATGGGGCATAAGAGCTACTTCTCTTATCTCTGGATTTTAGCAAAATATGTGACTGCTCAGACACAATATAAATTAGCCTTAATTTCCTAATTGGCTTTTCACATCTACCAATTTCAAACCACGGGTAATGTCTCTTCATAGGGCAACTAAAGTGTTCTTTTAGTCTAAACTACTCATTTAATCCAATCCAACTCCCCTAACTAGTTGTTGGCATTGATCTACATAAGTCAATCTTCATAGAATTCCCATATTTGGGTACTAATCTGGACAGGAGAAGTTAGTGAATCATACATTGGATGAACAAATGTTTGGTTAAGTAATAACTTTCAAGTTAAAATAACTAATCGTTTATTGAGTACTTACTATATGGCAGGCATTGTGTTAAGAGGTTTATTATTAACCTTATATTATAGATACAGAAAGTAAAGCAAAGAGTATCTAAGTAACTTTGTCCAGGGTCACATAGCCAGTGAATGGCAAGGTTAGAATTCCAATTTTTTAAAATAGTTATGTTTAATCTTATTGGCAAACTCTTTTTAGTGAATTTTCCAGAATTTCATCAGATGGAATCCTTTAGATATAAGCTTATCTAATAACATTGATACAAATCACAGATTTTCTAGAAGAACGTTGAGGATCATCTGGTCCAGGTTTTTATTCTGTTTTGCTTTAAGGTGTGTTCCGCAGAGCTCCACAAGTTTCACAGAAGATACAGAGGTAGGGCATAAGGATTGAGAGGCATGAAAAATGTTAATGAGTAAGTTTAAAAAGCTCTGCTCTTTATCTATGGTATCTCATTATAGATCATGCAGTTTCTTTCTAAAGATGAAAGGAATCTGTGATTTCCTCAGCTACCCCTGGCTGTGGCCTAGAAACCCTACCACAACTTCTTCCCCATATCACGGATGGGATACCTATAGGAGATTAAGCATTTTCCTGTTACAATTAAGAATTCATATCACACTACCTACGTGTTTTAATGTAGCCCGTGAAAACATTGCCTTTCAGCTCTGAATGCCTTGGGCAAGATTTTTAACCATGAACTAAAATCAAAGTATTTTTTAAGATTGTATTTATTCATCCATGAGAGACACACGGAGAGAGAAAGGCAGAGATACAGGCAGAGGGAGAAGCAGGTTTCCGTGCAGGGAACCCGACATGGGACTCGATCCTGGGTCTCTAGGATCACACCCTGGACCGAAGGCGGCGCTACACCACTGAGCCACCCAGGCTGCCCATATTTTCTAACATACATTTTATTTTCTCTAAATGCAGACTCTATCTTACTGGTTTGTTGTTCATTGTTAAACAGATTGTGTGTTTTCTACCAAACACACTAAAATGAAGTTTTAGTAGATCTTTACATAAAGTTATAGAACTGAACATTTGAGCCAAAATTCTGAATTTGTCAAAGCCATTTCACCTCATACCCTAAACCCTAACCCCTAACCCGAAGCTCCTAACCACTAACCATAACCATAACCCTCTGGAGAGGTCTCTGAACTGAAAATACCAGGTACATACCCCAACTCAAATCCTAACCCTAACCCATAACCACTAACCCAGTAAACCTAGTCCCTAAAATTGACCCTAACTGTAACCCTAACACTAAGCGTAACACTCTGGAGAGGTCTCTGAACTTCAAAATACCAGGCACATACTCTAACCATAACACCTAAGCCCAGGAGAAGTCTGGAGTTAGATTCTCTGGTGAGTTCCTGAACTGCAAAATTCCAGGGACATGCCCTAACCCTAACCCTTGATCTGAGGAAGTGGCTTACTGAACATAGGATTTAAAAAGCTGAGAAGCAGGGCACCCGGTGGCTCAGTGGTTTGAGCGTCTGCCTTTGGCTCAGGTCGTGACCCCGGGGTCCCGGGATCGAGTCCCACATGGGGCTTCCCACAGGGAGCCTGCTTCTCCCTGTGCCTGTTCTCTGCCTCTCTCTCTCTCTCTGTGTCTCTCGTGAATAAATAAATAAGATCTTTAAAGATAATAATAAAGGAAAAAAGAAAGATAAGCTGAGAAGCAGCCTAGTTTTCCTAGAGATGTCCGTAAACATGCAAGAATTGGTAGTATTGGAGCACCTGAGTGGCTCAGTTGGTTAAGTGTCTGACTCTGACTCTTGATTTCGGTTCAGGTCATGGTCTCAGAGTTGTGAGATTGAGCCCGGTGTTGGGCTCAACACTGGGTGTGGAGCCTGCTTAAGTTTCTCTCTCTCCCTTCCCTTCTCCTCCCTCCTTCCCTCCCTCTCTCATTCTCTCTCTCTTAAAAAAAAAGAATTGGTAGTATTTCTGAAAATGGGTGTGAAGGTACAGGTAAAAACAGAAAAATCTATTGAATATATATTTAAAGAGTATTTAGGGGACGCCTGGGTGGCTCAGTGGTTGAGCATCTGCCTGTGACCCAGGGCGTGATCCTGGAGTCCTGGGATCGAGTCCCACATCTGGCTTCCTGCATGGAGCCTGCTTCTCCCTCTGCCTGTGTCTCTGCCTTTCTGTGTGTGTGTGTGTCTCTCATGAATAAATAAATAAAACCTTTTTTAAAAATAAAAAAATAAAAAGTATTTAGAACCCCAAATCCCCTCCCTGCCTCAGCTTGATAGAAGGTTGCCATGTTTATTCTCATCCCAGCAGAAGTGTGAGGGCCAAGTTAGCTAGGGGTCGGTCCTGCCTGTCCCTGCTGCTTCCCATACCTGCCTAGCTGCTGTCATACTTCTCTTTTCTTGTTTTATCCTATTTTTTCTTTTTTTTTAAATAACCTAAAAACTGGTAGAGGAGTTTTGCAGGTTGAAGCCATGTCTAAATGAAAGTCCTCAGTAGGTGTTAAAGGAAACAGGGAGGGGAGGTCCTGAAGCCTCCTGCCAGGGGTCAGGAATCAGGGGCTGCCCTGGCCTGAGTGGCTGGGGGCCTGGCAGGCGTGGACGGGGCAGGTGAGGTGCAGGGGCTGTGGCCTGATGAGCAGGTGGGGCACACTAGCGGCTGGGCAGAGTGTGGACTGGTGTTCTGGTATTTTGTGTGTATGCTGCTTTTCTTTTCTAACCAAGAGGCTGGTTTTGGCATCTCTGTCTCATTCCCTGGGATCTAGTGGGAGGTACAAGTTCGGGGCTGGAGAAACAGGGAAGGGCTATGGAGGTCAAAGTCTTCCAGGCTTGCAGGCCTAGGACACCAGAGCCCTCAGTTACCGGTGAGCCCAAGCTGTCCAGAGCTCAACATGGGTGATTGGGAATCAGGTATGGAAATTGAAAAAGGCACGAGACAGGCCATCTCCCCGCCCCTTACAGCCTGACTGGGGATGGGGGAGAGGTGGGGCCAGTCGGTGGAGGAGTGTCCCAGCTAGGCCCGCTCTTGGGATGGCTGCAATGATGAGAAATCCCGGGAACTGTATTCTTAGAAGAGGTGTCTGAATGACAGGATACCTGGCACACACCCTAACCCTAATCCATAACCCATAACCCCTAACGTCAATCCCTAACCCTAAAACTCACCATAACCCTAACCTTCTGATGATATCTTTGAACAGCAAAATACTAGGCACATACTCAAGCCCTAACCTAACCCCCAACCCTAACCCTAACCCCAACAGAAGTCTGGGATTCTATTCTCTGGAGAGGTCTCTGAATGGCAAAATACAGGCACATACCCTAACCCTAACAACACGAAAATATTTTCTCTATGTGGAAAAGAAATAAGAGATTATACTTTTCTCTTAATTTTCAGACCAATTTCAAACCCTCTTAAAACTATCATAAAGACTATCATAAAAGCAGATCAATTTCTAAAAATCCAACAAAATTATTAGATGGGAGAAAACGTTGTTTAAGGGTTTGGGTTTTGGAGTACACAGTCCTGGACTTGCTACAGGAGACGAGTATATAGGTCATCAGCTGTTGACTAGCTGAGTGTATTTTAACAAGTCAGTTTCTCTGATCCTCAGTTTCCTCATCTGTAAAACAAGAATTTGTTTTATAAATTTATTTTTTATTGGAGTTCAATTTGCCAACATATAGCATAACACCCAGTGCTCATCCCGTCAAGTGCTCCCCTCAGTGCCCGTCACCCAGTCACCCCCACCCCCCGCCCACCTCCCCTTCCACCACCCCTAGTTGTTTCCCAGAGTTAGGAGTCTTTCATTAAAACAAGAATGTTAACAGAACCTACCTCATGGGATCATCTTCACTGTGTGGATCAAAAAATAAATAAATATGTAAAGCACTGTAGTTGTTAACTAGTAGACATTTAATAAAAGTCAAATATGGTGGCTATTATTATTTTTCATGTTTAGAAACTTAGATCACAGACATACAGAGAAAAAATTGCTTTTGTGAATGACCACATCCTGTCCTTGCCAGCTAAATATACTTAAGAGTTGGTAGTTCATCAATGAGGCTAGAGCATTTACATCCTAAAATTTTCTGTGATGGCACTTTAAATCAGCATATTGTAAACAGGGGGAAAAAACGGTTTTCCTGTAAAACTTGACTGCATTTCCCCCACATCTCAATGTTTTGCCTTTCCTTTTGCCAAAGGCGATCCACCCTTCCTGCTGTATCTATTCTCAGACTCCATTCTTCTTCCTGCCTCCCACCCATAATGGTGTTTCTACTCACTAGGCCCAGTTCTGATTGGATCCCTAGTTTGACTTCTGTTACAAAGGAAACACAGCTGCCAAAGTTGGGTGCCTCTTCCCATAGCTCTTCACTCCCTGACATCACAAAAGAACAACCGTAACCATCATTTCCTCTCTTGTACCCATTGCCAGGGAAAGGAAAATTTGCCAAAAAAATTAGGATTATGCCCAAGGCTTCTGGGACTTTGATATTGTTAGGAATCACGGATCAGAGCAGCTTTAGGGTGAAGTGTCCTTTACTTTCTTCTGTAGACTGAAGCAAAAGCAAACAAACAAACAGGTCCAACAGATGAGACATGCTCATGGCTTGGACTTGGGTAGCTAGTAGGTAACAGTGTTGGACAGATAGCAAGCATCAAATAAATATTAAATGAATGAATAATGTAATAGCCATGGAAAATGAAAGAACTAAACTTATTTGGAGATATTTATAGGTAAAACGGACAAGAATTAGTGTTGGATTTAATTTGGGAGTGAAGGGGCGGGTGGGTGGCTCAGTCGGCTAAGTATCTGCTTCTCTCTCTCTCCCCCCTCCTCCTCCCTCATGCTCTCTCCCTCTTACGTGCTCGCTCTCTCTCTCTCAAATAAATAAGAATCTTTTAAAAAATAATAATTTGGGAGTGAAGCATAAGGCTTATTGTCAATTTTCTAATTTAGGCAACTTAGTAGGTACTGTCTTGTGTGCTCAGGCTGCCATAACGAAATGCCATCGATGCGGTGGCTTAAACAACAGATATTTATCTTCCCAAAGTTGTACAGGCTGCATGTTCAAGATCAAAGTGCCATCATGGTCAGGTTCTTGTAAGCACTCTGTTCCTGGCTTACAGGTGATTGCTTGCTCAGTGTCCTTGCATAGTGGGTGGCAGAGAGAAGGGGGAGGAGAGGAGAGAGAAAGCTTCCTGGTCTCTTCTTATAAAGGCCTTAATCTTATCATGAGGGTCCCATCCTCGTGGCCTCAACCTAATTACCTCTCAAAGGCTTTGCCTCCAAATACTATCATATTGAAGGTTAGGGTTTCAAAATATGAATCTGGGGGGAATACAGTTCAGTCCGCAGCAGATAGCAGTGTCATTCACAAGATTAGGAGCCCTAAAGAAAGAGTAGGTCCGTGAGTGCACTAAAGAAAAAGGAAGGAATTCAGTTTGGGACATGCTGATTTTGAAGTGTCTAAAACCTGGATTTCTCACGAAGACAGTGTATCAGCCATAGCCCTCTCAAGAAGTGGCTACCTTTTCTTCCTCATTCTTCTCACCACTGAGCCTGGAAGTGAGGTCCATATCCATTAGGTATCCTTGCCTCCACATACCTCTTTCCAGACCATTCTCCTTCCCCCATCCAAAGAAATACCCATGTTGAGTATCATAAAATCAGACTAAACCACGCACTACCTTTCCTCATTATAAGTCTTCCAGAAAAAGAAAAAAAAAAGTCTTCCAAACACCAGGCCATTCTCCCCTATTTCTTGAGGAATTTTAGCTTCTGGATAATTTTCACTCTCTCGAACACTATTCCTATCAAAATTCTTGGTGAGTTTAATATCTACGGAGATGAAAGTTCCAGTACTCTGGCCTCTCAGATCCTTGACTGCTTCCCTTCCGCTGATCTTGTTCTTCCCTTTCCATGGTCACACCCTAACCTTGTCACTACAACCTCTACCATGCCTGCATAACATCATTATTTGGGGGGAGGATTGTTCTACTTTTTGGATTTTTACATTCCAATTTACTTTATTGATGTATGATTCACATAGAATAAGAAGTACCTATTTTATTTTTTTAATTTTTTATTTATTTATGATAGTCACAGAGAGAGAGAGAGGCAGAGACACAGGCAGAGGGAGAAGCAGGCTCCATGCACCGGGAGCCCGACGTGGGATTCGATCCCGGGTCTCCAGGATCGCGCCCTGGGCCAAAGGCAGGCGCCAAACCGCTGTGCCACCCAGGGATCCCTGAAGTACCTATTTTAATTGCACAATCCAGTGACACTTTTTTGTACATTTTTTTAATTGGAGTTCGATTTGCCAACGTATAGTATAACACCCAGTGCTCATCCGTCAAGTGCCCCCCTCAGTGCCCCCGTCACCCAGTCTTTTGACATATGTTTACACACATGTAACCACTGCCCCAATCAAAATACAGAACATTTCTATTACTTTAGAAAGTTCCTTTGTGTCTCTTTGTAATCAGTCTTCCCCACTATATCCCACTACTCCCTGCGAAGAAATCACTGACCTGTATTCTGACAGGATAGATCAGTTTGTGTTTTCTAAGATTTTCTATAGATTGAATCATACAGTATGTACCTTTGTTTGTCTGGCTTCTTTCACTCAGCATAATAATTTTAAGATTTCCCGTATTGTTATGTACATCAATCTCTCATTCTTTTTTATTGCTGAAGTGTTCCATTATATCGATGTACCATATTTATCTATCTACCCACTGGAGGACATTCGGGTTGTTTCCAGGTTTTTGGCTACTATGAATAAACGTTTATGTGCAAGTCTTTCTCTGGGCATATGTCTTTACCTCTTTGGGGCCAATACTTAGTATTAGAATTAATGAGTCAGATGTTAGGTACATTTTGAACTTTGACAAACTCTTTATAAACCATTGGTACCGTTTTAGACTCTTAACCGCGGTGTATCGGTTCCAGTTGCTCCTGGAATACTCGGCAATACTTGGTATGGTCAGTCTTCTAAATTTCAGCTATGCCAATGTGTGTGTACTGGTATCTTGTTGTGCTTTTGATTTTCATTTTCCTGTTGACTAATGATGTTGAGCATCTTTTTGTGTCATTTACCATCTGCATCTCTTTCATAGAGTGTTTGAATCTCTTACCCCTTTTTAAGTTGGATGGTTTGTCATGGAGTTGTTAGGAGCTATTTACTAGTATATTTTATATATTTTGGATACAAACATTTTTCATTTTCTTAATAGTTCCTTTCAAACCACAGAAAACCACATTGCAGCTTTCACGTAGCTCAATTTATTGAATTTTTCTTTGCCCTCACTCACCCTCTGAATCCCAGCCATATTGACCTTCTTTCAGTTCCTTATAATGCCATTGCTCAAGCATGTTGCAAGGCTTTTGGACATGCTATTTGCTGTTTAGAACACCTTCGTTGTGCCTATTCACATATTTAACACTTATTCTTTTTAAATATTTTATTTATTTATGAGAGAGAGAGGCAGAGACACAAGCAGAGGGAGAAGCAGGCTCCATGCAGGGAGCCTGATGTGGGACTCGATCCCGGGTCTTCCGGATCAGGCCCTGGGCTGAAGGTGGCACCAAACCGCTGAGCCACCCGGGCTGCCCAACACTTACTCATTCTTTGAACTCAGTTCAAATGCCATTTCCTCAGAAAAACCTTCCCTAACAGAACCCATATAGTGTTTCTCTGTTACACACTCTCATGACATGCACATCCTTCCTTCAAAGAACTTACCTCATTTTAAAAGTAAGTTAAGGGATCCCTGGGTGGCGCAGCGGTTTAGTGCCTGCCTTTGGCCCGGGGCGTGATCCTGGAGACCCGGGATCGAATCCCACGTCGGGCTCCCGGTGCATGGAGCCTGCTTCTCCCTCTGCCTATGTCTCTGCCTCTCTCTCTCTCTCTCTCTCTCTGTGACTATCATAAGTAAATAAAAAATTAAAAAAAAAAATAAAAGTAAGTTAAGCTGAGAGACTACTTCTTAAATATCTGTTATATACAGTATAGATTATATGTAATGTCTGATCTATTTTAAAAACATGATTATTTGTCCAGTAAGTATTTATTGGGAGAGTGAATGAATGAATGAAGAATAGAGGGGCCACAGATAAACTCAAGTATACATAAAATTTCAAAGCAGAAAAGTGTGTTGTTTTCAATCAGTGAGCAAAAGATGGATCTTTATTTTTTCACCATGATTTTTCTTACTATTGAAGTATAGGTAATATGCATTGTTATATTAGTTTTATGTATACAACATATTGACTATTACATATTATTACAATATTATTGACTATATTCCCAATACTGGATTTTTCATCTCCATTATTTATTTATTTTATAACTGGCAGTTTGTACCTCTTGATTCTCTTTGTCTATTTTGCCCACCCCCACTTACCTCCCCTTTGGTAACCAGTAGTTTGTTCTCTCTATCTAGAGATGGGTTTGTTTGTTTTGTTGTTGTTGTTGTTGTTGTTGTTTTGCTTGCTTCCTGTTTTATGTTTTAGATTCTACATATAAGTGAAATCATATGGTATTTGTCTTTCTCTGTCTTACTTATTTCACTTAGCATAATACCTTCTAGATCCCTTTATGTTGTCACAAATGACAGGGTCTCATTCTTTCTTTATGCCTGAGTAATATCCCATTCATCTATTGATAGACACTTGGGTTGCTTCCATATTTTGGTTATTGTGAATAATGCTGCAATAAACATGCGGGTGCATGTATCTTTTTTAATTAGTGTTTTCATTTTCTTTAGGTAAATGCCCAGTAGTGGAATTATGTACTACATCATATTTCTAATTTTTTGAGGAACTTCCATGCTGTTTTCCATAGTGCTCAGACCAATTTACATTCCCACTGCAGGTGCATGAGGGTTCCCTTTTTTGCAACAGTTGTTATTTCTTACCTTTTTGATAATAGCCATTCTGACTTGTGTGAGAGTATATATCATCGTGGGTTTGATTGGCCTTTTCCTGATTATGAGGGAGAAATGTTTATTCAAGCCTTCATTTTTAATGAGATTATTTGGGATTTTTGGTGTTCAGCTGCATAAGTTCTTAGCATATTTTAGATATTACCCCCTAATGAGATACTTCATTTGCAAATATCTTTTCTTATTCAAGAGGTTGCCATCTTCTTTTGTTCAAAGTTTCCTTTGCTCTGCAAAAGCTTTTTATTTTGGTGTAGTCCCAATGGCTTATTTTTGCCTGTTTCCCTTGCCTCAGGAGACATAGCCATAAATATGTTGCTAAAGCCTATGTCCAAGAGATTACTGCCTATGTTTTCCTTTAAGAATTTTATGATTTTAGTCCTACATTTAGGCTTTTAATCCATTTTGAGTTTATTTTTGTGTATGATGTGGGGGGAAAAAGTGGTCCAGTTTCTTTCTTTTGCATGTAGCTGTCCAGTTTTCCCAGCACCATTTATTGAAAGACTATTTTCCCCATTGGATATTCTTGCCTCCTTTGTCATAGATTAATTGACCATACAAGCATGGGTTTGTTTCCTGGGCTACTTTGTTCCATTGATCTATATGTCTATTCTTGTGCCAGTACCATACTGTTTTGATTAGTATAGTCTTGTAGTGTAGTTTGAGATCAGGGAGCATGATACCTGTGGCTCTGTTCTTTTTCAAGATTGCCTTAGTTATTCAGGGTTTTCTGTAATTCAATGCAAACTTTCCAATTGTTTGTCACAGCATTTGATGGAGATTGCACTGAATCTGTAGATTGGACATTTTAACAGATTTTAACAATATTAACTCTGCCAATCTAGGAGTACAATATATCTTTCCATTTATTTGTGTCATCTTTAATTTCTTTCATCAGTGTCTTATAGTTTTCGGAGTACAGGTCATGCACCTCCTTGGTGAAATTTACTCCCAGGTATTTTTTAAAGTAGGCTCCACACCCAGCATGGAGCCCAACACAGGGCTTGAACTGACGATCCTGAAGTCAAGACCTGAGCTGAGATCAAGAGTTGGACATTTAACTAACTGAGCCACCCAGGCATCCCTGCTAGAGTTTTTTATGCAGTTGTAAATGGGATTGTTTTCTTAATTTCTCTTTCTGCTGCTACATTACTGGTGTATAGAAATGCAACAGATCTCTGTTTATTGATTTTGCATACTGCATCTTTGCTGAATTCATTTATTAGTTCTAATAGTCTTTTAGTGGAGTCTGTAGGGTTTTCCACATAGAGTTTTATGTCATCTACAAATAGTGAGACTTTTACTTCTTCTTTATCAATTTGGATGCCTTTCGTTTTTCTTGTTTGATTGCTGTAGCTAAGACTTCCAGTACTATGTTGAATAAAAGTGGTGAGAGTGGACATCCCTGTCTTGCTCCTGATCTTAGAGAAAAAGCTTTCAGTTTTCACCATCGTGTATGATATTAGCTGTGGGTTTTTCATATATGGCCTTTATTATGTTGACATATGTTCCCTTTGAACCAACTTTGTTGAAAGTTTTTATCATGAATGGATGTTGTATTTTGTCAAAAGGTTTTTCTGCATCTATTGAGATAATCATATGGTTTTTATCCTTTCTTTTGTTAATATTCTGTATCACATTGATTGATTTATGAATTTTAAATCATCCTTCAATCTCTGGAATAAATCCCATTTGATTATGGTGAATTGTCCTTTAAATGTATTATTGAATGCTATTTGCTAGCATTTTGTTGAGGATTTTTGCATCTGTGTTCATCAGGGACATTGGCCTGTGGTTTCCTTTTTCTATAGTGACTTTGGTTTTGGCATCAGGGTAATGCTGGTCAAAATATGGATCTTTAAATGAATGGTGTTAAAACAACTATTAACTATTTTTTAAAAACTTAAGTTACATAAGCTAGAGTCCCAGTATACTCCTGGTGCCCAAAGGCAGGCGCCAAACTGCTGCGCCACCCAGGGATCTCCGTGTATCAAAAAGTATTAATGTTGAGCAGCCCTGGTGCCTCAGCGGTTTAGCGCCGCCTTCGGCCCAGGGCGTGACCCCGGGGTCCCAGGATCAAGTCCCACGTCGGGCTCCCTGCGTGGAGCCTGCTTCTCCCTCTGCCTGGGTCTCTGCCTCTCTCTCTCTCTCTGTCTCTCATGAATAAATAAATAAAATCTTTCTTAAAAAAAGTATTAATGTCTTCAGTATACAAATGGAATTTTCAAATCAATAAGGAAAATATCACTTTGATAGAGAAAAATGTAAGATTGTCATGAACAAACATTTAACGAAATAAGGAAATCAAATCAGCAATAAACATATGGAAAATGCCTTTCAATGAGCACTGGGTGTTATTCTATATGTTGGCAAATTGAACACCAATAAAAATAAATTTAAAATAAATAAATAAATTTATTAAAAATAATTAAAGTTCAAATCAAGAAGGATAGCAGTTTGGGGGAGTAAGGGAGTTGGCAAATAGGGACAAGGATACAAAAAAAAAAGGAAAATGCCTTTCAGGAAGGAATTTTGGCAGGATCTATCAAAATGGAAAATGCACTTACTCTTTTTTCAACATTCTCATTTTGAATATTAACTCTAAAGATAGATATAGTCTCAGAAGTGGAAAAAATTATACGCCTAGAAATATTGCTGCTGAACTATTTAGCATAGCAAAAATTTTGGAATATCTGAAATGCCCATCAATAGGAAATGGTTCTATAAATTCTGGTAATATATAAAATCAACTATCATTATTATGTATTCATTACACTTGTCATCTTAAGTTTTTTAAAGATTTTATTTATTTATTTATTTGAGAGAGTGGGAGAGAGCACAAGAGCAGGGCAAAGGGCAAAGGGAGAAGCAGATACTTACTGAGCAGGGACCCCGATGTGGGGCTCAATCCCAAGACTCTGGGATCATGATCTGAGCTGAAGGCAGACGCTTAACCGACTGAGCCACCCAGTTGCTCCTACCCTTATCATTTAAAATACAATAAACTTATTTGATTTATCCCTGTCTGCCCACAGACGGTAGACTACATGAGATTAAGGACTTCCAATTTTGTCTCTAGCAACTGGCTCATTTCCCAGTAGGCACTCAATATGTACTTGAGCAAATGAATGAATGAGGCCTTCCTTTATCTTAACAGGCTGGAAGTGATGGGGAGAGTATTGGAAACTGTCCCTTTTGCCAACGCCTCTTTATGATCCTCTGGCTTAAAGGAGTTAAATTCAATGTGACTACTGTTGACATGACCAGGTAAGAGGACATGTTTCATTCAGAAGATTGAAATCAGTAGACATCAATACAATGTTTGTATAACATGTACTTTATCTAGAAGCCTAACTCTGCTTATTTTCAATAATCATAGAAAGCCTGAAGAGCTGAAGGACTTAGCCCCAGGTACCAATCCTCCCTTCCTGGTGTATAACAAGGAGTTGAAAACGGACTTCATTAAAATTGAGGAGTTTTTAGAGCAGACACTGGCTCCTCCAAGGTACAGCATTATACATGATGTTATTGTTCTTGAGAAAATCTATTTTATTGCCCTATTATATTGCAGATTGAAGATTCTTACTTCTAGACATCTCTTTTTCACTGTTCAACCTCTTTTGCTATTTTTCTAGAAATGTTTGCAGAGATCCCCATGATTACATGACTACAAAACTGTACTACACAATTACTTATTTAATATATTTAAATCTATTAAAACTTTATGAGATGTAGGTAATATATTAGGAAAGGGCAAAATATAGATTTGGAGACCTGGAAAAAGCAGGTAATTTCAGCCATAATAAAGGTTGGGGGCATTTATACTGATAGGATTTAAACTCATTTTATTGTAGAGCCCTCACAAGATCTTCAATTTTGAAATAGCCTTTGATTCAGTATGATTTCTAAACTTGCAAGTTGAGAAATATAATATCTATTATGCATAAACTTTCCCCTTCAACTTCAAAGACACGAGGACATTAGATGTAACACTTCAAAGTATTTTTAAGAGATCTTATTTATTTTAGAGAGAGAGTATGCATGCAGGGGGAGGGGCAGAGAGAGGGGAGAGAGAGAATCCCAAGTAGACTCCGTGCTCAGCATGAAGTCCTACCAAGGGCTTGATCTCACAATCCTGAGATCATGACCTGAGCTGAAATCAAAAGTTGGATGTTTATCTGATTGAGCCACCCAGGCACCCCCAAAGTATTTTTTATATTTCTTATGCTGTGCCTTTTATTTCCATGACTTATTCATTCCATAACTGTAAGCCTATATCTCCCACTCCCCTTCACCCATTTTCACCCATCCCCAACCCCCTCTCCTCCAATGACATCAGTTTGTATTTATAGGTCTGTTTCTGGAGGCATCACAGTTCCAGACTTCATGCTATTTCACAAAGCTGTAGTGATCAAGACAGTATGGTACTGGTACAAAATGATGGGTATTAAGGAGGGCATGTTATGATGAGCACTGGATGATACATGTAAGTGATGAATCACTAAGTTTTACTCCCGAAGCCAATATTACACTATATGTTAACTAACTAGACTTTAAATGAAAATCTTAAAAAAGGAAATTTGAAAACTCAAAAAAAAAAATAGACACATAGAGACACCTGGGTGGCTCAGTGGTTGAGTATCGTCCTTCGGCTCAGGGCATGATCCTGGGATCCTGGGATCCAGTCCACATTGGTTCTCACAGGGAGCCTGCTTCTCCCTAGTCTCTGCCTCTCTCTGTCTCTCATGAACAAGTAAACAAAAGCTTTAAAAAATAGACACATAGATAAAAAGAACAATAGAAAGCCCAGGAATGAACCCACGACTATACAGCCAATTAATCTTTGACAAAGTAGGAAAGAATATACAATGGGAAAAAGATGATCTCTTCAACACATGGTGCTGGGAAACCTGGACAGCCAAAAGCATAAGAATCAAATTGGGCCACTTTCTTATACCATAGACAAAAATATACTAAAATTGTCAGAAATACCTAATTATGAGACAAGAAACAATTAAAATCCTAGGACACAGGCAGTAACCTCTCTGACATCAGACAAAGCAACTTCTTCCTAGATATGTCTCCTGAGGCAAGAGAAACAAAAGCGAAAATAAACTATTGGGACTTCATCAAAATAAAATGCTTTTGCACAGTGAAGGAAACAATCAACAAAGCTGAAAGGTACTTACAGAATGGGAGAAGATATTTGCAAATGACATATCTGATAAAGGATTATTATTCAAAAAATTAAGACGTTATAAAAGCAAACACCCCAAAAAACAAATAATCCAGCTTAAATATGGGCATAAGACATGAACAGACATTTCTCCAAAGAAGACATCCAGATAGCCAGACACATGAAAAGATGTTCAATGTCACTCATCATCAGGGAAATGGAAATCAAAACCACAGTAAGATATCCCCTCACACCTATCAGAGGGGCTAAATTAACAACACAGGAAACAACAGGTGTTGGCCAGGATGCAGAGAAAGGGGAACCCTATTGCACTGTTAGTAGGAATGTCAGCTGATGAGCCACTCTGGAAAACAGCATGAAGGCTCTTCAAAAAGTTCAGAATAGAGGAATTCCTGGGTGGCTCAGCGGTTTAGCTCCTGCTTTCAGCCCAGGGTGTGATCCTGGAGTCCTGGGATCGAGTCCCTCGTCAGGCTCCCTGCATGGGGCCTGCTTCTCCCTCTGCCTCTCTCTCTCTCTCTCTCATTAATAAATAAATAAAATAAAATCGCTTAGATGATTTTATGTTATGTGAATTTTATCTCAATTTTTAAAAAAAGATTAGGTTTTTAATTGAAATTGCACTGAATTCATATTACTATTTGAAGAAACTTCATTTTATGATACAAATTATTCCCATCAGAAACACAATCTGTGTATTTGTTTGGGGACCATCAAATTTTTATTTATTTTTATTCAGATAAAATTGTCATATAACATTGTGTAAGTTCAAGGTGTACAACCATGATCTGGTATTTATATATTGTAATATGATTACCACTGTAGTGTAAGCGAATATCTCTATCACATTACATAATTATTATTTCTTTTTTTTTTGGTGAGAACAATTAAGATTTTCTCTTAGCAACTTTGCAGTCTGTAATAGAGTCTTGTTGAGTATAATCATTATGCTGTGCTTATTTATCTACTAGTTGCAAGTTTTTAACATTTATTTTTTTTTTTTAATTTTTATTTATTATGATAGTCTCACAGAGAGAGAGAGAGAGAGAGAGAGGCAGAGACACAGGCAGAGGGAGAAGCAGGCTCCATGCACCGGGAGCCCGACGTGGGATTCGATCCCGGGTCTCCAGGATCGCGCCCTGGGCCAAAGGCAGGCGCCAAACCGCTGCGCCACCCAGGGATCCCAGTTTTTAACATTTAAACAACATCCCTGCAATCCTCCCACCAAGGTGCCTCTAGACTATTATTTTGCTTTTTAGATTCCACATATAAGTGAGATCATAAAGTATTTGTCTTTCTCTGTCTGACTTATCTCACTTAACATAATGTCCTCAAGGTCCATTCATGTCACAAATGGCAGACTTTCCTTCTTTTTATGGATTAATAATATTCCATGGTATATAAGCACCACATCTCCTTTACCCGTTCATCCACTGATTCACATTAGGTTATCAACCTAAGTGCCAGTCTTATGTTCTTTGATAAGATTTTGCCTTGTTTTTTTTCATATTGGTTCTATACCTTTTCTATTAAGCTATTTCTAAATATTTAATACTTTTGGGACACCCAGGTGGCTCAATCAGTTCAGCACCTGCCTTCGGCTCATGTCATGATCCCAGAGTCCTGGGACCCAGCCCTATGTTGGGCTTTCTGCTCAGTGGAGAGTCTGCTTCTCCCTCTGTCTCTCCTCCACCTCACTCATGCTCTCTCACTCTCTCTCTCACTCTCAACTAACTAAATAAAATCTTTTAAAATTAGACCAATAAATAAATATTTAATACTTTTATCACTATTGTAAATGGAATATGCTACTAATATCCATTTCTTTTTTAAAGATTTTATTTATTTATTCATGAAAGACAGAGGAGAGAGAGAGAGAGAGAGAGAGAGAGAGAGAGGAGGCAGAGACCCAGGCAGAGGGAGAAGCAGGCTCCACGCAGGGAGCCCGATGCGGGACTCAACCCCGGGACTCCAGGATCACACCCTGGGCCGAAGGCAAGCGCTAAACCGCTGAGCCCCCCAGGGATTCCTCTAATATCCATTTCTATCTGGTTATTGCTAGCATAGATAACTTATTTTTTAATGTTTGATTTGTATTAGCCACCTTGCCAAAATATATCATTTATTCTAGTAATTTTTCCTATATTTTCTTGGGTTTTCTAAGTATACAATTATATTGTTGCTTTTCTTCCAGTAATTGTACTAGTGCTTTATGTTGTCTTTCTCAACTTGCTAGGACCTCGAAAACAATATCTACTATAAAAGCAATTATGAGTGTCTGTCTTGTTCCTAAATTTAATGTAAATGGTTCTAAAGTCATCATTTAGAATGTTTGGGTTTTTTTTTTTGTTTTCTTGTTTGTTTTTTTTTGTTTGTTTTTGTCTCATTTGTTAGTGCATTCAGCACAATGTTGGAGAGGAGTAGTGATGATGATCAATCTCATCCTGTACTCATTTTAAGGGAAATAGCACTAACATATCATCATTTAATATGGTGCTTACTGAAAGCTTTTGATGGGTGCATTTTATCAAGTTAAGGAAATTAATTAATTAGTTTAACCATTCAACAAATATTTATTGAATATTTAGTAAGTGTCAAATACTGTTCTAGGCACTTTGGACACATCAGTGATTAAACCAGGCAAAAATACTGTGCCCTAGTAGACCTTACATTCTAGATGAGGAAGACAATAAATAAGCAAGATTAAAAAGCAAAACATAAAGTACTTTAAATGATGATAAATAGTAAGAAAAAACAAAGCAAGGGGGGAACTAGCAAGTGTTAAGGACAGAAGAAAGTTTGCAATGTTAGGGTGGGTAGAGGAAGGCCTCACTTAGGAAGGGATATTAAAACAAGATCTGAAAGAAGAGGAGGAACAGGTCATGTGCATATATGAAGAAAATCACTCCATTTAAGGGTAAATGAAGTGAAAATGCTTTGGGGTGGGAGCTTGTCAGGCCTGTTTGAAGAACACTAAGGAGATAAGTGGGGAAGAGGGGGAGGAAATGAGAGCAGAGTGGTAAGAAAGGGGCAGATCACATCATTCCTCATAGCTTACTGCGAGGACTTGGGGTCCGAGTCTGATGAGATGAGACATTGCAGGGTACTAAGTAGGGAAGAGACATGATACAACTTATCTTTTAACATGACTGCTCTGGCAGCAAGTACAAAATAGTCTAGGAGTGTGGGGGACAAGAAGCTGTTGCAGTAGTATAAGCTTTGGACCAAGCAGGAGGCAGTAGATGCGGAGAGAAATGGATAGATTCTGGGTACATTTTGGGGTCTGTGTGTGGTTTTCTGTTCAAATTTTTTTTAAATTTTTATTTATTTATGATAGTCACAGAGAGAGAGAGAGAGAGAGGCAGAGACATAGGCAGAGGGAGAAGCAGGCTCCATGCACCGTGAGCCTGATGTGGGATTCGATCCCGGGTCTCCAGGATCACACCCTGGGCCAAAGGCAGGCGCCAAACCGCTGCGCCACCCAGGGATCCCTCTGTTCAAATTTTTAATTTAAATTCTAGTTAGTTAACATACAGTGCAATATTGGTTTCAGGAGTAGAATTCAGCGATTCGTCATTTACATACAACACCCAGTGTCCTCCTTAATGCCCATCACCCATCTAGCCCACCCCCCACCCACTTCCCCCGGGTACATTTTGAAAGGTAAGCGGGCTAGAATTGCTAATGGATCAAATATGGGGATGGAGAGCAGAAAGGAATCAAGGAAGATAACTGTTTGACCTGACCATTTCTAGTGGCTGGTGGGTTTTTTGTTTGTTTTTTTTTAATGAATGAGAATTGATTTTCATTCAATACTTTTCCTGCATCAATTCATGATCGTATGATCTTATTCAATTTCTTAATGTGAGGAATTACACTATTACATCATTTGATTTCATTATGCTAAATCAAGTTTGTATTAAGGAGAGGCCAGCTTGGCTACCTTTTTCCATCCTCTCTATCCTGTTTATTCCTTCATTTTTATGTAAGTTACAATAATTTAAAACCATGTTTTCCTATCACTTATCTTTGAAATTGTATTACCACCAATATATATCCTGCCAAATAGGCTTTCAGGAGCAAGTACAGGTGACCTAACACCATTTAAACCATTGTTTCTACATACAAGTTAATGAGCTTTGAATTCTCCACAACCAGTTTCCCGGTAAACTTTAGAAACTTCAGTATTCTGATATTGAGAAAAAATACATATTTCCAATGAGAGTTTTGCAGGACCTTTGGTTTCCAGCACAATTTTCCAAAACCTCCATTCTGAGCAGAGCGTAAGCTAGGACACTTGGTCTCTGATTTGTTATGTGTGAATAATCGTGGAGTGATGTTTCTTTTTAAGGTATCCTCACCTGAGTCCCAAGAACAAGGAGTCCTTTGATGTGGGCTGTAACCTCTTTGCCAAGTTTTCTGCATACATTAAGAATACGCAGAAAGAAGCAAATAAGAGTGAGATACTTTTGTTTAAATTTCTGTTTCTCTCACACATTTGCTGACACTCACAGTCTCAGGTAAAATAGGATTTTCCTGAATACATAGTATATTGGGGAATACACTCTCTGATTCTTTCTCCTCTCCACTGAAATTCCTTTGCATGAGGTCTTATTAAATTTAGAAGCCAAGATTCAATAGGGCAATAACTAAGCTCAATTAGAGCACTGACATGCCAGGAGTGAGCTAACTGCAGGACTCTATTTCAGCCTCCCAACTTTCTGATTTCTGAAACTATAGCATCTACCCTCGCCCACAAACATTCCTGAATAGGTCCACTGTCTTCTGATTCATGAGGGCTATTAGTCTCAGATTCTACTTTCTGCCCCTTCTGTGTTTAACAATAACATAAATGACTTTTTCTTTCTTTGACTCTCCTCCCAATGCACCTCCTCAAGAAAAGTCCAAAAATATTTTTACTCATCATTTGATTCAACATCTGACCCTGTCTTATCAGTGGGTAGTGGAGCGTTCTAGTTAACTATTTCGATTTTAAAGGGCCAGTGTATGTGGTTAGAGATGTCTACATGTGTGAAAAGCATATTGAGAATGTATTTAGTCATGAAGACAAAATATTTATTGGTAACCCTATGACTTCTTTATCTCAGATTTTGAAAAATCTCTGCTCAGAGAATTTAAACGTCTGGATGACTATTTAAACACCCCGCTTCTGGATGAAATTGATCCAGACAGTGCCGAGGAACTCACAGTTTCCAGAAGATTGTTCTTGGATGGGGATCAGCTGACACTGGCTGACTGCAGCTTGTTACCCAAACTGAACATTATTAAAGTAAGTCTTTGTAGGGCTAACTGAATGGTCTGGGAGGGGTTTTGGAGTCGCCAGCATGAAACACAGTGACTGTTTAGTGTGAGATTGTTATATGATAGCTTTGTCATCATCATTATGCATAGTGTATATCTCTTTTTTTCTCCTCAGAGGAAAAATCAGTAATGATCTTCTCTGGGAATCATAAAAACTTCTTGTTTCTTTCTTCCCAAATTAGAAGGTGTTTTCCATTGTCTTCTCTATAAAACAAGGATAATATTACCCATTTCATGGAATTGTGGAGAAAATTTAATTAAGGCATGTAAAATGCTTAGAACAGTATCTGGATCTTAGCAAATGATAATGTGACCTAGTAATAATTTTATGATGGTTTAGTCATTGATTTAATAAATCCTTATTGAACAGAACTTACTCTGTCTCAGATCCTATGCCAGACACTCAGAATACATGAAGAAATAAGACACATTTGGGACCCTGAGCAAACTCTTAGTCTAGTGGAGAAATATTTGCACTTTTTCTGGGCTTTCTTCTTCTAAACATATTAATAATTAAATACAGCATAAATATAAATATGATTATACACATATTGTTTTGTCTACATTTGTAAACAAAACATTAAACTAGTAAGTCCAAGATTCTTTAGGTTTATTTTTGTGTAGATAACACGTCCTTAATGATCTTGACTTTTGAGATATGTTTCTATATACTAGGCATGTCATTGATGCGTTTTACTATGACGTGTTTTTTCCTTTTTTTCCCCAAAACCTTAGGTTGCTGCCAAGAAATACCGTGACTTTGACATTCCAGCAGAATTCTCAGGAGTCTGGCGCTATCTTCACAATGCCTATGCCCGTGAAGAATTTACCCACACATGTCCTGAAGACAAAGAAATTGAAAATACCTATGCAAGTGTGGCTAAACAGAAGAGTTAGGACAGCTCTTTTAGTAGAAAAAGCTCTCCTTTCACTTGTTATCATATTATAAAGGCTTTTGGAAACAAGAATATGGAAAATACTGTTTCCTCTGACTCTCTTATGACAAGAATGCTGTGTATTCTGTATCTAATCAGTCCAAAGTATCTTCTCACTGTGTATTTTAAAGTTCTTTGTATATTCAATTAATCTTTATTCCCATGGCATAACCACTGCAATCTTAAATCACATGGAAAGCATCAAGATCTTTTGCTATTTAATTGAATTATTACAATGTGTTGTGTGTAAGCTCAACAGATGGCCAAAGTTACAAAAGACATATTGCTCATAAACTGCTCTTTATAAACACTTCCATCTAAATCATTAAAACAATTTTATATTTTTGTTAGTTTAATACATGAGTGAATTTATTTCTGATATGAGTAATAAATCAAAGAGTAAGTATATCAGAGAGGCAAATCCTAAAAGAATAATTTTAAAAATCCGCTCTGAAAAGAGATCAAGACCAACGGGTATTCGAATGGCATTGAACACCTAGAAATATGACTGCCTCATAGTCAGAGATGAGAATATGACCTTCATGACCAGAGTATATTGTTAAATAAGCAGGTATTCATTAAATATAACATAATAGTAATTTTTAAAAGATCAGAAACAAATATATGGTAAAGTTGCAAAGTAAATTGGACCTATTATTCCACAGAAATAAGAAGGAAACTAAGAAATTTGACTGACCAGAAGGTCTTATTCCTGTCCATAGAAAGATAAGCATGCTATCCTCAAAGAATAATGACAAAGATTTGTATAGAATTTAAAATGTTCTATTACTATATGTACTCAAATTTACATGTTAAAATGAAATCACTCAGATCTGAAACTAAAGCTGGACTTAACTTGGTCCTTCAAAGGAGAAACAAAGTTCAGCCTCAAAAACAGAAGATACTGGGCAGCCCGGGAGGCTCAGCGGTTTAGCGCCACCTTCAGCCCAGGGCGTGATCCTGGAGACCCGGGATTGAGTCCTGTGCTGGGCTCCCTGCATGGAGCCTGCTTCTCCCTCTGCCTGGGTCTCTGCCTCTCTCTCTCTGTGTGTGTCTCTCATAAATAAATACAATCTTTTAAAAAAAAAACAGAAGATACCATAGGTCAATGGAACAGAATGAAAAATCCAAAAATACAATCGGAGAAGGACAAACATTATATGGTCTCATTCATTTGGGAAATATAAAAAATAGTGAAAGGGAATAAAGGGGAAAGGAGAAAAAATGAGTGGGAAATATCAGGGAGGGAGACAGAACAGGAGAGACTTCTGACTCTGGGAAACGAACTAGGGGTGGTGGAAGGGGAGGAGGGCAGGGGGTGGGGGTGACTGGGTGACAGGCACTGAGGGGGGCACTTGATGGGATGAGCACTGGGGGTTATGCTATATGTTGGCAAATTGAACTCCAATAAAAAATAAATTTTAAAAATCCAGAAATAAGCCCACAAACTACATGGTCAATTAATCTTTCCAAGCTGATAAGAATATCCTATGGGAAAAAGACAGTCTCTTCAACAAACGTTGGGAAAATTGGACAGCCACATGCAAAAGAATGAAACTGGACCGCTTTTTACGTCATATACAAAAATAAATTAAAATGGGTCAAAGGCCAAAATGTGAGACCTGAAACCATCAAAATCCTAGAGGAGAAAGCAGGCAGTAACCTCTTTGACATCAGCCATAGCAACTTCTTTCTAGATATGTTTCCTGAGGCAAAGAAAACAAAAGGAAAATTTAACTATTGGGACTTCATCAAGATAAAAACCTTCTGCACAGCAAAGGAAACAGTCAACAAAACTAAAAGGCAGCCTTCAGAATGGGAAAAGATATTTGCAAACATCAGATAAAAGGTTAGTGTACAAAAAATATAAAGAAATGATACAGGACACCTGAGTGGCTCAGTGACTGAGTGTCTGCCTTTGGCTCAGGTCGTGATCCCGGCGTCCTGGGATCCAGTCCACATCTGGCTCTCCACAGGAAGCCTGCTTGTCCCTCTGCCTGTGTCTCCGTGTCTCTCATGAATAAATAAATAAAATCTTTTTAAAAAAAGAACTGGGGATGCCTGGGTGGCTCAGCGGTTAGGCATCTGCCTTTGGCCCAGGGCGTGATCCTGGGGTCTCGGGATCGAGTCCCGCGTCAGGCTCCCTGCATGGAGCCTGCTTCTCCCTCTGCCTGTGTCTCTGCCTCTCTCGCTCTCTGTGTCTCTCATGAATAAATAAGTTTAATTTTTCAAAAAAAGGATAAAAAAAAGAACTGATACAACTCAACACCCAAAAACACAAATAATCCAGTTAAGAAATGAGCAGAGGACTTGAATAGACATTTTTCCAAAGAAGCCATCCAGATGGCTGACACACACGTGAAAAGATGCTCCACATCACTCATCATCGGGGAAATACAAATCAAAACTACAATGAGATATCTCCTCACACATGTCAGAGTGGCTAAAGTGAAAAACAAGAAACGTGTTGGGGAGGATATGGAAAAAAAAGGAACCCTCTTGCACTGTTGGTGAGAAAGCAAAGTGTTGTAGCCACTGTGGAAAACAGTATGAAGGGGCCTCAGAAAGTTGAAAATAGAGCTACCTAGAATCCAGCAATTGCACTACTGGGTATATACCCAAAGGATACAAAAATACAAATTCAAGGGGACACATGCACCCGATGTTTATAGCAGCATTGTCAACAATAGCCAAGTTATGGAAAGAGCCCCAATGTCTTCAACTGATAAATGGATAAAGAATATGTGCCGTACACACACACACACACACACACACACACAGAGTGCACAGGAATATTACTCAGCCATGATAAAAAAAAAATAAGATCTTGCCATTTGCAATGACATGGAGGCAGCTAGAGAGTATAATGCTAGGTGACATAAGTCAGAGAAAGACAAATACCATATGATTTCACTCATATGCAGAATTCAAGGAGCAAAACAAAAGATCAAAGGGTGAAAAAGAGGCAAACCAAGAAACAGACTCTTATTTATAGAGAGCACACTAATGGTTACCAGAGGGGAGGAGGGGGAGGGATGGGAGAAAGAGGTGATGAGGATGAAGGAGGGCACTAGTTGTGATGAACATCAGGTGATGTATGGAGGTGTTGAATCACTATATTAGACACCTGAAACTAACAGAACACTCTGTTAACTAGAATTAAAATGAAAACCTAAAACAAAGGCTTCTATTTATAAGAAAGAAGGTAAGTGTACACTACCCAGTGTCTGAGGATAGATTTTATTTTATACAAGTTACAACCTAAGACCACCTCCAAGGTCTGCTTTGTTATCAGCAAAGGTGAGAATGATACCTTGTGAGCTCAGTAAAGTAGGGGATGGTGCATAGTGTTTTTCTAAGTTAGGAAACTTTTTCTTTAATATTTTATTTATTTATTCATGAGAGACACACAGAGAGAGGCAGAGACACAGGCAGAGGGAAAAGCAGACTCCCTGAGGGGAGCCCGATGTGGGACTCGATCCCAGGATCCCAGGATCATGTCCTGAGCAGAAGGCGGCGCTAAACCACTGAGCCACCTGGGCTGCCCAGGAAACCTCTTAAAAAGAGTAATTAGACTTTCAGGTTGACAAAGACAATGGTGGCCTCCTTGGTTTGTGTCTTCCAATGTTTCTTCCAAAATTAATGCAAATAAAAAAAAATTCTACATGGCACTAAAACTACATGGGAAGCATAACTGAAAGCAGAAAAATCCCCAAACATCAATACAACTCTAAGAAAATCCCCGGAAGTACTCTCTTACATTCATGCTGCATCACAAACTTCTGTAGTGAGGAAGGACAGGCTGATAAAAACTGTAGGAAATAAGACAGTTAGTCACGGGCCTAGGGTTAATCTAAAATCATCAAAAGAAACAGTAAGTCTAACTCAAGTATAAAAATATGTTTTAGGGGATCCCTGGGCGGCTCAGCGGTTGAGCACCTGCCTTCAGCCCAGGGCGTGATCCTGGAAACCCGGGATCAAGTCCTACGTCGGGCTCCCTGCATGGAGCCTGCTTCTCCCTCTGCCTGTGTCTCTGCCTGTCTCTCTCTCTCTCTCTCTGTGTGTGTGTTTCTCATGAATAAATAGATAAAATATTTTTTTAAATGTTTTAAAACATCCTGGGACGCCAGAACATGGAGTACAAGGAAGTAACTTATTAGTATGCA
The DNA here is from genome assembly GCF_003254725.2 of Canis lupus dingo. Lineage (NCBI taxonomy): Eukaryota > Metazoa > Chordata > Mammalia > Carnivora > Canidae > Canis > Canis lupus. The sequence continues at coordinate 123,980,299 of NC_064281.1, read as the reverse complement.
CAATCTGAAGTGGCGCTCTTCAAAAGGCAGGGCTTCTAGGGAAGAACTACAAGACATATGAAAGAAGTGAAAAGTAACTTTTGGTAAATCTATAGAATTGTTATCAAAAAAAAGTCAGAAAACAAGATTCAACACACCTCAACTGGTATCTCCTTATAGAAAACAACTGTGAAGCAGAAAAAAAAATCCTGTAAGACAACATCACAAACTGAATTAAATACATGCAGGCAAATATTTTGGGATATGAAAAACATTAGCTGGATTCAAACATTCAAAAAAATCAAGAAAAAAAAAACGGAGAGAAATTAGATAAAACTAGGAAATAAATGGAAGAAAGAGACAAAATTATCTCAGAAGTGAAGACAAAGTGAAGAAGTGGGTGGCTCAGCGGTTTAGCACCGCCTTTGGCCCGGGGCATGATCCCGGAGACCCTGGATCGAGTCCCGCACCCGGGATCCCTGCATGGAGCCTGCTTCTCCCTCTGCCTGTGTCTCTGCCTCTCTCTCTCTCTCTCTCTCTCTCTCTCTCTCTCTCTCTCCTCTGTGTCTCTCACGAATAAATAAACAAAATCTTTCTTAAAAAAGTGAAGATAAATTAAAAGGTGGCAAAGGGAAAAGAGACTCAAGAAAGTTTAATAAGGTGCATTGAAAAAGTCAGAAAAATAACTGAGAGAAGGAAAATAAAGAAGAAAGTAAAAAGGATCAGAAAGAAATTGGTAAATTGAAAAAGAAGCAAAGGAATAGCAGTGTTTAATTAGAATTACTGAGGAAGAAAAACAAAACAATGTAACAGAGCTAATATTTAAAATATTTAAACCTATAATCCAAGAAAATTTTTCCAAAGTGAAAGGCTTTAGTCTACACATTGAAAGGTCCCACTGGTTTTCTGGGAAAAAAAAAAAAAACAAAATGATCAACTCCAAGACATATCCTAGTAAAATTATTAGGCATAAGAGATAAAGAAAATTTATCTTTACAGCCTCTAGGCAAAAAGATGAAACAATTCATGAAGGGGAATTAATTAATCTGAATCAGGCTTTCCAAAAACAACATATAAGGCAAGGCCCTGAAACAACATTTTCAAGAAATTCGAAGAAAAAAGTGTGAACCAAGGATTTCATATTCAGTGAAGCTAGTTTCAAATATCAAGGTCATAGAAAAAGAAAAAATTAAACCATAACTTGAAAAATTCTGTACCGTTGGGCCTACAAACAACTTTAAGAAGTATGAGTACAATAGTTACACGAACATTACTGTTGTGGGAAGCTACGTTATGGATAAAAGTATAATCATATAAAAATTAAGTTTCAAATAAGTGTAACTACAGCTCCTGGTCCCAGATGGTGATATAGGAATACCCTGAGGCCAGCTCTTCTGCAGAACACACCGAGTGACGTGCATTTATAGAGCGACTCCTCCTGAAGAACCGGGAGCTGACTAAAGAGCTTCCACACAACAGGAGACAGAGACCACATCGACAACAGCGGGAGAGGTAGAGACACAATCACAAAGGGAACCCCCACCCCGACTGTGGACTGCAGTGGGGAGAGATAGTACTGAGGGACCAGGAGCAGAGTTGTCTGCCCTGGGAAACTGAGAAAAAAAGGCCATGATTTAAAAGGGCAACTGGAACATAGAGGAACTAGCCCTAGAACTCCATCAAAAGGTGAGGGAGCTGTTCGAACTTTCTCTGGGTTGGAGGGGTCGGTGAGCTCCACAATTCGCATCCCCCTCTCCCTTGAAAGCACGGACCAGTGCACAGTCTGAACACCCTAACTGGCCTGCTGCCTTAGTGAGGTCCTAGGCCGCAGCCCACATTAGCCCCACCATCCCACAAAAGCGACCCCAGTATGGCCCACACCAGAACCCCCTGGGTCAGTACTCACGACAGGTCCAGCCATCTCATGAAGGCAACACAGACACAGAGCACCCTGGACCCTCCAGGCCTACACCACTTTGGTTCCAGATGACTTGGTAAGGGCACTCCTGGTGGACAGCATTCTGGGACCTTCCTAGTTCCACTAACCACCCCCTAGGCACTCCCTGCACAGAGCATCCAGGGAACACCCAGCTCATGCCTACCAGGGTGCCCCCGTGCTAAGCACCCTGAGACACCCTAGTTTGTATCCATTTCAGCTCTACCCATCCCACCATAGCAGTCCCCGCAGCCCCAGGCCACGCCACCCAGAGCTCTCGCTCGCCTTCCCAATTCCCCAAGCACACACAGCCTACACGGGGGAGCACCATACATAAGAGCGTCCTTTCAAATTTAGGAGAAGTACTGGTTCTGCCTAATTCATAGAAACAAATACAGAAAGTCGGGCAAAACCAGGAAACAGAGTAACACGTGGCAAATAAAAGAACAAGGCAAAACCTCAGAAAAAGAACTAAACGAGATGGCAGTAACAAATCTACCTTAAAAAGAGTTCAAAGTAATGAGGGAGACAGAACATGAGAGACTCCTAACTCTGGGAAATGAACAAGGGGCAGTGGAAAGGGAGGTGGGCGGGGGGTGGGGGTGACTGGGCGACGGGCACTGAGGGGGGCACTGGATGGGATGAGCACTGGTGTTATTCTGTATGTTGGCAAATTTAACGCCAATAAAAAATAAATTTATTATTTAAAAAAAAGTAATGATCATAAGGATGCTCACCAGACGAAAGAGTGCATGACCTCACTGAGAATATCAGCAAAGAACCAGAGAATATAAGAAAGAACGAATCGAAGTTGAAGAATACAGTAACTGGAATGGAAACTACTCTAGAGGTGATCTGCAGGATGTTACAAGATGCAGAAGAACGCGGTGTGATCTGGAAGACGGGGTGATCGCCCCCCAGCTGAACAGCAAAGAGAAAACAAAATTCTTAAAAATGACGATAACTTAAGGGATTTTCTTTTTAGATTTTATTTATTTATTCATGAGAGACACACAGAGAGAGAGAGAGAGACAGAGACCCAGGCAGAGGGAGAAGCAGGCTCCATGCAGGGAGCCCGACGCGGGACTCGATCCCGAGACCCCGGAATCACGCCCTGAACCAAAAGCAGATGCTCAACCGCTGAGCCCCCCAGGGATCTGAAGGGGATCTTAACTTAGACAACATCAAGCAAGCAAACATTCACATTATAGGGGTCTAATCCTAACTAGCTGAAGCATAATAATCATACCAAACAAATCCCGAATGAGAAACACTCTACTAAATCCCCGAGCAGTATTCCTCAAAGGCCTCTCTCTATCTTGTCAAAAACCAAGAAACTTTGAGAAGCGGTCACAGCCCAGGGGAGGCTAAGGAGACATGTTGACAAAATGTAATGTAGTATCCTAGATGGACTACTGGAAAAGAAAAAGGGGAAATTAGGAAAAAATCAGGAAAAATAAGTGAAATTTGAATAAAGTGTGGATTTTAGTTATTAGTTATATACCAATGCCGTTTCCTTAGCTTTTATTCTAATTCCAGTATAGCTAACAGACGGTGTTATATTAATTTGGGCTTTACAATATAGTGGTTCACAAGTTCTAGACACTACTCAGTGCTTGCCAAGATACGTGGACTCTTAATCCCCTTCACCTGTTTCACACACTCCCCCGACCCACCTCCACGCTGGGGACCACCAGTCTGTTCTCTGCAGTTAAGAGTCTGGGTGTTTTTGTTTTGTTTTTTCTTTTCTTTCTTTTTTAAGATTTTATTTATTTATTCATTCATGAGAGACACAGAGAGGGAGAGGCAGAGACACGGGCAGAGGGAGAAGCAGGTTCCATGCAGGGAGCCCGATGCGGGACTTGATCCCAGGACCCCGGGGTCACGCCCTGGGCCGAAGGCGGCGCTAAACCGCTGAGCCACCCGGGCTGCCCTCTTGCCTTTCTTTCTTTCTTTCTTTCTTTCTTTCTTTCTTCTTTCTTTCTTTCTTTCTTTCTTTCTTTCTCTTTCTTTCTTTTCTTTCTTTCTTTCTTTCTCTCTCTCTTTCTTTCTTTCTTTCCATTTTTTCTCTTTCATTCTCTTGTTTCTTATTCCACATATGAGTGAAATCATATATTTGTCTTCCTCTGACTCCCTTCACTTAGCATTATACCCTCTAGCTTTATCCGTGTCATTGTGAATGGCAAGACTGCACTCTTCCGATGGCTGAGTAATATTCCACTGTGTGTACATACCACATCTTCCTTATCCATTCATCTATCAAGAAACACTTGGGTTGTTTCCATATTTTGGCCTTTGTAAGTAGTGCTGCAATAAACATAGGGGTGCATGTATCTTTTCAAATTTGTGTCTTCATTTACTTAAAATGTTTTACTTATTTACTCATGAGAGACACAGAGAGAGGCAGAGATACAGGCAGAGGAAGAAGCAGGCTCCCTGCGGGGAGTTGATGCAGGACTCGATCCCAGGACCCCAGGATCAAGACCTGAGCCAAAGGCAGACGCTCAATGACTGAGCCACCCAGGTGCCCTGTGTTTTCATTTTCTTTGGGGAAATACCCAGTACTGGAATTACTGGATCTTATTGAACTTTGATTTTTATTTTTTTAAGAAACCTCCATCCTGCTTTTCACAGCAGCTATGTCACTTTACATTCCCATCAACATTTCACAAGGATTTCTTTTTCTCCACTTTCTTGCCAATACTTATTTCTTGTGTTTTTAACTTCAGACATTCTGACAGAGCCATCAAAGACCCCAAATAGCTAAAGCAACCTTGAAAAAGAAAAGAAAGGCTGGAGACATCACAATTCTGGACCTCAAGTTATTTTTTTAATTTTATTTATTTATCCATGAGAGACACAGAGAGAGGCAGAGACACAGGCAGAGGGAGAAGCAGGCCCCATGCAGGGAGCCCGATGTGGGACTCGATCCCGGGTCTCCAGGATCACGCCCTGGGCTGAAGGCGGCACTAAACCGCTGAGCCACCCGGGCTGACCTGGACTTCAAGTTGCATTACAAAGCTGAAGTGATCAAAACATTACAGCATTAGCACAAAAACAAACACATAGATCAATAGAACCTAATAGAAAACCCAGAAATGAACCCACAACTATATGGTCAATCTTCAAAAAAGCAGGAAAGAATGCCCAATGGGATAAAGGGAGTCTCTTCAATAAGTGGTGTTGGAAAAACTGGACAGGAACATGTAGAAGAAGGAAACTGGACCACTTATTAAATCATACACAAAAATAAATTATAATGAATTAAAAGCCTAAATGTGAGACCTGAAACTGTCAAAAGCACTAAACTCTTTGACATTGGCCATAGCAACTTCTTTCTAGATGTTTCCTGAGGCAAGGAAAACAAAAGAAAAAAACGAACCGTTAGGATTTCATCAAGATAAAAAGCTTCTTAAGAATTTAAAAATAGGACTACCCTATGATCTAGCAATTGCACTGCTGGGGATTTACCCCAAAGATACAGATGCAATGAAACGCCAGGACACCTGCACCCCGATGTTCACAGCAGCAATGTCCACAATAGCCACACTGTGGAAGGAGCCTCGGTGTCCATCGAAAGATGATGGGTAAAGAAGATGTGGTCTATGTATACACTGGAATATTCCTCAGCCATTAGAAACTACAAATACCCACCATTTGAAGCAAATGCTTCAACGCGGATGGAACTGGAGGGTATTATGCTGAGTGAAGTAAGTCAATCGGAGAAGGACAAACATTATATGGTCTCATTCATTTGGGGAATATAAAAATTAGTGAAAGGGAATAAAGGGGAAAGGAGAAAAAATGAGTGGGAAATATCAGAGAGGGAGACAGAACATGAGAGACTCCTAACTCTGGGAAACGAACTACAGGTGGTGGAAGGGGAGGAGGGCAGGGGGTGGGGGTGACTGGGTGGTGGAAGGGGAGGAGGGCGGGGGGTGGGGGTGACTGGGTGGCGGAAGGGGAGGAAGGCGGGGGGTGGGGGTGACTGGGTGATGGGCACTGAGGGGGGCACTTGACGGGATGAGCACTGAGTGTTGTTCTATATGTTGGCAAATTGAATTTAAATATAATTAATTAAATTAAAAATTTAAAGTTAAATAAAAAAATTAAAAAGCACAGCACAGGAAAATAATCAACGAAACTAAAAGGCAGCCCTCAGAATGGGAAAAAATATTTGCAAATGACATAGCTGACAAAGGGTTAGTATCAAAAATATATAAAAAACATAAAGCTCAACACCCAGAAAACAAATAATCCAGTTTAAAAATGGGCAGAAAGCAATGAACAGACAGGAGGAATAGAGGAATAAAAATCCCATAAGATATATAGAAAAGGAAAAATTAGATTAAATGACATACATAAATCCCAGTATATTAATGATCACAATAAGAAAATCTAATTAAAAAAGCAAAGATTTTGAGAGTGGATTTTCAAAACTGATACAAGTATATATACAGTAGAAATGTTTAATTTCCCACAATGCAAATTGATTGAATGTAAAAAAATATGGCAAAAGGGACGCCTGGGTGGCTCAGTGGGTGAGCATCTGCCTTCAGCCCAGGGTGTGATCCCGGAGTCCTAGGATCAAGTCCCACATCGGGTTCCCTGCAGGGAACCCGCTTCTCCCTCTGCCTGTGTCTCTGCCTCTGTGTGTGTGTGTGTGTTTCTCTCATGAAAAAACACATAAATCTTTAAAAAATATATGTGGCAAAATAAATAAATAGATAAGTAAATAAATAAAATAAAAAATATATGGCAAAAGATATATTATGCAAATAGCAACTACAAAAAAGTTGAAGTGCTTATGCTAGTATCACACAAAATAGACTTCCAAACAGCAAAAAAAGAAGGTTACTGGAGATAAACAGGAATATTTCCTATTGATAAAAGTGTCAATCCACTATGAAGTTTATTTCAACAATAATAGTTGAAGACTTTGGGGTCCCTGTGTGGCTCAGCGGTTTAGCGCCACCTTAGGCCCAGGCTGTGACCCCGGGGTCCCGGGATCGAGTCCCGCATAGGGCTCCCTGCATGGAGCCTGCTTCTCCCTCTGCCCGTGTCTCTGCCTCTCTCTGTCTCTCTGTGTGTGTGTGTGTGTGTGTGTGTCTGTCTCTCATGAATAAATAAATAAAATCTTTATAAAAATAGTTGAAGACTTTACACCTCACCTCCGATAGTGGCTAGGACAACTCTATAGAAGATCAAGAAGAAAATAGAAGGCTTGTACAACACTAAAAACCAACTAGACCAAAATAAAAAAAAAAAAAAACAACTATACCTAAGACACATATATAGAACACGACACCCAAAAACAGAATATACATTTTTTCAAGTGCACATGGAGTATTGTCCAGAATAAGCCCGTATGGTAAGCCATAAAATGACTTCAAGAAATTTAAGAGGATACAAACCATATAAAGTACATTCTAAGACCACATGGAATACAATTCAAAATCAAGAGCAAGAAAAAATGTGGGAAACACACAAATACATAGAAATTAAACCAAACACTCCCAAATAACAAATGGCTCAAAAAAGAATTCAAAGTAGAAATCAGAATACAATTTGAGATTAATGAAAACAAAGACACAGGATACCAAAATTTATGAGATGGAGATAAAGCAGTGCTGAGGGGGAAGTTTATAGTTGTACATGACTGTTTAAAAAAACGAAGATCTCCTTACACCTTAAGAAACTAGAAGAAAGATAAGAAAACTAAAAGTAAATCAAGGTGAAAGGGGCAGCCCGGGGGGCTCAGCGGTTTAGCACCACCTTCAGTCCGGGGTGTGATCCTGGAGGCCCAGGATGGAGTCCCACGTCGGGCTCCCAGCGTGGAGCCTGCTTCTCCCTCTGCCTGGGTCTCTGCCTCTCTCTCCTCTCTGTGTCTATCATGAATAAATAAATAAAATCTTTAAAAGAGAAAAAAAAAGAAAAATAAATAAAGGTGAAGGCAGGAAATACTAAATTTCTACCAGAGATAAATGAAGTGGAAAGTAAATTAAAAATAGAATCAACAAAAATTGTTGGTTCTTTGAAAAGATCAACAAAATCGACAAACTTTTAGCTAGATTGACCAAGAAAAAAAGAGAGAGGGAAGACTCAGATTACTAGAATCAGAAATGAAAGAGGGGATATTACTACTGACCTTACAAAATTTAAAAGGATCATAAAAGAATGCTATGAACAGGGATCCCTGGGTGGCGCAGCGGTTTGGCGCTTGCCTTTGGCCCAGGGCGCGATCCTGGAGACCCGGGATCGAATCCCACATCGGGATTCTGGTGCATGGACCCTGCTTCTCCCTCTGCCTGTGTCTCTGCCTCTCTCTCTCTCTCTCTCTCTGTTACTATCATAAATAAATAAAAATTAAAAAAAAAAGAATGCTATGAACAAGTGTATGCCAACAAATTGGATAACTTCGATGAAATGGAAAAATTCCTACCAACATACAAAGTGCTGAAGCTGACTCAAGAAACAGCAGCTAGAGCGGAGGGCCATTGGGGGTGAGATACTTATAGGGGCTTCAGACTCCTGCCTCTGGCCTTTTAACACCAGTGGCCAGCTGGCCGACCAGCCACCCCCGTGGCTTTGTGGTGACCATCGCTTCCTTTTAGAACTTGGGTGCCCAGGGATCCCTGGGTGGCTCGGCGGTTTAGCGACTGCCTTTGGCCCAGGGCGCGACCCTGGAGTCCCGGGATCAGTCTCGCGTCGGGCTCCCAGCTTGGAGCCTGCTTCTCCCTCTGCCTGTGTCTGTGCCTCTCTCTCCTCTGTGTCTATCATGAATAAATAAATAAAATCTAAAAAAAAAAAGAACTTGGGTGCCTTGAGGTGGGGAGAAAGTAAGCATCTGAGCACGCTAGACAGGGTGAGTATATGTACCCCCACTTCCGTGCCTGTGAGCTCTGTGATGTAACCTGAGAGGAGAGTGGGGTGAGGCCTAGGTCACTAGCCAGCGGGTCTTGAGAAGGAGTTGCAGGGGGAGGATGCAGCTGTGGGGGTTGCACCGACACAAGACATGTGACTATGCTGGTGCAAGTTGAGATGTGCTTGCTGCAGGTGTCTCTAATAAACACCAAATTTCTGACACGTAGAACAAAAATTACTAACATTTCATTCATAATCTTATATTCGTCGTAAATTGAATGATTATAAAATCGATGATAGTTTTTGGATATATTTGGTTAAATAAAATACATTTAAAAATCTTTAAAGAGGGCAGCGCTGGTGGTTCAGTGGTTTAGTGCTGCCTTCAGCCCAGGGCGTGATCCTGGAGACCTGGGATCGAGTCCCACGTCGGGCTCCCTGCATGGAGCCTGCTTCTCCCTCTGCCTGTGTCTCTGCCTCGCGCTCTCTCTCTGTCTCTCATGAATAAATCAATAAAATCTTTAAAAAAATGTTTAAAAAGCAAGAAATAATCTGAAAAGACCTATAACAAGTGAAGAGATTGAATTAGTAATCAAAATACTACCCCCAGAGAAAAGCCCAGGCCCAAATGGGTTGAGTCTTAGCAACCATTTAAAAAGAATTAAAACCAATTCTTCACAATCTTCCAAATAGCAGAAGAGGAAGGAATACTTCTGAACCCATGCCATGAGACCAATATTATCCTGATGCTAAAACTAGAGGAAGACGTCACAATAAAAGAAAACTACAGACCAATAAATACTATGAAGCTGAATGCAGAAATCCTCAACAAAATACTAGCAAATCAACTCTAAAAACATATTTAATAAATTATACACCACGATCAAGTGGGATTTATACGAGGAAAGCAAGGTTAACTCAGCATCCAAAAATCAATTAATGTCATACATTAATAGAATAAAAAAACAAAAAGCACACGATCATCTTATTTCACATGATCAGTTGCAGACAAGCGGTTTGACCAAATCATTTGGAACACCCTGACAATTACCATGAGAACTAGTAAGTGAGTTTGGCAGGACTGGAAATTATAAAATCAATTAAAAATCTATTGTATTGGGTGGGTGGGGGGCACGAGAAGAAGCCAATGCGATGGCTGGTCTTTAGGGGAAAGAAGAAACTTGATAGCTCATTTTGAGTAAGTTAGTGCAAAACTGGGTGGGCCAACTGGTAGGGCACCAGCTTGTAATGGGTTCCTCAGCTAGGGCATCACTGATCTCACCTCTGCGTGGCCAGAACAAGATGAACACACTATTGACCTATTCAAAGATGCAACCCACTATTTGTTGGTGATAGATGGGACTAAATTAGGGTGGGCCTTCGTGCTTGAAGGTGTCTATGGGACCAGCATATTTATGGGTCCAGCCCCTTCTGTGCACTCATCATGACCTCCCTCTGCAGCCCAGTTGCCTGCTCATCTCAGTAGGAACACCACCTCCCAGTGCCACGGGGTGGACTGTGGCGACTCCATGGGGACTGTGGCCCTGAGGTCTTGCGCAGCCAGCGCTTCAACTCCACAAAGTGACCTCGAAGCCATCACGTCCACGTCTGTTGTATTTTTAAACACTTACAATGAACAGTCTGAAAATGAAAATAAGAAAACTTCATTCGCAACAGCATCAAAAAGAATGGAATACTTAGACACAGCCAAAGAAGTGTAAGACTTGTAAACTGAAAAGATCAAACATTAAAAAAAAAAAAAGACTTGTAAACTGAAAACTAAAAAAAAAAATTGTTAAAAGAAATCTTGGGCAGCCCGGGTGGCTCAGCGGTTTAGCGCCGCCTTCGGCCCAGGGTGTGATCCTGGAGACCCAGGATCGAGTCCTGCATGGAGCCTGCTTCTCCCTCTGCCTGGGTCTCTGCCTCTCTCTCTCTCTTCTGTCTCTCATTAATAATAAATAAATAAAATCCAAAAAAAAAGGAAATATTTAAAAAGACCTAAATTATGGAAAGATATTGCATGTTCAAGCATTAGAAGACTTAATTAATCTTAGCTTTATTAAGATGAATATACCTCAAATAGATCTGTGAATTTAATATAATCTCAATATCCCAGCTACCTGATCTGCAAAAATAGACAAGCTAATCTTAAAACTCATATGGAATTAAAAGAATCACCCCCCCCCCCAAAAAAAAGAGGCCCCAAATAACCGAAAGAATCTTGGAAAAGAACACAGGAGGAGGACTCACACTTCTGATTTCAAAACTTACTACAAAGCCACAACAACCAAGACCACGTGTTACTGGCATAAGAGTAGACATACAACGCTACAGAATAAAATTGAGAGTCCAGAAAGAAACACGTAGAGTCAACTGATTTTCAACAAGGGTGCCAAAATCCTTCAACGGGGAAAGAATCACCTCTCCCAACAAACAGTGCTTGGACAATTACATATCCATACGCGAGAGAAGGAAGTTGACCCCTATCTCACAGCATATGCAGAAATCAACTCGAAATAGGGCATTGAGGTAAATGGATGTTAAAACTCCAAAAATCTTAGAAAAAAACACAGGAGTAAATCTTCATTACCTTGGATTTGGCAAAGGACTCTCAGACGTGACACCAGAAGCATGAGCAACAAAAGGGGGGAAAAGACGACTTGTATTTCACCAAAATGTAAGATTTTGTGCTTCAAAGGACGCTCTCAAGAAATTGCAAAAAGTGTAAAGAAAATGGGAGAGATATGTACAAATAACGTATCCGATAAAGGACTTGTACCTAGCACATATAAACAACTCTTACGACTCAATAATAAAAAGACAACCCAGTTTAAAAATGGGGAAAGGATGTGAGTCTACATCTCTTCAAGGAAGGTGCACAAATGGCCAGTAAGAGTGTTAAAATATGCACATTGCCACTAGTCCTCAGGGAAAAGCAAATCAAAGCCACGATGAACCAAAAAAATAAAAAACAACACGATGAGCTATACCAGCTCACACGCACCACACGTGTCTAGAATCAAAAAGTCAGGGGATCCCTGGGTGGCGCAGCGGTTTAGCGCCTGCCTTTGGCCCAGGGCGCGATCCTGGAGACCCGGGATCGAATCCCACGTCAGGCTCCCGGTGCATGGAGCCTGCTTCTCCCTCTGCCTGTGTCTCTGCCTCTCTCTCTCTCTCACTGTGTGACTATCATAAATAAATAAAAATTAAAAAAAAATAGAATCAAAAAGTCAGAAAACCACAAGTGCTGGGGAAGTTGTGGAGAAATCAGAAGTGTCAAACATTGCAGCCAGTGTCGAAAACAGTGCGGCAGGTCGTCAAAGCATTCTTCGTACAGTCACTATTGAACTCAGGATTTCCACCCCTGGGTGCAAAGACAAAAGAGTTCAAAAAGTGTGCTCAAAGCAACATTCGTACACACATGTCCATAGCAGCATTATTTATAATAGGCAAAGGTGGAAAGAACCCAAAAGTCCATCGATAGATCAACGGGTAAACATTATAGGACATCCGCACAGTGGAACGCTACTCAGCCATAAAAAGGAGTGTACGTGCACGTCTAAAACATCATGGTAAGTGAAAGAAGCTAGTTATAAAGGTCCGCATATTGTAGGATTCCCTTTAAGTGATATGTCCAGAATATAAAAGTTCACATATTCCATGATCCCCTTTAGGTGAAAAGTCCAGAACATTAAAAAGTCCACATAGTGCATGATTCCCTTTAAGTGAAATGTGCACAATAAGGAAGTCTGTAGACATAGCAAGTGCGTTAGCGGGTGCCTAGGACTAGGAGGGAAGGATGATAGAGGGGTGATGGGCTAAACATCACCCCCAAACAGCTGTTTTGGGGGTGATGAAATCATCTTCAAACTGACTGTAGTGATGGTCGCACAACTGTCAGTCACTCTACTAACAGCCCCTGAGCCTACTCTCCAGGGAGCCAAGAGCGCGCTGTGCGGGTCAAACATCAATCAACCCGGTTTTTAATGGCGCGGGCAGGCCGGGGCGTTGCATCTCTAGAAACAGAACAAAGGGTTTGGACGGGCCCTTGGCCTAAGACGCCAGCACGCAAGTGGGCACTGCACGGCACTGGCACCGAGCTGGTCAGGGAAATGCGACAGCAAGCGACGGGGACCTTTTCATCTCCATCGGATTGGCCAGAATTCCGACAGGATGGGGGACGGTGCTCGGGGGGGAAAAAAAAAAAAAAAAAAGAAGGAAAAAGAAAAAGTGAAGCACTGGGCATTCCCCGCAGTGCTAGGGCGACGTGGAGCGGCTGAGCGTCCGCACAGAGCGCGCGCACGCATCGCACGGGGGAGCCTCGTCGCGTTGGCCTCCGCGGTCCCTGCGGACCGTGCGCCCAGGGCGTCCGCAGCGCCAGCCGCAGGGACCGCGCGTCGGCCAGGGCCGGCGCCAGCGACTCCTTCTCCAGCGCGCGGGACCCAGGGCTGTGGCCGGGGCCGCGGCGGAGCGTGCCGGGTCCGTGCACTCGCCTGGCAGCGCGCCCGCAGGGCCGCGTCCCGCGCCGGGAGCATCCTCGGGGTCACGGGAGGGCCGGGCGCCTTGCTGCGCGCCCCGTCGCCCGCCTTGGCCGCTTTCGCCCTTCGGCGCCGGGTGAGCCGGGGACGCGGCGGGGCGGGGCGGGGCAGGCGACGAGGCGCGGTTTCTGCGTGCGCCGCTCTTCCAGGTAGTGCGGCGGCCCGGGGCGTCGCGTCTACGCGCGGGATTACAGTAACGCGGAGTCGGTGATGAGTCAGAGCGCGGTGCTGATGCTGCTGCCATTTCATCACCTCGGCGAGCGCGGCGCCCGTCCCCGCGCTGTCGCCGCGCCTGGGCCTACGGCGCCTCGGGCTCCGGGGCCAGCGATGCGCCCGCGGCCGACCTAGACCGCCCCGGGCCGCGCCCCCGCCCCGCCGCGCCCCCGCCCCGGCCCCGGCCCCGGCCCCGGCCCCGGCCCCGCCATGGAGGCCATCTGGCTGTACCAGTTCCGCCTCATTGTCATCGGGGACTCCACGGTGGGCAAGTCCTGCCTCAT